>NC_054481.1:29273752-29963752 GCF_017639515.1 Carcharodon carcharias | reverse complement strand
TCTGTCTCATTCTCTAGCTCTCACTTACAGTTTTTCTTTTACTCTCTTTCACTTGCTCTTTCTTCTCTCACTTCCCCCTTGTCTCTCCCTATCTCGTTCTGTTTTTCAATTTAGTTTTCTCTTTCTCCCTCTCTCCTCTCTCCTCGCTCTCTCTCCGCTCTGTCTCTTTTGCCCCTCTCCCATGCCCTTCCCCAACACCAGTCTCCTATGCCCTTCTCAAACACCACTCACCCACGGCCCTCTCCTTCACCCCTCTTCGATAGCCCTCACCCCGCCCCTCTCCCTCACCCCACTCTCTCACCCCTCTCTCTCACACCACCCTCTCGACCATCTTGCTCTCCATTCTCCCCTCTCTCTTCTCCTTTGTCTCCCCTCTCTTCCCCCTCCCTCTCTCCCTCTCCCATCTTTGCCCCCCATCTCCCCCTCTATCTCCACCCTCTTTTGCCCCTCTCTCTTGACTCTCTCCTCTCACTCTCCCTCTCCTCTCTCTCCTCTCAGTACTCTCTCTCCCCACTCTCTCTTCCCCCTGTCTCTCCCCCCTTCCTCTCTCTCTCCCACCTCTCTTCTCCCATGCCTTTTTCACCTCTCTTTCTCTCCCCTCACTCTCACTACACGTCATCCTCTTTCTCTCTCTCACTGCTCTCCCTCCCCTCTCTCCCCTCTCTCCCCTGCCAGTCTCTCTCCCCCTCTTTCCTTTCTCTCTCTCTTCCCCTCCCTATCTCTCCCCAGTCTACCTCACTCCCTTCTCTCCCCTCACCCTCTCTCTCTCCCTTCTCTCTCCCCCTCTCAACCCCTCATCCCACTCCCCCTCTTTCCGCCAGCTCTCACTCCTGTGTCTTTTTCACTCTCTTCCCATGCTCTCACTCCACTCTCTCTCCTCTTTCTCTCTCTCTCTCTCCCCCCTCCCCCTCTACCACACTTCCCTCTCTCGCCCTCTCTCTCGCCCTCTCTCTTTCTCCTCTCTTTCACCTTCTCTCTTTTCCCTCTCTCTCCTCTCTAGGCACTCTCTCACCTCTTTCTCTCTCCCCTCTCTCTATTTCTCCTTTCTATCTCTCCCTTGTCCCACTCTCACTCCTCTTCCTCTCTCCAGCCATCTCTCACTCACCCCTCTCTCTCCCCCTCTCCTTCTTACCCCTCTTTCTCACCCTCTCTCCATCTATCTTTCTCCCCCTCTCTCCTCCCTCTATCTCTCCCTCTCTGCCCCCCCCCTCACTTCCCCCTCTCTCTCACTTCCCTCTCTTCTCCCCCTCCCTTTCACCAGTCTCTCCCCTCTGTCTCTCTCTCGCCCTCTGTCTCTCCCTTCTTTCTCTCTCCCTTTTCTCTCTCTCCCCCTCTCTGCCCCCCTTTACTCCTCTCTCCCCCTTTCCTCTCTCCCCCACTCTCTGCCCCCACTCTCTTCCTCTCCCTCCCCTTTCTCCTTCCCTTCGCTCTCCCTCCCCCTCCCTCTCTGCCCACTCTCTCGCTGCACTCTCTTTTCTCTCCCCCCTCTCTCTCACCTGTCTCTCCCCTCTCTCTTCCTCCTCTCTCTCTCTCCCTTCTGTCTCTCTCTCTCTTTCTTCCTCCTCTCCCTCTATCTCCAATCTCTCTTTGCCCTCCTCTCTCTCTCTACCCCCCTCTTTCTCAGTCCCCTCTCTCTCCTCTCCCTCTCTCTGGGCCTTCCCTCTCGCCCGCCTCCCTCTCGCCCGTCTCCATCTCGCCTGTCTCCCTCTCGCCCGTCTCGCTCTCTCTCACAACTTTCTCTTCCATCACTCCCGCTCTCACTCCCCACTCTCTCACTCCCCACTCTCTCTCTCCCCACTCTCTCACTCCCCACTCTCTCACTCCCCAATCTCTCTCCCCCTTCTCTCTCTCCTCCTCCCATCCCTCCCTATTCTCTCTCTCCTCTCTCCCTTTCCCCCTCACTCACCCCTCACTCCCCACTCTCTCTTCACCTCTCTCTCTCCCATCTCTCTGCCCCCCTCTCTCCCTGCCCATCTCCCCCTCTCCTCCCTCTCTCTCCCCTATCTTTCTCTCTCGCTTCCCTCCCTCCCTTCTCTCCATCCTCTCCCTCTTTTCCTCTCTCGCCTGTCTCTCTTCCCCCCCTCTCCCTTCTATCTCTCCCTCTCTCCCCCTCCCTCTCTCCTCTCTCTCTTTCCCCTCTCTTTCTACCCACTCTCCTCTCTCCCCATTCTCATTCTCTCCCTTCTCCTCGCTGCTCTCCCTCTCTCTCTCTCTCTCGCTACTCCTCCTCTCTCTTTGGCCCCTCTCTCTCACCCATCTCTCGCCCACTTGTTCTCGCCACCCCTCCCTCTCACTGCGCTCTCACCCCCTCTCTCTTCCCCCTCACTGTCTCCCCTCTCACTGTCTCCCCCTCGTGTCTCTCCTTTCTCTCTCCCTCTCTCCCCTCTCTCTCGCCCCCCTCTCTTTCCCCGTCTATATCATTCCCACCACTCTGGCTCCCACCGCCCTTCCTCTCCCTCTCCCTTCCCCCTCCCCCTCTCTCTCTTCCCTCTCTCCCCTCTCTCACTCCCTTTGCCCTTTCCCCCTCCCTCTTTCTCTTCCCCCTCTCCCTCCCACTCTTTCTCTCTCTCTCCTGTCTCTCTCTCCCCCTCTCGGCCCCCCCTCTCTCCTCCCTCTCACTCCCCCCTCTCTCCCCTTCTCTCTCCCCAACTCTCTTCGCCCCTCTCTCCTCTCTCTTTCTCACCCCTCCCACTCCCCTCTCTCTCTCTCCTCCCTCTCTGCCCTCTCTCTCCCCTCTCCTTCCACCCTCTCTCTCTCCCCCTCACTCTCTCACCCATTCTCACCCCATCCCTTCCCCCTCCCTCTCCTTCTCACTTTCCTCCTCCCTCCTTTCCCCTTCACCCCGTCTCTCTCTCACCTGTCTCCCCTCTCTTTTCCCTCCATCTTCCCACTGTCTCTCTCCTCACTCTACCCCCTCCCTCACCCCACCCCCTCTCTCACCCCCCTCTGCCCCTTCTCTCCCCTCTCTCTCTCTCCCACCTCTCTTTCTTCCCCGTCTCTAACTCCCCTCTCTCTCCTCCCTCTCTCTTTCCCCCCTCTGTCTCCCCTCCCTCTCTCTCCGGTCCCTCTCTCTCTCCTCCTCTCTTTCTCCTCCCCTCTCTCCACTCTCTCTCGCCCCTCTCTCTCTCCCCCACTTTCTTTGTCTCCCCCTCTCTCTCTTCCACCCCTACTTCTCTCCCTCTCTCTCACACCCCTCTCCCCCTCTCTCTCTTTCCCCCTCTCTCTCCCTCTCTCTCTCTCCACCTTCTCTCTCCCCCTCTCTCTCACCCCTCTCTCTCTCCCCCCTCTGTCTCTCCCACCTCTCTTTCCCCCTCTCACTCCCTCCCTCTCTCTCTCCCCCCTCTATCGCCCCCTCTCTTTCCTCCATCCATCTCCCCCTCTCTTTCCTCCGTCTCTCTCCCCCTTCCCCCTCTCCTCTTGTCTCTCTCTCCCCCCTCTCTTTTTCCCCCTCTCTCTCTCCCCTTCTCTCTCCCCCCTCTCTGTCACACCTTCCCCGTCTCTCTCCCCCCCTCTCCTCTCCTTTTTTTCCCTTTCTGTCACTTATTATGCTATGTTGATCTAGAATATCTGACATTTTCATTAATCACTCCTGTATTAGGCCAATACATGAATGAAATTATTGTTTTGAACACAGGATTCAAAATAAAGGTCCGTCTTGACACAAAACCAGAATGCTGTTTAGTTTGCAATCTTGACTGAATAGAGCTTCTACTGAGACTAGAATTGACATTTCCTGTAACAATGAGGATATGTTGAGAACTTTCTGGAGCGGACTGTAACCACAATAATTTACATGCCATAAAGTGTATTAGTACAGTAGAGTAATTGGGGAGGAGGAGAATTTATGCATCTCCTTACCCCATGCCTGCTTTGAGTTTTTACGCAAAATATATTCAGCACCATCAAAAACAGATCAACTGGTCGTTTATTTCATTTTCTATTTGTCAAATATTGCTGTACAAGATTGGTTGCTTTTTCCTACATAGCAACATTGGTTAAACTTCAAAAGTAATTTGTGGCCTGTAAGAACAAGAGGAGATGCTATCTAAATGTATGGTCAGGCTTCTATATATAATGAAAAAATTTGTCTCAGTGAATGCTGTGTCTTTCTGTAACTTTTCTCAGAATACATTGGTCTGAGATCATTAATTGACAGGCCTGCTGACCAATGAGGTGTGAGATGTGGATGACAAAAGAGATAAGAGATTAAGATGAAGAAAAAAAAGTCTGTTCATGACAAATGTCAGATGGATAATACAACTGAGAACCAGGCTGAATATAGAAGCTTCAGAGGGGAAGTGAAAAAGCAAAGTGAGAGTATGAAAGGAGACAAGCAACTAACTTTAAAGGGAATCCAATAGTCTTCTATAGACATATAAATATTAAAAGGATGGTAAAAGGAGGAGTGGGTCTGTTAAAGACCAAGAAGAAGATTTATGCATGGAGGCAGGGGTCATAGTTGAGGTTTTAAGCGAACACTTTGCATCTGTCTTTACCAAGGAAGAAGATGCTACCCAGGCCATGGTGAAAGAGGAGGTAATTCAGACAGTTAAAGGATTTAAAATTGATAAGGAGGAGGTATTAGAAAGGCTGTCAGTCTATTTAAAGTTCATAAGGCACCAGGACCAGCATGCAAGGATACTGAGGAAAGTGAGAGTGGAAATTGCAAGAGACACTGGACACAATTTTCAAGTCTTCTTAGACTCTGGAGTGGTGCTAGAGGGCTGCAGAATTGAAAATGTTTCTCCCTTATTCAAAAAAGGGTATAAAGATAAGCCCAGCAACCAGTTTAACCTCAGTGGTAGGGAAGCTTCTGGAAACAATAATTTGGGACAAAATTAATAGTCACTTGGGCAAATGCAGGTTAATTAAGGAAAGCAAATTGTGTTTAACTAACTTGCTGGAGTTTTTTGAGGTAACAGAGTGGGCTGTTGACATGGTACACACGGACTTCCAAAAGGCATTTGCTCAGAAGTCTGTTTGTGGAACTTTTATCAAAATTATAGCTCATGGAATAAAAGGGACAGTAGCAACATAAATGTAAAATTGGCTGAGTGATAGGAAACAGAGAGTAGTGGTTAATAGATGTTTTTCAGACTGGAAGAAGGTTTATAGTGGAGTTGCCAGGGGTCAGTGTTAGGAACCTTGTTCTTCCTGATATATATTAATGACCTAGACCTTGGTGTACAGGGTACAATTTCAACATTTCAAATATATGAAACTTGGAAGCTTTGTGACAATAAGGAGGATAGTGTGTAATTTCAAAAGGACGTTATTAGGTTTGTGGAATGGATGGACAAGTAGCAGATTAAATTTAATGCAATGAAGTGATTCATTTTGTTAGGAAGAATGCAGAGGGACAATATAAAATAAAGGGTACAATTCTAAAGGGTGTGCAGGTGCAGAGGGACCTGGATATATATGTGTATAAGTCAGTGAAAGTGGCAGAACTGATTGAGAGAGAAGTTCCTGGACTTTATTAATAGGAGCATAGAGTAAAAAAAGCAAGGAGGTTATGCTAACCTTGTAGAGAACGCTGGCTCAGCTTCAACTGAGTATTGTATCCAGTTCTTTAGGAAAGATGTAAAGGCATTAGAGAGGGTGCAGAAAAGATTCACAAGAATGGTTCCAGGGATGAGGAACTTCAGTTACGTAAATAGATTGGAGAGGTTAGGACTGTTTTCCTTGGAGAAGAGAAGGAGAGAAGGTTGAAAGGAGATTTGATAGATGTGTACAAAATCATGAGGGGACTGGACAGATAGGGAAAAACTATTCCCATTGATGAAAAGATCAAGAACAAGAGGGCACAGAGTTAAGGTAATTGCAGAAGAAACAATGGAGATATGAGGAAAAACTTTTCACAAAATGAGTGATTGGGATTTGTAATGCACTGCATGAGAGTGTGGTGGAGGCAAGTTCAGTTGAGGTATTTAAAAGAAAATTGAGTGATTATCTGAAAAGGAAGAATATGCGGGCTATGGAGAGAAGGCCGGGGAGTGGCACTAGGTAAACTTTGGAGAGCTGGGGCAGACACGACAAGCCAAATGGTTGTTTTCTGTGCTGTAACCATTCTATGATTCTGTGATGTAGATAGTCTAAATAACCAATTTGCTTAAATGTCCCAAATCCTAATGAACTGGACAGCTACAACAAAATTCAGCAATGGTTTTTTTTTACTGGTAGATATCACTATCCCTTATCCATCCTGCCCCTGCCACTATCCCATATCCATCCTGTGCTCACTGTATTTGTGCTCTGCTTCCCAGTCCACACCCCTGCTCTACATTCGATCCTGACTTATGATATGGAAACGCCTTCGCCAGTCCATTCAGTCGCACTGTATCTATTTGTAAGTTCACCAATGCAAAATAATGAAAATCAGGTTAAACAAACCCCTAACTTGATTTACTTGTTTCACTGAGGAGACAATACTGACTGAGTGAGGACGACAAATCCAGCCTCGATGAAGGGATTGGGGGAGGCGATGGCGTAATGTATCACTGGATCACTGGACTAGTAATCCAGAGACCCAGGGTAATGCTCTGTGGACCTGGGTTCAATCAATCTGGAATTAAAAGTCTAATAATGACCATGAAACCATTGTTGATTATTGTAAAACCCATCTGGTTCACCTGTCTGGCCCTTTAGGGAAGGAAATCTGCTGCCCTTATCTGGTCTGATTGACTTGTAATTCCAGACGCACAGCAATGTGGTTGACGCTTAACTGCCCTCTGAAGTGACCTAGCAAACCACTCAGTTGTATCAAACCGCTAAAAACAAGTCATTAAGGATTGAAACCGGATGAACAACTTAGGCACTGGAAATGACAATGGCAAACCCAGCCCTGTCGACCCAGAAAAGTCCTCCTTTCTAACATCTGGAGCTTGTGCCAGAATTGGGAGAGCAAAAGCCTGACATATTCATATTCATGAAATCATACCTTATGAATAATGTCCCAGCCGCCATCATCACCAACCCTGGGTAAGTCCTGTCCAAGTAGCAGGGCAGACTCAGCTGAGGTGGCGGCACAGTGGTACACAGTCAGGAGGGAGTTGCCCTGGGAGTCCTCAACATCAGCTAAGGACCACATGAGGTCTCATGGCATCGACTTAAAAATGGGAAAGGAAACCTCCTGTTGATTACCACATACTCTCACCCCCTCAGCTGATGAATCGGTTCTCCTCCATGTTGAGCACAGCTTGGAGGAATCACTGAGGGTGCCAAGGGCGCAGAATGTACCCTGGTTGGGGACTTCATTGTCCATCACCAAGAGCGGCTTGGTAGCACCACTGCAGGCCAAGGTGGCTGAGTCCTAAAGGACACAGCAGCTAGACTGGGTCTGCGGCAGGTGGTGAGGGAACCAACAAGAGGGAAGAACATACTTGACCTCATCCTCACCAACCCTCCCGCTGCAGATGCATCTGTCCATGACACTATCGGTAGGAGTGACCACCGCACAATCCTGAACAAGGTCCCATCTTCACATTGAGGTGGTGTGGCACTATCACCGTGCTAAATGGGATAGTTTTCAAACAGATCTAGCAACTTAAGACTGGGCAACCATGAGGCACTGTGGGCCATCAGCAGCAGCAGAATTCTACTCAAATACAATCTGTAACCTCATGGCCTGGCGTATCCCCCTCTCTACCATTGCTACCAAGCCAGGGGATCAACCTTGGTTCAATGAAAAGTGCAGCAAGACATACCTAAAAATTAGATGTCAGCCTGGTGAAGCTACAATACTGGACTGCTTGCATGCCAAACAGTATAAGCAGCAAGCAATAGACAGGGCTAAGCGATTCCACAATCATCGGATCAGATCTAATCACTGCAGTCCTGCCAAACAATTAAACAACTCACTGGAGGAGGAGGCTCCATAAATATCCCCTTCCTCAATGACGGGGGAGCCCAGCACATCAGTGCAAAAGATAAGGCTGAAGCATTTGCAGCAATCTTCAGCAAGAAGTGGCGAGTGGATTATCCATCTCAGCCTCCTCCGGAGGTCACCAGCAATACAGATAGCAGTCTTCAGCCAATTCGATTCACTCCATACTGGATACTGCAAAGACTTTGAGCCCTGACAATATTCTGGCAATAATACTGAAGATATGTGCTCCAGTGCTTACTGCGTCCCTAGCCAAGCTGTTCCAGTACAGCTGCAACACTGGCATCTACTCGCCAATGTAGAAAATTGCCCAGGTATGTCCTGTACACAAGAAACAGGAAAAATCCAACCCAGCCAATTAGCTCCCCATCAGTTCCTCTCGATCATCATAAAGTGATGCAAGGGGTCATCAACAGTGCTATCAAGCGGCTCTTGCTCAGTAATAACCTGCTCGCTGATGCTCAGTTTGGGTTCCAGCAGGGTCACTCAGCTCCTGACCTCATTAGAGCCAATGTTCAAACATGGACAAAAGAACTGAGCTCCAGAAGTGAGGTGAGAGTGACTGCCCTTGATATCAAGGCAGCATTTGACTGATTGTGGCATCAAGGAGCACTAGCAAAACTGTAATCAACGGGAATCGGGGGGAAATGCTCCGCTGATTGGAGTCATACCAAGCACAAAGGAAGATGGTTGTGGTTGTTGGAAGTCAATCATCTCAGTTCCAGGACACCATTGCAGGTTCCTCAGGTTAGTGTCAAAGGCCCAACCATCTTCAGCTGCTTCATCAATGACCTTCCTTCCATCATAAGATCAGAAGTGGGGATGTTCGTTGATGACTGCACAATGTTCAGCACTATTCGCAACTCCTCAGATACTGAAGTAGTCCATGTCCAAATGCAGCAAGACCTGGATAATATCTATGCCTGGACTGACAAGCGGCAAGTTGAATTCACGCCACACAAGTGCCAAGCAATGACCATCTCCAACAAAAAAGAATCTAAGCATCGCCCGTTTACATTCAACGGCATTACTATTGCTGAATCCCCCACCTACATCCTGGAGGTTATCATTGACCAGGAACTGAACTGGACTAGCCATATAAATACTGTGCTAGAAGAGCAGGTCAGAGGCTAGGAATCCTGTGACGAGTAACTCACTTCCTGACTCCCCAAAGCCTGCCCGCCATGTACAAAGTACAGGTCAGGAGTGTGAAGGGATACTCTGTACTGGCCTAGATGAGTGCAGTTCCAACAACACTCAAGAAGCTTGACACCATCCAGGACAAAGCAGCCCACTTGATTGGCACCCCATTTGCAAACATTCACTCCCTCCACCACCGACATATAGTGGCAGCAGTGTGTACCATCTACAAGAGGCACTGCAGGAACTCACCAAGGCTTCTTAGGCAGCACCTTCCAAACCCAAGGCTACTTCCGTTTGGGAGGACAAGGGCAGCAAAAACAAGGGAACGCCATCACCTGAAAGTTCCAAGCCATTCACCATGCTAACTTGGAAATATATCGCCGTTCCTTCACTGTCGCTGGGTCAAAATCCTTGAACTCCCCCCCCTAACAGCACTGTGGGGGTACCTACATCACATGGACTGCAGTTCAAGAAGGCAGCTCACCGCCACCTTCTCAAGGGCAATTAGGGATGGGCAATAAATGCTGCCTAGCCAGCGATGGCCACATCCCATGAATGAATAAAAAGAAAGAAGGCAAGGGAGATGGACTCAATTGAGATGCAGAAAGGGCAGGTAGCTCAAATCATTCTGTAACTAGCAGTTTGTTAAGGGTTTTTAGTGGCTCTTTTTAGCTTCTAACAGCCAGCCTGATAGCATCACGTAGAAAATAGTGAAATACACTGTCAAATCCCATCTGTGTGATCCATTTATATTTAAAGGTGATGAAGGTGTACAGTAAATAATTACATTTGGAATTTACAGTAAACCATTCATGTTTTGCATCCGCCTGATTCACTTCATCCTGTTTCATAGTTCATACATCCAGTGTACATCACAATATTACTGTTACTACAAATAGTTTCTGCAATTTTCTATTTAAATTCTATTACCCCCACACATCTGCTCTCTATTAAAAGCCAGTTGCTGTTTCCTGCAGGTTAGGTACATATGGTTGTCATTGTGTTTAAATCAGAACACAGGAAGAATCCTGAGCACAAAGATTTTGAATTTTTCCGCAATCTCTCTGCTTTAACCCTTTCATTGTGATAATATATATAGCCAAGAATGGAATGCCTCAGGACATGTCAAGACCAGGATGGAGGACTCTTTTGCCAGTTATGCGTCATGCTCTTTCAACGTGCTGCCAATTGTTTCCATGGTGGAAACTGTGTTCATTTCACTACCTATCGAAGATTGAGTACATGAAAACCATTTCTACATCCTCAGTGAGCCTATATTTAATCTTCCCAATCTTCCTCTCAAACAGCCCAGGCGGGATCACTGCTCAATCATTCTTTGAATGAATGCCCAAGCACTAACTGTTCCTTCACACAAGTCTCCCAATAATCTTCAGATAATAAACGTAGAAGGACCCACAACAGACATTTTAAGAATGAAGCTTCATCTGGAAATAAAACTGTTAAGTGAGAAAACAGTTCTCAGTAACACTTGACTGTATATTAAAATAATAAAGGGTTTAGCAGCATTTCACATGCAAACTAACCACCCACTTTGTTGAATGTCAGAATATAAACTTGTCCTAAATTGTTAAGAGTAGTAGGCCATTTCATCTTTGTAACTGCAAAATGTTGAAACTAGTTATACTTCACTGGTCAGGCAGTGAAGAACATGATAACTAAACATTCCTCATTGCCCTCGGCCTGCAGAGTGGGGCAATGAATCGGAAGCATTGTCTTTGTGTCTGTGTGACATGTATTTGAATGTACCCTTGTGTCAGCTTGGTCCAACTCTGAGTCTAAAATCATTGGGTTCAAATCACACTCCAGGACCTGAGTACATAATCAATGCAATATACCAAGGGTGTTTGCATTGTCAGAAGTGCTGTCTTTCAGATGAGACAGGAAAGGATGAGAAAGGCACTATCTGATGGAATTTCTTTCACCTCCACTGGCCATAACAGTGTCAAGGGAAATGAGTTTGAAAGAATCTCAAAGCATCAAGGATGGGTTCACAATGTCACAATTTGGCACAAGTTAGCACTCACATTCAGGCTGGTGTGCTGCAGCAGGGATTTAACTTTGCATTGTTCCTAGAAGGGTTATCAACAGTGGAGAAAATGCATCTCCAGGAATGTCCTATAGAGAAAAAATTCCAGAACCGTACACACTTCTGGGCTTTGCATACCAAAATCAGCATTTAAAATGCAGAAGATGCTTTCTGTCCAGTCCCTGCAAAATATTTCTGATTAAAGCTCTATCTTTGTACAAGATAAACTAGAATAACAGATGTAGAATAGGGAGCTGTCAGAATTCCAACACTTATCAGCTTTCGGTTTTGTGACTGGATTTAGGAGAAGAGTGAATTTTGAAATATCTGTAATGTATTCGTATTTATTTTATAGCTGTTTCTCTGACCAATCAAAGGAAAGAAGAAATGAATGCTTGAATTTACATAGCACCCTTCACAACTCAGGACTTCTCAAAGCATTTTACAATCAACATACTTTAGAAGCATAGTCACTGTTGTAATGTAGGCAATTACTCTGCTTTGTTGCACTGCTGGTTATAATGTAATGCTAAACCAGGGAACATTTCTAAAATTATGTGAATCCCAGGGTAAACTAAATGCTGCTATAACTGGTTGCTTTTTGAAATATACACAGTTTCATAACCTGTCTGTCACCCAATTCCTGAGATTTAGGCACAAGTACCACTCCTTTCGCTCTCACAGCTATTGTCATTACACCTGTTTATTTCCCTGTCCTGTTTCTTACAATATGCAGTTGTCGTCTTTTAATCCCATATTGCAAATAATGTTCAGTCTTGGTGAATGGATGTGATATATGATAAGCAGCTCATAAGGTTAATTGGTTTTAATGTGATTTCCCCAGTCCTTCAGCCAGTGTTGCACATATCACAGGGTTATGGACTACCATCACAGGGCTGCTAGAGTTTACTAACTTCTGTCGATGTTTTTATAGCATCAGGCACTCAGTATTTAGTGCCTGTGTATTTGGCCATGTTAAGGCTATAGCAAGCCACCATTTAAGTCTTCACTTTAACCCAGTCAGTATAGAAGGGCAGAGATGTAGCCAGAGAATGTCCTGAGCTGCTCATTACCTATTGAACAGATCTCTTTAGGGCTTTGTTTTAAACTTGAATTAGATTGTATAAAGAATTCAAGTTGAGCTGTATTATAGCACAGCATTCTGGACAACTAACAGTTATATACCTTGTAATGCTGTCTTGGTTCCCTCAATTCCATGTAGTTTTTGCAAAAAAACAAAGTAGGTAGGTTTAGAATAGTGAGGCTGCAGATATGGGTGAACATTGCAACTTAATTCCCAATTTGGCCTTGGCTTCAGTGGAGCCTCTGTTCATTTTGGTTGAATGAGCCTATAATGACAAAGTTATCTTCCAATATTCCCATCCCCCAATTTACATTGTATAACACAGCAAGACAATCCCAGTACTGTCAAACAGTAATATATTCAGGAATACTGGCCACTGCATGTGTTGTCACTCAGTGAAGCTGTGGGTTTGGAGCTCTCTGGTTCTCCTGATATCTAGATCAGATTTAACTATTTGCAGAATTGCATTTTCTTCATGATTTTCAAAATATCTTTTTTGGCTTTCAAATATATAGCCCAGAAAGTACATCTCTATATCTCTATGGTACTGAGTACTACACGGCAACATTAGGGAGGGGGGATATAAACTCACTGATAATTCTCATCCTAAAGAAAGCACAGAGTGATTGGCCTGTTCCTCCACCCCTCCCCACTTATTGTGATGTGCAGTTTAGGCACAAATGCTAAACCAAGGGTGCTACTAACTTTCAAAAAAGACGTCCTTCCAAGTTTCCTTAAGTAATGCTAATTTACGAATTCATAGGATGCAGAATGGTCTCTAATTAGAAATTTAAAGGAAAATACTGTTTAAATACCAGATACATGTACACTTATAAACTGAGTTAAATACAATCTACAGTCACTCCAGCTATTTCTCCTTTTTTGTAAAAAGTGCTTGGTTAAACAGCATAAGCTTCCATCTCTCTCAGTGAATAATAGATATCCTACAGTCCAACAGAAACATTGTAGAATGGTTACATTCAAAATCAGTTAAATTACCCCAAGCAACCAGAACACCCACAGAATTTGCAGTTACATGGATTGTAAGTAAGAAGGAGGGATTACCCAGTTAGCGAGTCCACTTCTTCATCTGTTGCTAACTGTAGTCTGTGGTTCTACTGTGAACTCAGTTTATAACTTGATCCCATCCTAGAAAAAAGATGCAACACTCTCAGCTTCAGCAAACAGTCTATGTGTTAGCACAAGATCAGCAGACAAATAGAAAAGTAGCAGCTTCCTTTTAATGTTGGGCCCTGGGATAAACACACTGCTGTGATTAAGGCTGCTGTGCAAACTCTGTGTGTGCTGAATTATTCTTCAGTAACTCTCCTCACAGAGTGAGCAGCAACCAGCTAGCTCCCAGCCGTGAGCTCTGACGTACAGGAAACCAGTCTGGGAAATGCTGGGGGAGGGGTGTTGGGGGCAGGGAGAAAGAAACAGTTAAATCTTCTCAACTGTCAGGAAAAATATAACAAAAATAGTCCAACAAATTCTGATCCATTCATATGTCAAGATGCAAATCATTTTTAACCAGTTGTTTTAATCTCATGTTTGTGCTGCTGAAGGATTATCTGCAAGTGTAAAAACATTCGGCAGGAGGTCTCTTTTGTACAAATACAGTCAGATCCTGATAAACATACAGCCACTCTGCCAAGAAATACTCTGTTGGGATCAGCTCTGTGTTTTTCTGGAATTGACTGGACTGTGTTCACTTATTTCTCCATTATCCATCTAGCATCAAAACAATAGTTTTCTGATAGGCAGGTTAAACTCCTGAGTTCTACAACTTGAGGTGATCTGCCAGTTTGACCTCACCTTCAGTTCACAATATGTCTTTTAGTCCTTTAATTAACCTTCACATTCATTCATTGAATGGAAAAAGAGACATCAGTAAAACACCTAAAGCTTCTCCGAATGTTGGAGATGATTTTGCAATTCTAGTCTTCCCCTTGTAGCCATTCAGTTCTGTTAGGCTAGATTTAACTTGAGAACATGAATGCTCTTCATCAGCTTCAGCAGCCAATTCTTTACTATTAAGGTCAAACAGAGGCTTACATCCTTGCCTGTATACCAGGAATGAGAGTTCCAGATGCCTTTATTAAAGGTTAAGTGAACATACTCATAGGCAACACAAAGCAATGATTTGCGCTAGAATATCCCACATTGTAGTCCTGGTGCTCAACTTTCAAGACCTCTTCCATCTGCTTCATCCTCTAACCTTGTGTTACAGTCTTGTCCATTTTTTATATCTTTCTAAATTAGATTACTAAGCAAAGCATAGAATGTACTATATTATGGCCATGTTACAGATGAATTAATCTATAAGCATGCATGAACTGTGAGAAAGTTCATAATTAAATGTAGTCAATGTATTGTTTAACCTCGAAGTCAGGCTATTTGTGACCTCAATGAAAGATGCCACTGAGAGCAAAGTCTCGTGATTATTTAAGCTTAAGAGCTTAATGCAAAATGGATTCCTCATTGTCTCTTGATCGCCATAAGAATATCCTTCAGAATTGTAAGAACTAGATTGTGTCAATGAGATTGGAATTAAATCCACCGTAGCTCATTCAAGTTTTGCTCTGTAGTTCAATGACCTATGGTGGGTCTGGTACCCATGAATTATGATGCACTTAATTCCGTTCTCCTTAGACTAAGAGGGAGAGACAATCCATGTTCCTACGTCCTGTAAGAGGTTGCTGTGTTGGGTGAAATTCTCAGTGCTGAAATGGAGAAAAGCACTTGTGGTCTAAATAATAAACTGAAGATACCTCAGGCTAAACTTAATGTGAGAAATAATTACTTTAATGAGCCATCGGTTACAGAATAGATTACAACCCGCCATGAAGCTGTTAATCAGTGGTGAGCTGTTCAAGGCCTCTGCTCACTGTTGGTGTTCATCTGTCTCTGCTGTCCCTCTTTTTTATATTCTGTACATTAAATATATAAAGAATTACCAACATAATGGAGTTTGTGTCAATGTATTTAATCCCTTAGTTATGTACAGCTTGTCAACTAATGATTCACTATTCTATATGTAACAGTGTTGGTCAGCATCTCCATTAATATTGCATTCAATTACAATCTATGTACTGGAATAAATTAAAATCTATTTTCTCTCAATGTTATCCAATTTAAACTGAGACCAGACAGTGAGTCCTAAGGGAGTATAAAAGTATAAGGCTGCTATAGCAATGTATAACATGATGGAGAACAGTGGTTGTGTTGTTTAACACTCTCATTCTTTACCCTTTTTCCTGCAGCGAGGCAGTGTGGGAGAACATGGCCAGGATGTGTGTGAAGACACGACGGTTGGATGTGGCCAAGGTGTGTCTGGGGAACATGGGCCATGCCAGGGGAGCCAGAGCCCTACGAGAGGCTGAACAGGAGCCAGAACTGGATGCGAGAGTGGCCATGCTGGCAGTACAGTTGGGAATGCTGGTATGTAACAGATGCTACCTGGGGCTCATGGTAAAATACACTTTTCTAATTTTTTTAAGTTCATTCTTGAGATGTGAACGTAACCAACAAGGTCAGAATTTATTGCTCATCCTTAATTTCCCTTGAGAAGGTGATGATGAATCACCTTCTTGAACTGCTGCAATTCATGTGGTGTAGGTATACCCACAGTTCTGTTTGGGATGGAGTTCCAGGATTTGAAACCAGCGACAGTGAAGGAGCGGTGATATTGTTCCAAGTCAGGATAATGTGTGGCTTGGAGGGGAATTTGCAGATGGTGGTGTTCCCATGTGTCTGCTGCTCTTGTTCTTCTAGGTGATTGAGGTTACAGGTTTGGAAGGTGCTGTCAAAGGAGCCTTAGTGAGATGCTGCATTATAAATGGTACATGCTGCTGCCACTATGTGCAGGTGATGGATGGGGTGCTGATCAAGTGGGCTGCTTTGTCCTATGTGATGTTGAGCTTCTTGGAGCTGCACTCATTTAGGCAAGTGGGCTGTATTCCATCACACTCCTACCTTGTGCCTCAGGTGTCCCTTTGTCGTTTCCAGTGTCAAGGCCGATGCCATCCTATTTTATTCCTATTCAACTTTTCTACAGCTGTTTGATACAACTGAGTGACTTGCAAAGCCATTTCAGAGGGAAGTTAAGAGTCAATCACATTGCTGTGGGTCAGAAGTCACATACAGGACAAACCAGGTAAGGATGGCAGATTTCGTCCCCTGAAGGACATTAGTGAACCAGATGGGTTTTTATGACAGTCTTGTAGTTTCATGATCGCTATGAATGAGACTCTCATTTTATTCCAGATTTATTAATTGAATTTAAATTCCCCAGCTGTCATGGTGGGTTTGAACTCATGCCTCGGGAGCATTTGTCCAGGTCTCTGGATTACTAGTTTAGCAACATTAGGACTATGCTACTGTCCCCAATCTCATCTAATACCCACGGCCAGCCTTTTATTCAGCTGGTGGAGTGATTTTGAGGATCAATACCGTTGCATTTGATAAATTAAATATACAGATCACCCTTGCAATCCCAGTACCACTGGGCTGTGTACATAAGTGTCATTCACAAGACATTGCAGCCTCTATGGAGGTGAAACATATTCAGTGAATTTTATGGTATAGTATGCTGTGATTCAAGGTGGGCAAGCAGCTGATTAGTTATTTTCTTGTTTGTGTCTTTGCAGGAGGATGCAGAGAGGCTTTACAGAAACTGTAAGCGGTTTGACCTCCTTACCAAGTTTTACCAGGCCTCAGGACAGTGGCAGAAGGCCATTGAAAATGCTGAGGGATTTGACAGGGTCCATCTGAGAACAACATACTACAATTACGCCAAACACTTGGAAGCGCTAGGGGACCATCACCTCGCACTCAGCCAGTAAGTGTGTACAAATGGAAAGGTGCGTAAGGGAGGGGCGTTAGGGATGACTGAGGATTGGACTAGGGTATCATGGAGGGAACAGTCCCTATGGAATGCTGAAAGGGGAGGCAGAGGAAAATGCATTTGGTGGTTGCATCATGCTGGAGCTGGCGGAAATGGCGGACAAAGATCCATTGAATACGGAGGCTGGTGAGATGGAAGGTGAAGACAAGGGGAACCCTATTATGGATCTAGCTGGGAGGGAAAGGGGTGAGAGCAGAAGTGTGTGAAATGGATTGGACGCACCCTTAATATTCCTTCCTTCCCTATGACACCTTTCTGTGCAAGTGTAGGAGATGCAACACCTAATCTTTCACTTCCTCCCTTCTCACTGTCCAAGGCTTCAAACGCTCCTTCCAAGTGAAACAGCGATTAATTTGTATTTCTTCCAAATTAGTATACTGTATTTGGTGCTCACAATTTGCTCTCCTCTACAGTGGGTGATCCCTTTGCAGAACATTTCCATTCGGTCCACAAGCACGACCCCAAGCTTCTGGTTGCTTATCATTATAATTCTCCACCTTGATCCCATGCTGACCTTTCTACCCATGACCTGTTATACTATCCCAATGAAGTACAATGCAAGCTTAACTTGGCACACTGTTGCCTCATGAATTCAACATTGAATTCAACAACTTCACACGATAACCTCTGCTTCTATCTTGCTCGAGGTGTTTTCGTCCCCCTTTTTTTTTGTTGGGTCAGTCTTCATCTTGTTTCATTATTTCTTCATGTTGCATTTGGATGGTTTTTATGCAGCCATTCACACCTCATTTGGACACAATCTTTGTTTCTTTATTATATTCATTACCACTCTCTTTGGCCTCTACCCTATCATAGACCTTCCCCTTTGTTCTTCCTGACCCCTTACACTGGCTTAAAAACCCTTACATTTCTACCTCTTTTCATTCTGATGAAAGGTTATTGACCTGAAATGTTAACTCTGTTTCTCTCCACAGATGCTGACTGACCTGCTGAGCTTGTCTAGCTTTTTTTTGTTCCTATTTCAGATTTCCAGCATCCACAGTATTTTATTTTTGTCATGGTTACAATTATTTAAATTCTCAAACAATTAGCTCTTTGGCTCTTTTTAATCAAATTACAACTGGAGGCACCTTGTGCTGAATTGTGTTTAGACAGATGCTCAACAGCTGGGTTGAGACATGTGGGAGCCTTAAAGCTGCTAGAAAGGGACATCTAACCTACTATTTTAGACTGATTTAATGTAGCTGCACAATGCTTTAACAAAAATTGGTGAAACCTTTTTGTAGGGTTGTGAGATCCATGTTCCATAAAGTGTCTCATTTTTACATCCCAACAGTTATGAAAAGTCAGACACACACCGATTTGAGGTACCAAGGATGCTCCTAGAAGATCTACAAACGCTTGAAATATATGTCAACAAAACAAAGGACAAGTGAGTGCCAGAGAGGTTGCAATTACTGAGCAGATGCTGTGACTAAAGCGATGTTGGGCAGTCATTTGTTACAGATTGAGTCTGTTTTATAAATAGAGGTGTAAAGTAGCAGAATAAAGAGGTAACAATTTTTTTTTTAAGGCAGTGGTTAGATCACAAAAATACCACTTAAGTTTTGACCACCCCAAATATTAAGGATATTAAGGCCATAGACAGTGTAGAATGTTGTTTCACCAGGTTGACACCAGGAATAGGAAACAATTGTTATAAAGAGAGACTTGGCCTATTTGGGCTGATTTCCACTGGGCCAAAAAAGATTGAGAAGATTTAACAAGGTTTCTTTTTGCAACATAAAATATTTTGATACAGTGAATAGGAAAATTCTTCTAGCATATGAATAGGAGTAGGCCATTCAGCCCTTAAACTACTTTATTAAATTATGACTGATTTGTCACTCAATTCCATATACCCACCTATGCTCTATATCCTTCGATAATCTTACCCTACAAATATCTATCAGTCTCAGTCTTGAACATTTCAGTTGACCCATCAGGCTTTTGGAGAAGAGAGTTACAGATTTCCACTACTCTTCTTGTGAAAACATGCTTCCTGGTTTCACTCCTGAATGGATTAATTCTAATTTGAAGATGTACCCTCTTGATGTACATTCCTCCACCAGAGAAGTTAGTTTTTCTATCTATCCTATCAAATCCCATTATCATGTAAACCAGACACAGTAATGCAGTGGTTATGTTATTGGTCTAATAATCTAGAGTTCTAGACGAATAATCCAGATCAAATCACATGATGGCAGATTGAGAATTTGAATTGGGATTTTAAAAATCTGAAAATAATATACTGCCTTGTAAGCCATAAACCAGTGCAGCTAAGGATGTACAATAAATACTGATCATTTCAGCGATGCCCAAATCCCAAGAATGAAATTTTAAAAAGAAACTCTCTCCTTCCCTTCTTATTTAATGGAGTGAAGCTTGCAATTTTGTAAACCATAGGCGCAATTCCTAAATCTAGAGAGCTTTGGAAAATTCTGGCTAACAACGTCTGTATTTTCCTCAACTATTTCTTTAAATGCCCTTTGTAGAGACCATCAGGTCCAAGAGGTTTTGCTTTCTTATAATCTCATTTTTTTCCCCATTATCAACTTTTTGCTCTTATTAAATACACTATTTTCCTTCCCTTGACTTATTTTTAAGTCCCCTTGTACCACTGATATTTTGACTTTGTTTTTCACTGTGAAAGCTGATTTTTAAAATTCATTTATGGGATGTGGGCCTCGCTGGCTAGGCCAGCATTTATTGCCCATCCTAATTGCCCTCAAGAAGGTGGTGTTGAGCTGCCATCTTGAACCACTGCAGCTCCTGTGGTGTAGGTACATCCACACTGCTGTTAGGGGGGGAGTTCCAGGATTTTGACCCAGTGACAGTGAAGGAGCGGCGATATATTTCCAAGTCAGGATGGTGAGTGGCTTGGAAGGGAACTTCCAGATCATGGTATTCCCATGTGTCTGCTGCTCTTGTCCTTCTAGATGGTAGCAATCGTGGGTTTGGAAGATGCTGCCGAAGAAATCTTGGTGAGTTGCTGCAGTGCATCCTGTAGCTGGTACATACTGCCGCCACTGTTTGTCAGTGTGAGGGAGTGAATGTTTGTGAAAGGGGTGCCAATCAAGTGGGCTGTTTTGTCCTGGATGGTGTCAAGCTTCTTGAGTGTCATCCAGGCAAGTAGAGAGTATTCCATCACACTCCTGACTTGTGCCTTGTAGATGGTGGACAGCCTTTGGGAGTCAGGAGGTGAATTACTCGCCTCAGGGTTCCTAGCCTCTGACCTGCTCTTGTAGCCACAGTATTTATGTGGCTCGTCAGTTCAGTTTGTGGTCAATGGTAACTCAATACTCAGTTAACAAATCTGCATTTTCTTATTGTTAATTATAGCAGGTGATTTCTTAAGATGTTAAGCCATTAGCTCAGTATGTGGTCTTACTGGGCTCTGTTCATAGCTGGTGTCAGCAGAGCCACTGTGCTGAGTTCTTACTTTGTCCTTGTTGATCACAGGAGCTTGTGGAAATGGTGGGCCCAGTACTTGGAAAGTCAAGCAGACATGGACTCTGCTTTGAAATATTATGAGAAAGCACAAGACTATCTCTCCCTTGTCCGTGTTCATTGTTACCTCGGCAATACACAAAAGGTAAGAAAGGGGAAGGCATTGACACCGAAGAAGGGAAAAGTGTTCACCCTGACGAGCCACATCCCACAACTGACGTTTCAACGGCCCTGGAAGCTTAGGGATAGCAGTGTTCTGTATAGTAGCATTATCTGAACACATGAGGACAGGCGTTTCTGCGGTCATAGACGTGACTCCAGGATGGTATGTTACAGGGTCAAGGATGTCACTGAATGGCTGCAGGGCATTCTAAAGGAGGAGGCCAAACAGATAGAGATTGTGGTACATATTGGTACCAACAACATAGGTAGAAAGAGGGATGAGGTCCTGCAAGCAGAACTTAGGGAGCTAGAAAACAGATTAAAAAAACAGGACCTCAAAGGTAGTAATCTCTGGATTACTTCTGGTGCCATGCACTAGTGAGTATAGAAATAGGAGGTTAGTCCAGATGAATGCGTAGCTGGAGAGATGATGCAGGAGGAAGGGCTTTAGATTTCTGGGACATTGGGACCGTTTCTGGGGGTGGTGGGACCTGTACAAGGCAGACAGGTTGCACCTGAACTGGAATGGGACAAACATCCTTGCGGGGAGGTTTGCTAGTGCTGTTGGGGAGGGTTTAAACTAACTTGGCAGGGGGATGGGATCCTGAGAGGAGGTTCAGCAGGGGGAAATGCACAGCCAAAATTAGAACAGAGAGCAAGTGAGTCTGGAAGGCATAGAAATTATAAGTCAGTTAAGATACAAGGGAGTTTAGCAATGTTGGATGTTTTTTTTTCTTAATGCAAGGAGTCTGACGAATAAGGCAGATGAGTTGAGGGCACAAATTAACACATGGAAGTATGATGTCATTGCTGTACAGAGACATGGTTGAGAAAGGGGCAAGATTGACAGCTCAATATTCCAGGATATAGGGTCTTCAGGCGAGACAGGGAAGAAGGTAAAAGAGGAGGGGGTATCGCAATAAATCGCAAGGAATCAATTACAGCAGTAAGGAGGGATGACATCTTAGAAGGCTCCTCAAATGAAGCCATATGGGTAGAACTGAAAAACAAAAAAAGGAGCAATCACATTGCTGGGAATGTACCTTAGGCCCTCAAACAGTAAGAGAGAAATAGAAGAGCAGATATGTAGGCAAATTTCAGAGAAGTGTAAAAATAATAGGGTAGTAATAGTGGGGGATTTCAACTTCCCCAACATTAACTAGGTTAGCCATAGTGTGATAGGTTTAGAGGGAGCAGAATTCTTAAAATGCATTACATCCAGGAAAGCCTTTTAAGCCAGTATATAGAAGGTCCTACAGTGGTCCTGGACTTAATTTTAGGGAATGAAACTGGGCAAGCGGTAGAGGTGTCAGTGGGGGAGCATTTTGCAGATAGTGATCATAACTGTGTTAGATCCAAGGTTGTTATGGAAAAGGACAAGGATGGGCCAGAAATCAGAGTTCTAAATTGGGGGAAGGCCGATTTTAATAGGATCAGATATGATTTGGCCAGAGTGGATTGGGAGCAGCTACTTTTAGGTAAATCTGTGTCAGAGCAGTGGGACTCACTCAAGAAGGAGATAGGGAGAGTACAGGGCCAACATATTCCAGTAAAGACAAGGGGTGGGGCCAAGGAACCTTGGCTGTCGAGGGATATACAAGATTGGATAAAGAGAAAAAGGGAGGCTTATGGCAGATACCGAGGGCTCTAAACAGTGGAAGTCCTAGAGGAGTATAGAATGTGTAGGGGGGAACTTAAAAAGGAAATTAGGAGAGCAAAAAGGTGGCATGAAAAGACATTGGCAGGTAAAATAAAGGAAAATCCAAAGTTAATTTACAAGGACATTAAGAGCAAGAGGATAACTAGGGAAAGAGTAGGGCCCATTAAGGACTAAAGTGGTCATTTGTGGGTGGAGCCGGAAGACGTAGGTAGGGTTCTAAATGAATACTTTGTGTCAGTGTTCACAAGTGAGAGGGATGACGTGGGTATGGAAATCAGGCAGAAGGACTGTGATATAATTAAAAGAAATTAACATAGAAAGGGAGGAGGTTCTAAGTGGCCCGGCAAGCTTAAAAGTAGATAAATCTCCAGGCCCAGATGAAATGTATCCCAGGCTGTTGAGTGAGGCAAGGGAGGAGATAGCAGGGGCACTGCAATAATTTTCATTACCTCGCTTGCTGCAGGAGAGGTGCCAGAGAACTGGAGGACAGCCAATGCAGGACCGTTATTCAAGAAGGGAGATCTACAGACCAGTCAGTCTAACCTCAGTGGTGGGGAAACTATTGGAAGCAATTCTGAGGGACGGAATTAATCTACACTTGCAGAGGCAGGGATTAATCAAGGACAGTCAGCATGGTTTTGTTTAGGGGCGGTCATGTCTGACCAATTTGATTGAATTTTTCAAAGAGACGACCAGGTGTGTAGATGAGGGCAATGCATTTGACGTCGTCTACTTGGACTTCAGCAAGGCTTTTGATAAGGTCCCACATGGGAGACTGATAACGAAGGTAAGAGCCCATGGAATCCAAGGCAATTTGGCAAATTGGATCCAGAATTGGCTGAGTGGCAGGAAGCAGAGGGTGATGTTTTTTGTGACTGGATGCCTGTGTCCAGTGGGGTTCCACAGGGATCGGTGTTCGGTCCCTTGCTGTTTGTGGTATATATAAACGATTTAGACTTGAATGTAGTAGGATTGATCAGTAAGTTCACCAATGACACGAAAATTGGTGGGATGGTAAATAGTGAGGAGGATAGTCTTAGGTTACAGGAGGATATAGGCAAGCTGGCCAGATGGGCTGATCAGTGGCAAATGGAATTTAATCCAGACAAGTGTGAGGTGATGCACTTGGGCAGGGCAAACAAGGCACAGGAATACACAATGAATGGTAGGACCCTGGAAAGTACCGATGATCAGTGGGACCTTGGTGTGCATGTCCACCGGTCCCTTAAGGTAGCGGGACAGGTAGACAAGGTGGTTAAGAAGGCATATGGGATACTTGCCTTTATTTGCTGAGGCATAGAATATAAGAGCAGGGAGGTTATGCTGGAACTGTACAAAATGCTGGTTAGGCCACAGCTAGGGTATTGCGTGCAGTTCTGGAATCCGCATTATAGGAAGGATGTGATTGTCCGGAGGAGATTTACCAGGATGTTGTCTGGGTGGAGAGTTTTAGTTATGAGGAGATAGATTGGATAGATTGAGGTTATTTTCCCTAGAGCAGAGGAGATTGAGGGGGAACATGATTGAGGTGTATAAAACTATGAGGGGCATAGATAGGGTAGACAGGAAGGAACTTTTCCCTTTGGTGGAGGGATCAATAACCAGGGGGCATAGATGTAAGATAAGGGGCAGGAGGTTTAGAAGGAATGTGAGGAAGAACTCTTTTACCAGAGGGTGGTGGGAATCTGGAACTCACTGCCTGAAAGGGTGTTAGAGGCAGAAACCCTCATAACATTTAAGAAGTATTTGGATGTGCACTTGCGATCCTATGGCATACAAGGCCTAGTGCTGGAAAATGGGATTAGAATAATTAGGTACATGTTTGACCAGTGCAGACTCGATGGGCCGAAGGGCCTTTTTCTGTACTGTAGACCTCTATGACTCTATGAGCTCTTTTTAATTATTAGTCCCGTAACTTAGCATATACACATTTTACTCTTCTAAACTCTCTACAATGGACAATATTTTCTTGAGAGGAAGGTGCAAAACTGAGTTTGGGGACACAGGGTCATACAGCCTTTTATGGTCATATGGTTAGATTCCCTTGTAACAGCTTTCCAGTGGTTCTGTATTTCAGGTGAGATGTTAGCTCAAGGCCCTGTCTGCCTGTTCCAGTTTTTCAGATAGAGATCCCATGGCACAGCTCAAAGAGCAGAGAGTCCCCTTGGTGTCTTAGCCGGCATTCTTTCCTCAACAAATGCCACAAAGTGTTCCGATTAGCTGATCATTCATCTCATTTCAAGCAGATGCTTATGACCCCCTGTTGCCATACAAATATATGACAAAAATCCATATGTACTGGTATATTTGAATCTCACAATTGTCATAAAAGCTGTGATCATGAAAATTTGTATTATGTGTGAATTATATAGAAGTAAATAAATTTTCTGTTTTGGGACATTACTATGAACAGACTGGCTGGCTGCCATGTTTGCCTACATAACAATGACTGCATTTAAGAAGTAATCCATTAGTTCTAACATTCTTTGGGACGTGTTGGGGATGTGGCATGGAATTAGATTCTATGTATATTTTTTTCCTTAATCACACATAAGTCCTTTCTTAGCCTTTGCCAATAGACACACAGTCACCATGTGATGGTTATTGTTTCCTGTGTGTGTAGATTTCCATGCATTATTCACAAAATCCCAGGTGCCATCTATTTGAGTGGATTCTTTGAATGTTATTAGCCCCTTTTAAATTCATCATTTGCATGTTCAATTTTGCAAAATCAGAAAATTTTACTGTGTGCTGAGGATTTTGTAAGCATCAAAATGTGGAACTGTGCTTGTCACCATCACCTCATACAGCCTGTACGCTTCCTCTTCTCAATACCAAGCTGGCCTTCAGTCCTGCAGCTAATTTACTCTTACTTCCATGAGCCTAATTGTTAAAAGTCTCATGTAGAAATCCTTTGCCAATTTTTGGGGTATCAATGAAAATTGTGGATAACTCGCATCATTTCATTTTGTTACCTCCTTAATGAGCTCTAAATTGTGCAGTTTGAATCTATTGCTTCAATGTTCACTTTGTCTGCTCCTGATGGATTATTTTACCTGTTTGGAGTCTGTTCTTCTATATGTTACTCTTCACCCATTGGGAGTTCGACCTTCTCTGTGTTACTTTTCATATCGAGAGAGTAACTGACTTATGTGCTTCATTATAAACATAACTTCCTATATCCTGTATCCCTATCCCTGACCATTGTCTGAAATTGAATCAGACCATTTACAACCTTGGCATCCAACCCATTCACCCATCATCCCTGCTCTGACTCCCAGTGAAGCAACACCTCGATTTTAAAATGCTCCTGGTTTTCCAATCCTTCCATGGCCCAAGTTGTCACCTGTCTTAATGTCTCCTTATGTAGCTCTGTGTTACATTGTGTCTGATAATACTACTATAATTCACTTGGGTCATTTTAAAACATTAAAGGCATACAGCTATATAAATGCAAGTTGTTGATGTTAATTTTATACATTAATCTGGAAGAAAATTTCAAACTCTGCAAGTAAATATTTAGCAGTCTTGGGTGTGCTTTGTGCATTGCTAAAATGATGCCATTGGTGAAATTACATAGATTATAGACTGTGATTGTCTTTTAAAGGCCTCTGAAATTGCCAATGAAACAGGGAATCATGCAGCCTCTTATCATCTGGCTCGTCAGTATGAGGCTCGGGATGATGTTAAACAGGCCATTCACTTCTACACCCGTGCACAGGCCTACAACAATGCAATTCGGCTCTGCAAGGTAAACACTATCATTGATCGTTCAATCATATTCTTTAGTTCTGTTCCTGCAATCAGAACTAAATACGCTCCTTTTGTCTTTCGTCATTTTCTCTGTTGAATGAAGTTCAGCCCTGTGAGTCCTACTTTGTAGTTTTAAACCTCTAAATTCTGCCATCAACCTTCAAGTCCTCACCAACGTAAGAAATAGGATCTGGAGTTGATCATTTAGTCATTTGAGCCTGCTCCGCCATTCAATAAGATCTTCTATCTCAACTCCACTTTCCTGCACTTCATTCTCGTAGTACCCAAAAAAATCTATCAACCTTTGTCGTGAATATACTTAATGACTTTCCATTCACAGTTCTCTGGGCTACAGAATTCCAAGGATTCACATCCCTTTGAGTAAAGAAATTTTTCTTCATCTCAGTCATAAATGATCAACCCCTTATTCTAAGACACCATGTTCTACATTCCCCAGGGGAAAGATTTTCTTAGAATCTACCCTGTCAAGTCCCTTAAGAATTTTATAAGCTTCAACTAGATCACCTCTGTCTTGTAAACTTCAGGAAATGTAGGCCTGGTCCACTTGATCAATGCCCTCATCCCAGAACCAGTCTAGTGAACGTTGGTTGCATCCCTCTACGATACATATATCCTTCCTTGGGTAAAAACTACACATATTACTCCAATGCGCTGTGTAATTGTAGTAAGATTTGTTTACTCTTATACTCCAATTCTTTTATAAAAAATGCAGACATACCAGTTGCCTTCCTAATTGTTTGCTGTATTTGCATGTTATCAATGTTGGGTGTAACTCTTCATAGGAGTGAGTTTAAACTTCATCAGTGGTCACCTAACTGATTTCTCAAATCTTAATCATATGTTAGGCCAGGATTTGGAAGCAAATGTTTATAATTAAAAGTCTATAATATGTTACCCGTCTAAGCTTTCACCTCTTAAGAGTGCATCATAATTTGTGCACAAAGCTTTCTACTGTCACATTAATAACAGCCATCGATCACTCAAAAATAGAGCGAAAAGCCAAGCAACAACCAACAACTATCACAAACCAACCAATTACCTGAAAGGGTTTTCTTCAAGTACTTTGAGTGGCCACTGCCTGTGAATTTTAATGGAAGTGTGCAATGCAGTTGATACTACAGTGTCCTGTCATACTTCCTACGTTTTTGTTTAAATCCAGGCCAATTCATGGGATGAAAGTCTCCTCTAGAAAGGGAACCGATAGAACATGAATTTGGTGACTCCCAGTCAGCACATATCCAGAGCCCCAGACTGGCCATAATTTATTGCAAATATGTAGTTCGCCTCACTAAACATAAAAACATACCAAAAAATGGGCATACACATCCATGCGTTCTGAATATTCAAATTAGATTTATTGTTTTACTACATTAGTGAGAAATAGAGCATATTAATAGCTGGACTCTGTGAACCCATCGTTATTCAGGACAGTGGCCTAGATGATCATCTGATGAACCTGTCTCTCCTGAGCTCCCCAGAGGACATGATGGAGGCAGCCCGTTACTATGAAGAGAAAGGACTCCAAATGGATCGTGCTGTGATGCTGTATCATAAGGTATGCGTGAACCTTTCACACTCCACTGCTGATGTATTTACCTTAAATAAAGTCTCTGTATTTTAGTAATACCTTATTCTGTCCCTCAAGTGGAAAGGGCATTAGTGGCTCTGGTACTTCTGGTAAAGGGATTATGGTGGTTACCCTTCTCTTTCCCCAGAACAGGGCCTCAGTTGGTGGTTACCCTAGGTGACTGAGTGATCCCATCAAAGCAACAAAAAGAACACAGCAATTACCGGGGGGGATTTTTAGGTCAGCATGCGGGTGCGATCGGCGGGCCCAAGAGCGGCAAGGGAACAGACCGCCAACCACGATCAGCCCCCGAATGCAATTTCACACTGGCTGGCCAGTTAACGTCCAGCCAGTGTGAAGCATGCGCGGAAATGATCAGCACTGCCAGGGTAGGGATGAGAGGAGGGCGGGCGCTGATGTAAGCATATGCCTGGGCAAGTGCTGAATGAAAGCTTCCTGAAGACAGAGAGCTGCCTCAGGGAGCTGAAGACTTTAAAACCAATAAATAAAGTTTTAAAAATCATGAAAAATTGTTTGCACATCACAATCAGTCACCTGAACATATATATGCTAAAAATGCTGTCCATAGATTTTTAATTTTTTAATTTAATAACGGAAACCTCAACCCCCCCCCCCCCCCGCCGGGATGAGGTTTCATGAAAAATGCAAAGTCCGCCTGGCCAATTTGCCCATCCATTAATCATAAGGTTGGACGGACCACAAAAAATTGGAGACAATTACAACTTTAATGACCTTAATAGGCCTCCTAATTGTCGGCGGGCATGTTTCCGACTTTTACACATGCTTGCTGATCAAAATATCACACAAGCGTGAGATGACATCAGGATGCTCACCCGCATCATCACACGTAATTTCGCATCCGTTCAGGTCAGGCGTGCGCCTGCATGCCAACCTAAAAATTCTGCCCCAGATGTTTCTGGAGAGAGGGTTTGAAAAGTATTCTGAGAAGGTGGGTTAATGGATGATAAATGAATAGATTTATAGGACCTGTTGATCTCTTCCTTTGCAAAACATTCTTATGTTCAATACCTCCATCCCCACTCCACCCCAGGCCAATAACAAGCAAAACACTCTCTTCACCCAATCCTTCTATGATGTAAAATTTACCTTTTGGAAAGAAAGAACTTGTGTTAATGTAGCCTTTCTGGACAACCCATCACTGCCAATGAATTACTTCTGAATTGTAATCGCTATTGTAATGCGAACATGTTATGGAACACTCCAAAGAGTGTAGATTAACAATACAGTGTCTTGCTAGGGTGTTGCTGCTTCCTCACGCTGATTGTTGGGACCTGGTGCTGATGGTTGCCTGTTTACTTGCAGGGTGGTCATTTTTCCAAAGCCATTGAATTGGCCTTTGCTACCCAGCAGTTTAATGCTTTGCAACTCATAGCTGAGGAGCTGGATGAGAATTCAGACCCTGCCCTGTTATCTCGGTGTTCTGACTTCTTCATTGAGCACAAGCAGTTTGAAAAGGCAGTGGAACTGTTGGTTACTGCTAAGAAGGTAAGAGCATATTCACTCAAGTAAAGAGCCAGAGAGCCACCTGCTGAGCACCAGTCTGTTCAGCAGGGCTTCAGTTCAATATTGTTTAATCTACCATCTGTTCATACATAAGGCATAATTTTTCAACTTTGCATCATTACAGGGAGCCTTGGCCACCAATTCCACAATATCGGAAATCCTGCTGTGCGGTTGAACAATGGCCCCTACAGCAACTAGGTGTACATTCTAGGGATTGATTTATTTCAAGACTGCAGTGTACCCCTGCATTTTCTCCAAAAGCCATGATTAAAAAACTGCTTTATTTATTTATGTTTACCGATCTGTTAGTTCTTTGTATTTGTAAGGAAAGAAATTGGCAAGGTTTTAACCACACTTGTAAAGCTGCAGGATTCTACATATGGCTCAACACTCATCCTCCATCCATCCACCTGTAACTGTACACCTTCTGTTTTTGGCCAATATTCTTCAAAGAAGGTTTTCTGTGTGGTGCATTTCTTCCCATTATCCATTGTAAGAGGCAGATACTCCAATTCACTCTATCTTTCCTCTGTTAACTCTCCTGCGCCAATTCACAGCAGCTCTTTTACTCCAATAAGAGAGAGAATTCATTTCACCATTTCTTGACAATCTGATTAGCTAGAGTTCATAGAATCTTAAAACATGGAGACCATTCAGCCCAATGTGGACTGTGCTGGCTCTGACAGTGTAGAGGGAGTTTTCCTCTGTACCTAACCCCTGCTATACCAACCGTTGGTGTTAACACTCCTTGCTTAAAAAATTGTGCTCCACGTCCTAGCACTAATATCCCTCACCTTAAAAAGCACAAGGCTGACAAAAACAAAGTGTTATAAAATTGATTTTATCCTCGGTGAAATGCTGCTTTTAATGTTTTTGGGGCTTTTTAAAATTCATTTACGGGATGTGGGTGTTGCTAGCTAGACCAGCATTTATTGCCCATCCCTAATTGCCCTTGAGAAGGTGGTGATGAGTTCCCTTCTTGAACTGCTGCAGTCCCTATGGTGTAGGTACACCTACAGTGCTATTAGGGAGAGAATTCCAGAATTTTGACCCAGCAACAGTGAAGGAACAGCGAGATATTTCCAAGCCAGGATGTAATAAATGTATCAAATGTATTAGGACCTGAGTTAAACCCAAAACACTATTTATTGAGCAGCTTCTTCTGATTTTTTTTAATTACTTGGTATTGCTTGAGCCCTTAAAGTGTCTAGTCTGAGTGGGAGTGGACTGGACATTATTCTTCTCAGTTAGTGAATTGCATGTCACTACATCGTTATCTTCTGATGGTAAGGTGATGTGATGGGGTTTGGCAGAGTTCCTACTGTGACTATTCTTGTGTTTCCTGTTCCAGTACTATGAGGCCCTCCATCTCTGCTTGGAGCAGAACCTGACCATCACGGAGGAAATGGCAGAGAAAATGACTGTGTCTAAAGATTCAAAGGAACTCTCTGAGGATTTCCGCCGTGACCTGCTTGAACGTATTGCTGACTGTTGCATGCGGCAGGGAAATTATCACCTCGCAACCAAAAAATACACACAGGCTGGCAACAAGACCAAGGTAAGGAAAGTGCACTGTGCCGTTACTTAATAGGACTCATTTCTGAGTTACGACTTGTATTGATCAGGAGTGATCAGAGCAAACTATTTCAGTGAAAGCACATTGGACTCATATCTGTGCTGTTAACACCCTCAAAACAGGAACATACTGAGTTTGTCTGAGATTCATTGGGAATGTGCACACATGGTAACCTACTCCTTCACAGACAAAACATTCTAGCTGTTATATGCTATGAAGATGAGAGAAGGAAGCTTTTCTTGTAACTGCCACAGGATCCTTAAGATGTAGGGAGATAGGATCTTGGTTTACCTTCTTATCCAAGGCACCTCCAACAATGCCGCACTCCTTCAATCATGCACTGGAATATCAACCTAGATTATTGCTCAAATCCTGGAATGGGACTTGAATCCATGACCTTCTGACTCAGAAGTGGGAGTGATATTATCTGAGCCAAGCTAAGCTAAGCAGTCAGTGTAGCACAATACAATCATATTTAAATATTGTAGGAGTTGGAACCCTGAGCACTGAAGATGAATCTGCCAGTTAATCTGCCCAGAATCAGACATGCAGTGTGTGACCTGTCTTGTACATTTGGACTGACTGTGCTTTTTCAACATTGCCTATTATAATTTCACATATGTTATGTTTTCAGTTACTTTTTCTCTTCCTCCAATTTTTTGTTGTGTGGGCCCCATAAAAGGACCATATAAGGACAGATTTAAAGTTTGGGCAAGAGAGGCAGGAGGATGTGAGGAAGAAGTTTTTTATGGAGCAAGTGGTAATGACCTGGAACTTGTTACCTAAGAGGGTGGTGGAAGCGGAGACAATCAAAGATTTCAAAAGTAAATTGGATGTGCACTTGAGGGAAATAAACTTGGAGGGCTATAGGGATCAAGCGGAGGAATGGGACTGACTGGATTGATCTATAGAACCAGAATAGACTCAATGGGCCAAATGGCCTCCTTCTGTACCATTATGATTCTATGAATCTATGTTTCAAGCTATTTTCATATCTTTGTTGTATATCTCCATCACTTCACTGAAAATATTTTTATATCACTAAGCTGTTGGCAAGTCAATGAACTGCATTACTCCATATCTGTGGTGAACATGTCTGTTAAGTCGTTTTTGCACTTCACACATATTGGTGACCTGCTGTATATTTTCAACATTTGGTGTGCTCTCCACATTAACACTTTCACAAAGATTTTAATAATATGAACAGTCTAATTCTCAGCTTGGGCCCATGGTGGGCAAATCACAAATGAAAAGAACACTACAGCAAATAATGTTGTTACAAATTCATCCATGGCAGAAAGCAACAGCCATACTGTAAACTGGGAGCTTCTCATTCATGCAGTGAAGTATTATCTGTTGTTTTTCAGGCAATGAGAGCACTTCTGAAATCGGGAGACACAGAAAAGATCATTTTCTTTACAGGAGTCTCTCGACAAAAGGAGATTTACATCATGGCAGCAAACTACCTTCAGTCCTTGGACTGGCGGAAAGATCCTGAAATTATGAAAAATATCATCAGCTTCTACACTAAGGGACGAGCATTGGACTTGCTTGCTGGCTTCTACGATGCCTGTGCACAGGTCTGTGTCTTGGATAGTATCAGAGGCAACTTATTAATGGCTCGAACATCAGCCGGGGCTCTAGTCAAACTTCAGTCCCAGCAACCGCTACCTCTCCACAACCCCTGACACCACTAAAACCCGAGAGTCCCTGTGATTACTTGAATCCAGAAAATATCTTTTTTTGGAAATTATCACACACACAATTCTGTAGTGAGCTCAAACATTTCTATTTTAATCCATTCTCCAGGGGTTGGTTTGCTTTTTTATTTTAATATGTGCAATTTTGGTCTCCTTACCCAAAGGAGGATATACTTGACATAGAGGGAGTGCAACAAAAGTTTACCAGACTGATGTCCTTTGAGGAGAGATTGAGGAGACTGGTCCTGTATTATCTAGCATTTAGAAGAATGAGAGGTGATCTCATTGAAACATACAAAATTCTTACAGAGCTCAACAGGGAAGATGCAGGAAGGATGTTTTCCCTTACAGGAGGGTCTAGAACCAGGAGACACAGTCTCAGAATAAGGGGTGGGCCATTTAGGACCAAGACGAGGTAGAATTTCTTCACTCAGAGGGTGGTGAATCTTTGGATTTCTCCATCCCAGAGGGTATTGGAGGCTCAGTCATTCAAGACAGAAATCAGTAGATTTCTAGATACTAAAGACATCAAGGGATATGTGGCTGGTGCAGGAAAATTGTGTTGGTAGAAGATCAGCCATGATCTCGTTGAATGACAGAGTAGGCTCAAGGAGCTGAAGGGCCTACTCAAAGAATCACACAGTGCAGAAGAGGCCCTTCAGCCCATCGAGTCTGCACTGACATGTGAGAAACACCTGACCTACCTACCTAATCCCATTTACCAGCATTTGGCCCATAGCCTTGAATGTTATGACTTGTCAAGTGCTCATCCAGGTACTTTTTAAAGGATGTGAGGCAACCCGCCTCCACCATCCTCCCAGGCAGTGCATTCCAGACTGTCACCACCCTCTGGGTAAAAAAGATTTTCCTTACATCCCCCCTATACCTCCTGCCCCTCACCTTGAACTTATGCCCCCTTATGACTGACCCTTCAACTAAGGGGAACAGCTGCTCCCTATCCACCCTGTCCATGCCCCTCATAATCTTGTACACCTCGATCAGGTCGCCCCTCAGTCTTCTCTGCTCCAACGAAATCAACCCAAGTCTATCCAAACTCTCTTCATAACTTAAATGTTTCATCCCAGGCAACATCCTGGTGAATCTCCTCTGCACCCCCACCAGTGCAATCACATCCTTCCTGTAATGTGGTGACCAAAACTACACACAGTACTTGGCCTCACCAAGGTTCTATACAACTCCAACACGACCTCCCTACTTTTGTAATCTATGCCTTGATTGATAAAGGCAAGTGTCCCATATGCCTTTTTCACCACCCCACTAACATGCCCCTCCGCCTTCAGAGATCAATGGACACACACATGAAGGTCCCTTTGTCCCTCAGAACTTCCTAGTGTCATGCCGTTCATTGAATACTTCCTTATCAAATTACTCCTTCCAAAGTGTATCACCTCACACTTTTCAGAGTTGAATTCCATCTGCCACTTATCTGCCCATTTGACCATCCTGTCTATATCTTCCTGTAGCCCAAGACACTCAACCTCACTGTTAACCAACCGGCCAATCTTTGTGTCATCCACAAACTTACTAATCCTACCCCCCACATAGTCATCTATGTCATTTATATAAATGACAAATAATAGGGGACCCAGCACAGATCCCTGTGGTAGGCCACTGGGCACTGGCTTCCAGTCACCAAAGCATCCTTCTGTCATCACCCTCTGTCTCCTAAAACTAAGCCAATTTTGAATCCACCTTATCAAATTACCCTGTATCCCATGTGCATTTGCCTTCTTTATAAGTCTCCCATGTGGGATCTTGTCAAAAGCTTTGATGAAATCTTGATAAACTACATCAACTGTACGCCTTCTCCTATTTCCTGTTCCTATAGTTTGGCACTGCTTAAGGTGGGAGATGTTGCTATAAATGGACAGACTCTTGGCACTTTGGAGCTGGGAGTGCAATGCTGCTGCTGGAGCTGCAGGAATTCCTGCTCTTTGGGCTCTATGCACCTGGACAGCTGTGAGTTGATCTCCCATGTTAATATAGTCCCAGTGCACAGTAAGGGTATCTGGTACCAGCAGCTCTTAAAAAGCTGCTTGTACCATTAAAACTTTATTGCAGTTGTCAAGCTGGGCTTTGATGGGACAATTAGTTTACCGGAGGGATGGGCTTCAATGAGCTGAACGATTGTTTTTCATTCTTGTTTTCCCTTAAATTAATCTGGTCAAACATGACCACTTGTAATCAGACCAAGTAAAGCAGAAATCTGTTGTGGGGACAGTCTTCTGAATATAGAACAATCAAAGCAATAAGTGCTTCTCTACTCACGCCAGCTGCATATCTGTTTATTTCCATTTGTGTGTGTAAGGTTGAGATTGATGAATACCAGAACTATGAGAAAGCATTAGGAGCCCTGACTGAGGCTTACAAATGCCTGTCCAAAGCTAAGATGAAGAGTCAAAGTGAATTGGAGGAACGGTTGGGACAGTTGCAGAACAAGCTAACAATGGTGAAGAAATTTGTGCAGATCCGAAGGTGAGGGCATATTTGTCGTCACATTTCATGGTAACAGTCTTAGTCATTATAAATTTACCATTAGAACAAACTCTTTCTCATCACAGATAACATTTCACTAAATGGACTTTATGTTAACACAGTTGGATACAATTAAAAGTGAACCTCTCAGTCCTAGAGTATTATTCCCAATAAATCGAATCTCCTTATAATGGCACAGGAATGAACAATGAATGAGAGGTCCTTATAAAGGGGTTAGCCTCGAGACCACTATTCCCTTTAGGCCTTGCAGCAAGCTGAAATCTTCCACATGGACTGTGCACAAGTTGGCACAATGTGTGCCTATAACTGTCCTAGGCTGTATGAGGGGGTTAACCCTGTAACTCCCATAGGCTGTATATCAGGGTTAACTCTGTGACTGCCCTAGGGTGTATGAGGGGGTTAAACCTGTGACTCTCCAAGACTGTATGAGGGAGTAACTCTGTGACACCCATAAACTGTATGAGGGGTTAACTCTGTGACTGCCCTTGGCGGTATGAGGGGGTTAACCCTGTGACTCCCCTAGGGTGTATGAGGGGCTAACCCTGTGATTCCCCTAGGCAGTATGAGGGGCTAACCCTGTGATTCCCCAAGGCAGTATGACGGGGTTAACCTTTTGATTCCCCTAGGCAGTATGAGAGGGTTAACCTTGTGACTCTCCTAGGCTGTATAAGGGGGTTAACTCTGTGACTCCCAGAAGCTGTATGAGGGGCTTAACCTTGTGATTCCCCTAGGCTGTATGAAGAGGATCCAAAGGAAGCTTTAAAACAGTGTGAGAATCTGCTGGGGGAGCCCGGGCTCAACCAGACTGTTCGAACTGGCGATGTCTATGCACTCCTGATAGAACACCACGCACAACAGGGGAGCTTTGAGGTGGTGAGTACTCCAACAGTTCTGAGGCTAGAGTGCAAAAACCTTGCAACAACTGGAATTTATAGAGCATCTTAAAGACAGAAAAATATCTTGAGGCACTTTACAGATAGTGACTTGACATAGAGCCCATGGGTGAGTTCAGAAAAGAGAGCAAGAGGTGTGGGTGAAAAATGGTTTCAAAGAATTCAGAAGGGTTTAACGAGAGAGAATCGATAATATGCTGAGGCAGCTGAATAAATCTATTGAGTCAAATTTAATTGTATTTGTCCCTGTGTAATGCTCAATTTCCAAAAGTAAAATCTGAATATTCCATGCAGGCCACATTCTAAAGGAAGTGTTCTTGAGGAAAGAAGGTGGGAAGATTAGTGGTTCTGAGAGAGAATTCCAGGAGACTGTGGTATAGTCTGACAGAACGGTCTCTTCCAGTATGATATTTGCAGCTGTTGGAATGTTCTGGCACTGTTATGTACCTTTAATCACTGCCTTAATGCTAACATGTGACAATGTTGCAGGCCTATAAGTACATGGAAGAAATGACAAAGAAACTACCCTCTGCCAATGTAACATACTACATCAACCAACAAATTACTGATGCCATTTACAAGGCAGTGGGTGTTCCAATAAAGGCCAACATAGTAGTGGAGAAGGTTCGACACAGCAGTGCAGAGGATGGAGATGAGGTGGAAGAAGATGTAGCTGAGGACTCTTACAATGGACCCGAGGACTGATCTCCAACCTCTACAAGTTGACCCTCAAAGACGTTCAACTCAAATCCGTTATGATACTAATATTTTACCAAGAGACAATCTGCACCAGTGGCCTAGGACTCAGAATTTTGCCTCAGGAACACCTTTAGTTCACATTTATATGAAACCCAAAGACGAGACTGGGTCACTGTACACTGACAGACAATTACACTTCCACTGAGTCCCATCCCTGCTTCCCAGTGAACATGAATCTCTGGGACACTTGTTACTTTATTTCTAGCAGGTAGTCCCTGAGAACACAGACATTAACACAGGAGACACCAGCACACATTATGCCCAAATGCTGGTGCTGGGGAAAATGCTGTAAATAACTTGCTGCAAATATCCTATCACTCAGTCATTGTGATAGTACAAATATAGCTTAATTAGCTTGTTGTCTACAAAGCTCCTGTCAAACATGAAAAGAGTTTAAATTGGCAGAGGAGAGTCTGAAGGCAGCAACATTACTGCTTTATACCACACCAGCCTTGCCGCTGCTGTTCCTGAGCTGCTTTCAAGCAGGGGGAAACAATCAAGAAAAGTAATTGACAGTGTTACACTTGACAGCCAATCCCCAGGGCTGAGTTTAATAAGACTGCTGGCTACAACTAGTGATTAGACTATAGGGGAAACGGAGAATGCTCCTTACCCTGGGATTTCCTTGGGCTTTGTTAGTTTATGTATAGAGAATGTTTGCAGCTAACTGGAATCAGTCAAACAGACCAGAAATTTATAATTCCTCTTGGTCTTCAACTTTTTAATATTCGGGTTTATTATCCTTAGTGCACAATTTGTGGTAAAACAATTTGAAGCAGATCATTTATTGATACTTTTATATATATTTTTATTAGTATTTATTCAATTACTCTTAAGATTTGTAATTCCATTTTTATCACATCCTGTATTTCGTGACAGGAGTAAAAACAATAAAAACTTTCCTTTGTTGTGGAAAATCTTTTGACTTTACAATCATAAAGATAAATAATTCTGATGGGAAGCACCATGTGTGTTTAACCTCCACTGGTGAATATTGATGATGTTTTACTGAACAGTGGATTTGATACGTGCCAGAATGAAGCAAAGACCCCAGAGCACTTCAAAGAGGCCTCATCCATTCTAGCACATGGCACTTCATCATCATATTGGGTAACCTGCATCTCTCCGTATTGTGGGTTGGTAGCCTAGGCTTGATAGCATTGGCTGTACTTCATGCTGTTGCACACTAGACCATTCTTGCATCCCTACAGAGTCTCACTTCAGACATTTGTCTCTGCAGCACTATTGGGCTGTCTCATGGACCACAGCTTTGAATACAATGTGGTGCAATAATAAACTGCATGTCTGTTCATAGCTCTGAGACTGCATCTTTCCCCAGTTCCCAAAACTGCCATCTCCAGGTGGGGAGCCCAACTCTGAGAAGCTTAGCTGCAGGGAGTGAGATTTCCTTCTGTGATGTGCATCAATAGCTTCAATCTTCAGACCTTGATCATCCTGAAGGCTAAGTGCATTAACAGTGCCAAGGTGTGGTTCGCAGTGTGACACACAAAACTCATATCACAAAACAAAAATGTGACACATATCAAAATGAGACTGAAATAAGCTTACAGTTTGAGTTTTCTGTATTTCTGCATCTCTAGCTCACTGTTATCTCTTTCTCACCAACTCACTCATTCTCTCAGTCCCATAGAAAGATGTCTGGTTCAGTACTGGCTGTTTGCCTTTAAGCTATTGTTACCTTAGATGGGGTGTGGTCCTGGTGCCCCATCACTACTTACTTTATTTCTGTGCCACTCTAAACAGCAGTTGCATTGAGCAGGATCTCGGATGCCTGTCTTGGGAGCACACTGATCTCTGAATTTAACCCCTGGTTGGAGCTGAGTGTGTTGAGGAGACCTTCATCTGTATTGGGAGACTCCAGGTCATCTCTGGTCCCCATCTCAATGTACTGGCCAGTGCTGTCCGACTTCTCCCTCTGGTCACTGCAGCGTCGGCGATGGGACTTTCTGAGATTTTTCTTCATCTTCCACTGCTGCAGCTTCTTCCTCAGTTCATTCTGGACCTGTTTGTGAGCAGAATATCAGAACCTTTAAACACAGATTATCCCTCAGGGTATGTGGGAGATGTTTGCGAGGGCTAGTATCCTTGATTCCCTGCCAAGTTGCATACCCACGTCAAAAGGGGCCTGCGTGGATAAGGGAAACCAATGTCCCACAACTCTCCAACTCTCACTTATGACCCCAAGTAGCTGATTGTGCACACCAGTGGCCATACCCCAGGATCTCAACTCAGCAATCTTACAAAACTAAGTGAGGGGCCCATCAGCTTTAGCTAGTATGGTGTGGGGGCGTCACCCCTTCTAATGTGCACGAAAGACTGGGAACAGCAGAAGTGTCCTATAAGCCATAGGACAATGGCTCAGAAGCGGAGACCAGCAAGGTGTGTGACATACCCATAGGCACAAACATGATGGTCAGTAAGGCAATGTGGCCAGTCACCTGTGAAGAGTCTGGGACTCACATAGTATAAGCCCCATAGTTAATCATGGAAAGTAATAGTCGAAAACTAGGAGATACAGAAGAGGTTGGGCCCCCTATAACTGATTGCAACTAGTGATAGGGAAGAAAAGAAGCCCTTGTCCAAAATAGTAACCAACAAATTTATAATGAAATCAACAAGACAGATCAATTTCTAAACCCGTTACACTCAATGGAAGTGGTAGCTTCTTGAGAATAGGAACATGGAATATAAGGACTTCATAACAGGCAGGAAAGTTTGATAATTGAATACAGGTAATGGACAGACACTATTGACATACCAGGGCTTGGAGAAGTAAGATGATTAGAATCTGGTCAGATGGAAAAGAAGAATCGTGTGCTTTACTTCTCAGGAGGTGAGAAGCATAGGAATGGAGTAGGAATCCTCGTAAATAAAACATACAAGAGGTCAGTTCAAGGTTACTTGCCAACCTCAGAAAGAGTGATTGTGATTAAGATCAAAAGAAAGCCTTTTGATCTGGTTGTCATACAAGTTTATGCCCTGACACAAGACCACAGCAAGAAAGAAATAGAGGCATTTTATGGTGACATCCTGAAGTGTTATGATCAAATTAACTGATGCAGTAATTGTAATGGGTGAATTAAACACTAAAGTCAGTAAAGAAACATCAGCAATGCACGTCTGTCAATATGGCCTTGGATCGAAAAATTAAAGAGAGACTGATACAATTTTGTCAAAAAAATGATCTGATGGTGGCAAACACCTTTCTTAAGCAGCCAAAAAGAAGACCTGGAGAAGTCCAGGCAATCTGTATAGAAATCAATTAGATTACATAGAAACTAGGAGCAGGAGTAGGCCATTTGGCCCTTCGAGCCTGCTCCGCCATTCATTATGATCATGGCTGATCATCCAACTCAATAGCCTGCTCCCGCTTTCTCCCCATACCCTTTGATCCCTTTCGCCTCAAGAGCTATATCTAACTCCTTCTTGAAAGCATACAATGTTTTGGTCTTAACTACTTTCTGTGGTAACGAATTCCACAGGCTCACCACTCTCTGGGTGAAGAAATTTCTCCTCATCTCGATCCTAAATGGTCTACCCCATATCCTCAGACTGTGACCCCTGTTTCTGGACTCCCCCACCATCGGGAACATACTTCCTGCATCTACCCTGTCTAGTCCTGTTAGAATTTTATAGGTTTCTATGAAATCCCCCCTCATTCTTCTGAACTCCAGTGAATATAATCCTAATCGACTCAATCTCTCCTCACATGTCAGTCCCGCTGTCCCAGGAATCAGTCGAGTAAACCTTCGCTGCACTCCCTGTATAGCAAGTACATCCTTCCTCAGATAAGGAGACCAAAACTGCACACAATATTCCAAGTGTGATCTCACCAAGGCCCTGTACAATTGCAACAAGACATCCCTGTTCCTGTACTCGAATCCTCTGGCTATGAAGGCCAACATGCCATTTGCCTTCTTTACCGCCTGCTGTACTGCATGCTTACCTTCAGTGACTGGTGTACAAGGACACCCAGGTCTCATTGCACATTCCCCTCTCTCAATTTATAGCCATTCAGATAATAATCTGCCTTCCTGTTTTTGCTACCAAAATGGATAACCTCACATTTATCCACATTATACTGCATCTGCCATTCATTTGCCCACTCACTCAGCTTGTCCAAATCACACTGAAGCATCTCTGCATCCTCCTCACAGCTCACCCTCCCACCCCGCTTTGTGTCATCTGCAAATTTGGAGACATTACATTTAGTTCCCTCATCTAAATCATTAATATATATTGTGAATAACTGGGGTCTCAGCACCGATCCCTGCAGTATCCCACTACTCACTGCCTGCCATTCGGAAAAAGACCCGTTTATTCCTACTCTTTGTTTCCTGTATGCCAACCAGTTTTCTATCCATCTCAATAAACTACCCCTAATCCCACGTGCTTTAATTTTACACGCCAATCTCTTATGTAGGACTTTGTCGAAAGCCTTGTGAAAGTCCAAATAAACCACATCCACTGGCTCCCCATCATCAACTCTTTTTAAATAGTGGGGTTACATTAGCTACCCTCCAATCTGTAGGAACTGTTCCAGAGTCTATAGAATCTCGGAAGATGACCATCAATGCATGCACTATTTCTAGGGCCACTTCCTTAAGTACTCTGGGAGGTAGATTATCAGGCCCCGGGGATTTATTGGCCTTCAGTCCCAACAATTTCCCCAACACCATTTCCCTACTAATACTGATTTCTTTCAGTTCCTCCCTCTCACTAAACCTTGTGTTCCTCAACATTTCTGGTATGTTATTAGTGTCCTCCTTTGTGAAGACAGAACCAAAGTATGTATTTAGTTGGTCAGCCATTTCTTTGTTCCCCATTATAAATTCCCCTGTTTCTGACTGTAAAGGACCTACATTTGTCTTCACCAATCTTTTTCTCTTCACATACCTATAGAAACTTTTACAGTCAGTTTTTATGTTCCCTGCAAGCTTACTCTCGTACTCTATTTTCCCCTTCTTAATCAGTCCCTTGGTCCTCCTTTGTTGAATTCTAAACTGCTCCCAATCCTCAGGTCTGTTGTTTTTTCTGGCCAATTTGTATGCCTCTTCCTTGCATCTAATACTATCTCTAATTTCCCTTGTAAGCCATAGTTTGGCCACCTTTCCTGTTTTACTTTACGCCAGACAGGAATAAACAATTGTTGTAGTTCACCCATGCGCTCTTTGAATGTTTGCCATTGCCTAACCACCATCATCCCTTTAAGTAACATTTCCCAATTCATCATAACCAACTCACGCCTCATACCATCGTAGTTTCCTTTATTAAGATTCAGGACCCAAGTCTCAGAATCAACTACGTCACTCTCCATCTTGATGAAGAATTCTATCATATTATGGTCGCTCATCCCCAAGGGGCCTTGCACAACTAGATTGCCAATTATTCCTTTCTCATTACACAATACCCAGTCGAGGATGGCCTTTTCCCTCATTGGTTCCTCAATGTATTGGTCCAGAAAAACATCCTGTATACATTCCGGGAATTCCTCCTCTATAGTATTGTTACTAATTTGATTTGCCCAATCTATATGCATATTAAAGTCACCCATAATTACAGATGTTCCTTTATTACATGCGTCTCTAATTTCCTGTTTAATGCCATTCCCAACATCACCACTACAGTTTGGGGGTCTATATACAAACCCCATTAATGTTTTCTGCCCCTTAGTATTTCTTAGCTCTATCCATTACAGATTCCACATCGTTGGAGCTAATTTCTTTCCTCACTATTGTGTTAATTTCCTCTTTAACCAGCAATGCAACTCCACCACCTTTTCCTTTTTGTCTGTCCTTCCTAAATACTGAATATCCCTGGATGTTCAGTTCCCATCCCTGGTCACCCTGCAGCCATGTCTCCGTAATCCCAATATATCATACCTGTTTACATCTATTTGCGCGGTTAATTCATCCACTTTATTGCGAATGCTCCTCGCATTAAGGCACAAAGCCTTAAGGCTTGTCTTTTTAACATTACTTGTCCCGTTCCCACTATTTTTCACTGAGGCCCTGTTTGATTCTTGCCCTTGATTTCTCTGGCTATCACTTTTCTTATTCCGCTTTCTGTCTTTTGTTCTTGTCTTTGATTCCTCTTCCTCTGACTCCTTGCATAGGTTCCTATCCCCCTGCCATGTTAGTTTAAACCCTCCCCAACCACTCTAGCAAATGTTCCCCCTAGGACGTCAGTCCCTGTCCTGCCCAGGCGTAACCCGCCCAGTTTGTACTGGAACAAAAACAGAATTACCTGGAAAAACTCAGCAGGTCTGGCAGCGTCGGCGGAGAAGAAAAGAGTTGACGTTTCGAGTTCTTATGACCCTTCGACAGAACTTGAGAACTTCACTCAAGTTCTGTCGAAGGGTCATGAGGACTCGAAATGTCAACTCTTTTCTTCTCCGCCGATGCTGCCAGACCTGTTGAGTTTTTCCAGGTAATTCTGTTTTTGTTTTGGATTTCCAGCATCCACAGTTTTTTTGTTTTTATTTTTTTGTTTTTATCAGTTTGTACTGGTCCCACCTTCCCCAGATTTGGTCCCAATGCCCCAGGAATCTGAAACCCTCCCCTTCACACCATCTCTTCAGCCACATATTCATTCAATATATCCTGCTATTTCTACTCTGACTGGCACGTGGCACTGGTAGTAATCTTGAGATCACTACCTTTGAGGTCCTACTTTTCAACTTACTTCCTAACTCCCTATATTCTACTTTTAGGACCTCATCCCTTTTCTAACTTGTGTCGTTTATACTAATGTGTACCACAACCACTGGCTGTTTACCCTCCCCCTTCAGAATGTCCTCTAGCCACTCTGAGACATCCTTGACCCTAACACCAGGGAGGCAACATAACATCCTGAAGTCTCATTTGCGGCCACAGAAACGCCTATCTATTCCCCTTACAATTGAATCCCCTATAACTGTTGCATTCCCACACTTTTTACTCCTCCCCTGTGCAGCAGAGCCAACCGTGGTGCAACAAATTTGACTGTTGCTGCTTTCTCCCCCCCCCCAACAATATCCAAAGCGGTATATCTGTTTTGTAGGGGAATAGCCACAGGAGATTCCTGCACTGCCTGCCTAGCCCCCTTGCTTTGCCTGGTGGTCACCCATTCCCTTCCTGCCTATGGACTCTTAGCCCGCGGTGTGACCACCTCTCTATACGTGCTATCCACGATACTGTCCGCCTCATGGATGCTCCACAGTATCCACAGCCGCCGCTCAAGCTCCTAAACCCGGGCTTCCAGGAGCTGCAGCTGGAGATTGTATGATGGTAAACAAGAACATAGGCTTTGGGCGGAATTTTCCACACCCGCCCGCTGCAGAGATCTTCCAGTCCCACCACAAGTCAATGGACTTCTGGCTGGGGCGACACCTCGCCCACAGTGGGTCCCGCTGATGACGGGGCCGGAAAATCCCCGTCAATGAAAAAACATTCGATCATGTTTATCACCAAAAGCTGACAGAGGTGTTGCTGAAATGTGACGTTAACAGTAAAGATGTGAGATTTATCTTGAGCCTTTTTTGGGACCAAACAGCGAGCATCAGGCTAAAAGATGGACAATCAGCCATGTTTCAAGTGAAAAGAGGAGTACGACAAGGTTATGTCCTCTCATCATAATTATTCAATCTGTACACAGAACAAATATGCAGAAAATTGGAAATGTACTTCCAGAGATAAAAAATGGAGGCAAGAACATAAACTTGAGGTGCGCTGACAACATAGTGCTACTTGCAGAATCAGAAGAGGCCCTACAAAATAGTGTGGATCAAGTGAGATCTAGAAATTTGGCATATGGACTGAGTATGAACAACAAAAGGACAAAAACAGTGGTAGTTAGAATGGATACATTAGAAGAAACTAGAGTGAAGATTAAAGTGGATGGTATCACACTGGAACAAGTAGATAAGTTTGTCCAGGAAAAATGATATCCGAAGATGGTAGATGCAATGCCGAAATTGAAGGATAAGGATAGTCAAAAGTAATTTTGTGAAGATAAAGGATATGTTAACAACAAGAAAATTCAAGATTGTAACAAGGGAAAAAAACTCATAAGATGCTACATTCTATCCACTTGACTGTATGCCTCAAAAACCTGTGGACAGAATTTTTAGGTCGGCAGTGGGTGTGATCAGTGAACCTGGGATCAGCCGGGGAACAGACCAACAACCACGATTGGCCCCTGGCGACGATTCCACGCTGACTGGCCAATTTTAATTTTTCTTTCATTTTAAGATGGAAACCTCATCCCACCCTTGCATGAGGTTTCATGAAAAATGCAAAGTCTGCCTGGGTGATTCGCCTGTCCACCAACCGCAAGGTTGGGCGGACCATGAAAAATCAGACCTTTAATAACCTTAATTGGCCTCTTAATTGTCAGTTCCGACTTTTGTGCCAATCAAAATATTGCACAAACACGGGATGACGTCGGCATGCTTGCAATTTTGCAGCCGATCGAGTCGGGCACACGCCCACCTGATCAGCGTAAAATTCTACCCCTGGACAATAAATAAAGATCTGTGAAGGAAAATAGAAGCCTTCGAAATGTGGATGCTAAGATATATGCTAAAAATTCCATATACACACCATAAAACAAATGAAGAGGTGCTTGAAATTACAAGAAAAAAAAAATGAACTCTTACAAAGTGACATCCAGAAAAGAAAATGTCAGTATTTCAGCCATTTGATCAGAGCTGAAAAACTAGAGATCTATTCTAGAGAGCAAAGTGGAGGACAGCAGAAAGAGGGTCGACCTAGGCGTAGTTGGATGACGGATGTCACAGAGCGGTTGTAGATGAGCTAAAGTGGATATGTGAGGATGGCACAAGACAGACAAGCGTGACACACCATGTCAGCAGATCTCCTGGTAGGAGTTGTTACAAGCAGAAGCAGCAGTCCCTGGGAACAATAGCAGCATCAAATCAGCTAGCATATATACCAGTTTGTGGCTGTGTGTGATTTCGTCCATATTTGTGTAAGACTCTAATTATCTCCATATTAGTTTTTGTTCCTTGTCCAGCTGTCTGCATCTCAGTGTCAGTCTGGCATGCTGTACCTGTGTGTGTCTCTGTCAGTCTGTGTGTCTTTCCTGGTGCCTGTGTTAAATCTTGTGTGTCAGTTTCCAGTTCTGGGTCTATGTGTCCTTTCTGCCCTCTCTTAAGCATGCCTGTGATTAACAGAAGTGGGGTCAGGAATTGATGTTCTTGAGCCTGACATTTGAAGATTCATGACAGCACTGAGGAGAGGCTAGCTTCCAGGCTCCAGCTTCAAGTGCCTGGTGAGGATAAGTCTCTTGACCCTGCTGAAGTAGCATGCAGAGATAAGAACACATGGCCTTACAGCCAAGCAGAGGCCAGCAATGTTCCCTAATGGGGGTTGTGACCACCCGTGTCTCAGAGCTGAGCTCATGGGAGCAAGAGGTAGAGCAGAAGCATTTGAATAGAGTGTCTGAGCACCAGGGAGGGGAACTTCAGCTATAAAAAGTATTTTGTCACCTTACCTCGCCATTGATAAAACAATACAGGACTGCCACCAACAAGCCCTGAAAAATAAAAGTAAAGAGTAACAAGAAAGCCAACAACCCAACAATGGACTGTCTACATGTTCTATATCAGTGATTTATCATCAATTCAGCAAAACCCACATGACATCAACCCTTGCACCACAATCTGGCCATGTAATCATGATTCGGAAAAATGTTGACTCTCCCAGTCCCTCAAATTTCAGCCCTGTGATCCCCAGACCCCTAATCCCTGGGCCTCGACTCCAATTACCCAAGGGCCACTGTGACACAAGCAGTGGCCCTGATCTGGCACCACTCCAGCTGTGCACACCAGTTCCATTGACAGTGAGATCCCTGGCCCCAAATCTGAGGGGCTTTGGGACCCACTAATCAGGCACAGGGAATGAATGCACCTCAATTCCTGGACTGCAGAACAATACAGTATAGAATCAAGCTATTTGGACAATCGTGCCTGCGCCATCTCTTTGAAAGAGCCATCCAATTATTCCCACACTCTGCTCTTTTCCCATAGCTTTGTACAATTTTTCCCTTCCAAGTATTTATCCAGTTTCTTTTTGAAAGTATTATTGCATTTTCTTCTGAAAGCACCCTTTCAGAGTGCATTCCAGGTCATAACAATTTGCTGCATAAAAACTGCTTTTCCTCATATCACCTTTGATTCTTTTGCCAATTGTCTTAAATGCATGTCCTCTGGTTACCAAACTTCCTGCCTGTGAAAAAATAGTTTCTCCTTACTTACTCTACCAAAACCTATTCATAATTTTGAACATCTGGATCAAATCTCCCTTTAAGCTACTCTTCCCCAAGTGGAACAACCCCAGCTTCTCCAGTCTAACATATTTCAGCAAATATCCAGAATTAATGTTTAGAATCAGACTGTGTATTTAATTATATTACCTGTATGGAACCAAAGAAGAGTTCAACAAATAGCTTTATGTATCGCACTATTCCTTTAGCATTCTCATCCGTGACGAAAGCAAAAAGAATCTCATGGACTCCCAACAAAGGGATTAGAATTAGTGTTGATTTTGTTAATCTGAAACACAAATGATACTGAACTATAACAGACACAGTTAGAAAACCCAAATCATCTCATTTAATGGGTGAAGTATATATGGCCTGTGTTCAAAATACTGCCCCATTTTATATATGTGGAGAATAATATCTACTGACTTTGGAACAGTGTATGTTTAGAGGCTTCTCCAGATCTCTTCCAGCCCACTGGGGTAGGAACCCCCTCCACATTCAAGTCTCTCCTCCCCCTCTGGGAGCTCTATGCCACATCTAAACTTGCAGCAGCTGATCTTGGGATTGACTGATGCTGGTACTGGGTGCCCACATTGGAGAATTATCCCATTTCCTGGCACTAGAGTCCACCACCAAGCTGAGCATAAGATGATACAACTCATCATTAAGAATGTAGTTTCCCAAGACTTTACTAGTGGGGGCCACTCAGTGCAAATGATTTTTAACAGGTGGGACCATTATAGGTATGGCCCTGGGTTTATGTCTACAGTGACATTGTAAATGACAGATTGTATGGAAACTGTAAATATTTGTGTGACAGTAATACTGGTGATACACATTTATTCCTGGCGTAGTGCTGTGATACACATGGCCCATGATTCAAGGGCCTGTGAATCCTGCTTGTTCCAAAGATCTCATCCAGCCTATCCAACCAGTCACAAAACCAATCAATACCTCCAACTCCTGAGCATCACCAAACTGCTCTAAAAGGAGTATAAGGAACATTTGCTAATTAACCAAGGATGTCCCTACACCTAGCAGCCAGAGGAATCGCTCCCTTCCCCATCTATGGAACATGGATAGATATTCTCACTGGTCGATCTTCACCTTCTCACATAAAGAAACAAGGAAAATCTTACCGATTTCTGAAATCTGTGTTGTGCACCTGATGAGATCGCATCTTTGAGATAAGTAGAATCATTATCCTGACGAATATTGCAAAATTAATCTGAAACCAGTCAGGTAAATGATTTTATTAATTAAACCCTTTCACAGCTCCTCGTGGCTGAATAAGCTGCTGATACAATGTCTGCAGTGTTTCATTAACACTTCAACATGTTCTTATCTAATTTCAGTACATAATCTTCGGATGTGGGTAATGATACGATAAGGCTCAGGTGTGATATCTACAATACCCTGCTGACATTTATTGGGGGGTGGTGAGGGAGGAGGAGCAAGAACTCAACAGGTTATTGACAGCAGTGGCATCAAAACCTGTTCTAAAAGAAACACACAGCATGTTGGCACAACAGTCTGTATAACATGGAATGTATAGCCTGTATTTAACATACAGAGTGCGTAATATCTGCATAACTTGGAGATTGTGTAACCTGTTCATAACATGGAGAGTCTGTAACCTGTGTGTAACATAGAGAGCGCATGTGTAACCGATTATGTGTATCTCCTGAATCTTCATTCGTATGGCAATGCCTCCATCAATGCATCCTCCAATACTCTAAACTGAGCTTCACCGATCTATGAACTTGGACAACTGTTCATCAATGCTCCATGCAGACTCCACCCTACCTTTATCAACTTTAATCCCACCACAGGCCTCTGACTTTAATGTGGTCTCTCTTCTATTGTCTCCTCTCTATTTCTTGTTTACTACCTAGATACATGCATCTCAATGATTGCTATGTAACCAGAGCTATGTAGCTTGCATTTTCCCTGTGTGCATTCATATGCACACTTTGGCTGCCTGTGTCCATCTGAGCCCATCACTTCTATTTTTACTTTTTTATCTTTTTTTTAAAACCCCTTTTCTATTTACCCCTCTGAAAACCTCTCTCCTGCAGTCTTGCCTCTCCATTTTCCCCTTTCAGGCATTTTGCCCTCCTAAATCCCTATTACAACCTTCAGTTCTCCTCAACCTTCTTGCTTGATTCTCTCAGATAAGTCTACATCTTCCTTTGTGCCTCATTTGGCATCCTCTGATGGGCTCATCGAGGCACTTGGCACTGTGTCATTCTTAACAGCAACCCCAACTGTCCCATCCCACTCTCTCATCGACCTTTCAGTCCAGTATGTCTGCTGGGGACTAATCTTGCCAATCTTCACCCTTCTCATCTCACTCCTCCCACTGCTAATCCTGTGGACCCTGCTAGAAGATCAACTCTCAGCATCCCTCTATGCATCTTGCTCCAGAATATCTGTTCACTTGTGAACAACCCTTTACCATTTATGAGCTTATTATGGATGATTGTACCCACACCATGGCCTTAACAGAAGCCTGGCTGAGCGGTGATGACACCTTGTCACTTAATGAAGCTTCCCCACCCGGCTACATCTTCCACCACTTGCCTGATCAACCATCATGGTGGCAGTGTGACGCTTATCACCGACTCACACCTTGCCCTGACCCCCTACTCCTCTGACACTTTTTCTACCTTTGAGCATCTCATCTAGTTCCATCCCTCTCATCTCTGATTCAAAGTTCTCATTATCTACTGCCCACCCAAGTCCCATAATAATGTTCTAACCAAGATATTTTCACTTCTTTTCTCCCTCAGCCTCTGCACCGAAAGACTTTACATCCTCAATGATTTCAACTTCCATCTCAATTCATTGTACTCTCCCTCCTCTGAGATCACTACCCTCCTATCCTCTCTTAAACTTTCCTTCCATATAAACTCTCCAAGCCATATGCAGAGCTGTTCCCTTGACGTTGCTATTTCACACGGTCTTTCTACTCCCATTGTGTGATTCACAGACAAGGCCATCTCTGTTCACTTCCTTGTATCACTCTTCACCTACATTCTCTGCCCATTCAAACCCTGCTTCCTTCTGTGTCTCTACTTCTCCTGCCCACTCTAGAAAAAACAAACCCCAATTCAATACAACAGCAATTTCAAAATCTCAGCTGCCTAGCCTTTGACCCTCCATTCACTACAATACTTCTGCAGTTACTGATTTGTTCAACTCTGCCCTCATCTCCATTTTTGAAGCTCTAGTCCAGACTAAAACCATTATTCTCTCTTAACATGGTCATTCCTCTGCTGGGACTCTCATTTCTGCTCCCTTAAATCCAAGGGCAAATATTTAAAAGGATATGGAGGACAGGTGATTCAGCCGTCCATTGCCAAGTTTGTCTGGATCACAAAAAGCATTATCTGGTCCTCCTCTCATCCGCTATAACCATCCAATTAGCTGCCTCTGCCAATGTCCTCCCTTCCCCTAATCACCAAGTCAAATTTTCCCTGCATCTTATTCCCCCTAAGCTACTGATATCCAACTTCCCACCTGGTCCCCATGTTAGGCGATATTGTTAATGGTTTTCTCTCCTCGGGTGCTGTCTGTAAATCTGTCATCATCATCCCTCTCCTCAAAAAACAACCCCTGACCCTAACAGCCTTGCTAACTAACTATTGACCATCTCCAATGATCTTGAATGTATTGTCACCTCTCAAATCAGTGCCCATATTTCCCAGGACTTCACATTTGAACCTCTACAATCAGGTTTCCACCCCTGCCACAATATCAAAATGGCACGTCTCAAAATCACAAATGATATCCTATGCGACTGTGACAAGGTTAATTTTTCCTCCTCATCCTTCTCGATCTGTCTGCAGCCTTTGAACATGGTTGACCACACCTCCTCCAAAGCCTCTCAAATGTTGTCCAGCTGGGTGGGACTGCAGTCCCCTCATTCCATTGTTATCTACCTAATCATAGATAGAAAATCACTTGCAATGGATTCTCTTCCTACTCCCACAGTTACCTCTGGTGTCTCTCAAGGATCTATCCTTGGCCCCCCAACCACCCCATGCCCATTGCTCATGTACCTATTGCCTTTGGTGACATCATCCGAAAACACAGCATTAGTTTTCATATGTACACTGACAACACCCAACTCTACGTTACCATTTGGCTCCTCCATTGTTGCTAAATTATCACACTGCATATCTGACATCCAGTATTGGATGAGCAGAAATTTACACCAATTAAGTACTGGGAAGACTGAAGCCATTGTTTTTGATTCCTGCTACAAACTTTGTTCTCTAGTTGCCAATTCTATTCCTCTGCCTGATAACAGTCTAAGACTAAACAAGTCTGTTTTCAACCATGGTGTTTCATGGTGTAGTCTAGATGGTGATTTAGGGGATTGCCTATTCTCCTAAAGTATGCTGCTCGAGTCTGTAGTTTCCCCAAACCATTACTCTTTATTTACAGCAAGTATTTACACATTTGGACTTCTACATGAGGTTGGAGTTCCTCCTCCTTCCAGATCTCACTTACTTCTCAGTCATGTGATTTGACACCATTATCATCAGTGTCATATATGTTAACCCTTTACTCCACATCTCCCTGCAAGTCTTTGGGCAGAATCTTCCCAGATTTGCACTAGGTGCAGTAGCAGGCAGGTAAAATGACATGCTGTGATGGCAGGTTTCCATGCCGTATCAAGCCAAACCTGCCTCATTATTTATGCACACCCAGGAAACATGCCGGTTCCATAGCGAGCAGGCTCCTCATTCGCCCACTGGCCATCATCCCACCACCACACCACATCGGGCACAATGTTTAAAGTCCAGCTGCAAGCACAGCTCACCACTGCTACACGGAAGACATGTCCAGCAAAGGAAAAAAGAGTGCAGCCCCTTGCTTCAATCTTGGGCCCATCAAGCGACTGCTGGATGCCATGAAGGCCCACTAGGATGCCCTGTAGCCCCGCTCTGCCCACAGGATAGGCAGCAACATGACCAATCCAGCTTGGGAGGCGGTGGCAGCGGTGGTCAGTGCCAATGCCCTTCAGAAGAGGACAGCCACCTAGTGCCGCAAGAGAATAAATCATCTCTCCGTTCCGCTAGGGTACATCATTCTTCTCATCTCTCTCAACTCACAAATCCATCAAACATCCACAATGGCCTCACTCACTACCAGTTCAAGGGACATCACCATTCACTCTCTCACACATACCGTCATTAACCTCATCCTGTACATGGGACCACTCACCATCCACACAGGCCAGGCATACTTATCACCTGGCCTGGCAGGGGTCTTGCTTACTCTTTCTCCATATCTATCCATGCAGGACAAGCTGACAAGAGGGAGAGGACGCAGATCAGTGGCAGAATGCCCGAAATCAAGGTCCTCATGGACTTTGAAAACAGAGCCATCCAGCTGGCCGGTCACGATCCAGACAGGTCCTGTGCTGACAGTGAGGTAGGCGCTGTTCTCTCAAATGAGGATCCAGCAGTGCAACTTCCATCAGACAGCCATGCCATGAGTGATGTATCCTGTTCCTTGGTCCCCTGCCATGCACTAATTATCTCCCCTAGCTTTCGCAGGCATATCTCCAAACAGCCAACAGAGTCTATGACCCAGGACCTCCAATCAAGCCCCGAAGAAGCCTCTGGAGAGGAACCTGAAGGCACCCTCCCTGAAGTCCCGTCACAGCGCTCACGCACTCCCTCCACCAGCACAGAGACACACACCTCGGTGGAGCCTAGCTTTAGAGTAGCCTTGCGATCATAATCTGGTGAGCACATCGCACTGTCTGATCCACAGCAGGCAGCGGCAGGGACTTCCCAGGTGTCCGGCACTCAGAGGACTGCTGGAGGCGTGAACGTTGCTGAGTCCAAGTCAAACGATGAGCCTCTGGACTCAGTCATGTCACAGTTGCTGGAGCTGCAAAGGCATGCTAGGGAGCAACTTCTCAGATTGTAAGGCACGATGGAAGAGTCTGTCTGCCTTCACTCTGAGGTTATAGCGCCGGCATGCCAGTACACTGAGGTCAACACTGGTAGGGTGACAGCCGCCATGGAGACCTTGGTCCAGGACATCACTCCTGCACTGCTGCATGGGCTGAAATCCATCGGATGCCATAGTTGGCCTCCAACAGTGTACGTGAGAGGGGTGCTGGACAGCTCGATCTCACCCCAGCTACCTCTGCTCCTCAAGGAGTCAGCCTAGGGCCCCCAGGCACCCACAGGGAGGAGGATCAGCAGGTGCACACTCCGGGTCCATCCTCCGAGAGAGTCCGGCCAATCTGACTCCCCTCTTCCTGTGACTTCAGCAGCCCAAGCTCCACAGGCTGAGGAGGGTGCCACTGCCACACGGCAGGACACCGAAAACAGGCTGGGGTCCTCCAAGTCTCAGTGCTCCAGAGGACGCCTACCAAAGTCATCACAGACAGGGTGTCGCAGTCAGCAGGCTGCCCCCACCTCCTCTCTGGATGTCCAAGGAGCACCAAGACGTAGCGGCAGGGTTAGGAAAGTTAAGGAGAACTAGTTGCACAGCCTGGGCACGGGCGTTAATCACTTGTAGATACTGTTCATTATTGTCAATAAACTCCCAAGAATGTCTCCCTGCCTGTGGCTCCTTGTTCTGATGAGCAGTGTTCTTGTCACTCAGATGTGAAACCTTTCTGCACAAGATAAATGCAGGTGTCTCAGTCCATTGCCTCTTCCCTGTGCTTTGTGCAGCCTTCAGACCAAAGCGATGGTCCAGCCTCACACTCCCTGGAAACATTACTGATGCCTGTATCTCGGCGGTGCTTGTCATTGCTGCCAGAATGTAGTGGGCAGGCACCACAGAGTTCTCTCATTCTCTCGATGTGCTCTCAGCATCTTTAAGGAGCGACTGGCCCCCATCTCTTCAGCATCTGTGACTACTGATGCTGTGCTCCAGCTCCTGAAGGACTCAGGTGCTGAAGGCAGACAAAGCATCAGAACTTCTAACGTTTCGTGGCTGCGTCTCTATGATATGACTCTGATCACAGAGCGCAAGCAATCTGCCCTCGGCCAGATAGGATTCAAATATTCTCAGAAGCTATGTGAAGACCTATGGAGTGACCTCACTGCATGTCGTCATCATCCTCCTGCAATCGAACGACTATTAGGGCCTCCACTGCGTCTCCATAACAGTGGCATCCTCACAGAAGATATTGCGCTGCCATAAGCCAGACTGGTGTCAAACATTCACAGATAGAATGTGAGGATCTATGGGGTCACCTCACTGCATGTCATCATCATCCTCCACAAATCTAGCAACTATGAGGGCCTCCCGAGCTTGCCTGCCTCGTCTAGCCAGTGCGAGGGCCTCACCCCCGTCATCGTCACCTCCGAGGACCTCCTCACCCTCATCCCCATCGGTGTCGTCCTCGTCGGAAGAGATGTGCAGCTCTTCCATCTCCTCTTTAGCCAGCTCGTCTCCCTGTTGCAGCGGCAGGTTGTAAAGGGCACAGCAGGTGACGACGATATGTGACACCCACTCCGGACTGTATTGCAGGGCTCCACCAGACTGGTCCAGGCACTGGAACCTCATCTTCAGACCCGGTGGTCTGCTCCACCAAGTTGTGAGCTGCAGCATGAGCCTCATTATACTGTCACCCTGCTGCAGTCTGAGGCCACTGCATGGGTGTCATCAGCCACAGCCTCTGCGGGTAGCCCTTGTCCCCAAGGAGCCATCCCTGTAGCTTCTGCAGACCCTGGAAGACTCCAGGAATTTGTAACTTATTGAGGATGTAGGCATTGTGTACACTCCCTGGAAACCGTGCGCACATCTGCAGGATGTGTTTCTGGTGGTCACACACCAGCTGCACAGTGAGTGGAACCTCTTACGGTTGGTGTAGTCCACCGTGTGTAGCGACAGAGGCCTGAGCGCTATATGGGTGCAGTCAATTGCACCCTGCACCCGTGGGAGTCCTGTGTTCTGGGAGAATCCAATAGTCCTTGCATCCTGGCTGTCACAGTCCTGGGCAAAATGCACAAAGTTGTGTACTGTGGAGAAGATGGCATCTGTGACCTCATGGATGCATTTGTGGGTGGTGGCTTGTGATATCTCACAGAGGTTACCTGTGGAGCCCTGAAAGGAGCCACTGGCATATAAATTGAACACCTTGGTCACTTTCACAGCCATTGGCAGTAGGTGCCCTCCATGTCCCCTTGGCACCAAGTCCTGCAGTAAGTGGCAGATGTGAGCAACCAGGTCCCTAGACATCGTAGACAACACTGGTTCTGGGTCATCTGCAGGGATGACAGGCAGCGTCCATATACCCTGGATGTCGCTAGGCACCAACCAGTCACGGCTTACTGTCACTGCTGGGCAGCATGTGTGGGAACCCCAGCAGCCCCTTCTTCCTGAGGTTGCTGCTCCTGCCTTTGCGCGTCTGGGAGCCTCAGTCACTCTCTCCTCTGTCGTCTCCACTCTCTGTAGGCCATCAGGCATACAGCTGGGTCACCAGGCTCCATGCTCCTGATGTGGTCCTCCTATGGCATGAGAGAGAGAGAGACGTGGTTAGTGCGTGGGTGTACTTAGCACCTTTCCTGGCCCTGTGTGACGGACCCTTAACGCTTCCTGGGAAGTGCAGGCCACCCCTCAGATGGCCATAGATGAGTGCACTGCATGGCCGCCCTGTCAGCCTATGACATGGGGGGAGACTGCTCCTAACCAGAATGCCGAGATTACAAGGGGCTGTGAGTGCCTCCAGCAGTGACTGCTACATGGCCGGCATTGGCGAGGAGATTGTATAACATGTGCAGTCCAATTGCTGCACGGTCCAGGAAAGTAGTCACAGACTTGCAGTCTGTGCTGGGGGCAGGGAGGGTGGGGCCGGGGGAGGGTGGGGTGGTGGTTGGATGGTTGGGGCTGGGGGGTGGTGGAAATAAGGCCCATTGTCAAACATTACATTGTCTGGGGTGTCATGTGTTGCATAAATTCTCTTGAGGGATTGGATGATTGCTTCTGCTGTGATACTATGCTTAAATCCATAGTGAGTAGAAATCAATGACAATAAAGAAGGTTTCAAATAGTTCCATTCCCAGACATTCCCATGGCCTTTATAGAACAATAGAAGGTAATAGTGGTTCTTTATGTTCTTGGCTGTTTACAGCACAAGTAAAACGAAATAATTTCTTCTATAGAGCAAGTAATGCCTGGTCACCAGACTGGTTGCTGTGCTCTTGGACAACATTTTGCTATTCTTAGGTGACCTTGATGAAGTCTTTGAAGAACACCAAGCCTAAGTGCTCTCAGTACGACCATTCTCTCGTTGAAGACTAGAAAGCCATCAATGACTGTGAGGTATTTGCGTTGTTCAAAGTACAGCCATTGTATTGATTAGTAGAGAAATAGTCTGGCCTTCTTTCCATATAATATTCTCAGACTTCGAGAGATTCTTCATTTCAATGCTGGTCTTGTTTTATTTCCTGCAACATTTTTTCAGTAGTTCTGGTAAGTGCCGAGTGATTAAAGATGTATATACTTCAACCTCCTTAATGAAGTGTAAATTCTCTTGTTTGGTTCCTTCTGATGGTATTTGCGACAGTTTTTCTGCCACTGTTTGATACCTCCCTTGAACATACTCAGTGATGGAGTCATACTTCATCAATTTTAATCTGAATTGATGCATTCTGGGTGACATATTTGCGATTTCTTTCATGTTCAGAAGGGTGACTAATGGTCTGTTTCAATTTTGAAATGCAATCCCATAACATAAGCTGAAAACTTTTCACACATCCACAGTGCTGCCAATGCTCCTTTTTCTATCATGGCATATTGTCATTCTGTTTCTATTAGTGACTTAAAGGCATAGAAGACAGGTCTATGCTTGCCTTATCTTTGCACTTGAAATAAAATCTGCTGCTACTATGGTCGTAATTGTGCCAAGATTTCAGAAGAGATTAAAAGTTGTTTAATCATTTCAAAAGCATTTTGCTGGTCCCCATTCCAGAACCACTGTTGACCACTGTTGACCCTGTCTCAACAGCTATCTCAAGGGATCATTGACCTCTGCTAAATTTGGTAGGAACATGTCTATTTGGTTGACCATTTCAAGAAATCTTTGAAGCTCAGTTATGTTCCTGCTTGACTCTGTTAATTCTCTGATTACTTTAATTTTTTATGGATCAATTGTAATTCCAGTGGTTTGTACTATGTGACCTAGGTTTGGCGAACTCACATTTTTCATTCAATATTAGGCCTGCATTCTGTAAGACTCTCAGGACTACTCTGACTCTGCAATCATGCTCTTCTGTCATGGAGTCATGTATAAGTATGTCGTCCATATGGCACATTACTCCTTCCTTTGCCTTCTAAAGGTCAAGTCATTGTTCTCTGGAAAATTTCTGGAATGGACGCCATGCCAAAGGACAATCTAGTGAAACAATAATGACCGAATGGCGTTATAAATGTGGTCAGCAATCTGGGTGCTTTGTCCAGACGCAACTGCCAAATGCACTGTTCACATTCAATTTGGTAAATAAAGTACCCTTGGCTAGTTTGGCAAGGCTCTCATCCACCGAGGCCATTGGGTGGATCTCACATTCCACTGATTTTTTAGTTGCGTTAAATCCATGCAGATTCCTATAGAGCTGTTTGGCTTTGAGATTGTAACCATTCCTGAACACCATTTTGTTGGCATGATGAGATAACTCCTTGCTGCTGCTGCATCTTTTTAATTTCACCACTGACTTTGTCCAAAAGTGGGTAAGGGACTTTACTCAGTGTAAAGAGGCAAATTGGTTTAGCATCAGTTCATAGAGTAATATGGTAATCAGTCTTTAACTTCCCTAGGCTTGTATTTTGGAAATTCATTTTGAAATGTACTGCTGTAGTTCTCATCAGCAACTTCATCCACTTAATCGATTAATTTCAGTTTTAGGCATGCCTTTCTGCTTAATACAGAGCATTCTTGATTTTGAATGACATAGAGGGTTTCAAGGATTTCTCAATCATTATATTTCAGCATTGCCATGAGTTTCACTTTTAAAGTTGTCCCACCAGGACTTTGTAATTTGATAGATGAGGGTTGCAATGTAATCCGTTTGAGGCATTTGACTTCATCTGATAAAACAGAAACTCCTGCTCCTGCGTCTAGTTTAAACTCTGTGGGGTGTCCATCCACTTCGAGTTTAATAATCCAATACTTGCTTTCAGTATTATTTGCCTCCCCAAGGAAGGTTAGTTCTTTTGTTTCTGGTTCTTTCGCTTCTTGTATCTGGCTCGGTTTAAAATTTTTCTCCCTCTTTTTACAGGTTGTCAGCATTTTCAAGCAACAAACAGTTTTGAATTGGCTTATTTTTCCATCGATGTGGCACCATATGCATCACCTCTCTCCCTCTCCCCACTCCACCACGCTAGACATTCTTCTCACTTGTGCAGTTTGTTCCACACCAAAGACATTTCAAAATGGCAGTCAGCACACTTTTCCCTGTTTTGGCAGGCTTAGGATTTGGCATGTTTTCTCCTTAATGGCCTACTAACTGAATGGTCTCACTTGATCTTAAGCCTACAGCTACCTCAACTACACCTCCTCACACCCTACTTCTTGTAAGGACTCCATTCCATTCTCCCAATTCCCCTGCCGCCGTCGCAAATGTTCCAATGATGCTATATTCCAAAATGGTGCTTCCGCCGTGTTCGTAGAGAAGGAGGGGTCCTGTGGAGAAGATTCTTCTTTGCATCGCAACCAGCATTGCTTCTACTAGTGTTAGATCCTTTCTTGTCTTTAAGAGATCTAATAACGTTTCTTCCCTACTATTATCCTGTCGCAAATCAGCTCATCCTTTAAGATTATGTAATTGCAGTTCCTTGCCAGCCTAAAGAGATTGTTGATGAATGAATCCATGCTTTCATTGGTCTTTGCTATTATTAAATTTTAATATTAATTACGACTCCCTATTATTCAATTCTAATGCATGCTGAAATAAGAGTTGAAAGCTTGCAGGACTTCTTCATAAGAAGTTGAAGAATCATCAACACCCTGCCTTACTATCATGTTGTCAGCAATAGGTCTGACTGCATATAGTGAGCTGACCCGGTCTTTTTGATCTTTTTGTGCAATTCTGAAATAGTTCTGTACCTTGTGAACCTTTTTCTCCAGTTGTCCTATTGGGCCTATTGCAAGCCTTCTGCATTCTGAAATGGTTCTGGGAGTGATAGTGTGGATTCCATGCTTCTGCTAAGCCCTGGAATTGTTCCTATTTCTGTGTTGCTACTTTCTGCTTTGGGTCTGTGCTCACTGCTGTCTGGTATCCGGGTCTGTGTCTCAGCTTCAGCTTGCTCTGTTGGATGTTCCAATGTCTTGGTAGGTCTTGAATTATTTTCTTCCTTCAAGGATCTGCTGAGTTTTTCCAGCATTTTCTGTTTTTATTTCTTTTCTTGCCAGCCCTGTATCTTCTGTTTCAGGTTCACTGAGTCTTTTATTTGCTGCCACCAAGTTTTGTGTTGTTGTCTAGACGGGGGGTTTTGGGGATTGTCTATTCTCCCAAAGTATGCTGCTCGAGTCTGTAGATTCTCAAAACCATTACCTTTTATTTACAGCAAATATTTACACATTTGGACCTCTACACAAGGTGGGAGCTTCTCCTCCTTCCAGATCTCTGTCTCATGAACTGACATCATCATTACATCAGCATCATGTATGCATCTGATGTTAACCCTTTCCTGTACACTTGATGCCAGATTTGACCTCAGGATGAACTTTCAACCTCATACTGATTCCATCACTGAGACCACCTATTTCCACCTCTATAACGTCACTTAACTCCACACCTGTCTCAGCTCATCTGTTGCTGAAACCCTCATTTATGCCTTTGTTACCTTTAGACTTGACCATTCCAACATGGTCCTGGCTGGCCTCTTGCGTTCTACTCTTCATATACTTGAGACCATTAAAAATGCTGTTATTCGTGTCCTTACTCGCACCAAGTACATCCATCACCCCTGTGCTCACTGATCTACATTGGCTCCCAGTTAAGTAATGCCTCAATCTGAAAATCCTCAGCATTGTTTTGGAATCCTCCTATGACCTTCCCTATCTTTGTAATCTTCTGCTCCACAACCCTCTTGAGATATCTGCTCTACTTGAACTCTGGTCTTTTGAACACCCCGGGTTTTAATTGCTCTACCATTGGTGGCCATGCCTTCGTTTCTAAGCACCTAAGCTCTGAAATTCCCTCCCTAAACCTCTTTGCCTCTCTATCTCACTTTCCCCCTTTAAGGCACTTCTTAAAACCTATCATTTTGTCCAAGCTTTTGGCCGTCTCACCTAATATCTACCTATGGGGCTCATTGTCAAATTTTGTTTAATAATATTCCTGTGAAGTGCCTTGGGAAATTTAGTTACGAGAATGGCACCATATAAATACAAGTTGTTGTTGTTGTGGCCTGTCTTTATCTCACAGTGTGGGTGTGTAAACTCGCTGCCTCAGCATGAGAAGGAACACTTTAACTGGAAATACAGTCTCACTCACAGTGATGACGAGTAACAGCGGAGATCGGACTATCCACCAAAAGGACATATTGGTGTTCTGTCTCCAGCACCTGTTAGAAAATAAAAACCAAAAACCAAATTTGAAATGATTTCAACATGGGGGGCAAATGTGTTTGGGAACATGGCTTTCATCTCAGCTACAGATGGGCTGGGAGGGTTGGATCATAGGGAGGGTGATGGATTCTCTGCTGACCAGTGACTCCTCTTGGAAAGTATCTGTTAGTTGATGTCAATATTGCACTCAGTTGTGATGCTTCTGTTACCAAATAGCTTGCTAACGTTCACTGTCTTTGATCACACTCAATTAATCCAGGAGGCTGATGGGGGAAATCAACAAACATGTTTGGAGAAACAACTTAGAAAAGCAAAGCAACAATATGGAACATGGGGGACCCTAGAGTAAAGCTCCATGATACAAATGATCATGTTACAGGGTTAATCAGGGTTCAGACACCATAACTGAAGTGAGCTGTGCAGAATTAGTAGGGGGCGGGGTGGTGAGGGGAGGGCTGCGTTCAGCTCCATATCATGACAGAGTTTTGCCTTACCCAGAATTCTCCTGCAAGAACTTGACAATGATCCACGGTAACACAAACATCAAGGGGACACCTAAAAAATGACAAAACATAGCGGGCAATCCTGCATAACATTAAGCATCCATTAATCTTACTCAGAGACTGAGATTCATTTAAAAGCCCTGACATAGGTAATTACCTGTTGATTGTATAAAGTAAAATTGTGTGTGCAGGTGGGTGGAGGTCACTCATTGGATAACTACTTGTGCACACATACAAATGCCGCATCTCCTCAACCTGGTTGACACTGAGCGAATACCCACCTGGGATTCTTCACCCGGATTCTGCGGAGACAATGGAGATGACATTCCTCGATCAGAGACTGTGATGGTGTCTGTCACCCACACAGGGATCATTCAATTCCTGCTTCTCTTTATCTGTTCAATTTTCATTGCTAGTTCTCTTTTTTGTTTTGTTGCACAGTTGAAGAGCTCGGAGTAAGCGTGCTTTATTCTGGAATCTTCTAGCCCAATGTCAGAATGCTTAATGTGAATTATTAAAACCAACAACATTTGAAAAAAAAAATAAACAGACACTTTGCCCTTTTAAAGGGCTGTCAGTTTGCTAATTAGTTTATTTTGGGGTTTTAGAAAAGTATAAACAGGCACTAACTTGCGCATTGCACATCTCTTGATGTCCTGCTTACTGCCAAAGCCATTCACAGCCTTAAAACCATGCTGCTCAGTCATGACTGCACCCAAGGTGTCAAGGCAGCTCAAGCACGTGGTGGACTCCCGTCTGAACTGACCTACCCGTTTGAATGGAATTTCACATTGGCCTCGGGTCCAAAAACTCCCTCGAGAACCTCGATCCCACAACTTGAGCCGTCTTGCAGAAATTCCCTCTGTGCCTTTCTGTTCCGCATGTTGGGGTTTCCTGTACAGGTTGCTTCACTTCTTCCACTTCATCAACTGTCCTGACATGCCATGGTGTTTCATCCTGCCACCTGGAGGTGACAGGGCCCTGAGAATTTAATTGGATATGTTTTCTTAAAGTTTTGTCTTTTTGTTACAGTGCTCTTTTAAGGGGCTTTCGATTAGTTTATTAGACAATTTGTTTATTTTGTTTGTTTTGTAAAGAGCGCATAAACAGACACTTACCCGAATGTCTGCCCCTCTTCCGTGGCTATGTTTGTGCCCGGGTGTCTCTGGGGAGTTGAGAGGGTTGTTTTTCCTGATTGCCTGCCCCTCTTCTGTGGTTATGTCTGTGCCCAAGTGCCTTTGAAGAAGGAGTACACAGTGTCCACCGGTACACTTGAGGCCTTCTGCGACCAGTGGGTTCCTTAGAAGCTGGAGTGCATTATTAGCCCCAGGTACATCAATTTGATAAGTTTCCTTTAAAGTTGTTTCTTTAAGGGGTGGTTCTTTAGTTAATTATTTTATTTGTTTATTTGATTTGGATTACTCAAAAGAGTGTAAACAAACAGTTACAGAGGTCTTATGGTGCAGTGGTAGAGTTCCTGCCTCTGAGCCAGAAGCTCTGGGTTTCAGTCCCACCTCAGGACTTGATGGTCAAGGAAATTGTGTTCCTCATGTGGCCAAGCAGGTTGACTACCAATCTGCAAATCCTTTCAATGTGTGGTAAGGGTGGGAGACATCATTCTTGGTCAGCCATGTGATGAAGAGAATATTGAAGCCTCTACCATCACTATCCTTAGCTATAGACTACAACATGCATGTAAAAGTATAGAATATGCTATGTAATGTTAAATTGTTTCCCCTGGTCATTGGAATGCTACCAAAAAGGTACAAATGGAAGATAATCACAAGATGAATTAAAAGGAGGTTTGAAAAAATTCTTCTTGGCTCAGTGATAGCATTCTTACCTCTCAAGTTACAAGGTGGTGGGTTCAAACCTCACTCCAGAGACTTCACCACTTGATTTAAGCTGTCATTCTAGTGCAGTGCTGTCAGAGGAAATGTTAAACGAAGGCCCTGTCTGCCTTCTCAGGTGGATGTAAAATGCCACAATTTTGATGAAGAGCAGGGGAGTTTCCCCCGGTGCCCTTGGCCAATATTTATTGTCGAAGGTGGTGTGCACTGGCGATGTATTTCTTCCTCTAGGTGCACGGCCTCAACTATGAGAAGCAGCTTCTGTTCGTAAACCTGGGAGGTCTCTGTGCCTCCTTGTCAGAGTTGCCTGTCTTTCACCAGGAATTGATCAAGGTCCAGAACATGGTTGCCTCCCACTGGAGCTCTCTCCGGTCAGGATTAGCAGCTATTATCAGAGAGCTGCTGTTCAGGAATCTGCGCCTCCACCAATATGGGTTCATGTGAATGGGGGAAGAGAGGGCTCAGGTTGCCAAGGTGACCAAAGTCGGGATGTGCTGGATGGCATAGGAGCAGGCTCGATGTCACTGGAGGAACTTGCACAATGTGCGTCAGTGGATACCCATTTCACTGCCAAAGCTGTCCAGAGTCTCGAAAATGTGGTGCTTCACCCCAACTGCACTGGTGCTGTCGAGGTGGCTCAAGCACGTGGAGCACTCCCGTCTGAGTTGACCCCCATTCAGACGAAATTTCCCATTGGCCCTGGGCCCTGAAACCTCCTTCAGGAGCCTCAGCCCCACAATCTGAGCCGCCTCTCGGAAATCCCTTCTTTGCCATTCCACTCTGCACAAAGGGGTTTTGTGTGTCGGCTACTGCACACCCTCCACTTCCTCACCCCCTTCAGCCTTCTGGAAACACTGTGGCATTCCGTCCTGCCATCCAGAGGTGGTAGGGCCCCCAGTGGAGGGATCTCTGTGTGAGAGTCCTCCCTTTCTCCTCAGGAATTTGGCATGGAGGACGTTGAATGCAGCAGCCCCATGCAAGCATAGGTTAAGTTAGTCCATGGGCTCCCAGTTTCCTGTAATTTCTGCAGCCTTGAGGAGTGCATGTTCTATGTTTATATAGGATGTATGAGGTTGAAGCCCCTTTTTCATTATTTGAAAAGGCTGCTCTTCAACTTGTGGTTGCCCCACGCTCCTGATCTTTGTCCACCCGGTGCGGAGAGGGGGGCAAGGCAAAGGACCTCCTTGTTAGTTTGCTTCTAGGCATGACAAAGATGGCCATAAACAAGTTCAGGCAATGGGCAGTTGAGGGGCTTGTCCACCGCCAGGTGTCCCTGGAGAGGGAGCACATGTGTCCAGTGGTATGCTTCAACCAGGGGGTGCCACAGGGGCTGGAGTGCATCATCACTCCCAACAATGACATTTTAATTTAACAAGTTATCTACAAACAGAAGCTTTTGGTTTTAGCTGGAATAACATGAAGGTGCCCCTTTAAAAGGGTTGTTCATTTGACTATTTGTTTACCGGTAGTTCAAAAGAGTATAACAAGTCACTTAAGAAGGTCTTGTGGCGCAGTGGGTAACACCCCTGCCTCTGAGCTCAAGTCCCAATCCAGGACTCGATGACCATGGAAGGTGCGTTCATAACATGGCCAACCTGTAAATCCTTCAATATGCTTATGGCAGATGGTAAGAGTGAGAAAATCTCCTGGTCAACCATGCTTGCAGAGTGGCGCCCTCAAGCTGTAGCCTCTGGCAACAGGCGAGTGACCTGTTCCAGGAAAAACTAGCCAAAGAAACAGACAGAAGCACGTGCTTTGTCTGCCTTATTAGATGCAGGAAGCTTCCAACTCTAAAGGAAATCTAAACATAGTTCGGAAGACAGAAACTATGGAAACACTCAACAGGACTGGTAGCATCTGTGGGGAGAGAGAAAGAGTTCCTAAGGAGACACTTATTGACACTGGTGTGGATTGTAGGTTTAGGAACTATACATTTGTAATGTCTCACTTTGTGAATAAATCTAAAACTCAGTAAGGGTTGACTTTTAGTCTCCTCCTTCACCAATTGGTTATAAGAAGTTTAACATCTTCACATGCTACCATGGCAACAGTAATATCATGACCCCCCAACACTTGGTTGTCTGGTTGGCAATGGGGCTACTGCAACATCACTCAGTGTCGCCGCCAAAGTTGCCCTTGTTCCTAGATCTCAGGCCAGGACTGAATGAGACTCAGGTGTGATGCCATGGGTGGTTGAACAGCCTACCAAAGGTTCATGGTCAAGTCTTGCAAATGAAGAGAGGTCACGACGGAGCGGTCCAGGAGGCTGGTACCTGTGGAACTACTTCCCATGAAGGAGTTGACATGCTCAGGGAAATGAGAAGAAGGTTGGGGTAGTGGCGGGGGCGATGGGGGGCATCCCAGACACACATCAGCAGTGATTCAGCAGCCAGGCAGGTAATCCAAAGCAGGCTTAGAGCTGTTAACTCAGTGCCCAGCAGTAATCAGACAGGAGATGGACCTAGGTAAAATACACGGAGCAGATGGGTCAGTGTCCAGTTTACACTGAACCACAGGGCATAATTTTCCAGTTGGTGTTGCGGGGGTGGGCCCCGCACGCCCGCGTGTAAAATGATGCGTGGTGACATCAGGCGAGTGTCCTGATGTCACCGCGCCCCATCGTGATATTACGTTGGGCAGGCACACGTTGATCTCTGATACATACCCGCCATTATTTAACGGGCCACTTTAGGCCCTTGGGGCACCAATCAACATCGATTTTTTGGTGCCCATGCAATCTTCGGGTTGGCACATGGGCAGACGGGCAGGTGGGTAGGACATATTTGTATAAACCTCATCCACAGGCGGGATAAGGGGGCTCAGTGGGGTCGCGAGTGTGGTCTGTCAAATATTGTTTTTTCAAATTCACTGATACTTGCCGGTGTGATCAGCTGCTTGGTCTGGTCTCACAACCTTCAGGTCAGCACTCTGCAGTGAGGATTCTTTTTCGGGCCTGCATGTTTCAGGAAGCCTTCCCTTAGCCTGGGGATGGGAGCTGGACTCTCCACCAGAGGCACCTCCTCTAAGGAAGAAGGGAGGGCTAAAAGGGGGATGAGGCCAGGAGTGCACACACAGACTCCAGGGAAGCCACCTTTGGGAGGACAGGCGCAGGCACAAGGGGTGCAGGGCCAATAGGTAGTCCAAGGTGGAAGGGGCCAAAGGAGACGCCACTATCCTGCTGTCAGGGTACACAGGCGGCGAAGCAGCTACCTCAAAATGTCTGAGGTGCAGTGCCAAAGGAGGCTTCGTCTGTCAACTATATCTGTCAGATAATTGGGCCTGAGACCTCCACGAGCTGAGTGGGTGGACATCCATGCCAGTGGCTCTAAAGGTCACAGCTGCCCTCAACCTCTATGCTTCTGGCTCCTTCTAGGGGTCAGTGGGTGATCTTTGCAGTGTCTCCCAATCAGCTGTCCACACTTGTGTTAAGCAGTTTACAGATGCTCTGTTCAGCCATGCATTAACCTTCATCCGCTACCATTGGGACCAGGCAAGTCAGGCACAGCGAGCCAGAGGCTTCGCGGCCATTGCTGGCTTCCCCCGTGTCCAGAGTGCAATAGACTGTACACATGTGACCATCAAGGCGCCAGCAGGTGAGCCCGGTGCCTTCGTCAACAGGAAGGGCTTCCATTCCATGAACGTGTAGATAGTGTGTGAGCACAGGATGCTGATTCTACAAGTCTGTGCAAGGTACCCAGGCAGCTCCCACGATGCCTACATCCTCAGATACTCCCAGGAGCCAGGGCTCTTCAGTGCTCCAGCCCGGCTGGATGGGTGGCTGCTGGGTGACAAGGGCCATCCCCTCAGAAGGTGGCTCATGACACCACTCCGCCATCCAAGAACAGAAGCTGAGCAGCGGTACAATAGGAGCCACACCTCCACAAGGGCTGTGGTGGAGAGAGCCATCGGTCTTTTCGAGATGCGCTTCCGATGCCTGGACCACTCAGGGGGCGCACTCCAGTACTCCCCAAGTCGTATCTCAGTGATACTGGTAGCATGCTGCACTCTCCACAATCTTGCGCTGGAAAGGGGGGACGCAGTGGACGATGAAGACATCAATGCAGTGTCTGTGGCTGCACACGATGAGTCCAGCAGTGAGTCCGAGAATGAGCACGCACAGGGAAATGCTGAGGGGTTAGGCGCTGACCCGAGCATACTCCAGGGAGGCAGGGACACCCAGGAGGCTTTAATCCAACAAACATTCAGCTATCACAGCATATATGGACCTCCGGGACAAGCCTGAGCTGTAGGCTTCATTCTTGATACCTAAGTGAAAAATCTGCCTGGTTAGGAACATTGTTAAGAAAGCTGAATGTCCCACAAAACACTCATAACATTTTTGGAAACCATCCACCTGCAGAAGAAAAGAGGCACCTTCAGCCATGGTGACATGTCTGAATTTAATATTACAACCAAAGAAACTTAAGGAAACAAAATGACAAAGGTGTTAAATATCACACCAATTCATAAAGACTTCATTACGGGCCAACACAAAAGCACCAGTGATAAACCAGGTGCCTTATGTTTACGTTTTCAGGCGCTATGTCTTGATGCTGACCCCTCGCTGGGAGTGGCATCTGAGACAGCCTGCTGGCTCTGCTGTCCTGTTGGCTTCAATGACCTTGGCGGTCGTCCTCTGGCCTGTGGAGCCTGTGCTGGCCCCGCCTGGGAGGGAGCTGCCAGTTCCACAGCTGGCATCTCCCCAGTTGTCACAGCCTCACAGGATGCAATTGTCACTGGCAGAGGGCGGAGGAGCTGCTGCCCTCACCTGGAGTGCCCTGGGAGGTGCCTGCAGAGACGACAGGCAGCTTCTGTGCCAATGTAAGGTCACTTTGGACCTCCCTGCTCACCATGGATGGATGGGCACCGAGCTGGGATACTTGGTGCCCCGACCATCTCCCGCATTGGCAATGACCAGCTATGGTCAATGCTGATGTGAGGGCTTGCTGGTCCGAGTGCATCTCCATGAAGCCCTGATGGGTCTCCTGGAGGAGCCTCTCCATGAGAGTTGCTACTCTCTCCATGGAGGATGCATGGCGCTTGAACATGAGGCTCATTGCTTCGGCGATAGTCCGCGTAGACTCCTCCACCACAGACACCAAGCCAAGCGTAGCCTCATGTATCTTCCCCACCCGCACACTCGGCCGCATTTCCTGCACCTGCTGCATCGCAGATGACTCCAGACACTCATCAGGCACTGAACTGAGCATGTGCCTGGTCCCCTGCAGCCCTCCGACTGCTGGCGCCATGGGCACTCTCTGTCTCTGCCAGCTCCTCCAGTGACTGTGAAGTGCCCTCACCGCTGTGCCCCGGGACACTAGTCGATGTTCTAATTCTCACCGAGTGCTTGTATCAGCGCTGGTGCCTGCCTGGCAGAGATGGTGTGATGCTGGTCAGACTTCAGGGCCCTCAGGTGTGAGAGGGGGGGCCCCTGCTGCTCCTCCTCCCAGCCCTGCTCCACTGAAGCTGATAGGAAGAACAAATACATTGGATCAGTCAACGTGGAGACAATATCAATGTGCATCCCTGTCCCCCGGATTATTATGCACTCATCCTTCCATAAGCAATGGTCAAGCCATGTTGCAAACTTCAATCACTGAACATTCAGCAGTGTCATAGCTGCTGGGACTCTAATGGTGACCTCAGTGCTGGGCAAACATACCTGCCCGTGGCACACCAACCTCACTGACACCGGTGGACCTGGGCGCATGGCACCTCTCCAAATCTAGGGCCTCCTGCTCGAAGTGGCTGAAAATCACCAACTGGGCCGGCCCTCCGCCAGTCTTCACCCGCTTGGTGACATTATGTGCATTCTTCTCCTGAAAAGGAGAGAAGAACATTGATTAGTGCTACTTGTACCTGGATTCTCTTCGCGCACGGCGCACCCCAACCAGAGTGCGACATTGCAGCGCTCCAGTGTCTCCTCACCCCGCTGCTGACGAACACTCCCACAATGATAAGCCTGTACCCCCCACCCCACCCCACCCCTGGGCCAAATGCTGCTTACATCACAATTAGGCACCACACGGTCTAACCTTCCATAACAAGGAGGCATAACCACGTGGAGCACAAAAGGCAGCAGGTCAATCGGTGCCACACTACTTTGAAGCTCCCCTCCCAGCATGTCTTCACCCTGACTTTGTCATGTCCTGGAATTCCAGCACTGCGCCTAGATGCAGCTCCTCTAGGTTGCCCCCAAAACAGTCATGTGGGTCTCAGTTTACCACATACTGCGGGAGTAGAACCCATCTCTTCACCACCCTCTCAGGGTGACCTCGGCATGGGCAATATCTGCTGACCCACCCAGCGAAGGACACATGCCGTCAATGATTCAATGTAGTCACTACACTCAGACTTAGGGGATGGGGGGGTGGGGGTGAAGCACCAGGGGGGAAAGCATACCTGCTGGGTTAAGTGACCAACGTCAACATGGTACCCACTCTTCCTGAGCGAAACAGGTCATTGAAGCGCTTGCGACACTGGATCCAGATGCGCCGTACCACGTTGCGGGAGCTCACCACCTCTGCCACCTCCTCCTGTCATGTGAGGGGGGGCCTCCTCCTCCTGTCCTGGGGTACGAGGACCTCCCGCCGTGTTGCCACCTCCTTGAGGAGGGAGCAAGGCAATCATCAGAAAAACGAGAGGCATAGTGCCCCGCTGCCCTACCCTCCTGCCTGGCCTGCTCACTAGCAGCACTCTGAGGAGTTCTTCCACTGGCCATCATTCGCAGCCTTTGAAAGGCTGCAGCAGCTTTTTAAAACAGGTCACTGGGTCACCACTGGGCCCAGTGGTCATTGCAGTCCCGCCGCCACCTGCCCACTCTTGCTGTCCTTGGGAGCCGCGATTCACACTGGGCAGGCCTTAATTTGCCCACCCGCGAAAAATGGTGGCATGGTCATGGGCAGAGATCGGGTCCGCGCCTGCCCGCGCCCATTCTGCCTGCCCGACAGGCAGAAAATTCTGCCCACAATTTCAAACTTTGTTCTGGATAGAACCTCAGGGAGTCCAAGATAGGAAAAAATTCACTATTGTTCAGGGATCCAGCTGATCCCAAAAATCAAACCTATCATCTTCAAATCTCCTTGAAGGTTTTCCACATTCCCTCCCTCCCTGGATGGCCCATTCTCCATATCCATTCTGTCTAGTAAAAGAAAGGCTTGCATGGTTGTGGCTTTCACAGCTTCAGGACATCCCAAAGCACTTACAAGCAGCGAAGTCAAAGTTGTAGGAAACTCAACAGCCAATTGGTACACAACAAGCCCCCACAAACAGCAGTATGATAATGACCAGCTGATCTGTTTTTGTGATGCTGGTTGAGGGATAAATGCTGACCAGGGAATGATTTAATGTAATTCAATCTAATTCTGAGCCGGTGGTTCCTTTGGGACTTGGCAAACCACGTCAAGACCCCACCCACTGAAAAGCTGGGCACTACACATCTGCACTCTCTGCTGTTGAAACCATTAAAGAAGTGAATTTAAAACCCGAGCACACATCTTACCCCAGCCAATCAGCAGGTAGACCCGGAAGCACTTCTGCTCAGAGAAGACAGACACAATGAGCAGGAAGTAGAGGAATAGGCCCTCAACCAACAACCAATGGTAGGTGCAGAGCACACTGTAGTGAAGGAAGACCTGTGCAGCTCGGCACCATATTGTAGCCTGGAAGTAAATGGCAAAGTTATGACTCAGGATAAGCTACAAACATACACACACCACCATAACAGCACACGCCACAAACACAAACCTGACACAAACCCAACCAATAATATCAACAACCTACATTTATTCAGTGCTTTCTAGATGTAAAACATCCTAAGCCACTTTATAATAGCATTTACCAGACATGATGACACCAATCTACACAAGGACATAATAAAATAGTCGATCAAAGGTAACAGGAACAAGCTGTGAACATAGAGCCACTCCATGGGGATGTTCTGAGGACGTTGACAGTACTGTACGGTGTCCCACCCTCCTTTCACCAGGACTATAATTAAACACACATCATGACCTCATTGGCAGAAGTGTAACCACAATCATGTTTTTTTTTACCAAAGGTTTTTTTGGTCTCTGATGGAGAACTGGCTGAGAATGAGTTCTTAGTTACAGTTATACCTGCCCACTCAATCTGCTCCCTCCTCCCCTCACAACTCTGTTTCCCCACTCAGTGATATGGGTTAAGCAAACAAGTGATGGGGTCTGGGTAAGATTGGGGCGGTAACATTATTACTGTTACTGTGCCCTGGTTGGGAACCCCATGCCTCACCATGTGTGGATCAGCAGCCTGCAGCTCCACACCTACATTGCCATTTCCTGGATGTAGGTTGTCCATAAGCGCATCTTTGATCAGCACGGCAATAGCTCGGAGGACAAAGGAGCCAAACAGGTTCAGATGGATGTAGTTTCTCATGCAATGGAGTTTCCTGAGGAACAAGAAGGAGATGACCTTATAAGTATCAGTCTTTGTGGTTTGATTCAATCATGGATCCTTTCCCCCACTCCCCTGAGACACAGCTTCACAGGCAATCTGAGGTTGGGGGGTAGGAGAATTCCAGGATTGGGGATCAGCTGTTTGGAGTCAGGGGTCAGGGAATCAGCTGTTTAGGGTCAGGGTTAGGTGATATCTGCACCCTGGGGAATGAAAACCCATGATAAAAGTTTAAAGCCCCTGGTGGTTTTCCTGGGTTCCAAAGGTTATCATCTGTTGGAGAGTTGGAAACTTGTTTGAAACCTTAGAGATCCTGAGGTGTCTTGACAGGTGGATGTGGAGAGGATGTTTCCTCTTCTGAGAGAATCTAGAACTAGGGGTCATGGTTTAAAAATAAGACAGAGGTGAGGAGAAATATGTTCTCTCAGAGGATCGTGAGTGTTTGGAATTCTCTTCCTCAAACTGCGGTGGAAGCAGAGTCCTTGAATATTTTAAGGCAGAGCCAGATAGATTTTTGATAAGCAAGGGGGTGAAAGGTTATCAGGGGTAGGCGGGAATGTGGAATTGAGGTTACAATCATATCAGCCATGATCTTACTGAATGACAGAGCAGGCTCAAGGAGCCAAGTGGCCTACTGCTCCCAATTTGTACGTTCTTATGTATGTTCATATGGAAACTTACAATGCTGGTTAATGATGTTAGGAGTTCAGCTTTGCACCCTGAGAGGGAGAGACCTTTGGCAAGGAAACTGAATTTGGCATCGGTGACTTTCACAGGAACAGAGCATTGGAAAGGGAACATCTGGAGAATCAGTTACAAAACAATAGTGCCTTTAACATTATAAAACATTAAAAGAAATGATCATTAAAAAAATAAAAAGAATGCAGAATTTCCCCTCTGATATGATGGTCAGCTTATTCACAATGACAAATTTATGTTGAAATTCAAACCTCTGTTGTGCTGTCAGATCTGAGTTAGGGCTCAGAGATTCCCCACATGAAGAGAGGAAACAGTCAGCATGACCAACTCCCAGTAGGTCCCTTGTAGTTACATGGGCTGTAGGACAAAGTGTGGAGGAAATACCACCAGAGAAAGATGAGGTACAAAGGTTAAAACAAGGCTGTAAAAAAATTTGAGATAAATGTGAAAGTACCTGAATGAGACAAGAGTAAGACTTGCCCCGACGAGCGAGACAAGAGACAGAGCGTAACCTGCGGTGTAGACAAGATGGAACGTGCTCAGAATCTGCTGCTTGACCAGCTACAGAAAAACAGAGACATCAGTGGGGAATCAGCAGTCCCATGATAATCTCACCCCCACCATATGCCCATCCCAGCTTCACCCTTCATCCATTTTATCTCTCGCTCACTGTACCCTAAATCCACTGTACCCCATGCTCACCATACCAATTGTATCCCAAACCCACTGTATTCCAAATCCACTGTGCTCCATACCCACTATACCTCTACCCAATGGATCACACATTGCACTCCAATCAGCCCTAGCCCTCACTGACCTGCTGCTGTAGAAACATATCATCTTCATCACACTCCGAATGATCAACCCAGGGCTCATTTGTGTCATTGTCCATCAGCCAGGCACCTTGCTCAGTGCAGTATCTGAATGCAGAGCCTTTATTCACTAGGAAAAAGCAGATTCAGTCTACTCAATCATTTACACAGCAACAGGGCAACACTCTCAAGAGGTCAATCAGTCACAATGTGACAGGGCTGCACTCACGAAGGGTCAGTCACACAATGACAGGCTGCACTCTTGTCAGGTCAGTGAGTCTGTCACCAGTGGCAGGTCCACACTCTTGATAGGTTCAGTCAGTCATACCAGAACAGATCTGCACTTTTGAGGGATAATAAACAAAGGGTGAGATTGGTGTGAACAATTTTTCATGTTGTTGTGATAAATGTTCCCTTTGTGACACCCGAGCACTCACACAAGCAAGGCCCCTGCTCCCATCGAGGTAGCACTGAGTCTTCAGCCAGCACCAGCCCCAGGATGAAGTCTGTGTCTCCCACTGTTAGCTAGCTCAGTGCGGTCTTTGAAAATACTGAGCAGCAAAACCTGGCAGCGGGCAAATGCAGGCAGCAAGAGGACACAGCTTCTCTAATATTCCAACCAAGAGGAAAATTAAGTTCAACACAGCTCCCATAAAAGCGAGTGAATTATTAATGTATTGAAATGGCCGAGCATATTATGGCACCTTAATAAATAAACGTGTAAAAACAAAGTACATAAGATTTAGAATTGTAGTTGACACATCTTAAAAAATGCAGAATAACACATCTCATCTATAATGACTTTTAATCAGACATGTAGAGTTATTTTTGGTTTTCAAAAAAATTCTGAATTAAAGTTAGATTTGTGTACAAATGCAGTCAGAGCTAATGTAAAGACCCCCATTGGATTATTTTCAATGCAGTTATTGAATATTAAAGTGAACACTTGTTTTTCAATTAATATGATGTCATATCACCAGCAACAGAAGTGAGAGTCAGCAGTTCTAGATGGAAATCATATTATGTTTATATCATGGAATGTTTTAAATGGCAAGACACAGCACCATAATATCAGGAATCCTGGCTTACTATGTTAGAGGAAAATGGAGCCCTTTTCTTCTAGGTTATCTTTCACTTGATCTACAGTTATTTACAAATGTATATATTTAACATCTGGGTAATTAATGCTTCATGCTACTGGTTCAGAATTTCATTCCAGTGACAGTGATTAGTGGTTAAGGGATATAATCTTTAATTTTAAGCATGAATAAAACATGAATAGACACATGTAAGATTGTAAAATGTTACTGAAAATTTTGCAGTGCTGGTTTCTTTTTAATTGATTTCATCTTAAATAAATGATCAGTGCAGCTTGTTATTTATCCCTTGTTTTAATATTCTTTCTTCTTCTTCCATATATATATATAATATATATATATTATATATAGGTAGTAGTACATCCATACATTAGCTTGATATTGATACACATAACAAAATTCATTCTGCACATGGGTGGAAAATTTGTTGGTATGCAGTGTCAATTTAGTTAACATCCCGGAAGCAGTTATTTACCATCCCAAACATCCTGGGACATCTTAGCAGCAGTCCCTGAAGCATCATTGCGATACCTTGGTATCATTTAATAATTACCTCTGTCTATCCAAGGAACAAACCAGGGGCATGAGACATTCACTCTGGTTCCAGGTGAAGCATCTGGCCAGCAGATGTGCATGTCGAAGAAACGATGGCAGAAAGCACCTTAGGATATAGATACAATGAAAGTAAAATCAACAGAAACTGGTAAAATATTGGTCTGAACTGGATAAGATCCAAGTCCAATCAGTTAGTGATAGGATCCAAGCCATTTCCATAATGCATGAGTGTTATACCAGTAACAGTGTTACTATATAACGTACAGGGCTGTTATGCCCAATAACAAGGTTTTTACATACTGCACAGGAGCATTATACCCAATCAAATACAGTGAGGTAGATTTTTATCTTCACTGCCTTGGTGGTAATCTGGTAGGGCTGACTGGGTGTCCTTGATACAATTCTCATCCCATTAATTTGCCATTTTTATACCTCTGTGAGGGACTTGCTATGAATCAATAGCATTTTCTGTTTTTATTTTTGATTGATGGATGAGAAAGAATGATAATAGAAACAACCCATCTTCCTGCCTTAATAGGCCTTTACAATGGGATTTGAGGGTGCTGTCCAGGCCATCCCATGATCCCATGCACCACCTCAAACATGCACTCCCTACCCTATCACTGCACGGTGGGAACCGTCTGTAGCATATATCAACATTGACTGCAACAACTTGCCAAGGCACCTTTGACAGCACCCTACAAACCCATGACCTCAACCACCTCGGAGAACAAGGGCTTTAGGCATACTGAAACAACACCGCCTGCAAGTTCCCCTCCAAGTCACACACCATCATGACTTGAAACTATATCACCATTCCGTTATTGTTGCTGGATCAAAATCCTGGAACTCTCTTGCTAACAGCACTGTGGGTATACCTACAACACATGAACTGTTGTGGTTCAAGAAGGCAGCTCACCACCACCTTCTCAAGGCCAATATGGGATTGGCAACAAATGTAGGCCTAGCCAGTGATGCCCAAAACCCATGAAAGAATGAGTAAAAAAAAAATAAAGGTGGAACTCTGAGCAACAAAGAGGGGGAATATCAAAAAGAAAAATGAAAATGAACAATGACAGCTCTTTGACATGGGTGTGTTCCACAATTGTGGTGAGTGCACTGTGTTGGTACTGAAGTGGTGGTACCTGTTAGGGAATCCGGCTGAGACAGCACATTCTCAATGCACTCATTGCGATATTGCCTCCATCTCTGAACTGTGTCTTCAAACAGAGAGTATGTGGCACTCTGGAATAGAAATAGCAACACTGTGAAAGGGGAGTTGTATCCAAGGAACTGTCAGCACTGGATACCTCATTGAACTGCACATACAGTATTACAACACTGTGAAGAGCCAGAACCAGAACCTTTCTGTGCTTTGAAATTTTAAATGTATCTGGAAAACACCTGTGAACTCTTCAGTTCTTTTGGGAACTTGCAGATTAACACAATGACATAATACAGAACTGTTAAAATCAGCATGTTAAAGTTGTGCATCAAGGCATTTTACATTGCAGCCTGGGAACTGAAAGTTAATGTGAGCGAATGTGTTCTGCGTGTCACTCCAGGTTGCTACTGAATTTTACCCCAATCAGGAACATGCAAACTCTCAAGGGCTGGAGGGCAAGAAATGAAAGTCTGTGTTCAGGTGCTCTGAAGGTTTCCCTTTAGTTATTCTGAGTTTGTTAAAATCATTGCTTTATATCCCCTCCTCGCTGGATTGTTCTCCCAATTAACCTATCACTCTAGTAGAATCTAGGTCCTATGTTTAACATGCATTCCTCAGGATTGTTGTGTTTTTATTTAATTCTAGCAAGATCACCAGCAGCCTGAAGTCCATGTGTAAACTCTCTTCAGTTGATGTGGACATTGATCTGCGCCAAGTCCTGGGCCCACCTCATTTAATCACAGATTGCCCAGTAACATTTACACAAGGTTGCTCACTTGTACTTTATTAAAGGACCGCAGCAGAATAAAATTGCTCAAGAATACCTCACCAAACACAGCTTCCACACCAGACATCTCACTCTGAAGCGGCCTCAGTCTAAGCTACGTTCCACTGTGTCCTGACTCCAGCCCACTCAGGCAGAAGCCCTGGAGCTGAAAAGGTCAGAGACCCTGTTGCACAGACGCTTGGCAAATAGACAGGGTCGGCACACACCAAACAATCTCATACAGTTCCTGCTGCCAACAGTGAGATCAATACTTTGAATACAGCTCACCTGTAAACAAGTGCCCAAAACACCAGGGGCATAAACTCCAGTCCAAACCAGTAACACACAGGCTCCACCTGCAGTTGGAAATCCTTTTGGTCCTCATCCTGCAGAACACTTCACTCGCTTCCCCAGGAATGCTGAGAATGACAAGAGACTAACATCCATTGCAACAAACTCCAAAGTGGCTATTCGAGAAGCAGAGTGAAAGAGGCAGAGTCAGAACATGAGTTCTCAGAGAATGAGAGATGTAAAGAGAGAGGGTCTAATTTAGTGAAGAAGTGTGTGTGACGGGCACAATTAGACACAAGTGATCTGGTGAGCTTTGCCCAGCAGGAAATTAATAACTTGTGTGTAAGTATTCTGTGGAGATAGAGAAGGTAGTTGTAGAGGGAGAATCTCCCTGAAATAGTGAAAATGTGGAAAAAGCAAGCAAAGAGAAAATGAGTGGGAAATAGTCCAGAAGGAAAAATATGGAAGGTAGGGTGCACTAGTTTAGATAGATTCTATTGGCTTTCTTGTCTCGTTCTTTACAAACCACCCAAATCCCCAAGTTAGATTCCAGCCTGTAACACACTCCTGGGTCTCAGTTATTAATAAACACTTCCCCAAACCCCTCGAATAGATTCAGTCTGTAACTCACTTCCAGGTATCTGTTGTTCTACATATGTAAACCTCCTGAACCTCTTGTTTAGATTCCAGCCAGTAACTCACGCTGAGGTATCTGTTATTCAAAAATAAATCCCTGAATAGCCCGATTAGATTCCAGTCTGTAACTCACTGCCCGGGCATCTAACATTCTATATATAAACCATTCAAACCCCTTGATTAGATTCCTCTGCAACTCATTCCTGTGTATCCCTTATTTTTTGTTACAAATATCTCGTTCATAATTCATATGTTTTAGAATTTTAAATTTTAGATTTAGGAATTACAGTTTTAACTGTAGAAAAATGGGGGCATCAGGTTGAGAAACAAGTAAAAACAAGTCTGATGTATTGCTGAAAAAAGAAACATGTCTAAGCTTTTATTCTTGCACTCATCAGGACACTGCAAGAATATCAGTATGAGGGGAAAACAACAATTTACACTGTACGTGAAGAGATGCTGATTGGTTGGTAAGTGGCATTGCCATGAAGATTGCGCCAGTAATGGTGACTGACACTTAAGTGCCAAGCATTGCTTGACCAGTTCTGCACAACATGAATTGGCCAAATGGTTGTGCGAATTGTTACAACCAGGTTTGTTACAACCAAATTTTCCGCATACACAGTGAAGGACTTTTTCACATTTGCGAAGGTCATGCAGGGCTTGCATATGAATAGCAATCCTGCATCCATGTACTCATTTGACATTGCTAGCCTATTCACCAATGTTCCACTTAAGGAAGCCATAGATACTTGTGCTGCAACATTATATCATGGCGATTTAGACCCGTCACTATTGCGTGGATCAGTATTCATTGAACTTATGAGCTCGGCAACTCACGCAGTTGAATTCAGTTTTAATGACACCATGTATGCCCAAATAGATAGTGTTGCTATGGGATCCCCTCTAGGCCCAGCTCCCGCAAACATCTTTGCTGGGTTCCATGAGAAACAAGTCTTCGATGGAATGACACCTAACCCTCGCATATTTCAAATATGTGGATGATATGTTTGCTATATTTAAATCCACAGCTGCATGTAATAGTTTCTTTACATGTCTTAATGGGCTCCAGCCTGCAATCAAATTCAGCTTTGAAATGAAGCAGTCAAATGAACCCCACTTCCTTGACATATTAATTGAGCAATCTGCCAGGGGGTTCTCTACCACACTCTACTGCAAACCTACCTTCACTGGTCAATATATGCATTGGACTCTTACAGTTCCACATGCTATAAGATTGGTCTTATTGGCAACCTTGTAAATAGGGCCTGAGCCATTTGCTTACCATGCAAGCTTGATGCTGAAATAGGGTGCATTTAAGGCATCCTGCAGGATAATGGTTACCTTGATCAGATCATTTTGCGCTGAATATCACACAAACTCATGAACAGGCTTAAGGCCGTCACTTTTGGTCTTGAAAAGTGCCCAGTCTATTCAGATTACCCTGGAAGGGCAAGATATCTCAAAAATTTGAGCAACAAGTGAACCTAGCTGTTCACACTGCTACTATGCAGTAGCAACACGAGTGGTATTCACCACTAACAGAATGCTACCATCAAGGCAAAAAAGAAGTTCTGCCTATCACACAAGTGAGTAATTTGGTATGTGAATTTCAGTGTGATGCTAGGTATGTAGGCCGTACGTCCCAAAGACTGGCGGATCATATCAAACATCATGTCCCAGCTGCAGTTTGCAATGGGCAAGGTACAGACTTTACCCAACCAGCCCGTGCCTGCAAAACTCAAAACACAGTGTCTAACATTAGATTGTGATTCTGCGATTGGACAACATTTGCTAAAGAATCCTCAGTTTGCTAAGAATTCGCTGACAACCAATTTAAGATTGTCAGTCAAGCGCACAGTGTCATGTATTTGCATGTACTGGAAGCTACATATGTTAACACACAGGGCCCTGTTCTTTGCAGACAGAAAGAACACGTACACACATTGCGCCTGTTTCAGCTAAACAAATTAAGTGACAGCCAATTGCTGACTCATTCCTCAGGGCAATGTCTTGACTAATCAGGGTCAAGCTGCCTGGTTTAAATTTAAAACAATACTTGGCAGTTAACTGTCAGTCACCATCACTGGTGCATTCGCCATGGCAATACCACTTGCCAACCAAGTAGCCCGCTCTTCACATACAGCATAAATTGTTGTTTCCCCCTTATATTGGTATCCTTGCGAAGTGTCCTGATGAGCGCAAGATGAAAATCTTAGATATGTCTCTTTTTTCAGCAATACTCAATTTCTGTACTACCAAACATCTATCTCTGATATAAATGAAACTCAAACAAGCCTGGGTTCTTGCACTTAAAAGGTAGCAAGATAAAAGGTTGATCTTGCGAGGTCAGAATTGATAGTGAGAAAACTTGAACAATGAATGATCATCTTTGATCTTGTAATGGAGCCAGGGAGTCTGGAAAGAAGGCAATTATATCCATTAGAAATATAAACTATTAATATGGGTTTCAGAATCAAAGAGTTGCGTTGAACGTAAAATAAGTCATTTGCTTTTCTATTTGAACCATCCTAAAGTATTCTTTGTTGAGACAGAGAAAGTGATTCAGGGGGAAGCCTTAGTTAGGGGATTATTTTGCTTAATTTATCTATGTGTTTTTGCTGACAGAAGCAAGCAGTTCAGTTTGGGAACAGACAGGCAGTTGCATGTTTTGTTTTCTGTAGGCTGCAGCCCACTGAGTTGAGAGAGCCAAAGAAAATAAATGTTAGTTAGTCCTTCATCCTAAGCAGAGAAAATACTAACTTATCATTCACCACATAGAATGCGGATGGCAGAGCAGCTGGAAGATTTACTCTAGCTTGCAGCCAGTGGAGGAAATCTACAGTGATCCTCACAGAGCCTCATGGCAGAAAACAATCAGCAGATCTGCTTAGAAAGCTGTGGGAAGGCAGTTGAGTACCTACCTACAACCTGGGCAATGAACTGAGGCATCCACAGTCATGAGGTATTGAAGAAAAGGTGCAGGGTTGTGTAGCCCAAAAGCAAATGGAAGGACCTTCATAAAATCTTACCTCGGAGGAAAGCTGGAACACAGGGGAGAATTGAATTCTGAAGGACTGTGGCATACCTTTGGGTTGGTCCCAGGAAAAGTGAGTCAAGATATCATAAGATAAGGGAACTATTTGGGGGAAAGTAGAAAATAGAACAAGTTTATAGCATAAGTCTTTGTAAGTTATAATGTTAAGTTAGTGGTGCTTGCTTTCTCTAATTTCTCTTTAGATACACTGAAGTTTGTTTTAGTTTAAAAATGTGAAATCTTGTGGCATAGTTCTGTCGGTTAAGCACTGGGTGTACAGATTTTTTCTTTAGATGTTAGTTATCCCTAACAGGATTGCAACACTATATATAAACTCCCTGAACCCCTCACTTAGATTCTAGCTGGTAACTCACTTCCAGGTATCTGTTATTCATATATATATTTATATATAAACCCACAAGCCCTTTGATTAGATTCCAGCCAGTAACTCACTCTCCAGGTATCTGTTATTCTATGGGCAAATATTTTACCTTGGGTGCACACCTGCTCAAGCATAAAATGAGGCATGTTGACGTTGGGCAAGTATCCTGATGTCAACGTGCAGTGGCACGATATTTCTGTTGGCGGGCGCATGTCGGAATCGGCAGAGTGTCCGCTAACAATTAAAAGGCCTATTAAGGCCATTAAAGTAATAATTTAATTTTTCACTGCCCATCCAACCTTACAATTGGCGGGCAGGCAAAAAGGCCAAGTGGCCTTTGCACTTTTTTGGAATCCTCATCCACTGGTGGGGTGAGGTTTCCAACATCAAATAAAAATGAAATAAAATTTTTCAAATTTCACTTATAACATGTCCTTACTCAGGTGACAGGTTGAAAATCAACACCATTAACTTTTAAAGACAGGTACAAATGCACGTGCTTAAAATTCGTTGCTGCTGATATTAGCAAGCTCACTTGTAAAGCTTTCATATAAAGTTGCTCCTGCTGCTGTTTCAATGACAGCTCAAGGCAGTTTATTGGAATCGGGTGAATACCTACTTTAAAGTAAACAACAAAGCAATGTCAGACAAATGTGTTAAGCAAGACTCTACTAATATCCACAGCAGAAACCTCTAGGATATGAAATTATGACAATATTCAAGAGTGAAACTGATTAAACAAATCACATTTTAACTTGAAAATGCCTGGATTATTTGTTAATGATAGACACTCAGTAGTCCCCTCATGAGGGGACATGCTTTATAACATTTTTCTAATATATATATTTTTTTAAACTCTTCATCTCCCTGAGGCAGCTCTAAGCCTGAGGGAGATTCTCAAGCACGCACTCGTGCACATGCGTGAATTTTGCATTCGCCCTGCTCGTCCTTCTCCCCTGGCTGCACATGCAGCGCTGAGTGTTGCCACTCGCATTTCACGCCAGGCAGGCCTTAGTTGGCCCCCCAGCACGGAATTGCCTTCCGGCCTTGATCACGGGCAGCGGTCAGCTTCCCGACAGGACCCGCCCACTGAGCCTGCCCAACAAGCGTGAAATTCCACCCTGTATATAAATCCCTGAACCTCCGGTTAGATTTAGATTTCAACCTGTAACTTACTCCTGGGTATCTGTTATTCTATACATAAACCGCCTGAACTCTTTAATTATATCCCAACCTGTAAGACTCACATTATGTTTATAGGGAACATTCCAGCATATTTCCCATTTTACAGGCAGTCAAAGGTCAAATGAAAGTTGCTAGCGTAGCCGCTTGTTTAAAAAGCTCAAGGTCTGTGATTCAGTATAAAATTCTGTAACTGCCAAAGTTATAACCTATAACTTAGCCACTCATGCTCTGCTCCTGCTCCTATTGTGTCTTCTGGTGCTATTGCCATCGTCAATTAAATGCTTACTAATCACACAGGGCAGTAATGGCAAATGTGTGGAATTATTTCACCCCGCACATCAAAAAACCACCCGATCATTTCTCCACCCCAAAGATTTGCCAGGATTTGTACCTTTTAGATTTTGATCCTCAAGCGAGTCTAATAACTGACTAGATGTGCACAAATGTTTAAGTATAACACAAGTAAAGGTCATTCAAATCATCTGTTCCACTCCTTCCACACAGCCTAACTCCATACTAACTAAGAGTAGGACTTAGGACCTTCCTCCTCTGTATTATGGCCTTGATATCCCTTTGCTTCCCCCACACCTCTGTGCTGGGCAGTAGTCTGCACACCTGGCCCGACTTGAGTCCATCCCCTGGCATGGCCCATACCTGTCCTAAACTAACAATCGGGATCTAATGTACGCCTGACGTGCATTCCCCTTGATTTTGGAAATTAAAATCAGGTGGATTCTATAACAAGTGGCTGCCCTAAATTGTCAGTTTTATACCGAGGTGGCAGGTTGAAAATCTACCCCATTAACTTTTAAAGACAGGTACAAATGCACATGCCCAGAAATCATTGCTGCTGATATTAGCAAACTCACTTGTAAAGCATTCATATAAAGTTGCTCCTGCTGCTGTTTCAATGACAGCTTAAGGCAGTTTATTGGAATCGGGTGAATATCTACTTTAGAGTAAATGACAAAGGAATTTCAGACAAATGTGTTAAATGAGACCCTGCTAATATTAACAGCAGCAACCTCTACGATATGAAATTATGACAATATTCAAGAGTGAAACTGATTCAACAAATCACATTTTAAGCTGTAAGTACCTGGATTCTTTGTTAACAATAGAGGCTCAGTAGTCCTGGAAATTTTAATGCAATTGTGGAATTCTCCACAAGTCAAGAATATGAATATGTATAAAACATGACCATAAAATAAAATAGAAACTGTGGGTTATGATCAACTTCTCTGCATAGCTTTGTTCAAACAAGAAAAATGAAACAGATTAATTACTTTCCTCATCAATTTCTCAGGTGGTCAGTTTTCCCCATCATGTTGTCATTTAGTGGATATTTAAACATCCTCACCTGTTCAGGATCTGTAATCAGGGAGAAAAGAGTGATTGCTGGAAGAAAGTGGAGATAGGGCCAGTGTCTATTCATCCATCCCATGCTCCTTAAACCCTACTCCCTGGTGTATTCACTCACTTCAACTCAGGAACAGCAGACAGAGGAAACAGTGGTGCTGACTGATTCATGAATATAGGGAGGGAAAATGACCCCTGGAAGTGGGTGGAGCAGCCAGAGTACCACCCTTAAGGTATGGCCAGAATCTAAGTTGGCATATCAGAAGGACTGGATGTCTGTTGTATTCTTGTCACACCTTTGTTGGCTCTGTGTCAGTCCCTTGAATACACCCACTCATTACACTGCAGGTGCACCGCATTGGAGACTCACAGCTCCTGATCAGTGAAATCTGATGTCCAATCAATGAGAAGGTCAATGTTTCGAGTGCACCAGGATGATCTGCGATAATCAATAAATAGGCTCATGTATGTTATCACCCAGTCTAATTTAAAGCTCCCCCTGGGTAGGATCAGGCCAGGGAACGGAGTCCACCACTTTCACATTTCCACATGACCTTTTTAAAAGAGGGAGTGATGGAACAAAAAGGATATGGGGGGATTTTTTTCTTTCTTGGTATGTAAGCATTACTAGCAAGGTCAACATTTATTGTCCAGCCTTAACTGCTATTCAGAAAGTAGGGGCGAGCTGTTTTCTTGAATCACTGCAGTCCATGTGATGTTGGTATACCCACAGCACTATTAGGGAGGGAGTTCCTGGTTTTTGACTCAGTGATAGTGAAGGAGCCAAGACATATTTCCAAGTCAGGATGGTGTGTGACTCGAAGTTGCAGGTGGTGGTGTTCCCAAATGTCTCCTGCCCTTGTCCTTCTACATGATAGAGGTCATGGCTTTGTCAAAGGAACCTTGTTGAATTGCTGCAGTGCATCTTGTAATTAATTACACACTGCTGCCACTTTGTGCCAGTAGTGGAAGGAGTGAATGTGTCGATCAAGCAGACTGATTTTTTTCTGGATGGTGTTGAGCTTCTTGAATATTGTTGGGATCGCATTCATCCAGGTAAATGGAGAATATTCCATCACATTCCTGACTCCTGGGTCTGGAGAGTGAAGAGTGAGTTATTAGTCATAGAATTCACAGCCTCTGACCTGTTTTTGCAGCCACAGTATTTATCTGGGCGGTCTTGTTAAGTCTCCGGTCAATGATAATCCAACAGGATGTTGATGGTGGGGAATTCAGTGATGGTAATGATACCGAATCTCAAGGAGAGATGGTAAGATTCTTTTTTGGTTGAGATGGTCGTTGCCAGGCACTTGTGTGGCATGAGTGTTACTTGCCATTTATCGCCCAAGCCTGAATGTATTCTAGGTCTTAATGAAGTAGTCTGTGCCCCCATGCAGTACCTTAAGAATTGCAAATGGTACTGAACATTGTACAATCATCAGCTAACATCGCCACTTCTGACCTTATTTGGGGGGAAGGTCATTGATGAAGCAATTAAAGATGGTACTTCATGCTTGTACACAAACAGGAGAGAGAGCACATCCTGAGTGGGGCACAGCCAGAGTGGGTATTTGGAATTTGGTGCAAAGCGGGAATTTGGTGCATAGGGGACGAGTTGCTCTTTGCATTTTTTCCTTGTTATCCAACTTCTTAGATTGTCAGAGCGTGCTGCAGCAGGAGAGGCTACAAGGGAAAGGAATCACTGGTAAGTGGTGGGTAAGATATTTACTACTTTAATCGCTTATAGTTTAAGATGTTTTTGTGGTTTACAGTTTGTATATTCTACAGTAACGAGGATCAGGAAAGAAGGGCCCTAGAGTAATTGACTTAAAAGGGTTAATTTAAAGGGATAAGTCATGGCAGGGGCGCTTAAATCTGTGGTGTGCTGCTCGTGCTCCATGTGGGAAGCCAGGAGCATTTCCAGTGCCTGGGACCAGCATGTGTACAGGAGGTGTGTCCAGCTGCAGCTCCTGGAAGCTCGGGTTTCAGAGCTGGAACGGCAGCTGGGGACACTGTGGAGCATCCGCGAGTCTGAGAGCATCATGGATAGCATGTTTACAGAGGTGGTCACACCGCAGATGAAGGGACTTGAGGAAGGAATGGAATGGGTGACCACCAGGCAGTCCAAGAGAAACAGGCAGGTAGCTCAGGAGTCCCCTGGGGTCCCACTCGCAAATCGGTATTTCGTTTTGGAGGCTGATGAGGGTGCTGGTTCCTCCAGGGAGTGCGGACAGAGCCAAGCTTATGGCACCACAAGCAGCCTATCTGTACAGGAGGGAGGAACAGCAATAGTAATAGGGGATTCTGTAGTCAGGGGAATAGATGGGCGCTACTGTGGCCATCAACGTGACTCCAGGATGGTATGTTGCCTCCCTGGTGCCAGAGTCCAGGATGTCCCTGAATGGCTGCAGGGCATCCTGAAGGGGGAGGGTGATAAGGCAGAGGTCATGGTACATGTTGGTATCAATGACATAGGTAGAAAGAGGAATGAGGTCTTGCATCAAGAATTCAGGGAGTTAGGCATTAGACTAAAAAGCAAGATCTCTCAGGTTGTAATCTCTGTATTACTCCCAGTGCCATGTGCTAGCGAGCTCAGAAATAGAATAGCGCAGATGAATATGTGGCTTAAGAGTTGGTGCAGGAGGGAGGGTTTTGGATTCCTGGATCACTGGGACCGTTTCTGGGGAAGGTGAGACCTGTACAAGTGGGACGGTCCAAATCTGAACCAGAGCAGGACTAACATCCTTGTGGGCGTGTTTGCTAGTGCTGTTGGGAGGAGTTTAAACTAATTCGGCAGGGGGAGGGGACACAGAATGTTAACAGAATAGGGACACATCATAATACAGTAAAACAATCAAGCCAGAGGGAGTACAGCTGCAATAAGCTTCAAGGGAGTAAAGCAAGGCTGGATGGCCTCTACTTTAATGCCAGGGCTATTACAGGTAAAACGGATGAGTTAAGGGTGAGGATTGACATGTGGAATTGTAATACAGTAGCCATCACTGAGATGTGGTTGAGGGAAGGGCAGGATTGGCAGCTCAGCATTCCAGGATAAAGAATCTTCAGGCAATATAGGGGAGGGGGTAAAAGAGGAGGAGGTGTTGCATTATTAGTTAAGAAGTCAGTTACTGCAGTAAGGAGAGATGATATCTTGGAGGGGGCATCGAATGAAGCTTTGTAGGAATAAAAAAGGGGCAGCCACATTGTTAGGTGTTTATATAGACCCCCAGAAAGTCAGTGGGAAATTGAGGAGCAAATATGTGCACAATTTGTGAGGTATGTAAAAACAATAACAATTGGGTAATTATATTAGGTGATTTCAACTTTCCCAACATTAATTGGGATAGATATAGTGTTAAGGTCTTGGATGGAGTGGATTTCTTGAAATGTGTACAAGAGAACTTTTTAGGTCAATATGTAGAAGAGGGTCCAACAAGGGACGGTGCATTGCTGGACCTAATTCTGGAGAATGAAGCCGGACAGGTGGCTGAGGTGGTGGTGGGCAAGCATTTTAGTGATAGTGACCACAACATGGTACAGTTTAAATTTGTTATGGACAAAGAAATCGACATGTTGCAAAAAAATGTTTTGGATTGGGGAGAGTGGATTTCAGTAAAATAAGACAGTTGCTGGCCAAGGTAGGCTGGCAACAGCTACTGGAGGGGAAATCTACATAAGAACTACAGACCAGTGAGTCTCACTTCAGTGGTAGGGAAACTATTGGAGAAAATTCTTAAGGAGAGAATCTATCTCCACTTGAAGAGTCAAGGATTGATCAGGGATAGTCAGCATCGCTTTGTCAGAGGGAGGTCATGCCTAACAAATTTGATTGCATTTTTTGAAGAGGTGACCAAGTGTGTAGATGAGGATAGTGCAGTTGATGTAGTTTATATGGACTTCAGCAAAGCCTTTGACAAGGTCCCACATGGGAGACTTATAAAGAAGGCAAATGCACATAGGATACAGGGTAATTTGATAAGGTGGATTCCCAACTGACCCCCAACTGAGGTCTTCCCCATGCAGCAGGGAACTGTTATTTCCCCTGCCATATGTCTGATGTGCTAGCATGAATGAGAGAATGCCAGTATACTTCTGCACTTTCTATTCTTCCTTCCCTGAGACCATATTTAATAAAAGTGAAATGAAATTTATTTAATTTTCTCCAACAGGGGAGGTATGATCCATCCAGAAGACAAGAAGGAAAATATATATATCTACATCAACCTGGATGCCCTATAAATTTTTTTTTTCAAATGGACGAGGTCTTTTCCCTGATTAGCCATGACTCATACCAGAGGAATTTCTAACCTTCAGAAACCAGCAGGGACCTCATTCTCTTTAAAGAGGCACTAATGCCCTGTGACTGCAGAAAATCAAATTCCAAAGAAATACACCAACAGGCTTTACATTTCTAAGGCCAATGGAGATGCCAGGTGTTAGGCACGAGAGATAGTTTAAATAAGGAATGAGTTTTAGCTTTAAGTTGAAATTTAATTTGTGTTTCTGTGTGTATTTGTGTGTTAAGAAAGGGGGAGCTTGAGTTTTAGTTTCATTTTAAAAGTCACCTGCAAGTCTGTGGGTTTGTTAGTAAACCTGCATTTTAAATGAGGTTTTATGACTCTTGAAGTAGAAAAACTGGGCTGTTGCTATTTCCGCCAACTCCAGCATGATGCCACAACCAAACACTTCTTCCCTTCACCCCCACTGGCGGCATTCTGCAGGGATCGTTCCCTCTGGGACACCTTGGTCCACTCCTCCATCACCCCCTACACCTCAACCCACTCCCATGGCACCTTCCCATGCAACCACAGAAGGTGCAACACCTGTCCCTTTATTTCCCCTCTCACCGTTCAAGGGTCCAAACACTCCTTTCAAGTGAAGCAGCATTTCACTTGCACTTCTCTCAATTTAGTCTACTGCATTCGTTGCTCCCAATGCAGTTTCCTCTACATTGGAGAGACCAAACACAGACTGGGTGACCACTTTGCAGAACACCTTTGGTCAGTCCACAAGCATTACCCAGACCTCCCTGTCACTTGTCATTTCAACACTCCACCCTGCTCTCATGCCCACATGTCTGTCCTTGGCCTGCTGCATTGTTCCAGTGAAGCTCAATGCAAACTGGAGGAACAGCACCTCATCTTTCGACTAGGTACTTTACAGCCTTCCGGACTGAATATTGAGTTCAACAATTTTAGATCATGAACTTTCTCCTCCATCCCCACCCCCTTTCCGATTCCCCCCTTTTTTTTCTCCAATAATTTATATAGATTTTTCTTTTCCCACCTATTTCCATTATTTTTAAATGTATTTCCATCCATTGTTTTATCTCTCCCTCTTAGCCTATTTTGATTCCTTCACCCCACCCCACCCCCACTAGGGCTATCTGTACCTTGCTTGTCCTGCTTTCTACCCTTAATTAGCACATTCCTTAGATAATATCACCACCTTCAACACCTCTTTGTCCTTTTGTCTGTGACATCTTTTGACAATCTCCACCTATCACTGGCCCTCTATCCAGCTCCACCTGTCCCACCCCCCTTAAACCAGCTTATATTTCACCTCTTTACTATTCTTACTTAGTTCTGTTGAAGAGTCATACGGACTCGAAATGTTAACTGTGTTCCTCTCCGCAGATACTGCCAGACCTGCTGAGTTTTTCCAGGTATTTTTATTTTTGTTTTGGATTTCCAGCATCTGCAGTTTTTTCCTTTTACCTTAATTACACCACTGCTTCCTTCCAGTGGCCTCTAATAGGAATTACACATAGGCTAAAATTTTACATTCAGCATGCAGGCTCGGTGGCAGCGGTTGGGAACCCGACCACTGCCCGCAATTGGCTCTACACCGCCATTTTACGCGGGCAGTCCAATTAAGGCCCACCCAGCGTAAGATGCGACAACGGCAACAGGGAGAATGGGTGGGCAGGGGCGGGAGCTCCATGTCCACCGGGTCCAATGGCGAACTGGCAGCCAATTTAAAAGCTGCCGCAGCAGCCACGCGAAGGCTGCCAGTGGCTCCGAGGAACCTCATCATGGAGCACTTAAGTGCTGAACACGGCAGGCGGGAGGGCAGGTCGGTGAGGCAGTTGGCCCCGCATTTTTCCAATGAGTGTCTTGCTGCCTTCCTGGAGGAGGTGGCAATGTGCAGAGATATACTTGTCCCCAGAGACGGGAGGAGGAGTCCCCTCCACCTCACCAAAAATGCCTGGGAGGAGGTGGCATCCAGGGTGAGCTCCCATGATGTGGAGGCGCACATGGGTGCGGTGCTGTAACGGTTCAATGATCTCCTGGAATCAGGAAGGGTGAGTACTGTGTTGGCATGGGTCACTTAGTACAGCAGTTAGGAGTGCCTCCCCACCTCCCCCACCACCACGGAACTCTGAGTTCTAAGGGTGTGAGTGGCAAATGTCACTGAGGCAGCATTTGAGCAAGGGGGTGAGGCTTGGCTGCTTGGAATGAGTGTATTGCTGCTCCAGGGTCACGAATCGGCTGAGACCTGCGAGGTATACCTCAGGTGGGGTTGATCAGGCTGCAATGGCAATGCAGGTACAGGGTGGATTAATTATTGCTCCTCTGTCCTTTCAGGAGAAGAAATCCCATAACAATACAGAGAGGTTGTGGACTGGCAGAGGACCGCCCCACCTTCTAATCCTGAGTAGGTATGAGCAGGAGGCCCTGGAGCTGGAGAGGCGCCATGCGCCTTGGTCAACCAGCCGCAGTGAAGTTGGGATGCCACAGGGAGGTAAGAAAGTAGTGCACTAACGTCAGAATGTCTGTAAGAGCAACCATTCTAATGTTGTCTCTATATTGATGTGAGCATCGAACATGGAATCCCTATTGATAATGGAAAGACGAGGGCCCCCGAACCGGGTGCTCGGCATGCACAGTAACAGTGTAAAGACTTCAACTAATGACATGTCCTTGTTCTTCCTTTCAGGTTCACCAGAAACCTGAAGTCTTGCCGCTGACCCCAAAGGACAGTGAACATGGAAACACACCTGCATCGCACCCTTTCAGCCAGGCAGGCACCAGCACTGATACCAGCACCTTGGTGGGCATTAGATCGGCGGATAGTATCTCGGTGCACAGTGGTGAGGGCACCTCACACTCACTTGAGGTGCAGGCGGAGGCAGAGAGTACCCAGGGCGCCAGCAGTCGAAGACCAGGAACATGCTCTGATGTGCCTCTGGAGTTGTCCATTAAGCGGCAGATGCTGGAAGTCCAGCAGGGTGTACGGGAGGATCTGGCAGAGATACATGAGGGAATGTGTCTCCATTGTGGAGGAGTCCATGCGGAGCATGAGCAATGCAATGACCCTCATGGCTGAGTGCACTGCTTCCTTCATGGATCGAGTGGCGACTCTCATGGAAAGGCTCCTCCAGGAGCTGAATCAGGGGTTCCTGGGGATATGCTCGGACCTGCAAGCCCTCACACCGGCAATGACTTCAGGTGGTCACTGTCAGTGTGGGAAATGGATTGGGCACCCAGTATCCCAGCTAGGTGCCCATCCATCAATGGTGAGCAGGGAGGTCCAAAGGCACCTGAAGTTGGTGCATGAGCTGCTTGTTGTCTGCAGGCTCCTCTCAGGGTGCCCTGGATGATGGCAGCAGCTCCTTCATCCCTCTGCCATTGACCGTGGCATCCAACGAGGCTGCGGCGACAGGGAAGATGCCAGCTGTGGCACTGGCCGCTCCCTCCCAGGCAGGGCCAGCACAGGCTCCATGGGCCAGAGGACGACTGCCAAGGTCATCAAGGCCAACAGGACAGCAGAGTGGGCAGGCTGTCTCCAATGCCGATGCCAGCAAGGGGGGAGCACCTAGACATAGCACCCGCAAGTGAAAACTTAAAGCACCTTAAGCACATGGGCTTATTACTGGTGATATTTTTCCCCTCACATTTACGTTAATTATCATTAGGTGTGATGGATAACACCTTTCAATTTAATTTGTATTATGCCAGGCACCACACCATTAAATGTGTTTCTATTCAACAAGCCTCTGGGTGCTTCATTAGTTCTGCAGGTGAGGGTAACCCATGATGTTTTGAGTGACTTGTTTGTCATTGAATTTTATTGAAATGGCACATTGTGCATTTTGTTCACCAAGCAAATGTTCCCACCAGGTATCAAGGATGGAGCCTGCAGTCCTGGCATGTGGTAGTGGTTTTTCTTTGGTAGGCTAGCTGAAGGGGCATTGGATCAAAGCCTCCCAGGTGTCCCTACCTCCCCAGAAGTTGCCCAGGTCAGCGCCCATCCCCTCAGCATTCTCCTGACCATGCTCATCCCCGGACTCACTACTGGACTCATCTGCTACCAGAGCAGCTGCGTCAACATCTTCCTCCACTGCGTCCCCCCTTTCCAGCTTCAGATTCTGGAGAGTGCAGCATTCAACCACTACCAGTGACATACGATCGATCTGGGTGCGTATTGCAGTGCGCCCCCTGAATAGTCCAGGCATTGGAAGCACATCTTGAGAAGACTTATGGCTCTCTCTACCACTGCCATTATGGAGGTGTGGCTCCTAGTGTACCCTGCTCGGCCTCTGTTCTTGGGTGGCGGAGAGCCCTTGTTGCCCAGCAGCCATCCATCCAGCTGGGCTGGAGCACTGAAGAGCCTCGGCACCTGAGAGTGTCTCAGGATGTAAGGGTCATATGAGCTGCCTGGGTACCTTGCAGAATCTGCATCCTGTCATCACAAACTATCTGCACATTCATGGGGTTGAATCTCTTCCCGTTTACGAAGGCACCTGGCTCACCTGCTGATGCCTTGATGGCCACGTGTGCAGTCGATGGCACCCTGGATATGGGGAAACCCAGCAATTGTTGCAAAGCCTCTGGCTCGCTCTTCCAGGCTGGCCTCATCCGTGCGGTAGTGAATGAAAGACAATGCATGCCTGACCAGACCATGTCATCAGCTTAACAAAACTATGGACAGCTATTGGGAGACTCCACAAAGATCACCCACCGACCCCTGGAAAGAGCCGGAGGCATAGAAGTTGAGGGCCACTGTGACTTTCAGCACCATGGTGTACATTCACACTTTTGGAGCTGATCTCAGGGCCGATCATCTGACAGATGGAGGTCACTGTCTCCTTTGAGCACCTTGCACCTCTGCCCTCGTGTGCCTGCCTAGCAAAATTACGTGGTGACGTCGGAATGCACACCCGATGTCAGCACGCATCAATTTATGTTCTGGCGTGTCGGGTGCATGCCCTCACACCGAATGTAAAATTCTGGCCATAGATTTCTTAGGTCCATGTATTTGCATTTCAATTGGTGCAAAACTGATAAGCAGTTGAACTGCTCGGAAACTTGTGTAGCCTCTAAACTCCCAGTTTAGCCTGTATTCATTAGCAAGTCTGGAAAACAGGTATGTGGGCAATCATACCGAGCTCTTTCACTACACTCTATTTAACTTTAAAAATTATCAAAGCATGCAGTTTTTTTTTATTTTCACTTGTACAGAACTATGGAACTGGTTGGTGTAAGAGGGTAACCACACTTGACACCAAGCCACAGAAGAAGAAAATACTTCACTCATTCAGATTTCTACTTCCTGGAGGACAGTGAAGGCAGGACAGACTCCTGGATTTGGGTGCCACCACGTCACCCAGAATCTTCAGTCATGCTACTTAGAAGTTCAGTGACACAGGCTGCTGGCTCCTTCCCAGGACTGCAGAACAGTGCTGCAAAATGTTCCACATGTTTAGCAGCTAGAGTAGATAACACACAGCACATGTCCTTTTTTTCCCTGACACTCCAGGCACAAGCTCACTCTTCATTCTCTGCAACACTTAAACAATTAGCTTTCACAATGTTCTTTGGTTAGAACTCCAAAACATTTTTTTACTATAGCCACACAGCTCCCCTAACACCAATTATTACAAACACAATTTAAAAACTCCTTTTACAGCCACATATGCTATCACTTATTTGAGCTCTCCCATGTACATGACACACACTCATGCTAGCCTGACCCTCATTAACCTTATTGCAGGGGAAAAAAATGCACAATGCCCACATGTAGGTCATCAGAGAGGGCTTTCCCAACCTTAATTACATTAAGTCCTTCAAGAAGGCCTTAGGGCTTTTAGGAAGCCACTCAACTGTTGCTGTGGGAAATGGCATGGTTACTGATGGAGTACCTGCACAATCACCACATATCCACAACCTTCCAACCCTCTTTGTCTCCTTAATTCCAAAGTTCGATGTTCACTTATTCTTGGCTTCTACCTTTCTTAGATGTAAATCCACTACACCAATTAACAAAAGAGGAGGGTGTGGATACGAACATATGAACTAGAAGCAGGTCACTCGGCCCTTCAAGCCTGTTCCGCCATTCAATAAGGTCATGACTGATCTGATTGTAACCTCCTGCCTACCTCCGTTAACCTTGTTAATCAAGAATCCATCTAGCTCCGCCTTAAAAATATTCAAAGGCCTTGCTTCCACTGCCTTTTGAGGAAGTGAGTTCCAAAGACTCATGACCCTCTAAGAGAAAAAAATTCTCATGTCTTAAATGAGCAACTCATTTTTTTTAAACCATGACCCCTAGTTTTAGATTCTCCCACAGGAAAAACCCTCTCTACATCCACTCTGTCAAGACCCCTCAGGATCTTAGAGGGTTTCGATCAAGTCACCTCTCACTCTTCTAAACTCCAGTGGATACAAGCCTAGCCTGCCCAACCTTTCCTCACAAGACAATCCACTCATTCCTGATATTAGCCTAGTAAACCTTCTCTGAACTGCTTCTAACACATTTACATCTTTCCTTAAACCAGGAGACCAATACTGTACTCAGTACTCCAGATTTAATTTCACCAGTGCCTTATACAACTGAAGCATAACCTCCCTACTTTTATATTCAATTCCCCTCACAATAAATAACATTCTATTCGCTTTCCTAATTCCTTGCTGTACCTGCATAATAGCCTTTTCTGATTCATGTACTAGGACACCCAGATCCCTTTGAGTCTGAGCTCTGCAATCTCTCACCATTTGGATAAGCTTCTTTTATTTTTCCTGCCAAAATGGACAATTTCATATTTTCCTACATTATACTCCATTTGTCAGATCTTCGCCCGTTCACTTAACCCATTTATGTCATTTTGTAGCCTCCTTACGTCTTCTTCACAACTTACTTTCCTACCTCTCTTTGTATCATCAGCAAATTTAGCAACCATACCTTCATCAGTCATTTATGTAAGTTCTAAAAAGTTGAGGCCCCAGCACTGATCTCTGTGGGACATCACTCATTCCATCCCATCGACCAGAAAAAGACCCATCTATAGCTACCCTCTACTTCCTGTTAGCTAGCCGATCTTCTATCCATATCAATATATTACCCCTTACACCAGGAGCTTTTAATTTCCACAATAACCTTTGATGTGGCACCTTATCAAGTACCTTCTAGAAATCTAAGTACTGTACATCCATTGGTTCCCCTTTATTCACAGCACATGACGCCTTCAAAAAGCTCCAATAAATTTGTTAAACATGATTTCCCTTTCACAAAACCATGTTGACTCTGCCTGATTGCCTTAAAATTTTCCCAGTGCCCTGCTATAACATCTTCACTAATAGCTTCTAACATTTTCCCTATGGCAGATGTTAAGCTAGCTGGCCTATAACTTCCTGTCTCCCTCCCTTTTTGAATAAGGGAGTTACATTGCTATTTTTCAATCTAATGGAACCTTCCCCAAATCTAGGGAATTTTGGAAAATTAAAACCAACGCATCAACTATTTCACTAGCCACTTTTTTCAAGAGCCTAGGATGAAGTTCATCAGGACCTGGGGATTTGTCAGCCCCACAGCTCCAACAATTTGCTCAATACCACTTCTCTGTGATTGCAATTTTCCCTCCATTCCATTTCCTGATTTACAGCTTTTTTTTTAGGATGTTACTTTTATCTTCTATAGTGAAAACTGATGCAAAGTACCTATTCATCTGTCAACTCATTTTCCATTATTAATTCCCCAAACTCACTTTCTATAGGACCAACACTCACTTTAACTCTTTTATGTAAATAGCTATAGAAACTCTTACTATCTGTCTTTATATTTCCAGCTAGTTTTCTCTCATACTCTAATTTTTCTCTCCTTATTAATCTTTTTGTCATCCTTTGCTGTTCTTTATATTTTGTCCAATTTTCTGACCTGCCGTCCATCTTTGCGCAATTTGATGGAGGTTAACAAGGACCAAGGTGACTGGGAATTGTAGCTGGATGATTCTGCTGTCTCTCAGCACAGCAGCATGTGTCAGGCCTCCAGCTGATCCCTCACTACCATTGCACTACTGGCAGTCTGACCTCATGTAAAGAAAGCACAGATAGAAGTCAGCAGAATTGCATAAAAACTTTTTAAAATGGTTTCTTACCTGCATGAAGCCTTCCAGACCAGTATTAGGAATGCCTCAGCTGATCCTGTATTCCTTTCTCTGTGTAACATACCCCAAATGCAGCAGTAGTACTGGTGAGCTGCTTTGCCACTGACTCTCCCTCACACATATGCAAATAAGGTCAGTAGGAACTCAGTGAGTAGATTATAAAAGTGCTAAAAAGGTGCAAGGACTCTGGGGTGTGTTTTAAAAGTGTCCAAGCAAGTTTCTAGCTATTCTATCTGAATTTCCTCCACCATTCCTGCACAGTATGCTGGAAATGAGATGAGCTAATGTAGCACTGAGCAGGGCAAAAGCTGGGACCTTCTTCCTTGGTGTAGTTTGCTAACACCCTGGATGCAACATTTAGCCACTGTGTGAGCTTCATGGTGGAGGCAGATTTTGGAAATTGCACTTTAAACTAACTGGTCAAAGTCGAGAGAATGTTTCTTCCAATTATATATGCAATCCCGAAACTGAAGATCATCCAGTGATTCACTCCTTACTTGCACAGAGTGAAAATGAAACAAAGAGCAGACTAGAAACATTTTTTTAAAAGACATATTTATTATCCTCACTTTTTCTCCTTTCTTGGCTGCTCCAATATCACCATTGATCCCAGCCTCTGGTCAAGGTGGCTGATGGTTGCAGGATCTAGGGGTGGTGGGCTAGCGTACTAGGTATTGGATATTCAGGTGAGTGATGTCTACAAATTTCTTCCTTATGGACAGTAAATTTTTGGAGGCATGTCGCCAAACTGTTAAAGAAATGTTACTTGGTGGTCCTCCCTGCTGGTTCACAAAGTCCGAAAATTCCTCCCTTGCACTGAGTTTCTCTACTGATCACAATCTGACAGTTACACAGGCAGAGCATTTGCCACACAGCAGCAGTCTAGTATTGACCCAGTGTGGTAGGGTGAATAGCAGGCTTCTGCATTAATGCAACTCAAGCTGGTTGTGCTGGATGGTTAGTTTGTTGGAACCATTCGCTTTCCCATAGTGCCATCAGCAGTGGACCAAACTCACCTAACACAGACCTGACTTTAGCATTTGACTCCCAGCGACTGTCAGATGATTGATAGTGTAAAAAAGACAATGAGCATAGGAAAAAACTTAAGCCTGCAGTAATGAGCACTGATACAGAGTGTTACAGGGCAGTTGAGGTAACACAGGGAATAAATAGTACTGTAATAAGATAGCCATCAGCTCTGCCAACAGAATGAGCAATATGGAATTTGTTTTTAAAATATTTTGCTACCATCATCAAATCTGTTGCTAATTGTATCTTTTAAGATGTTGAAACTTAAAACTTGAGAACCAGAATCAGCTGGAGCATACTAGAACTTACTGGGCAGGATCTTTAGGTTGGCGAGTGGGCCCCGCCCCCCCCCGACGCGTAAAATGACGCGGGATGACATCGGGCGGAACTCCCAATGTCACCCTGTGTTATTTCAATTTTCAGGTCTATTGAGGCCATTGACAAAGTCATTAACCTCATTAATGGACCTGCCTGTCCAACCTTAATGTTGGCGGGCAGGCTAGGAGCCCTGGTGGGCTTCAGAAAAAGCATGAAACCTCATCCACGGGTGGGATGAGGTTTCATGAGGGTTTTTAAAAATTTAATAAATGTTTGATTTAAAGTGATGGGCATGTCCCAACTCATATGACAATGTCACATGAGGGGACATGTCAGGGAAATTTTGTTTTTGTACCTTTACCATTTTTACATTTGGAGCCAATCTCCCTGAGGCAGCACTTAGCCTCAGGGAGATGAGTGTGCTCTTTCGCGCGCATGCATGAAAGAGCGCATTCTTGGCTGAGGGAATCCCCCCTGCCCGCACAGGGAGGGCATAGTGCTTCCTGGCAGACATCACACTGGGCGGGCCTTAATTGGTCTGCCCACGTAAAATGGTGGCGCACCCCTGATCAGGGGCGCCGATCGGAGGCATGCCTGCACGTGCCTGTTCCTGCACTCCCCCCCCAAAGGGGAAAATTCTTCTCACTGTGTTGTACGGTGCTGAGTAGCGGGGGACAGGGTGGAGAGCTAAAGCATGAAGAGGTGGGGGGAGAGGGCTCCGACTAATACTCATCTTTAACTTTTTAAAAAGATGTTGATAGCACAACTGAATTTTACCACAAGTTAAAATTGAAATTTGGAAAAAAAAATATCACACCACATGGGTCAAAAAGCATGCTAATCACCGTGGTTTACAATTTTTTTCACTCCATATCATATAAATAATGGAGATAATATAGAAAAGGGTACCATATACAGCAGGTGTCTCACCTGTAGTGTTGCAAAGTGTCACCCAACTAACTCAAGCATATTAACAGGTCTCAAGCTAAGCAACAGTCATGAGTATAAATTCCTCAACACTTCACTTTTCAATTTGAAATGAAACAAAATCCTGCAATAATAGCTACCAGAACAGAGATCCTGGCGTGAGGCTTGTGGGATTATCTTCACATGGTGTGTAACCACAAGCGTACCAGAGATTAAGACTGTTCAAAGATGCATCAAATAAAATACATTTATCATCCTTGCAAATACTTTTAAAATGCATGTTCTTGTTTTCAATTGTAATATTTTCAATTAAAATAGAAAGGTGACCCAAATCCAGCAGCATCTATGAAGTTCAAGAACAACTAAGCAAGACAACAACCCCTGCCGGTTAGATCCCTCAAAGATCGAAGGTCACTCAAGAAGTTGACGTAACAGCATGAAAGCCACCTAAAGAGAGAAAGCAGATGATTAGTGTTTCCGTGACTGAGCTCCTTTGTCATACAACTATCACTATCACCTGGTCACAGATCCAAATTGCTCCTTACATTCAGATCCAACCTATAAGATGGTCAGATCCAAATATTTGTATATTTACCATAAGCAGCCATACTTACAATCCCCTTCCACCACTCTCCCCTTCCAATGAACCACTGAGAAAAGGCACTTTCTCCTGTAGTGTTAACCTATTCAGACATGTAGCTAACACGCTTGGCCACAGTCTCATTTTCAGCTGATTGTGTCAGCCATGGCTGAATGGGTAAAACTCTAACCTTTGAATCAGAAGGTTTTTGATCCAAGCCCCGCTCCAGTGACTTGAGCATAAAATATAGGCTGATTCTAATACAGAACTGAGGGAGTGCTGCACTATTAAAGGTGCTTTCCTTTTGGATGACTCTTAAACTGAGGCCCTATCTGTCCTCTCAGATGAACACTAAAGGTCCTATCGCGCTTTCGGAACATAAAAAAAGTTCTCCTCAGTGTCCTGGTCAATATTAATCCCTCAACCAATGTCACCAAACAGATTATGTGGTCATTATCTCATTGCTTATTATGGGACCTTGCTGTATACAAATCAGCCAAATTACAATAGTGACAACATTTCATTAAGTATGTTCTGAGGTCATGAAAGGCACTCTATAAATGCAAGTCTTTTCTTTTCAACTAGGACATCAATGAGTGTGTGTTATAACTAGTCCCAGCCCCAAGAAATAAACCAGAAAAGGTTAAAATTACACAGTGGTTAGAATGGTGAATTCTCTGCTGCCATTGTTATTGAAGTTTATTAATTCTTTCACAAGGAAATGATAATTGCTTAAAGTAGAATATCAAAAATATGAGAAGCGTGCAGCAGCATAACTGAAGAAAAACAAACTGGTTCAAAAGGCTTAATGGCCTATTTTTGTGCTGAAACTTTCAATGATTCAATTGAGCTTAGGCCAAGTGCAAGTTGGTGATAGGGGAAAAGCACTAAACAATTCATCCAGTCCAGGCCTTTTTCTGATAACTGGCTGAGAGGCAACTTGTGAACTTCCTCCAGAAAATATTGCTAGCTTCTGAGTAACAAGGTCAAGCTGAATAATTTACATTTGAATACTTGTTTGGAAATGGAACTTACCCCAGACTGAGCAAAGTCTAGTCAGAGGAATACGGGTTTTTGTACTGCAGCACATCATCCCTGTAATAGACAGAGCACACACACCAATTTATAGCACTTCAACAAAAAGTAACAAAATTCTATAACGGATAACCACATCAAGAATCTACCTCTGCCTCAATCTTCAACTCCTTATTTGGGCCAACGAACATTTCATGCATACCTTTTTTTGTATTAGAGATAGAAATGTTCACAGTTATATTCAAAAAGAAAAGGAATAAAAACAAAACACTCCATTCTCATGGCTATGTTGGAAAAAACAGATTATCCTGCTGAAGGCTCCAGAGTTGACCACAGCCAAATAACTTAGGAAGGGGAATCCAAGAAAGCAAGAAAATGGCAGATTTGGATTTAACTTCTGGAAGGAGACTTCAAGGGTATGAAAGTGCCTTTGTATACTACATACAATAAAATCATAAATAGGCTATTTATAAATAGGATTTCACAAGGGGCATTCAATGGGATGGAATGATTACCGGGGTATCCTTTCATGAAGTGGCGCACATAGGGAATGGACCATGGGAAATTACATGTGTGGAGTGCCAAATTGCAGAATTTTCCCTAAAGTAAACAGAAGAAATCAAAACTGTAACCATAAATAAATGTTTTGCCCACTGCCTTGTAGTGGAGCATTCTGCCATTATGAAGAGGTCCATTTATGAAACACCCAAAACTGTAGGATGATAGGGAAGTGCAATGCCAGGGAAGTGCAATGCCAGTGATTGTGAGCTGCAATCCTTTACCTAGGTGGAGTTTCAAGTTGTGGAGCAGGTGGTGCCCGTCTTACTCTAATAAATTCTGAGCGCTCCCTGTTGTGATCTAGTGTCTCCTGGACAGCTTGCTCTGGTAAGACAAAAAAAAGAAATTGACATCTATTCTTAGATTCACATTTTCTAATAAATCATGCAACACAGGCTCAAGCACCAAAGTAAATTGCTTAACACATTTAAAAGCTCCATGTACTTTTAACAATTAGACATTATAGGTACGTTACATTGTAGGTCTAGGGTAGTATATTTACTCTAACTCACCAATCTGTTCCATTATATTTTGCGTTGCAGTAGCTGCAGGTAGATGCTCCAGGATTTCACTCCCCTACAAAACAAAGATAGTGTTTGTAATGCAAGATTACTATTTGATCTGCTCTGTAGGTCTGTCTTCTTTACTTTTACACAAACCAGCATTACTTGCACTCTTCCCCCATTCCAATTACTTGGCTAAGAGAAATGAAACACACAGACCCTTAAGAATGTATCCAATTTCCTTTTAACGATTGCTGTTAAGTTTGCTTCCAATATTCTTAGAGGCAGCACGTTCTAGAGCATAACCCGAGTAGGAAAATAATCCTAAAGTCACCTATTGTTATTTTGCCAATCATCTTAAATCTGTGTTCTCTGTTTACCTCCCTTCTGGCTCTAGAAACAGTTTCTCCTTATTCAATCTACCAAAACCATTCATGATTTTGAACACCTCTATCAAATCTCCTCTTAATCTTATTTGCTCTAACAACAACCCTAGCTTCTCCAGTCTCTTCATATAAGTGCCCCAACTCCAGTACCATTCTAGTCAATCTCCTGCACCCTCTCTAAGGCCTTGACATGCTTCCTAAAGCATGTTGCTAAAATTGGGGCCAGCCAGTGTTTCATAACAGTTTAACGTAACTTCCTTGCTTTTATAGCCTAAGTCTCTATTTATTTGAACAAGGATCCTATGTGTTTTTTTTAAAAAACAGCCTTCTCAACTTGCCCTGCTACTTTCAAAGATCTGTATACATACAGATAAAAACAAAAAACTGCGGACGCTGGAAATCCAAAACAAAAACAGAATTACCTGGAATAACTCAGCAGGTCTGGCAGCATCGGCGGAGAAGAAAAAAGTTGACGTTTCAAGTCCTCATGACCCTTCAACAGAACTGAGTGAATCTAAGGAAAGGGGTGAAATATAAGCTGGTTTAAGGTGTGGGGGTGGTGGGGGAGGTGTGGTTGTAGGGACAAGCTCTTATCACTGCTTGCTTGTCCCTACAACCACACCACCACCACCCCCCCCACCTTAAACCAGCTTATATTTCACCCCTCTCCTTAGATACACTCAGTTCTGTTGAAGGGTCATGAGGACTCGAAACGTCAACTCTTTTCTTCTCCGCCGATGCTGCCAGACCTGCTGAGTTTTTCTGTATACATACACCCTGAGATCTCAGTTTCCTGCACCCATTTACAATTGCATCATTTAGCTTTTGCCTCTTCTCATTCTTCCTACCAGGAATGTATCATGAACCCATTTGAATTAAATTTCATCTGCCATGCATCCACCCACACCACCAGATGTCCATGTACTGCTAAAACCTTTTACTATCCTCCTAATTTTGAGTTTCATGTCAAGGTTGTGGTCAGAACCACCACAACTTTCACCCTTGCTTTTATCAGCAACCTACGATGCATCCCATTTGTACCAGGCGATTTTTCTATTTTGAGTACTGTCAACCTTTTAAGTACCAACTCTTTATCTATTTTTATACTTTCTAATATTTCTACTACCTCTTCCTTTACTGTAACATGTGTGGCATCCTTTTCTGTAATGAAGAGGGATATGAAGTACTAGTTTAGTGTCTCTGCCATGTCCTCTGTTTCTACAAGGTGATCTCCTTTATGGCCCATAGTCTGTTCCACCCTTTTACTATTTCTAATGGTTATAATGACTTTTGTGTCTCCTTCACATTACCTGCTAATTTATTCTCATACTCTGTCTGTCCCTTTTATGTAATTTTCAGTTTGCCTCTGTACTTTTGTACTCTGATTGGTCTTCTACGGTATTATGAAGATGGAATTGGTCTTAAACCTCCTTCTTCTGTTTCATTTTAATTCTGTTTCTCAGTAGTTTTATTAGTTTCACATTTAACATGAATGAAACAGTCCAAGAAAATCTTACATCAACAGGAGGTGGTTTTTTTTTGACAGGCACTCATTGTGTAGTCACTAAACACATGACTAATTCCTGAATATAGAAAAAATCTTGTTAATAAGTGTGAAAGTAGACACGTCTGTAAAAAATCTTACTTCTCCTCCGCCATGTCTCCGAGGGTCTATCTGCTCTGAAGGTCCAATCTTGACCTGGTCAATAAACAAAAATTGAGCTTCAATGACAGGCAGAAATATCTTCCAATTTTTGCTTTATTTGTCAAGAAAATGGAAAATCTTTTATTTTTCTAAATTAAAAATAATTCTTCACATATAACCAATATTGCATTTCCACCAGTGCCATGCTTTGAAGAGAGTGCTCGACAGAGTATCGTGCAAACAGTGAAACAGCTTACGATATATGGGTTCAGTAAATATGCCCTATGAGTTAAATAACTTAACATAGATAGATTGAGCCTATGGTCCTAATGCAGAAGGAAATAGTGCATCACTGTTATGGACAGGGATGGGAGAGAGCTATAAACTCTTGTTCCCTTTCCCTTACTGTCCTTAATCAGTGCGTTTTTTTTTGAAAAAGGAAGATGTGTGTGTTTCTTAACCGAGTGTGTGGTCAAGTAGAATAACCAGCAAAAAGCTTTTGTGAGTTTAAATAAATAGGATTATTTATTCGCGCATTCACCCCAAAAGTCTAAACGCTATGTCATTCACTCTCACACATGCAAATGAGAAAAATTATAGGTAAAGAGAATAGTATGCTTTTACAAGTTGTAAACAAAGGAATAGTTCATTGTACGTGTTTGGCTCGTCGTAGGAAAAGCAATTGTTGTGGCTCTTTGAAGAAGGCGTTATCACTCCTGAAGTGTCGTTAAGGTGGTTTCAGTAGCTGGGGTTATATATCAAGATTATTGCAGGATTCCCTTGAAAAGATGGATTTTCAGCAGGTCACAAAGTGAGTCACTTGTAGTTTCCTTACCAGGAGCTCAGGTTTGTAAACTGGTGGACTTTGAAAAGTCATGGCTGGGAGACTTTAAGATGTAGGGTTTAAAAGGTGTGGATATAATTGACTTTTTCTGCAGCTGCTGTTTCTTGTTGTGTTCTCTGTAGACTGACTAGTTTCTCTCTGGTTCTTGGGATAATAGATTTATTATCCGAAGAGAGTTTTGATTAGGTAATCAGCTAATAAATACTTATACTGTCCACCCAGAATGGTTTAAAGCTAGAAGCTATTGCTATGCAATGGAGAGTGGATGGGGGATCTGTTCACTTATTTAGGAATAATAAAAAAGCTGCAGAAGCCAGTTTGAGAATCAAGCTCTGTGCCAGGGAGTCTCGGGTCTATAGATTTTGAGTTTCAGGTGAGCTCGCAAACAATGGCAAGTATATATCCCACAGATGCTTTTGTCTTGGTATGTCCATTCAAAAGGGTCCAAACCAAGGTTATTCACTCAGGAGCTTTCCAGAGACTTGAGGCAAAAATTGCAAAAAGTCTTAGCAATCCTATTGGTGTCCATTTTTTAAAATAAAAGACAGTCCCAGAAAATTATACACTAAGTGTAATCCATTTTTAAAGTTATGAATAGGATAAGCCTTCACTGGGCATGACAATCACAAATAACAAGGTAAAGAATGAACATGACAAGCCATGGGAAGTGTATTTATATCGCACAGTTGGGAAAATCATGTGGACGATCTCAGGTCAAAACATATGATGGGATCAAATCTCTTGCAGTATTTAAGATGGTCACAGGCTTCCTCATGCTTATTCTTTGTTTCGATAAAATAATCTGCCACACTCTTCAGTAAAACTCCCAAACATTGCTACAGTATAGGATATAACTCATAGGGCAGAATTTTGCCCTCGGATGGTGGGCGGGCCCCACCGGCTCAGCAGCAGGCAGACAGCTGACCCTGCCACCATAACATAAGAAACATAAAAAAAAAATTATTAACATGTCCCCCACATGTGACAATGTCACATGAGATGGGACATGTTAATAAAAACTTTTATTAGACTTTTTAAAAACGGCCATGAAACCTCATCCCGCCAGTGGATGAGGTTTCATGCTTTATCAGAAGCCCGCTGGGGCTCCTGGTCTGCCCGCCAGCCTTAAGGTTGGACGGGCAGGTCTTTAATTATCTTAATTAGCCTGTCAATGGCCTCAATTGGCCATTGACAGGTCGGCAGGTGGACAGCTGATTTTGCTGTCCGCCCGCCTTCCTAAAAATTGAAAGGAACTGGGATGACGTCAGGGGTTCCTCCCGTGATCCTGCGTCATTTTCCCGTCGATGAGTGGGCCCCACCCCCAAATCGCCAATGGGAAAATTCAGGCCATAGTGTATTGTCCATTGTATATACAATTTTAAAGGAAGGGTTTTATCAAATAAAACTCCTACCAGAAACAGAAATCATTATTTCTGACTAAAATGCAAAGAGAATTGAATTTTAGGAAAGGAGGACCAAACATCCCCTGAGCCCAAAGTCTCCATGCACCAAAGTCAAGCTTCAGCATTCTGGTGGCCAAACCTCTCTTGTAGTGACTGGGTGCCTGAACTGAATTCCTGAGTATTAAGGCCTTATTAACAGAAACAAGAGACAGGTATCACAAATGCATCTCCATTGCACTTTGCAAATCTTAAAACCATACATTAGCATCTACCAGAAAAAGCAGCCCTAGATTTAACGAAGGTTAGATCAGGTGACAAATGCCTAGTATCTATCCATCCAAAACAATGTAACTATTATATATGCAATAGACTAAGAACCTTTAAGGATTATGAAAACACAGTGATAAAACAAAACCACAAAATGGTGCAACAAAATCAAAGAATGATGAAAACAATTTCTCATGCAGGAAACCAACTGGTGCTGGAGAGCAAGGATAGAAAAGAAGCACTTGCACATATGCAGCATCTTTCAGAGTCTCAGAACATCCTCAAGCACTTTACAGACAATGCAGTACATTTACAGTATAAGCACTTCGTAATGTAAGGAAACACAGCATCCAATCTGTCCACACAAAAGTCCCACAAACAGTAATGTGATGAATGACCAGATAATTTAAAATTGTGACAGTTGAGGGGTAAACATTAGGAGGACACAGGGAGAGCTTCCCTGGTCTTCGATTTGTACCCTGAGATTTTTCACATTCACACGAGAGCATATAAGACTTCGGTTTAATGAATCATCTGAAACATTACACCTCTGATAGTGCAGCAATTCCTCAAGTACTGCACTGAAGTGTCAGCCTGGATTAGTACTTCAACCCCCCACAACCTTCTAGTTCAAAAGGCAAATGTGCTACTCTGAACCAAGGCCAACGGAACAAAAACTGATAGTTGGCCTTAGACTAAGGTTATGGTACAATTAGATGGAGTAAGGCCAGCAAATGCCAGTGTAATTTCCCTCCCTTTCCCACTCTCCACATAGGGATGGGTGGTAACTTATAGTTGTGTGTAGAGATTCAACAAATTAGGAAAAACAGCTTTTCAATATACTAATTAAATGTGGCACCATGCCACAATTATTGTAAGACTGTAAAGAGGCCTCAAGACATTTGTATTTTAATATTGAAATTACTGCACGAAAGCTTTGAAAGCAGATACGAACAAAATAAGCACAACTACTTCAGCGTAGGACATTTCATCAATCATGAAGGTGTCTTGTTTCTGCTGCATTACTACCAACTTGTTAATTTTTTGTCTCTAATATTGATGTCAAGCCCTGATGGTTGCTTGCATGTACTTGGATCTGAACATAACTTCTGTCTGACACCAACATGTTTGCCATAAGTCTGGTAATAGTTTTTGTCTGGGCTATGAAACCAGTTAGTCATTAGAATAAATGGGCTTGATTCTCCCTCTGGGGTGGGATTCAGAAGTCAGGATGTTTTTGGTTCCCAAACCTACTCTGAGAGGGTGAAAGTGACTCACTAGAATTTTCATAGGGGTGTCCTTTTAATTGGATGGAGACAAGCTCTCTGTTCAATTAAAGGCAATGGGTGGGTACTTGAAGCTGGAGGACAAATTAGAGGCCTTCCAGTTTGAAAGGTCACTTTGAAAGGAGCAAACTGCTACCATGGATGGTAAAAAGTAGCTTCAACATGAAGGTGATGGGACATCAGTCTACAGGATGGACTGTGGCTGCTCCTAAAGCAGACAGCCAGGGAAGGCCTCCCGGCCTGCTGGGAGCACTGGCCTCCCACCAGGTGCCCACCTCCAGACACCTAAACTGGCTCCTGCTGGTGTGGGAGCCTAGAGACTGATGGGAAAATTCCCTTTGACCTCTTTTAGTTATAACAAGGGATGGTATCATAGTGGTAATGTTACTAGATGTTGAGCCCGGACTAATACTCCAGAGATGAGACATGAATCTCATTATTGAATGGTCATGAAACTACCAGATTGGCTTAAAAATCCATCTGGTTCACTTATCACCTTCTGGGGAGGAAATCTGTCATTTTTACCCAGTCTGGTCCACATGTGATTCTAGATTCACAGCAATGTGGTTTACTTTGAACTGTCCTCTGAAATGGCCTAGCAAGTAGGCAACTCACTAATACTTGCTCAAGAGCAATTTGGGATGGACAATAAATGCTGGCCTTTCCAGCAAAGCTCACATCCCAAGAACAAATTGGACTTAACTTGACTCTTAATGAGCCTAATTGGCTACCCACCATATGTGGGCAGGTAACCTTGCTGACCCCAATCCCACACCCTCAAGATGGCCCAGAAGCAGGATGGAGCCTAGGAATTGGCTGGCAGGGATAAATTTTGGCTCTGCCTGCTTCTGATCCCAGGCCAAAAATCCAGTCCAATAGGCCTGAACTCCACAGAGGCTATGACTGCAACTGGAAAACATCGCTCCACAAATTAGCAGGAAACCAGCATCACAGAAAGCTATAACAGATATACGAGGGACATAAAATTTCACAACATGAAACATTTATAATATAAAAAAGTTGAAAAATAATGGCAATCGTGAAAGTACCAACAGCAATGTAACAGAAGATGAAACACATACACAATGGGGAGAATTTTCTCCCTGTCTGGGGGTGTTGGATGGGAGCAGGCGATCGGCTGGGCACCACCATTTTACGTGGGCAGGGAATTAAGACCCACTCAATGTGACTCACACCTGGAAGCACTGAGCGCTCCCTGTGCAGGTGGGGGTGGAGGAGGCTGAGTCAGTGCCTTTGCTCTTTCGTACATATGCGTGAAAGAGCACAGAAATCTCCCTGAGGCACAGAGCTGCCTCTGGGTGATTAGTTTGATTTTTAAAAATTTTGGTAAAGAAAAAAAAGAATTTTTAAGACATGTCCCCTCATGTGACAGTGTCACATGAGCTGGGACATGTCAATGAACTTAATAAAAACTTTAATTCAATTTATAAACACTTCATGAAACCTCATCTCACCCATGGATGTGGTTTCATGATAAATGCGAAGGCTGCCTGGGCCCTTCGCCTACCCGCCAGCCTTAAGGTTGAACAGGCAGCTCCGTTAATTAGTTTAATTGATAATTAAATGGCCTTAATGGGCCTTTGACAGCTCGGCGGGCGGGCAGCCGACTCCGGTACGTGCCTGCTGAACTGAAGATCTGAATGACGCGCAGTGACGTCGGGACGCATAACTGCCCGCCCCCCGACCCGAAGATTCTGGCCAATGTGTTTTATCTTTATTCCTTAAATAAAGAGGAGTTGAATAGTGCCCAAGACCTTTTACATCTACGAGCAGGTAGACAGAGCCTTAAGCTAATCACTCATCAACAAGGTGGTGCCTCCAACAGTGCAGTACTACCTCAGTACTACAGTGAAGGATTAATTTAGATTATGTGTTCATCCCTATAGTTGGACTTGAACCCACAAATTTCTGGTTCAGAGAGGCAGATGTTGCCAAAATGACACTAAAGTACTGGAATCCAACACCACTTCCCATTTTTTTGACGGAAACAATTTTGAGAAATGGTAGCAGTTGCAGCTAAGAAACATATGAAGATTGTTCAGGCAGTCAGAATCTTGGAAGAGGAAAAAAGACAACAGTTGGCATTTTTTTTATTCGTTCATAGTGTGTGAACACTAAGCCAGCAATTATTGCCCATCTCCAAACTGCCCTCGAGAAGGTGTTGGTGAGCTGCCTTCTTGAACCGCTGCAGTCCATGTGATGTAATACCCATGTTGCTGTTACGGAGGGAATTCCAGGATTTTGACCCAGCGACAGTGAAGAAACGGCGATATAGTTCAAAGTCAGGTGGTGTACCCATGAGTCTACTGCCCTTGTCCTTCTATGGTAGTGGTTCTGGTTTTGGAAGGTGCTGAGGAGGCTTGGTGAGTCCCCTGTGTTGAAATAATTTCAAATTTGGTTTCTGGTTTTTATTTTCTAACAGGTGCTGGAGACAGAACACCAACATGTCCCTCTGGTGGATAGTCCGATCTCCGCTGTTACTCATCACTGTAAGACTCTATTTCCAGTTAAAGTGTTCCTTCCCATACCGAGGCAGTGAGATTACACATTCTCACTGCGTGTTATACACAGGCCACTATAACAACAACTTGTATTTATATAGTGCCGTTCTCGTAATTAAACCTCCAAAGGCACTTCACAGAAGTATTATGAAACAAAATTTGACAATGAGGTAGATATTAGGTGATAAAAACAAAAAAACTGCGGATGCTGGAAATCCAAAACAAAAACAAAAACAGAATTACCTGGAAAAACTCAGCAGGTCTGGCAGCATCGACGGAGAAGAAAAGAGTTGACGTTTCGAGTCCTCATGACCCTTCGACAGAGGTCATGAGGACTCGAAACGTCAACTCTTTTCTTCTCCGCCGATGCTGCCAGACCTGCTGAGTTTTTCCAGGTAATTCTGTTTTTGTTTCTGTTTTAGATATTAGGTGAGATGGCCAAAAGCTTGGACAAAATGATAGATTTTAAGAAGTGCCTTAAAGGGGGAAAGTGAGATAGAGGGGCAAAGAGATTTAGGGAGGGAATTTCAGAGCTTAGGTGCTCGGAAACGAAGGCATAGCCACCAATGGTAGAGCAATTAAAACCCGGGGTGTTCAAAAGACCAGAGTTCAAGTAGAGCAGATATCTCAAGAGGGTTGTGGAGCAGAAGATTACAAAGATAGGTAAGGTCATAGGAGGATTCCAAAACAATGCTGAGGATTTTCAGATTGAGGCATTACTTAACTGGGAGCCAATGTAGATCAGTGAGCACAGGGGTGATGGATGTACTTGGTGCGAGTAAGGACATGAATAACAGCATTTTTAATGGTCTCAAGTATATGAAGAGTAGAACGCAAGAGGCCAGCCAGGACCATGTTGGAATGGTCAAGTCTAAATGTAACAAAGGCATAAATGAGGGTTTCAGCAACAGATGAGCTGAGACAGGTATGGAGTTAAGTGACGTTATAGAGGTGGAAATAGGTGGTCTCAGTGATGGAATCAGTATGAGGTTGAAAGTTCATCCTGAGGTCAAATTTGGCATCAAGTGTACAGGAAAGGGTTAACATCAGATGCATACATGATGCTGACGTAATGATGATGTCAGATCATGAGACAGAGATCTGGAAGGAGGAGAAGCTCCCACCTTGTGTAGAGGTCCAAATGTGTAAATATTTGCTGTAAATAAAAGGTAATGGTTTTGAGAATCTACAGACTCGAGCAGCACACTTTGGGAGAATAGACAATCCCCAAAACCCCCCGTCTAGACAACAACACAAAACTTGGTGGCAGCAAATAAAAGACTCAGTGAACCTGAAACAGAAGATACAGGGCTGGCAAGAAAAGAAATAAAAACAGAAAATGCTGGAAAAACTCAGCAGACCCTTGAAAGGTGGTACACACTGTGCCACTGTGCAGTTGTGGTGGAAGCAGTGAATGTTTGTGGATGAGGTACCAATCAAGCATGTTGCTTTGTCCTAGCTGGTGTCAAGCTCCTTGAGTGTTGTTGGAGCTGCACTCACCCAAGCAAATGGACAGTGTTCCATCACACCCGATTTGTGCCTTGTAGATGGTGGGCAGGTTTTGTGGAGTCAGGAGCTGAACTACTTTTCGCAGGATTACTAGCCTCTGACCTGCTCTTGTAGTATTTATATGGCTAGTTGTTTGGTTTCTGGTCAATGGTAGAACCCCCAGGATGTTAATCGTGAGAGATTCAGCAATGGTAAAGCCATTGAATGTCATGGGGCAATGGGTAGATGCTCTCTTGCTGGAGATGGTCCTTGCCTGGTACTTGTGTGGCATGAATGTTACTTACCATTTGTTAGCCCAAGCCTGGATGTTGACCAGGTCTTGCTGCATTTGGACAAGGACTGCTTCAGTATTTGATGAGTTGTGAATGGTGCTGAACATAATGTGCAATCATCAGCAAACATCTCCACTTCTGACCTTATGATGGAAGGAAGGTCATTGATGAAATAAAGATGAAGATGTTTGGGCCTAGGACACTACCCTGAAGAACTTCCGCAGAGATGTCCTGCAATTGAGATGATTGATCTTAAACAACCACAACCATCTTCCTCTATGTTAGGTATGACTCCAACCAGCAGAGAGCTTTCCTCTTGATTCCCATTGACTCCAGTTTTGCTAGGGATCCTTGATGCCACATTTGGTCAAATGTTGCCTTGTTGTCAAGGGCAGTCACTCTCATCTCACCTCTGGAGTTCAGCTCTTTTGTCCATGTTTGAACCAAGGCTGTAATGAGGTCAGGAGCTAAGTGGTGGAACACAAACTGAGCATTAGCAAACAGGTTATTGCTAAGCAAATGCCGCTTGATAGCACTGTTGGTGACTCCTTCCATCGCTTTATTGATGATCAAGAGTAGACTGAAGGGTGGTAATTGGATTTGTCCTCCTTCTTGTGTACAAGGCATACCTGGGCAATTTTCCACTTTGCTGGGTAGATGCCAATGATGTAGGTGTACTGGAACAGCTTGGCTAGGGGCGCAGCAAGTTCTGGAGCACAAGTCTTCAGTACTATTGCCAGAATATTGTCAGGCCCCACAGCCTTTGCAGTGTTCAGTGCCTTCAGCCATTTTTTGATATCACGTGGAGCGAATCGAACTGGCTGAAGACTGGCATCCCCCCTCCAGAGGGGGCTGAGATAGATCATCCACTCAACACTTCCTGCTGAAGAGTGCTGCAAATGCTTCAGCCTTATCTTTAGCACTGGTGTGCTGGGCTCCCCCATCATCGAGGGTGGGGATATCTGTGGAGCCTCCTCCTCCAGTGAGTTGTTTAATTGTCTGGCAGGACTGCAGTCTTAGATCTGAGCTGTTGGTTGTGGAATCCCTTAGTTGTCTATCGCTTGCTGCTTATGCTGTTTGGATGCAAGTAGTCCTGTGCTGTAGCTTCACCAGGTTGACACATCATTTTTAGGTATGCCTGGTTCTGCTTCTGGTATGGTCTCCAGCACTCTTCATTGATTCCCTGGCTTGGTGGTAATGGTAGAGTAGGAGATATGCCGGGCCATGAGGTTACAGTTACAGATTGTGGTCAAGTACAACTCTGCTGCTGCTGATGGCCCACAGCACCTCATGGTTGCCCAGTCTTGAGTTGCTAGATCTGTTTGAAATCTATCCTACTTAGCACGGTGGTATTGCCACACAACACGATGGAGGGTATTCTCAATGTGAAGACAGGACTTCATCTCCACAGGTGAAGATGAGGTCAAGTATGTTTTTCACTCTTGTTGGTTCCCTCACCACCTTCTGCAGACCCAGTCTAGCAGCTATGTCCTTTAGTACTCAGCCAGCTCAGTCAGTAATGGTGCTACAGAGCCACTCTTGGCACTGGATATTGAAGACCCCACCAGAGTATAGTCTGTGCCCTTGTCACCCTTTTGTGCCTCCTCCAGATGGTGTTCAACATAGATGAATACTGATTCATTAGCTTGGGGAGGGGGCTGGAAGATTGGGTGGGTATGTGGTAATCAGCAGGTTTCCTTGCCCATGTTTGACTTCATGCCATTAGACTTCATGGGGTCCAGAATCAATGTTGAGGACTCCCAGGGCAACCCGCTCCTTGCTGCCTACCACTGTGCCACCACCTCTCCTGGGTCTGTCCAGGGTATACCCAGGGATGTTGATGGTGGTGTCTGGGACATTGCCTGTAAGTTATAGTTCCATGAGTATGATTATGTCAGACTGTTGCTTGACTAGTCTGTGAGACAGCTCTCCCAATTTTGGCACTAGCCCCCAGTTGTTAGTAAGGTGGACTTTGCAGAGTTAGCCGTTGTTGTTTCCAGTGACTAGGTGGATGCTGGGTGGTCGGTCCAGTTCCATTCCTTTCAGGCATTTTTTAGTGGTTTGATACAACTGACTGGCTTGCTTGGCCATTTAAGAGTCAACTACATTGCTATGGGTCTGGAGTCACATGTAGGCCAGATTTCCTTCCTTAAGGGACATTAATGGAATGGATGGGTTTTTTTATGATAATGGTTTCGTGGTCATCATTAGACTTTTAATTCCAGATCTTTAATGAACTCAAATTTCACCATCTGCTGTGATGGGATTCAAACCCAGGTTCCCAGAGCATTACCCTGGGTCTGTTGATTACTAGTTCAGTGACAATACCACCATGCCATTACCTCCCCCATGCACAGTATGAATGGCAATGACATATCAAAGGCAGGTGAAGTTGCACTATCAACCTGTAGTATGTTTCTTCTATAGTTGATACTCTACATATTAGAACAGGTCCATTGTCAACTGAAACAAAATCAAAGGGGAAATGGATTCTGTAGTAAGGTGTGTATAGCTCGGTAAATGTCACAAAGAGGTCTGAGTCTTGCATAGTTTAGCAGCAAGTGTTTATTAACTACTCACAACAATGTACGTTTATGCAGTATAAGGTCTAAGTTAGGCGCTGTCTCCATGCTTGCCTCTACATAAATTTCTGTCCAACACATGGCTGCCCTTGAGACTCAGGTCACGTGTTCCTTTCAATCAGTGTTGATGGTACTGTACAGAGTCCCACATTAACCCTTTCTTTCTATTGCAGACCCTTACAGTACACCTCCCCCAAAGTCTTTGTCCAAAATATTTACAATGCTTAATATAAAAGCAAATTACTGTGAATGCTGGAAATCTGAAATAAAAACAGAAAATGCTGGAAAGACACAGCAAGTCTGGCAGCAATTGTGGAGAAAGTCCGTATGACTCTTCAGAGCTCTGGGGAAGTCATTCGGACTTGAAACGTTAACTCTTTCTCTTTCCACAGATGCTGCCAGACCTGCTGAGTTTTCCCAGCATTTTCTGTATTTACGATGCATTCCTGTGTACCCAACATATTTACATTACTTCTACTACTGCTCCTTCCCCCTTCTCACACCTGTGTTTAAAGGTCAGGAAGCCTGGAGGCTTTATAAATCTTCCAGGTCGTGTCTTTACAACAGTTGGAGGAGTGATAGACTCTTGTACTGGGTAAAGCTTGATGAATCGGAGGTTGTTTTGAATGTGGTCATTTTGGCGTTTAGAAAATAAATTGAAGACGACAATATTAGAAAATAGAGAGAGATTAAGTAAGTTGTATTGGTATTTGTAGGTGTTAAGGGTGAGTTTTAGCTTTAAAGTTTAAGTTTGATTTGTGTTTCTGTATCTGTGTTAAGAAAAGTCAAATTGAGTTTTAGGTTCACTTTTAAAAAGTGCCTGCATTTCTATGGAGGTTTTTTTATGACTGTTGCAGCTGAGGTAAACAAGAATGTAACAATTGGGCTATTGTCTACCAACAGGGGTCCAGAGAGGCAAGTCCCTTCCACAGAAAAGCTAAAAACAGCAGTTTGATTGTCTGGTGCAGTACCTTTTGCTGTAAACAGAAGCCTGTAGGACTACTCTCTGACCTGGATGTTTTGGCAATGTTTGGCTGCCAACCCTTGTATTAGTTTCTTTGGCAGGATTGAAAATTGTGTGCTGAGTTTTCTGTTTATCAGGAGCTCAAATGGGACTAAGCCACATTGTAGTGAGGTGGACCTTTAGGTTAACAGTGCTGCTGGGAAGTCGTCGTTCTTCCTCAGGAGGGCTTTCACAGTGCAAACCCCTCTTACTGCCTCACTGTTCAACTGTTGGTATCTTGGGGAGCTGGTACTGTGCAGGAAGCTGTAAGTGGTGGCAAATTTGGTGAAGTATTCATTTGCAAATTGTGGACTGTTACTGACACTATCTGGCCTGGGATGCTATTGCTCGCGAACATTGTCTTCAATGTTCTCACCACCGCCTCTGTGCTTGTCGTACAATTGCTTCACCTCAATCCATCGGGAGAGTAATCCACCACAATGAGAAAGGATCTACCATTGAAGACAAGTAAACCTTATGCCCAACCACTCCCACAGCCTGGCTGGGAACTGTGTGGGAATAAGGGACTCCTCTAGTCCTGCTTGTGTAATGCAAACGCTCGACAGTTTGCTATCATGTTCTCAATTGTTCTTGAAATGCCTGGCCACACACTGCAGATTGGTCCAGTGCCCTGTGTTTGGTAATGCCCAGGTGTCGCTGGTGTATTATTTGGAGGATCTAGACTCAGGTCATGTGTTCCTTTACACCATAGTATGGGCGTAACTGTGCCCAGTCCCACAGTGATCCTTTCTATGCCACCCCTTATATTACAGATTCTTAAATGACCCTGTGGAAGCAATATGACCCTCTCTTTTTTTAAAAAACAAAATAAGTGACAGCCATTCACTGCTTCATTCCCCAGGGCAGCGTCTTGACCAGAATCAAGTTGCCTAGTTTAAATTTCAAACAATATTTGGCAGTTAATTGTCAGTCATCATCCACTGGTGCATTCACCATGGCAATGCTTCTACCAGAGTCGACTTGCCAACCAATCAGCACTCTCTTTTCAGACAGTATAAATATGCTATTTCCCCGACATTGGTACTTTCTTGCGAATTGTCATGATGATTGCAAGATGAAAAGCTTTGACAAAAAAGTATTTTTTCAGCAATACTCCAGAGTGGAATATTTAAAATAATTAACATTAATCAATTAAAAATACTGGAGAAATTAATTAGATCAAAAGGCGACGTTGGATCTGATGGCTTATGCCATTAGATTTTAAGAGGTAACTGCAGAAATAGTGGATGTATTTGTTTTGAGCTTCCCGAATTCTACATTCCAGAATGGTCCCCATCTATTGGACAGTAGCAAATGTAACCCTGGTCCCCATCTATTGGACAGTAGCAAATGTAACCCTGCTACTCAAGGAAGGAGGGACAAAGAAAACAGGAAACTATAGAACACTTAGCCTGATAATACTAGTAGGAAAGATGCTAGAATCTATTACTAAGGACGTTCTAAGAAGGCACTTGCGAAATCACAATATGATTAGGCAGAGTCACAGTTTTATGAAAGAGAAATTGTGTTTGACAAATCTATTGGAATTTTTTGAAGGTATAACTAGCATGGTAGATGAAGAACCAGTGGATGCAGTATATTTGGAATTTACGAAGACAATTAATAAGGTGCTGCACAAGATTAGGGTTCATGAAACTGGAGATAATATGTTGGCATAGATTGATGCTTGTTTAATGAACAAGAAACAGAGAGTAGAAGTAAACAGGTAATTTTCAGGTTGGTAGACTAACTAGCAGTGTACTGCAAGGATCAATATTTAGGCGCCAGCCATTTCCAATATCAATGACTTCAATGAGGGAATGAAGTGCATTGGATCCAAGTTTGCTAACATTACAAAGTTAATTGGGAAACTAAGATGTGAAAAGGACAGAGAGAGGCTACAAAGAGATACAGAGCAGTTAAATTACTGGGCAACAAGGTGGCAGATAGAGCATAGTGTTGATAAGTGTGAAATTAACCACTTTAGTAGGAAGAAAGTGAGAGGTTAACACATGTTGGTATGCAGTGGGAATTGGGGATTCTTGTACATGAATCACAAAGTGAGCATGCAGATACAGCAAAAGTTAGGAAGGCAAATGGTACAATGGTACTTACTGCAAGAAGATTAGGGTACAACAGTAAATAAGTCTACAATTGTCCAGAGCTGTGGTGAGACCACTCGAGTACAGTGTACAGTTTTGGTCTCTGTACCTAAGAAGGGGATGCAAAATTCATTAGGTTGGCTCCTGCAATGAGGGCTCTGTCCTATGAGGGCAAATTACATAGAATGGGCCTATGTTCTCTGGAGTTTAGAAGAATGAGAGGTGATCTCATTGAAATGTATAAATAACTTAGAGGGTTTGACAAGTGTTGATGCAGTGGGGCTGTTTCCCGTGGTTGGAGAGCATAGAACTTGGGGTCACAATCTCAGGAGAAGAGGTCGACCATATGGGATTGAGATGAGGAGAAATTTCTTCACTCTGTGGGATGTGAATCTTTGGAGTTCTCTATTCCAGACGGTTGTGGACACTCAGTCAATTAGCATGTTCAAGAATGAGATCAATTTTTGGGGACAGGGGAAACCAAGAGTTAAGGAGATAGGGCAAGAAAATGCAGCTGATGTAGAAATCTAGCTACAGTCCCAGGACATCGCTGCAGGAGTTCCTCGGGGATAGTGTCCTATGCCCTGATTGCTGCTTCATCAATGACCTTCCCTCCAGTCATAAGGTCAGAAGTGGGGACATTTGCTGTATAATGTTCAGTACCATTCGCATTCCTCAAATACAGAAGCTCCATATGGAGCAAGACCTGAACAACATTCAGGCTTGGGCTGATAAATGGTAAGGTACATTTGTGCCATGTAAGTGCCAGGCAGTAACCATCTCCAACAGGAGAGAATCCAACCATCTCCCCTTGACATTCAATAGTATCACCATCACTGAATCCCGCTCTATCAACATCCTGGGGGTTACGTTAACCAGAAACTGAACTGGATCAGCCATATAAATACTGTGGCTACAAGAGCAGGTCAGAGGCTGGGAATTTTGTGGCAGGTAACTCACCTCCTGACTCCTCCAGAGTGTGATGGAATATTCTCCACTTGCCTGGATAAGTCCTGGATGAGTGCAGCTCCAACAACACTCAAAAAACTTGTCATTGTCCAAGGCAAAGCAGCCCGCTTGATTGGCACCCCACCCACCATCTTCAACATTTACTCCTCCACCACCGCAATGGCAGCAGTATGTGCCATCTTACAAGATGCACTGTAGCAACTCACCAAGGCTTTTGACAGCACCTTCCAAACCCGTGACCTCTACCACCTAGAAGGGCAAGGGTAGCAACTGCATGGGAACACCACCACTTGCAAGATATCCTCCAAGCCACACACCATCCTGACTTGAAACTATGTCATTGTGTCAAAATCCTGAAACTCCTTCTCCAGCAGCACTGTGAATGTACCTATACCAAATGAACTGCAGTGGTTCAAGAAGACGCTCACCATCACCTTCAAGGTCAATTAGGGATGGGCAATAAATGCTGACCTAGCCAGTGACAACCACACCCTGTGAAAGAATAAAGAAAAACACAATCTTACTGAATGGTGAAACTGACTTAGAACAGTATGGTCTACTTCTGCTCCTATTTTTTATGTTCTTTACAAAATGGCTTGATGCCAACCCCCCCCTCCCCCCGCCCCCACTCCACCATCATCTGTCGAGTGGGATCTAGTGTTAATACTAGGCCTTAGGGGGGTGTCATACTGGCAGCAGCCACCGCCTTCATGGTAGTGCTCCTGTTCAGTAGAGCCGCTGGTCTCTGACTGGCTGATAGGTCTCAGTAGGCAGAACTTTTGCCCTCAGGTCCTTGATCTGGGAGAAGGCCCACTGCTGACCTGTTAAGTGCCCAAATGGAACAAATTGTAGAGGGCCTTCTTTGAAAGAGGCAACAACGCGGGGCTCTCGCCAGCTGCTGAGACCCCCATTGGCTCCACAAGATTCCGCCCCACATGTGGGTTGATGTGTGGAGTTTTGTTTTGGCAATGTGCAAGGACAGGCCAAATTTCCTGTATGCAGAATCGAAGGGATTGAGAGTGGCTTGCAAATCTGGTGCCAAGTGGGCAATAACATTGCAGTCATCCGCAAACTGCAGATCATGTGCATCTATGGTGATCAGTTTAGTTTTCTCACAGAGGCGAGTGAGGTTAAAGACAGTTCCATCTAGGTGGTACTTAATAATGACACCAGATGGAAGTTGATCTTTGATGAGGTTAATAGCTACTATCAGGTAGACTGTAAATCTGTAAATAGTATGGGGGCTATCACACAGCCTTACTTGACACCGGTCAATGTTTAAGGCCTCTGTTTCAGATCTTCCACAAACGTTGCAGTCATATCATCATGAAGCAATTGCAGGATTATGAAGAAGTTTCCTGGACATCCAAATCTTTGAAGCACAATCCACAAAGCCTCTTGATTTACGTCAAATGCTTGATGAAAGCATTGTTCTCGCCATTTTTCTTGGATTTGTCTGGCAACAAAAACCACGTGTCAGAGGTTCCTCTGGAAGGTCTAAAACCACACTGTGCCCCTGGGAGGGTTTCCTCAGCCACAGGAAGTAGGCGATTGAGGAGAATGTGTGAATGGATTTTCCTTGCTGTCGACGAGAGTTATTGCCCTTCTTGAAGGCAGTTACAACTTGCACATTCCTGGGGTTGTGGTGGGTGGATGTGTGAAGGAGGGGAGGGTGGAGTTCTCTTTCCTCACAAATCTGTAGAGTGAGTGCACAGAGTCTTGATGTGAGCAAAAGCCCACCAGCTTTGAAGATCTGAGCTAGAATACCATGAGGGCTTTGTTGTTTTTCATCCATTTGATTGCTGTTGCAGCTCTCCTATTGATGGTGGTTCACCCATGAATTCAATCCAAGATGCAGGGGATATCCTGGAGAGTATTAGTTGCCTCTATGGATTTCAGCATTGATGGATGGCATTGTCATCATTAAGAGAAACACCATCTATGAGCGAAGGGCATTTTGTCAATTTGACCTTGATCTACAGATGGCCCTGGTGGCTTCAAAAAACCTTTGCACGTCATAAACATATTCTTGGATCTCAGGCTCTTTTCCCAGCACATGTCCTTTATCTTCAGGATTTGTCTTTGAGCATCAGTCCTGGGCTATTGGAATGGTGCTTCTTAACTTACGACCTTGGGTTCTTCTGCCAGACAATGAAGGCTGCTTGCTTTTGTTCACATATCTCAGCACTGTTTTCATTGAACCAATCCTGGTGACAACAGTGATCAAACCCAATGGTCTGGACTGACTTTATTTGATCCCCATGTGAAGATTTTCCGGATTGGTCATTAGCTGCATTTGGAATTACTCTCTTCAGTTGGGCTGAGATATTGATCTTCTTCCCCTTGAACTTTTGACCCTTGTGATGTCTTGGTGCTAGGTAGATGTTCATCACCAATCAAACAAACCTTTGCTTTGTCCAGCAGGCATCAGTCCTGTATGGATTGGGTGATTCAGATATCACTTAGACCTTTGACCCGACTAATGACATTATTCAGGAGGTGCCAATGCTTTGATCTAGGATGCCTCCATGTGGTTTTGTATGTCCTTCTGGCAGAAAAAGACGTTTGTTATAATGAGGCCATGCTGAGCACTTCGTCAGCAGGAGAACGCCATATACATTGGCTTTTCCCAATGTTTCCACTCCAGACATTGGAGTCACAGCAAACCCTAGCATTAAAGTCAGGAGGATTATCTTTCCTACTTTGGGATGACAGTTGGGCCTTATCAAGGTCAGAATAGAACTTTTCCTTACATCTTCAACAAAGTCAAGGATTAGGGCATAAACAGTGGCACCTGAGCTGTAGGTGAAGTGTCATGACTCTTTCATTTATACAATTGGGGAGTTCTGGCAGCACATCCAAGATCCTATTCTGGGTGGCAAAACCCACTCTGTAGACATGAGAGTCACCGTCAGCCTTCCCTTTCCAGTAGGTGTAAACCCTGCTTGTTCCTTCAGCTGCCATTACCCAGCATGGCAGGTCTCACTGAGAACACCGATGTCAATTTGCAGTGTTGATAGCTCATGTGACATGATTATAGTTCTTCTTTCCAGGAGGTCATTCGAGATTATCCACATTTGCTCTAAACATTCCAAGTGCAAAATTTAAAGTTTTATTCCTTTGACTACAAAGATGGTGATCCGCAACATGCGGCTCCCCAGCCAGGAGAAAGTGGGACAGCCTATTTTTAGGGCACCTTTTCTATCATCAACCCCACTTGAGGTGAGCAGAGGGTATCCTGAAGAATACTGCTCAGTTACAGATGTTCTGTCCAAAGGCACCTCTGTCCCAACACAGGTGTCTGAGGGCCTTCATATGCATCGTCACCTGTATGGAGATTACTGACTAGGGACTGCCAGGTTCACAGCCCTGTCTCTTTCACCAATTCTCCATCTGCACAGGGTTTGGCAAATGGACCCTTTCAGAAGCCTACACATGGGGACCTTGGAGTGTCATCATTGTCCAAATGATCTTGACTAGTTGGTGGTCAGATTTTGGTGATGTGTCAGACCAAGCCGCTGCAGCCTTCAAACTTCACAGTTGGTGAAACACAGTTTTCCTTCTGTCATTGAGGACTTTTTGGATCACACTTTGTCTGGCACCTTCCCACAACCTTGCCACCATGGGTGGCCCTACCAGTAGCAAGAACTTATGACAGCATCGCTCAGGGGATTGCAAGAGGACTCAATTCTCTCCACCACGTCAAAGTGGCGATCCATGGAGAGCTGGATTGGATTAATGCACTGTAGGTAATGGGTTCAAATCCTACCATGGCAGTTGGTGGAACTTCAATTTGATTAATAAAATCTGGAATAAATGCCAGTCTCAGTAATGGTGACCATCTAGTTCACTAATGTCCTTTAGCAGAGGACACGTGTTGTCTTTATCTGATTTGGCCTACATGTGACTGTGGACCCCAGCAACATGGTTGACTCTTAACTTCCATCTGGAAAGGCCTAGAAAGTTATTCAGTTGTATCAAACCGCTACAGAAAAGTCGAAGAGGACTAACATTGAATGAATCACCTGGCATCAACTTAGACATCAGCAAAGACAAAGGCACTCCCTATCCAACTGACCTTGCAAATACCTCCTCACCAAGATCTGGGGACTTGTGCCAAAATTGGATAGAGCAAAAGCTGTAAGCCCTGTCAATATCCTGGCTGTAGTGCTGAAGACTGCTCCAGAACTAGCCACACTCTTAGCTAAACCGTTCCAGTAAGTCACAACACTTGCATCTACTTGACAATGTGGAAAGTTATCCTGGTATGTCTTGTCCACAAAAAGCAGGACAAATTCAGCCCTGCCAATTTCTCCCCCATCAGTCTACTTTCGATTATCAGCAAAGGACTGGAAGGTGTCATTGACAGTGTTATAAAGTGGCATTTACTCAGCAGCAATCTGTTCACCAATGCTCAGTTTGGGTTTGCCAGGGTCCCTTGGCTCCAGACCTCATTGCAGCTAAACATGGACAAAAGAACTGAATTTCAAAGGTGAGACAAGAGAGAATGCCCTTGACATCAAGGCAGCATTTGACGTAGTGTGGCATCAAGGAACACTAGCAAAACTGGAGTCATGGTGAATCAGGAGAAAAATTCTCAATTGGTTAGAGTCATACCTAGCACAAAGGAAGATGGTTGTAGTTGTTGGATATCATCTCAGTCCCAGGATTTCGCTGCAGCAGTTCCTTAGGGGAGTTTGGTAGGCACAACCATCTTCAGCTGCTTCAATAACTTCCCTCCATCATGTCAGAAGTGGGATCTTCGCTGATGACTGCAAAGTGTTCAGTACCACGTGCAATTTCTCAGATACTGAAACAGTCCATATTCAATGCAGCAAGACCTGGACAACGTTCAGACTTGGGCTGATAAGTGGCAAGTAACATTTGCACTACACTAGTGGCAAGAATGACCATCTTCAACAAGAGTGAATCTAACCACCTCCCCAAGATTTTGAACAATATTACTGTTGTCAAATCCACCACCATCAATATCCTTAGGGGCTATCATTGACTAGAAACTAACCTGGACCAGCTATATAAATACTGTAGCTATAAGAGCAAGTCAGAGGCTGGGCATTCTGTAGCAAGTAACTCACCTTCTAACTCCCCAAAGCCTGTTCACCAACTACAAGACACAGATCTGTGATGGAATACTCTCCACTTGCTGGATGGATGCAGATCCATCAATACTGAAGAAGTTCAACACCATCTAGGACAAAGCAGCATGCTTGATCAGCACCTTATCCCCCACTTTAAACATTCACTCTCTTCGCCACTGGCACACAGTGGCAGCAGGGTGTACCAGGGATAAAAATTAATTTTTCTGAGATGTCTCTTTTTGAGAAAAAAATCTGCCTAGCTTAATTTTGATGTGGGCTACTTTCTGCTTTCCACTAACTCAGTCCCAGTCAAAGCAGTTAACATGAGCAGTTCAGGATACCATTTTTTTTTTTCTCAAATTTGGATTATAAATACAAAGCTCAATCTACAGCTGAGTAAAATTTGTAAATTTGTAAACTCAAACCCTTTCCCAGAAGCTCACCATCAAATTTTGTACCTTCAACATTTGGATTTTCCCTTTCAGGATTTCTAGTACTTTTAGTTTCCTTTTCCCCAATATAAGTTGAGTTCTAAATCACAAGCTGGAACTTCTTGTATTTACATGTCGTAAACTTATAAACGAGAACATTCTTGAGTTGTCAGCTATTTATTGCCTGTGCCAGCTTTTTTGAAGCTGTTGGTCAGCTTTTGCTAGTTTTCAAGCTTGGTTTTCCTGTATTTGGACTGATTTGTTGCTTATATTGAAACTGCTTTCCTAGATCAAGCTTTGCTCTCTGCCTTCCTTCATCCTTCCTTTCTTACATCTTTGAAGACAATAAATCTCAGAATACAACCTTGAATTCCAATTTGGCTTCAGTGAAGCTCTGCTGAATGTGTTCTCCTGTACTTTGTTTCTTCTCTTTGGCCTTTCGGTCTCGGAGGATGTCAACATGTCAAATGCATTGATGGCACAGTCGAAGGTCTCCTGCATAGCAACAGCAGGAGTAGCCAGGATAACTGATCCTGAACCTCTAATCACAGGTTCGCTCCCTCCTGCTCTTGCTATTCCTCTAATCATAGAGTCTGGGTAAAATTTTTAGCTCAGCGGGCGGGCACGCCCCCGACCCGACTGAGCATAAAACGACGTGCGATATTTTGGTTGGCAGGTGCATGTCGAAGTGGCAGTGCATCCGACAACAATTAAAAGGCCTGTTAAGGCAATTAAATGATCAATTAATATGAATCTTTCGCTGCCCATCCAACCTTACGGTTGGCGGACAAGCGAATAGGCCAAGCGGCCTTTGTGCTTTTAGGAAACCTCATCCATGGGCGGGATAAGGTTTCCGAAAGCAAATAAAACGAATCTAAAAAATGTGACAGTCACATGAGCGGACATGTTTCATTACATTTTTGTTTTCTTTCTTTTTTTTTCATAACACTTCATCTCCCTGCAGCAGTTCTGTGCCTCAGGGAAATTATGAAGTGTGCACTCGTGAAGGTCACACTCGCCTGGCTTGCACTCCCTCCTCCACCCACAAAGTCAGCGCCAAGCGCTGCCACTTGTGTTTCACGCTGGGCAGGCCTTAATTGGCCTGCCAATGTCAAATTGCCTTCCAGCCCTGATCGTGGGTGGCTTCCCGACTGCCCCCACCCGACATGGGTGAAATTCTGCTCTCTGTCTCTGGAGGAGCAACAAGAGTGGGTGGGAGGGAACCTGTGATTGGAGGAGCGGGGACGGCAAGCATAGGACAGACTGAATCGGTGATTGGAGGAGCAGCTCCTTGCTGATTTTGTCTCTTCCATACTTGCCACTCCACCAATCAAAATACACAAGGGTGACCTTTTCTTGCAATATTTTGAATTTTAACCCCTCAGTCTTTGATTATTCATGGGATATTTGAGAGGTTTTAAGGACAAATTCACCCGCTGCCCCCATGTATTTTGAACCCTGGTTTGTACCATCTACAAGATGCACTGCAGCAACTTGTCAAATCTCCTTTGACAGCATCTTCCAAACCTGCAATTTCTATAATCTACAAGGGCAAGGGCAAGGGCAGCTGATGGATGGGGACAACGCCTCCTGCAACTTCCCCTCAGAGTCATACGCTATCGTGACTTGAAACTATATCATTTAATTCTTCACTATTGCTAGGTCAAAAAGCTGGAACTCTCTTCCTAACAGTATTTGGGGTGTACCTACACCAGATGGATTGCAGCAGTTCAAGAAGGTGGTTCACCAACACCTTCTCAAGGGCAGTTAAAACAGTGCAACAAATGCTGACCTTGCCAGTGACACTCTCATTCCATTAATGAATTATTTTTAAAAATTCACTAGGGTTTCATATTACTGTGTAGTCATCATTTTACAGATCACAGAATTTTTACAGCGTAGAAGGAGGCCATTTGGCCCATCGTGTCTGCATTGGCACTTCAAATGGGCAATTCACCTAGTGCCACTCCCCTCCTTTTTCCCTGCAACTCTGAACATTCTTCCTTTCCATGGAGTTGTCCCTTTAGAACCTCAATTAGCAATTTTGTGGAAAGTTTTTCAAATAGAACAGCCTGCATGTCTTTGCATTTACATAGGTGAATGCAAACTAATACTGCAAATACTGACTAAAATTTTGGTTGCCAGCAGGAAGTATCACCTGTTGAGGATTGGAATTTCAAGTATGCACTGCCTGTCGCTTTAAATGATTGGAAAACGCTATCACGAACTTGTGAATTTTCTCAAGGGCAAGGACCCCTATCAGGAGTGTGAAGTCAGAAAATTAACCCTTAAATTTCATGGATAATTGCTCAAAATAATTATTCCTTTTTAGGTCTCATTCGCCAACTTGCTTCACTTAATTTATAAAGAGTTGGATGCTGTCATAGAACATGTAAGGGTGAGATCAAAAGGTCCAAAAGGTTTTCATCCAAACCTACCTTGTGATCTCTCTCTTCCAACTGGGTCAAAAAATAGTCTGAGGTCAGCAGTGACAATGACCAAAAAGCTCTACATTCACATCAGAGTTTCTGTTTGTACTGTTATAAGCAACTTAAACACATGCATTGCTTTTGAATTTCTCTGGTAAAATTTACCTGCTCAAATTCTGGCCAAGGCTGCTGAAGTGATCTTGTTTCCCACAAAGTACCATCCTGCCACTTGTGAGGATCCTCACAAGGTGAGAAGTTATGGACGACAGAAAAATCACTTTTCACTTCTTTCCTTCCACACTGCTTCTCCAATCTCCATTTTACAGGCTCTCCACTGTCCTCTGTATTCATCTGAGAGCCAGCATTTTCCACATTAAGTAACTCTTCTGCAGTGTTAGGATCTCCGCTGTAAAAAGCTGCTGACTGCAGAGTGTACAAACTAGTCGGTGACTGCTTCTCTGAACTACTTTCACAGAAGCTAATTTCAGACTTCCTGTCACTGGGAACATGATTATTTCTGACAGTCTCAGTAAGAGTGTTTGGGAGATCACCTGCTACAACAACTTCACTGCTGCTATCCAGTTTTGCTTTTGAGGGCTCACTGGCTGGCAGAAGCCACAATGCTTTATCGGTTTCTGGAATTTTATTCAGCAAACTTGTTCCCATTTTTGCAATAAGAGTGGAGTTCCTAGAGTCTCTATGGTCTGCATTTTTAGAATTGGATTCACTCAAGCTGGAGTCATTCAAAAAGGAAAGGAGACTGCTATCACTGCTTGAACTTTCATCATATGATGTAAACCTGCTCTCTCTGCTATTGGCAGGTGATGAACTAATATCATCAGTACTGGAAGTGTCATCTCTTTCCATATAATAGCTGAGAGACAAAGGAACTGAAGACCATTCATGGAGTCTCGGAGATGGTGGTAGACAGCTATCCATGCTTGAATTTTCTGAGTCATTGCTCCTGCACCTGATCTGAAGCTTAGAATGTAATAAACTAAATTCTTCAAAACATAAGCTTCCATCTCCATCTGTGTCTCTGCTAGTCCAACAGCTAATCTGGTTTTCACTTTTGTGACCCTTTTGTCTATCCGTGCATAAACTTAATTTTAGTTCTGGGTCAGTCTCACTACTTCTCTGTCCACTGGTTGACTGAAGTAACATTGATAATTCGCTGACCAGCTGGGATGAAGTAGGAACAAATTCCTTTACAGTACAGGACTCCAATTTATCATTGTCTATCAGCTCACTTCTCTGAAATCTGACCTCGGTTGTTCCCAACTGGTCAGTCATAGGTTGTTTACCAGAATCCAGGGGATTGCTGCCTGACTGCAACAATGCTGAACAGGTTCTGTCTCTCTCTCTTGTGTCCATGTTGTATGTCTGCTGTAAAAATGAGTTAGATTTGTTAAGAAGGCATTAATTGCAATATTTCTACTAAAGGTTAAAAAACAGCTATCATTCCTTTCCTAAAAACAGCTAGATTCCTGACATTGCATGGTCTTCCTTCATTCCTCGAATTGAACCTTTTCTCCCATATCTCTAGATAGAAAGAGGATCCTAATGCATTTGGGAGGTGCACTAAGGAAAGGGAATACACAATAATTGGGAGGATATTGAGTGGCATGGAGAAACAGTGAAACTTTGAAGTGCATGGTAGTGGTAGTGAGACAGGTCGATAAGCTGCTTAAGGTAAGGCATATGGCATACTTTATTAGCTAAGGCATAGATTATAAGCCCAGGGCGGATACACTAGAAGTGTTCACAATACTAGTTAGACCACAGCTTGAGTACTGCATGCAGTTCCGGTCACATTGCAGGAAATGTGTGATCATAAAGGAGAGGGTGCAGAGGACATTTACCAGGATGTTGCCAGGACTGGAACATTTTAGCTATGATGAAAAATTGGCTGGGCAAGAGTTGTTCCCTTGCAACAGAGGAGGAGAGGGGTATAATTGAGGTGTATAAAATCATGAGGGACCTAGACAGGGAGGTGGATAGATAGATGACCTATTTACCTTAGCATAAGGGTCAAAAATCAGGAGGCATGCCTTTAAAGTGACTGTAGGAGGATTATTGGTGGTGGTTTGGGGGTGGGGGTGAACATATTATTCACCCAGGTGATAGAAAGCTGGAACTCACTGCCTAAAAGGGTGGTAGTGCAAGAAACGCACCACTTTTAAGAAGCACTTGGGTATTAAGTGAAGAACTGTGATCTGCAGGGTTATGGATCTCATACAGGAAGGTGGGATTAGCTGGTTGGCTCTTTGTCGACCATGGTGATGATGGGCTGAATGGCCTCCTATGTTGTAAATTTATGATTTCTCTGCCCAGTGATCTTCCTTTGATTCAGCAGCTTCACACTAGAATAATCACTTCTTAATTGTACCCTTTTGGAAGGTGATGAATTGAAGACTGCTCAAAGAACCAAACAGGAACAGAAAAATCCTAAGTACATAACGTTCTTGGAGAGCAACTGGATTTAACCAAAAAGGGTTGTCGGGATTCCAATGAGTTGTCAAATACAGCATACCATTGCTCAAACTTAGTATGTTTTTTTATAATTAATTTACAGGATGTGGGCATTGCTCACTAGGCCAGCATTTATTGCACATCCCTAATTACCCTCGAGAAGGTGGTGGTGAGCTGCCTTCTTGAAGTCCCTGTGTTGTAACCCTTTCAGTTACAAAACAAATAAACTAAATTAACAAATCAAGGGACAAATTAAAAGGCAGCCTCTTAAAGGGAAACTACAAAAACAAAAGACAAAATTTAAAGGAAACTTATAAACATTAAATCAAAATGTGATTAAAAGGGTCAATAAAACACCTGTGGTATAGGTACATCAACAGTGCTGTTAGGGAGGGAGCTCCAGGGTTTTGACCCAGTGACAATGAAGGAATGGCTATATCTTTCCAAGTCAGGGTGGTGAGTGGCTTGGAGGGGAACTTCCAGGTGATGGTGTTCCCATGTATCTGCTGCCCTTGTCCTTCTAGATGGTTGTGGTGGTGGGTTTGGAAGGTGCTGCCTAAAAAGCCTTGGTGAGTTTCTGCAGTGCATCTTGTAGATGGTACACACTGCTTCCACTGTGAGTCAGTGGTGAAGGGAGTGAATGTTTGTGGAAGGGGTGCCAATCAAGTGGGTTGCTTTATCCTGGATGGTGTCAAGCTTCGAGTGTTGTTGGAGTTGCACTCATCCAGGCAAGTGGAGAGTATTCTATCAAATCTTGACTTGTACTTTGTAAATGGTAGACAGCCTTTGGGGAGTCAGGAGGTGAGTTACTCATTGTAGGATTCCTAGCTCTGACCTGCACTTGCAGCCACAGTATTTATATGGCTAATCCAGTTGAGTTTCTGGTCAATGGTAGAGCTCCCAGGATGTTGATAGTGGGGGATTCAGCAATGGTAATGCCATGGAATGTCAAGGGACCAATGATTAGATTCTCTCTTGTTAGAAATGGTCATCACCTGACACTTGTGTGGTGCGAATGCTACTTGCCACTTGTTAGCCCAAGCCTGGATATTGTCCAGGTCTTGCTGCATTTGGACATGGACTGCTTCAATACCTGAGGAGTCGTGAATGGTGCTGAACATTTTGCAATCATCAGCGAACAGAATCATCAGCGAACATCCCCACTTCTGACCTTATGATGGAAAGAAAGTCATTAATGAAGCAACTGAAGATGGCTGGGCCTAGGGCACTACCCTAAGGATCTCCTGCAGCGATGTTGAGGAACTGAGATAATTGACCTCCAACAACCACAACCATCTTCCTCTGTGCTAGGTATGACTCCGACCAGCGGAGAGTTTTCCCCTGATTCCCATTATTTTGCTTGGGCTTGATGCCACACTCGATCAAATGCTGTCTTGATGTCAAGATATGTCCATGTGATGTCAATGTGTCAACATTTTCCCTTATACATTTTGGACAGATACTGTGGACAAAATATTCAGTGTTGGTGGTACTTGAGTATACTGGGAGGTCTTGCACCTTTAGTCTGAGATTTTCCATCCATTAAAATTAATAGCTGAGAATCAGGGTAGGGGAATGTGGAATTTCCAAATGAGTGCCTAGTCTGCATTAAGAGTTCTGAAGTACTGTATAAGTAAATGCAATGACATTTTTTTATGTGTAAATAGTGTGTTGTAGTTTAAAACAAAACCTCTAACCATCAGTAAATATAATAGATAGTATATTGGTGGAGTGGGCCATTCAGCCCCTCAAGCTGGCTTTGCTATTCAATTAGATCATGGCTGATCTGCCTCTCAATTCTATTTACCCTCTTTGCTCCAACTCTCTAATACCCTAATATAAAAATCTATTTAATGCAATCTTGAAAATTTCAAATAGCCCAGAATCTTCAGTCTTTTAATTGTAGGGGAAGAAAGAGCTCTAGATTTCCATGATCCTTTGTATGAAAAAGTGCTTCCCAATCTCAATAGCATGGTTCCTGAAACTAAACACAACACTCCAACCATGTTCGACCATGTGTCTACAGAATTGAAGCATCAGGCTTTTTGATTACTAAAATCTGGTGCAGAGCTACAAAAAGTAATGTGTATGTGGAAGCCTAAATTCTTTTGCTCTTCCACAGATTTAGTCTCTCACCATTAAGAAATATTCCGATTTGTCCTACGTAAGTTCAAAGTGGACGACCTCACATTTCTCCACACTGAACTACAGCTGTCAGAGATTGCTCCCACTTACACAACTTCCTGTACTTCCTAACTGAAAGCCATTTGTAAACCTAATATACAACTCTCCATTTCTTCTTCTAAGTTACGAATATGTCTGACAAAACTTTGCAGCTAGTTCTTAACCAGCTATGTCCTGTACAAATGTCAATTTACAGTTTCCTTCTGCTGCCTCCTGGGCGATACGTAGGTTTTACATTGATAATGCAAAAATAATTATGGATCTTAACCCCTCCCACCACACCACTTACAACCACAAGGTCAGTAGCTGTCTTTCTCCCAGAGCTCTATCAACATTGCTCTGGAAATGCCAATATTTTCAAGGAGAACAATGCAAGCTATGGAATCATATATTTTAAGTTGATTCCCACAGCTTCAAATATATACAAGGAAACCTTATGCTGAATACCACCTGCATCAATCCCTCAGCTGATGAATCAGTGCTCCTCCATGTTGAGCATCACTTGAAGAAGCAATCGGGGTGCAAGGGCACAAAATGTACTCTAGGTGGGGTACTTAAATGTCCATCACCAAAAATGGCTTGGCATCACCACAACTGATCAAGCTGGTTGAGTCCTGAAGGACATATCTGCCAGGCTGCACCTGCAGTAGGTGGTGACCAATAAGCAAACCAATAAGGAAAGCGTACTTGACCTCATCCTCACCAATGTACCTATTCCAGTTACATCTGTCCATGACAGTATTAGTAAAAATGACCACCATAACTCCCCATGGGGATGAGTCCTGTCTTCAAATTAAGGATACCTTTCACCATGCTAAATGGGATGGATTCAGAACAGATCTAACAGTTCAAAAAAGGGCATCCATGAGGCACTGTGGGTCATCAGCAGCAGAACTGTATTCAATCAAAAGGCCTGGCACATTTCAGAAGCTTTTCTCCTGGGGAAGAATTTTCCCTCCTGTTGGCGGGGGGGAAATGCAGGAGTGGGCGCATGTCATTTTACATGGGCGGGCCAATTAAGGCCCGCCCAGCATGACGTTCTGCCAGGAAGCGCTATATGCTCCCTGTGCAGGCGGGAGGGATCACTCAGCTGCTTGATCCCCTCGCCCCACTCACCTCCCTGAGGCTAAGTGCTGCCTCAGGGAGATTGGCACCAAATTTTAAAATGGTCAAGGAGCAGAAACAAATTTTCCTTGACATGTACCCTCATGTGACACCGTCGCGTGGATGAGGTTTCATGCTTTTTATGAAGCCCGCCAGGGCTCCTGGCCTGCCCGCCAACCCTAAGGTTGTATGGACAGATCCATGAATTAAGTCAATTACTTTTTAAATGGCCTCAACAGGCCGTTGACAGGTCAGTGGTGCACAGCTGATTCGGTTGCGCCCCTGCCGATCTGAAAATTGAAATAACGTGGGGTGATGCCCAATGTCATCCCGTGTCATTTTACGTGTCAGCGAGTGGGACCCGCACCCCGCCCTAAGGATCCTGGCCCTGATCTTCAAATATGATCCATACCTCAAATACAGCATTCAAAATGGTTTCTGAAATAAGTTGCTCCAGATTGGGTTCCTGGTGATCTAAACCAGTTTCTCTTTCACAGGGTGAGTGGGGACAACTTGCAGAAGATGGCAGAGTCAGCCATTTGCAAGCAATTTAACTCCAATCTGAACACTCAAAGTTACTCTTTCCTTGTGCATTTAATTTCTTGTCCGCTGTTCTAATTCATGTCTCAAATTTCTATTTGTTCTAATAACTTACTTACTCTGTTGTGGTTTACCTTCCTTCTACTTAAATCTGTTCTTTCTACAACTGACTTGCTGGACCTGTCAGGTAAGCTTTCTTCATCCCAGTAGAGGTGATAATACTGTTTGCCTGCTCCCTCACATTGGAATGCACAAATATCCTCATCTTCAAATTCCCAGTCTTCCGTGGAAAAGAGCTGATTTGCGACCTCAGGGTTCAGTAATGGCAGAGCCTTAACAACCCTGTCCTGTAATCAGATTAACCTACATTTTTAGAATCAAGTAACATTCACGTTTTTTCATGTTATATTGATATAACTCCTCACATCTTCTCTAAAAAGATTTTTTACTATCCCAAATAATTTTATATTCTACAGCATTTAACAAGAAATTATCAGCATGAACAAAATGATGAATCCAACATAGTTGAGTATTACAAGCAGTAAGATCCCTTACTGCTTCTACACTTCTTTGAGTAAATGTGACTGGGAAAAGACAGACAAAAATGAATATTAAAAAAACACATCCACAAACATGAGAATCAGGTGACTGAAGACAGGAAAAATGTCTATATCCAATCAATATAGCTGCTCTAAAATGAGGAAATTTAGGTATCTTTGATCTCCATAGAAATCACAGACAACTAATTCCACTTTCACTGACATTCTAAAAGGATATGAAAAACACTAATAACAGCATCGGTCTCTTCTTGTCCTCATGTGCACAGTCAGTACGAGGTGAAGCATTTAGAGGAAAGCCAGGTCTAAACACTAGTTTCATATCGTGGTACCCCACTCTCTTGCAGTGCTTTAGGTTTAGAGTCATACATAAATTGCTAATGGCTAGCAGTGTTGTTTGTTTTGACTAGTAAGTGCACTGTGGGAGTCAGCATTTGAATAAATTGCCCATATCCTGTCTCCTGTTTAAGTCAGTCCTGCCAGGTTACACCAAAGGACACTGTTAGAACACAACTTTAATGCAAAGAAGAAAGGAGGGAAATGAGAGCATTGCAGATGTTCTAACGATGATCTTCCAAAATGCTCTTGATTCAAGAACCATTCAAGAAAATTGCACACATGTCACTCTGCTACTTAAGATATATAAAGGGGGAATCCAAGGATTTATAATTAGTCCATCTGACATCAGTTGTTGGAAAAATGCTAGAATCTCTTATTCAGGAAGTCTTAATGTACTTAGAAAATTATTGTATGACCAGACAAAGTCAACATGATTTTAAGGTGACATTGTGCTTGATAAATTGAGTTTATCGAAAATGTAACTACAGTAGTAAGGTGGATAAAGGGTAACCAGTAAATATAGTATACTTGGATTTTCAAAAGCCATAAGGTGCCCCATAAAAGGTTAATGCTCAGGATATGGGCTCAAGGAGTTGGATAGAGAAGTAGTTAACAGGAAGCAGAGGGCCGGGAAAAAAATGAGACAATTTCAAGTTAGCAGGCTGTGACAAGTGCCGCAAGGATCAGTGCTAGAGCCACAGCTATTTATAATCTATATTAATGACTTTGATACATTACTCTCAGTCCCTGTCCATGTTTGCTGACGATACAAAGTTAGTTGGGAATGTAAGCTGTGAGGAGGACACAGCTGTAAAGAGACATACAGGTTAAGTGAGTGGTCATCAAGGGGGCAGATGGAGTACATGGGAAACTGTGAGGTTATTCACTTTGGTTGTAAGATCAGAAAAGTAGGTGCTTTGGTGAGACCACAACTGGTGATTTCCATATTCAAAGAAGGATATATTTGCAGTGGAGGTGGTGCAGCAAAGGTTCACTAGGTCAATTCCTGGACTGTTATGAAAAACTGAGTAAATTGGGCCTATATTCTCTGGAGTTTAGAAGAATGAGAGGTAATCTCATTGAAACATACAAGATTCTGAAGGGGCTTGACAGGGTAGGCACAAAGGTTGTTTACCTGGCTGGGGAATATAGAATACAGGGGCACAGTCTCAAGATAAGGAGCCAGTCCCTAAGACTGAGAAGAGAAGAAATTTCACCGGTCTATAAAGTCAGCGCTATAATAATTCTGTGATAAAGGCTTGTGAACCTTTGGAATTCTCTACTATAGAAGGTTGTGCATGCTCCTTCATTGAATATATTTAAGGCTAAGAAAGGCAGATCTTTGGCCTCCAAGGGAATTAAAAGATATGGGTACTGGGTGAGAAAGTGTTCGATGATCAGCTATGATCATACTGAATGGTGGAGCAGGCTCAAGGGGCTACAAGGTCTACTCCCTCTCATCTCTTATATTTTTATGAAATTTAAAAGGGCAGAGATACAATTAATCCATAACTAAGAGAGCAAGGATTTGTAATAGTCAGGCCATACTCGACGAATCTGATTGAATTTTTTGAAGAGGTGGCTAAAATAGTTGATAAGGGAATGTCTATCATCATTACTACTATGGACTTCAAGGCAGCATTTGATAAAGTTCTGACTGATTCTTCTTATTGTATCCATGGACAGGCTATACATAGCCCAGCCAGAACTGGACACGTTTTTGCACCTTGTTGTGGACTTCGGCAAGATCTGCAACAGTGCAGGGTTCCTCTAGCGATAGGCATTGCAGGAGATGTTGCATAGTCTGTGGCTCAGTTCCACATTCACAAGTTGTCGGGCTGGTTGTATATCCCCATTTGCTTAGTGACACCTTTGAACGACCTACACAAGTGCTAAGTCTAACTGGGCTCTTCCAGGTTGCCCAGTTGCAATTAGCTCCTGGGGGAAGGCTTTCATCCAGTAAAATTTCAAACACTGGGGGTTGTTCGAGACTGGCGAGCCGATCTTTCCACAAGACGATGTGGGCTTCAGATGGGGTTGATTATAATGGAACAACACTGTTCATGAAGCTCTTCCTTGACTTTAGGCAGCTGGGTGTAGGTGTATGACCATGTAGAGGGTGCCTCTTATCTGATGTTTGACAGAGTTGCTCTTTCTTTCTGGCTACCGTTCTTCTTATATCGGGGAGCGATACCCACCAGGATATATAGGCTGTTGGTGTTTGTTGGTTTTAAACAACCTGTGATAAGTCGGCAGCTTGCATTCAAAATGGCATCCATCTTCTTAGCATGAGTAGATCTTTCCCATGCAGGGCAGGCGTATTCGACAGTGGAATAGCAAAGAGCAAGTGCACTGGTTTGCAATGTTTTCGGGTTTGCTCCCCATTTTGTGTTTGTGAGTTTATTCAGAATGTTTTTCGTGCGCTCACTTTTGCCTTTGTCTTTTCGATGTGGTTCTTGAAGGTGAGGCATCTGTCAAGGGTGACTCCTAAAGAGATAGGGTGCTCGCAATGCGTCAGTGTTGCTCCACACCAGGTTACTTTAAGCTGGCGTTTGGCTTCACGGTTTCGGAGGTGGAATGCACAAACTTGCGTCTTTGATGGGTTTGCGCGAAGGTGGTTTTCTTCATAGTAGGATGTTAGTCCCTCCAAGGCCTAAGAAAGCGTTTTTTCCACGGTGTTAAAATCAGTGCTTTGGGCAGTGACACATAAGTCAACAGCATATATAAAACGGCGTGTGACACCGTCTATAGGTTGGTCATACGTGTAGATGTTATATAGCAGTGGTGCAAGCACGCTTCTGACTTATTGAGATTGGTTGAACGGGCACAGTAGGGATAATGGACAGGTATTTTCATTGGCAGGATGTGATAAGTGGCATCTCACAGGACTCACGTTCAGGCCTCAACTATTTATTACTACTTCAACGGAAAAGCATGTTGCATATCCTTATATGCTGATGACACAAAGATAGGCAGTGTTCTAAGCAGTGTAGGTGGAAGCATAAAATTACAAACCGTATTAATAGATTAGGTGAACAGGCAAAACTGTGGCAAACGGATTTCAATATAAGTCACAGAATCATAGATTGTTCCAGCACAGAAGGAGATAAATGAGGTTTTCTGCTTTGGATCTAAAAAGGATGGAAGAGTACTTTCTAAATGATGAAAAGCTAGAAGCAGCGGAGTACGTAAGAGGCTTAGGGACTATGCACACAAATCATTTTCTTATGTACCTGTCCATGAAATTTTAATCAAAAAGGTGAATGGAATGCTAACCTTTATATCTAGAATAAAAAGGGTTAAACTTTTTGCTACAACTATACAAAGCCCTGGCTAGACCACATCTGCAGTATCCTGTTTAGTTCTGGGCAGTGTACTTTCGGAAGGCCTTGGAAGGAGTAGACTGTAGATTTGCCAGAATGATGCTCTAACTCCAAGGATTAAATTGTAAAGAACGATTACATAAATCTGGAAGGCAGAAGTTTAAATAAAGGGCAATTTGACTGAAGTTTTCAAGACATTAAAGAGAACAGATAGTGACAGAGAGAAACTGATTCCCCTTGGTGAGGAGATTAGGACCAGAGGGCATAGTCTAAATATTACAGAAGGACCTTTTCAGGGATGAAATTAGGAAAAAAGCAAAAAATTAGGGTTGCTGGAAATCTGAAACAGGAAAATTAGGAAGCTCTTTTACATGCAAAGGTTGGTAGAAGTTTGGAACTCTCTTCTGCAAACAGTGGTGGATGCTAGGTGAAGTGTAATTTTAGATCAAATATTGATAGATTTCTGTTAACCAAAGGTAAAGGAATATGGGGCAAAGACAGGTATATGGAGTTAGGTCGCAGATCAGCCATGATCAGTGAATGGCACAATAAGTCCCTAGGGTTATATGGCCTCCTCCTGTTCCTATTACTCAAGAACAATACTTTGAAATAAAAACAAAAAACTGCGGATGCTGGAAATCCAAAACAAAAACAGAATTACCTGGAAAAACTCAGCAGGTCTGGCAGCATCAGTGGAGAAGAAGAGTTGACGTTTCGAGTCCTCATGACCCTTCCACAGAACTGAGCGAATATAAGGAGAGGGGTGAAATATAAGCTGGTTTGAATACTTTGAATTTGAATACAATACTTTGAATTTGGGTGGGCAAATTGTAAAGTGGAGGCATAAATCCATCCTCAGATGCTTTCCAGTGAATGAGTCGGTCAAGCATCGAATTTACCACAAACTTCATAAAGTGAGCAATAGAATAATTCAATTAAAACAAATAGAAAGATAGTGTAGAAGAAAAATGAGGAAATGGAAACAGATAGCTGATGCAGAGATAAAACAGGTACAAATGGCCTCTATTTGTACCAAAATTCCTATAATTCTAATCAAAAACTCAGTATACTGAAGGAAAGATATTCCCATTCATAAATGCATTGAGCTGCGAAAATTATGTTTCTCTCATCCAACATAGACAGTAAACAGACACCCACTGCATACAGAGAAATCCTCCAATTCTGCATTTTATAATATGCATTTCACATGGAAAAACCAACTGGACACACTCTCCACTGTGCTCAAATTCTTGATATGCAATCCTGACAGTAAATCTCCACACTAGGAGCATGAATTCATAAAATTTACTTTTAGAAGATATGATTCACTAATGTAAAAATAAATATCAAATGTACACTGCAGTATATTGAGTCAAAAGGAGAAAATGTAATCATAGATTGAACACAAAGGTGACTACAAAGATTTCACTTTATTGTATTTACAACTCCAGTTCCTATGGCTTGTAGTATATCAAAACCCCTTGATTATTTTACAGCCTTAACACTCCTAACCAACTGCAACTCTAAATTTAGCATTGCAGAGTCCAGTTCTAACACTCAGCATATGCCAAATCAAAACTCTGAAGCCCACCATATACCTTTCTCATTCATACTCGTTTTTGAAAATAAAAAATAGCTTGGAATGAAACATGTCTTCAGAAATTATTGCACGTGTTATATTATTTGGCTTGGTGCCATTTTTTGTTTGATTATGCTCCTGTGAACTGGCTTGGAAATTTTAGAATGTTAAAGGCTTGGGGGAGAATTTTTAGCTCGTCGGTTGGGCATGTGCCTGACCCGACCGAATGTAAAATGACACACGATGACGTCAGGCGAGCGTCCCAACATAGTTGCCATATTGTACATTCACGCCGCCAAGCGCCCCAGATGCCAGTGGCATGGATGATTCCACCCATGGTGCGAACCATACCACGGGTGAAGTCAGTAACAAAATGCAAGGCAAATCAGGAAATAATGATGCAGTGACACCAGGATTGGGTTTAAAAATCTAAAATTGCAGGATGGAGAAAGAAAGATGGAGAGGGAAGGTGGTGTACAGTTCATGAGGTCTGATAAAGAATGAGTCAGAGTAGGAGTAGTAAGAACATGTGTAACAACATTTTTGCACCGTAACGACACCACATGTAAAATTAAAACCAACAATGACTACACTTGTGTCGACAGAGGGGTGAAATACTGCAACAGAAAAGCTAGCAGGATTTTATAGACAGCATGTGAAATCTCCAGGAGAGTGAGGCTATATTTATACCACAACCAGTGTCAGTGCAAAGCCTGGAATGTGGCTTCAGCATGCAGCAGCTATGTTTGTCAATCCGAGTGACAACATATACTTCCCCTAACCCAGGCTTGTCTATCCAGTGGCCCACAAGCTGCACTGTGGCCCCTGGAGCCACTGATCAAAATGTGGGTAAGGCCGGTCAGTGAAACTGAAGATTTCTGCAAGGGGCTGCTCCTCCAATCACAGCCTGTTTTCCTCCCAAGAGCAAATCAGCAGCATGAGAGTGCAAAAGGCTGTAATTGGAGGAGCAGCTGCAAATATGTGGAAAAAGACAGAGATAGACACACAGAGACAGAGCAAGGGAGAGAGAGACACAGAGAGAGAGAGAGAGAGAGAGAGAGACACAGAAAGAGAGAGGCACAGAAAGGAGATGCAGAGAGAAAGAGACAGAGAGAAACACACACAGAGGCAGAGGGAGGGAGGCAGATAGAAAGAGGGAGGTAGAGAGAGAGAGAGAGAGACAGAGGGAAAGTTCATGTGTGCGCGCATGAGAGAGTAGTGCATGGGCACTTGGGGGAGTGGTGCATGGGCGATCGCAGGCGTGAGGTAGAGGGGTGCCCGTTTGCAGGGTGAAGTGGCAAGTGCTTGTGCCAGGAGGGAGATGTGTGCACATGACATGGGGTGTCTGGCTCACTCCCCGTGTTAGGATTCTCATTCACCCTCACCCCCACATACCATCATGCACTCACCCACTCAGTATGTGGGGGGTGAGTGAGCACCATAGACTGGGAGAGAGCTGGACACACCCATCTTTCCTACTAATGGTCATCTTTATTTCTCACTTTTAAAAAATTAGCCAGTTGGTGTCGGGCACCATGATGGGTGGACGACAATATGACGAGAAGGCCAAAAATTGGTTCCATACCGTTGTGAAACCAGTTTGCAATCGTCCACTCCATCCATCAATGGAGGACCATGTTTCCTGCTGCCGCACATCGGGAACCTAATTTCAATACTTTAGCATCTTATTATAAGCCCTGCCCATCGGAATCATCCCCGACACTGAATCATCCGGGCACGTCGGCGTGCATGTTTCACAACTGTACATAAGTGACGTGCAGCTGGCGACCTGCACTTTGCTTAGGACTTCCGAGGTTTGTTTGCCAACCTTGCTTCGGGAAACACTCGCAGTCATCTGCACCAGGCTTTGCAGGCATCCCCACATCACTTTTAGGGGGGCTCACTGGTAGGTCTCTACTTACCAGACCTGCCGTAAGGTGGGGGGTGACCTCAGGCAAGGGAAGGGACTGCAGGGCTAGGGCTGTACTGGGGAAGGGGGTATCTCAGGGTGTGTGTGTGTGGGGGTGGAGGGGGGGCACATGTTGACCCGTGCCTCAGTATAGTGAGGACTGAGGAGGGAGTGTCCAAAGGAGATGAGACCAGATGGAGATGCGAGGGTGTGTGAGTGAGTGGTTATGTCCCTTGAAATGGCAATGAGTGAGATGCCAGTGAATGAGTGATGGCCTTGTGAATGTGTGAGTTTAGAGTGATCAGATGGTTGCCTTTCCCTGGCGGCACAGATGAAATTATTCATCTGTTTTATGCATTGGACCTCTTGTGTGCAACACTGGCACTGACCACCTCCGTTACCGTATCCCAAGCCGGAGTGGTGAGACTGATGAACCTCCTGCGGCCAGGGCAGGGGTAGAGGACATCGTGGCGAGCTTCCACAGCATCCAGCAGGTGTCCCAGGGATGCGTCATTGAATTGGAAGGCTGCACTCTTCTTGGCTCTTGGGGCCATGTCTTCACCGGAGCAGTCTTGGGCTGGAAGCATTGAGAAATGTGTGTGTGGCTGCAGTTTAAGTATGGTGCCCTGCGTGAGGAAATGGTTAGGTAACGGCATGGCAGGCAAATCGGAGGCCACCTGCTAACAAGATGGTGTGTCTCCTGTGGCTGCATAATTAATGAGGTGGGAATGGGATGATACGGCACGAAAAGCTGCCATTGCGGCTGGCAGGTAAAACGTCCTTTTTCCTGCCTGCTACTGCACTTAGTGTGGATCTGAGACGATTCTGCTTGTGTTTTGTGCAACAGACATGGTACAGACTGTACCCAACTAGCCTGTGCTTGCAAAACTCAAAACTGTGTACAACATTAGATGTGATTCCGCAATTGGATAACATTTACTAAATAATCATCAGTGTTCAGAATTACGTTAACAATTCAAAGTTGAAAATTGGGCTTGCAGTGTGGCACATTTGCATGTACTGGCAGCACACAGGGCACTGTTCTTTGCAGACAGAAAGAACATGTACACATACTGCACCTGTTTCACCCAAACAAAATAAACGACAGCCATTCGGTGGTTCACTTCTCAGGGCAATGCCTCGACCGTAACCATGTCAAACAGTGCTTTGCAGTTAACTGTTAGTCACCATCAATTGATGCATACTCCATGGCAACACCTCTACCAATCAGCACTCTCATACAGTGTAAATTTGTTGTTTCCCTTACACTGGTATTCTTGCGAATTGTGCCTATAAGTTGAAAGGCTTCAACAAAAAAGTATTTGTTAAGCAATAACCACCTTGTATCAATGGCCTCTAATTTTGGATAAGAGCAAGGTAAAACAAAAAATCTAGAGTGGAGCCCAAAGGACTCATGTCTAAATATGCAATCTTTCCAGAAACTCCTGCAACCAAGCCAATGCCAAAGGTAGTGCTTTGCATTCCTTTCAACCCAATGGGAAGGTCAAGAGGACGACCCTAATGTTTGGGTAGCCCAGGAAGTAATCCATAAATTTTGCCCAGGCTTTCACCTGGGAAAGAACATTCCAGCTTCACTGCATCACTGCAGTGATAAGTTGAACTCAACTGACATAGAAAACGGGCGCTACAGGCTGTCTAACTGCGAGAGGGACCAATTTCTCTTACTGGTCAGCCACAGCCCACCTCAAGTGGGACAGACATGACTCTTAAGGTGCTGACCTCTCACTTTTCAGAGTTCACCACCATGGCAAATCGTTTTCTTACAAAGCGGAAGGCTGCCACCAATGAGTTTTGGATTCTCCCACAACTGGAAACCTCCATTCCATATTTACCCTATCCAATCCATTCATCATTTTAAGGATCTCTATCAGGGCTCCCTGAGGCATCGATGATCAGGGTAGCAAACGAGACCCAACCATCTTCAGCTGCTTCATCAATGACCTTCCTTCCATCGTGGGGATGTTCGCTGATGATTGCACAATGTTTAGCACCATTTGCGATTCCTCGGGTACTGAAGCAGTCCATGTCCAAATCAGCAAGACCTGGATAATATGCAGGCTGGGGCTGACACCTGGCAAGTAACATTCGTGCCACAAAAGTGCAAGGCAATGATCATCTCCAAAAAGAGAATATATAACCATCACCAATTAATATTCGATGGCATTATCATCGCTGAATCCTCCACTGTCAACATCCTGGGGGGTGGGTTACCATTGACCAGAAACTGAACTGGACTAGCTATTTAAATACTGTGGTTACAAGAGCAGATCAGAGGCTAGGATCCCTGTGGCGAGTAATTCACCTCCTGACTCCCCAAAGCCTGTACACCACAAGTCAGGAGTGTGATGGAATACTCTCTACTTGTTTGGGTAAGCACAACTCCAACAACATTCAAGAAGCCTGACAGCATCCAGGACAAAACAGCCTGTTTGATTGCCACCTCATCCACAAACATTCACTCCCTCCACCACCAACACACAGTAGCACCAACTACAAAATGCACTGCAGGAACTCACCAAGCCACCTTAGACAGCACCTTCCAAACCCACGACCATCTAGAAGGAGAAGGGCAGTAGATAGATGGGAACACCATCACCTGAAAGTTTCTCTCCAAGCCACACACCATCCTGACTTGGAACTATATCACTGTTCCTTCACTATCACTGCAGCTCCCTCCTGAATAGCGCCAAGTAGCTACACCACATGGACTGCAGCGGCTCAAGAAGGCAGCTCACCACCACCTTCTCAAGGACAATTAGGGATGGGCAATAAATGCTGGCCCCAGCTCACATCCCATGGACTAATAAAGAAAGAAATTCACTCATACTGAGTGCTGGTAGCAAAAGCTGCAACAAGGCTGGAGATGAGAGGCAGGTGAAGGCTGGGAGTGGGGGTTGGATAAGGTGGAATGAAGACTGGATAGGGGAGGCAGGCTAAGCAGGGGAAGGGGAAAAAATGTTTGTGTGGGGGAAAAGGGGTGATGGGGGAATGTCTTAGAGGGGCAGGGTTGTTGGTGTAGACTGTGGCTGGGGGGGGGTGAACTCAAAGTACTGGTGATGGGGGGGGAGAGTCACAGTCAGAGGGGGCATTGGGATGTGGTAGACTGGCAGGTCCAGGGTGAGATGACTCTGGTGGGTCGAAGGTCTCATGGGGGAGGGGAATTTGACAGGTGGCTCGGATAACAGGAGGGGGCAGAGTCAGGGTGGGCATGGGGATGCTAATGGGTGTCAGCTCTGATGGGTGGGAAGGCATGTGGATGTGGATTGTGATAGAATCCAGGGTAACGGAGGGTGGAGGATCAAGGGTGACAGAGAGGAGAGGAATGGGGAAGACAGAAGTTGTTGGACTGAGTCTGGAAGGTGATGCGCACCATTTTTCAAATCTGACCTTGACCATGCAGTTTGTCAGTAAATGAGATCCCTTTTCAGGTGGGTGGAGCTCAAGGTCAGCAGACATCCTAATAATTGAGGCAACTAGATGTCAACCATGCTCAATTGTGTTCTCTCTATGACGAAGCCCGCATGGCAGGTTTTTTTCCTGACTCATGGGTCTAAGAACATCAAGATCACAGCAAGCTGTGTAGCTGAACTTCATTCTGTGTCATTTGCCATTGGCTGCAGTCAGAGGCAGGGATGAATGGAAAAAGGGAGTGGATGCCTCCAACGGGCATGGCTGGTGGACGGCAATCAACTCATGATTCCAAACCTCCATCTTCCAAGGTGAATAGTCATGGCTGACAAGGGCTCATGTGGTTAGTCTTCCAAGCTGATGAGGCAATGATCTCTATATAGAGTTTCAAGGGTAGTGGAGGCAAGCAGAGTATGGTCAGAGGGAGGCTTCCTGCAGATGGCTCTCATCAGCCTGTTAGAGAGCAATGCTTCCATGTGCAGTCATGTATGAACGGGAGGAACATCCATCTAGGATGCTCCAGAATGTCCTTCACCTGGAAGCGGTGGGTGGAGATGCCATGTCTAGACAGAGGCCAGGCAAAGGGCTTAGCACTGGCTGCTGGCTTTGCGATGGATAGAAACCTGTAAAGGACACGCTCACTAAATATATCACTTCAGTTCATTCACACATCCACTGAGGCATCGATGATGCAGGCTGCAGATGACCCTAAGGGCCTAAGCAGCAAGAGGCAGTGGAGCCTCTGGAAGGTCAAGATGCTGGCAAGCATGAGCCTCTGTAACAGCGAGCATTGGCTCAAGTGTGGGTGTATTGCCAGTGGTGCTCTTATCTAGAGCAAAAGGCAATGCCTGAGGTGCCCTTGTACGTCCTGGAATGTGGTTGCTCACACCTGCCAGCTTCTCCAGTAAGGGTTGTGGCCGCATGGACTCTGGAGGAGCAATATGGAGCTACTGGCCTGCATTGAATGAAAGGCTGGCTGGATGCCCTTTAAATATGGCATAAAATCCTTGGACCCCCATGATTAATGGCAGACTTCCTACCTGCTCGCCACGAGATTTATTGAGCTTCCCACAAATGCATAATTATTGTGCTGAACAGCAGAAGATCGTGCATGTTCACTCATCCAACGCCCCTGTGGGAATTATGGCAACTTTCCCACCTGCTACCCAACTTAGACTCCAGAATAGAAGATTCTGCCTGTAATCTCACAGCCTGGTACCATCCTAGTAAAGTTCTTTTGCACTTTCTCCAGTCTGTCTTTTTTTTGTTGCCAGGTGCTCTTGTGTCAATTCTTTTAGTACAGGTTCTAGTATCCTTCTGATCTCTGACATTAAGCTGACTGATCTATAGTTCCCAGGAGTTGCCCTAATTCGATATAGCTAAGAGAGCTGAGATACTAAAACTTTATAGAGAAGACATGAATCAAAATAAAAACACAGGAAGCAACCATATAGCTATGAAAGGTATAGGAGCATGATGGAAAAGATCTTGGTTATGGTAGGTTACAATCTTCATGCTCCCCCATGGTTGGGGAGAGGTGGGGTAGGGGGTGCATGTAATATACAGTTTACACACCAAATGTTTTAAGTTTTAAAACAGTTTAAGGTTCTGCGTTACTTTTATTTTGGGAGTCACTATCATGCAAATCACAGGATTGTTACAGCACTGAATGAGGCTAGTTGGCCCAGTGTCTGCACCGGCTCTCCGAATGGGCAATTCACCTAGTGGATTCACCCTGCCTTTTCCCCATAACCCTGAACATTCTTGCTTTTGATGGAGTAGTCCCTTTAGAAGCTCAGTCAGCAACTTGGGTTTGCAAATTTTGTGGAAAGTGCTTCAAATAGAACAGCCTGCATGTCTTTGCATGGGCTGAAGTATTCTGGAGCGATTAATTATAGTATATAATTACAGCTTGAGTCAGAGAGATTTTTTTTAAATGTCAAGTGTGGCTTAATAGAAAAGGGCAGAGTGGCAACACAGGAGATACAAATCAAATTAGAAAATAGTCACTAAAATTGTTAGCTAAGTATAAAGATAAAGAAAAAGATCAAGAAATAAATTGTGGAAAAATGTATTTGAATTTCTCTCACCATATTTCACAAACTTTTAGTTTACAAATAGTCATTTGGTAGTACAGAACTTGAGTGTTATTGAAAAAAAACATGTCTATGCTTAGGTATATCTCTGTTTTCAGCAAAACTTTTAGTTTATTAAAATTTCCACTCAATTTAAGTTGAAACTGGGCATGCACAATCAGGTCAGGAAAACTTAACTCCATGTGAATAAACAGTCACACAGTGCATGCAATATACCAAGCCAATTTTATTAAAATATATACTGATATTAACTCAATTCTCAAGCAATAACAATTACTGCAATTCATGCAAAAACACAAAAGAAAAAATGTTAAAATCCAATTACAGTTTTAAGCAACTGTTTAAACAAGCAAGTGGCCTGAACAGGGTTATTCTCCAGTGGCCACTTGCCCATAGCCCAACAATTTAAGACAAAAGTCTTTCAATATTTTAAGGCAGAGTTTTTTGGGGTAGGCGGGGATGTACAGTTGAGTTGCCAATCAGATCAGCCACGATCTCATTGACTGGCGGAGCAGGCTCGAAGGGCTGAGTGGCCTACTCCTGCTCCTAATTCCTATATTTGTCCGTAAAATCATTCATCTTATATTGCGTTGTAATGGACAACACTTTTCATAGACCATTCATGTGTTTTAGCACCAATGAAATTCTAGGACTGGTGTCCCATTACCACTGAATAATGATGTCAAATTCTATTTTTACTAAAGGAACTAACTTTGCAAATAATAATGGAACAAATATCATTCCAAGGATCAAAAATGCCTGTTGATTCCACCTGACCACAGACCCATCCAAGCCAATAATTTACATATTTTACAGAAAATATGGACAAAATTCCAAATCCCACAGGGAATTCCATCCCAGATCCCACGGAGCAAACCCCATCCTCACCTCCCTTCTCCCCGTGTCCCGTCCTTGTCGCAAACCCAATACCTGTCTCTCGGGGCGACTCCAGGCCTCAGCGCCGCTATGTTCTACCCACTCCGGGGGTGCTGCTCCCCTCCCCCCGCGCCGATGTGGCTGCTCCTCGGAGCCGGACAGCGATGCTTGACAGTCGGAATCGGAGGCCGGCGGTGCCTTGACGCCGTGCGCTTCTATGCCCAGCACCGCTCCCAAGCGCTCCAGCGACTTCTCGATGTCTTCCAGAGTCAGATCCATATAGCGGGCGGCCGGCTGGGGCGAGGAGGGAGCAATCTCGGGGCTCCGCTGCTCCTTGGCCTTAGCTACGCTCTCGGGCACATCTTCGGACTTCCTCAGCGACAAGAGGGCAATTATGAAGGCGAAGAAAGTCAGGCACAGAGATACCATCCACACCTCGTCCATGCCTGCGGTTTCGAAGCACTGAGCGGCCGTCGGTTGTACTCACTCTGCCCTCAGCAATCGGCTTCCCACGGACAACGCCACTCAAACTTCAGCACGCGCTCACCTCCCTCTAACTCCACCTACCTTTCCTCCAATCAAATACGAAATATAAATACGGCCTGCTCCGCCATTAACCAATCACATCCTACAACTACTCTCCACCAATAATACAACAGTTAACTCAAAGGACGCAACCAACTGAATGACTGCAGAGGCAAGTCCGTTAACTTTCTCTGGCCAATGACGTCGCTCTCTGTAATCGCTCCATCCCTCTGGTTAACGGAAGGTCTCGCGAGCTGCTGGAACGCCGCGGATTCAAATGTTGCGCAGGCGCCCTGTCATGCCGATGCCTACTTTCCCGCCAGATAGGAATCTGAGCTGCGTTGGTCGCTGCATCAGGTAATAATAGAAATGTTATTTAAATATAATTATAAATCTTTACTGATGGATATAGTATCCTTCTCCACACGGTGCCTTCTTCCCCCTCCATCATCGGCATGTTTTGCGCTATGTCCCACAGACCAGTGAGTTAACCTTGTAGTTGCGAAAGCTTTTAGAAACGATAATCCAGAACAACATTAACAGTCATTGGGCAATTGTGGATTAATTAAGGAAAACCAGCAATGATTTAAGCGCAAATCATGTTTCCCAAATTTGATTGAGTTTTTTAATGAAGCAATGGCGAAGTTTGATGAGAGTAATGTGGATGTGGTCTAAGTAGACTTTCAAAAGACCATTTGATGAAGTGCCACATAACAAGCTGGTTGGCAAAGCTGAAACCGATGCAATAAGAGGGACAGTAGCAGCATGGATACGAAGTTAGCTGAGTGACAGGAAACATAATGGTGAATAGCTGTTTTACCGCACGGGAGGAAGGCAATTAGTGGGGTTTGCCAGGGGTTAATGTTAGGATTACTTCTGTTCTTGATCCATATTAATAACAACAAATACAAAAAGTGCTGGAAAATCACTGGAAAAACAGCCAATGTTTCGAGTCCGTATGACTCTTCTTCAGAATTATATTAATAGCCTAGACTTGAGTGCGCAGGCCACAATTTCAAAATTTGTTGATGACGCAAAACTTGGAAGCATTGTGAACTGTGTGGAGGATATTGATAGACTTCAAGAAGACAAAGACAGGCTGGTAGACATATAACAGATGAAATTTAATGCAGAGAAGTGTGAAGTACTACATTTTGGTAGGAAGAACAAGGGGAAACAATATAAAGGGTACAACTCTAAGGGGGGAAAAACAGAGACCTGGGTTATATGTGTACAAATTGTTGAAGATGGCAGGACAGGTTGAGAACGTGATTAAAAAGGCATACGAATGGGATCCTGGGTTTTAGAAATAGAGACATAGAGGACAAAAGTACGGAAATTATGATGAACCTTTATAAAACATTGGTTCAGCTTCAACCAGAGTATTATGCCCAATGCTGGGCACCACAATTTAGGAAGGTTGTGAAAATTTTAGAGAGTATGCAACAAAGATTTATGAGAATGGTTCTGGACTGAGGGCTTCAGTTATATAAATAATTTGGAGAAACTTGAGTTGTATGCCTTAGAGAAGAGAAGGTTAACAGGAGATTTAATAGAGGTGTTCAAAATCATTAGGGGTCTAAACAGAGTGGATGGGGAGAAACTGTTCCCATTGGGAACCAGAGGACATGGATTTAATGTCATTGGCAAAAGAACCAAAGGCGACCTGAGGAAAAACATTTTTACACAGAGAATTCTTAAGGTCTGGAATTAATTGCCTGAAAGGGTGGTAGAAACAGATTCAGTCATGGCTTTTAAAAGGGAATTGGATAAGCACTGAAGGGAGAAAATATGCAGGGCCATGGGGAAAAGGAGACCAAGTGGCATTAGTTAAATTGCTCTTGCAGAAAGCCGGCATAGGCATGACAAGTCAAATGGCCTCTTTCTGTGCTATAACTAATCTATGATTTTATCTCTGTTGCATGTGGTAAAAGATCCAGCTTTGCCCCTAAATCTCATTCTCTTTTGGCAGTAGGGACTGATTATTGACTTTTCTATATTTCCCCCAAAGTTTATTTCACTTGGAGCTTTCCTCTTGCTCCCCCAATAAATAGAGGATTTTCAGGACAGCTTCTTTAACATCATAATTTCATCCACTAATCTCATTAATTATTGTCACCAAAGAAGGCACAAGAAAAGCTTTCTGATAAGACCACCTAACCCACAGGGTTAAGTAACAACAGCCAGTCTTTATATAACAGCTTTAACAATGGTGATTCCAGAACTTGAATGTGTCAGTTCCAGATATCCCAGGATCAAGATGTTAAAGGTTGCAGATCTGAACCTTTGTGGGAGTTGTTTGACACCTTCCCGTTACACACAATACTGTAAATAAAACATAAGTAATCAATAGCTACATTTAGAATTTAACAGAATATTTGTTGAAAAGCAGCTCCACAAGGATAGTTTCCAGACTTTATTCAGCTGTATTTACCTTCTGATGGCACACAGGACAGGAACATTTTCTCAAAAGATGAAGCCAAGGCTGAGATTCCTGGGTAACACCAATATATTGAACCGTGGGGCAGTGTGACATATTACCTGAGGAGATCGCCACCTGATTAACTAGTAGGTTGCTTTCTGTATCTTCACTTGCCTGTAGAGACATGACATTTGAGCTGTCCCAGTGCCAAGGAGATGACCTCAATAAATACATGCATGCCATATAAGGAGACACATTTGCAACCCCTGGCATACAAGTTTTTCATGAGTTAATGAAACCTACATATCAGTAGCAAAGAGGCAGAGGCTGCCAGCAAACTCTCACAGACTTGCCAGATTAGTGGAACATCACTTCCTGCAGCAACAAGAACTGGTGAAGACGGTCCTTTGGCTCATCTTAGCTAACTTGTTTTTATATCTTTCATAAGTTGTGGGGGTCGCTGGCAAGGCCAGTATTTGTTGCCCATTCCTAATTGCCCTTGAGAAGGTGCTGGTGAGTCACTTTCTTGAATCACTACAGTCCATCCGGTGCAGGTACACCCACAGTTCTGTTAAGAAGGGAGTTCCAGGATTTTGATCCAGTTGCAGTGAAGGAATGGCAATATAGTCCCAAGTCAGGATGGCATGTAGTTTGAAAGGGAACTTTCAGGTGGTGGTGTTCCCAATGACTTGGATGAAGGGACTGACTGCATTGTAGCAAATTTACTGATGATATAAAAATAGGTAGGGAAGGAAATTGTAAGGAGGATGCAAAGAGCCTGCAAATGAATAAGATATTAAATGAGTGGGCAAAAATTTGGCATTCGGAATGTAATGTGGGAAAACGTGTGCTGTCCACTTTGGCAGGAAGAATAAAAAAACAGTATTATTTAAATGGAGAGAGACTGCAGAATGTTGAGGTACAGAGGGACCTGGATGTCTTTATAGATGAATTACAAAAAGTCAGCATATAGGTACAGCAACGAGCTAAGAAGGCAAATTAAATTTGGCCTTTATTGCAAGGGGGATGGAATATAAAAATAGGGAAGTCTTGCTACAACTGTACAGTGCATTAGTGAGGCAGCCCCTAAAAGTACTGTGTACAGTTTAGGTCATCTTACTTAAGGCGGAGCATCTTTACATTGGAGTCAGTACAGAGAAGATTCACTAGGCTGATTCCTGGGATGAAAGGGTTGTCTTATGGGGGGAAAAGGTTGAGCAGGTTGGGGATATATTCATTGGAGTTTGGAAGGATGCAAGATAACCTTATTGAAACATACAAGATTCTGAGGGGGCTCGACAGGATAGATGCTAAGAGGATGTTTCCCCTCGTGGGGCAATCTAAAACTAGGGGGCGACAGTTTCAAAATAAGGGGTCTCCCGACAGATGAAGTGGGCGTATAAACTCACTGGAACTGTGAAGCTCATTGGAACTGTCAAAAACAACCATCAAAAGTGGCAAGATGAACTGACAAAGGGAGCTGTCAAACATTTAAAACACCTGCCCTTTAACTCTTTGGAAAAAATCTGTCTCGTGTTAAAAAAATGATTGCTTGCTTTTTGACTCGGTCTGTTGACATAAGCTTTAGGGTTACCATTACTGATAAAATTGGAAGGACATTGGAATGTCAGGACACTTTCTTAGGAGCTGACATGGGTTTTTTTTTTAAGAGGCTTCACTGTGGATTGTGAGCAGGCTGTTTTCCCCCATGAAATCACATGACATCAGTAAATGACCTAAAAGGCACCTGGGCAATTAAGAACTATTTGTATTTGAGCTTAAATAGCTGGAGAAAAAAAAATCTGCTGTTTCCTGGCTGTGGGCCCCTGCTGATTTACTGGAAACCACCTGACTATGAGAGGGGTTTCTGTTTTGGAACTTGTGTTTTGAACTCAGAGTGTGAAATTTTGAAACATAAGGAAACAGCCTGGGCTTATCTATATTGAATTTGAGAGGGTAAAGCAAAGTAATTTTGACCTTTGGATATGAGCATTAAAGGTAGATGCCATGTATGAAGCTCTTAGGGAAATAATTCTCCTGGAAGAATTTACAAATTCACTTCCTCCAGTAGTTAGAACCCATTTTGAAGGCCAGAGGGTTACAACAACTAGACAGGCAGGGTAGAACGCTAACGATTATGAGCTGGTCCATAAACCGAAACCTTATTGCCATCAAACCCGAGAAGGAAAGGTGGGAGGCTGAAAAGAGGGCAAGTAGCCAGGGAAGAGAAGGGACAGCTGAGAATGCCCTGGGAACCCCATCTCATACCAGACAGGAAGGTGCTGAGGGTGGAAGTGATATTCGAAGACTGAAGCTGGAAGTTGCGTGGGAAATCTGTGGGTTATGTAAGGACTATTAAAAAAAAGGAGCCCGGACTGAAAGTACATCAGATCAAGTTGTGGTATTAACTACAGCTGTGAGTCCGAGGGTGAGATTTTCCCCTCATTGCAATAAATGCAGCAGCGGCCATGAGAAACAGCATTCTACCCACCGGCTGCAGTGGCAAGTTTTTATACCACAGCTTCCTGCTGTATTAATTATACACACACGGGAAACGCACCAGAATGCGGGCAGGAGGCCTCTGATTCACCCGCCCCACTGTGAACTCACTGCTTCCTCATTCCAGGCGCCATATTTAAATGGCATCCGTGTAGAGCTTTGTCATTTTCTGCAGCCCAGGATGGCCACAGATGAGAAAGTTGGCCCCAAAAGGGAAAAAGACAGCTGCGCCCAAATTCAGTGATACTTTCCAGGTGTGCCTGCTGGATGCAGTCATGACTCCCTGTGATGGCGGAAGAGATCCTCCAACCTCACCACTCGGACTTGGCAGGTGGTGGCAGTGGTGGTCAGTGCCAACGCAGCACAGAAGAGGTCAGCCACCCAGTGCAGAAAGAAGATGAATGATTTCATCCATGCCTCTGGGTAAGTTAACCATCTCGTCACTCCCAACTCACACACTCAGCAGCCCATCATTGGTATCTCACACACTGCCAGCTCAAGGGACATCACCACTCATTCTCTCACACACACCTTCATATATCCATCTGGCCTCAGATCCTCTGCGGTTCACGTCCTCATCCCATCCATGTCTGCACTCACGACCCTCACACGGCAGGCATCCTTATCATCTGCCCTGGCAGGCATCCTGTTCACACTCTCCATCAATCTTTATGCAGGACAAGCTTGCACGCAATTGAAGGGAGAGGTCTCAGACCAGGAGTGGAGTGGCCAAAATCAAGGTCCTCACTCCCTGTGAGAATCGAGCCATTGAGCTGGCTAAGAGGATGTGGACTGTGCCTGTACCGACAATGAGATGGGTAGCGCACACCAAAGTGAGTATCCTGCACCAACTCATCCCTCAGATGACTATACTGTTAGTCCTGGTTTAGAGTCGTCTGTGTTATGGACAGGAGGGGGATTAATTTAAACTGATTTCTCCTCTCCCCATCCATAAACAGAAAGGTGTTTTTGATTTCTGATTTCCCCCTTTATAAGTAGTAATGTGTTTTCCCCAACCATTCAGTTGGGAGTGATCCAATCCTCTATTAATAACTCCACAGCAAACTCAAGATAAAGTAAAATAAGAGGGCTGGTTTATTTTACACACAAACAAAATGTGGGAAGAGGTTTTGCAATGTACGCCTCCTTTTTGTGCTCACATGATAAAAGAGGGATAAGCTAAAGAAAGGGGTACAGGGCAAGCCAATGATAAAAATAGGAGTTATGGTTTCACATGGGTTTAGAGTCCAGAATCAAAAGTCTAATGGTGTATTCTTTCTGAGGGTAGCAAGCTGACTGTTGCAGGGTGATCTGACTTTCCAAGAAGCGAAGACTTTCACAATGGGAGAAGGCACATACAGATGAATTAGTCCTGAAGGCACAGATACAGAAGTTGCAATATTCCAGTAGTTCACAGTATAGATGAGGGTCAAGCAATTTACCTGGACAGAGCTCCTTCTACTGCTACCTGTTAGATGGTAAAGTGGTAGGTTTAGTTCCACACGGCAATATTACAGGTTCTAGCAGCTTGGGGGAGGTCATGTGACATACCTCCCACTTCTTCTCCTGGGTGTTCAACAAAGGATGTATTTTTCCAGATCTGGAAGCTTGAGGTGTTTTAATAGAGTGTAAGGATCCCTTTTGTCCTTTGTTATGATCCCAGCTGATGTTACTCCTGGACAAGTCAGATTCCAGGGTGGAACCCGGCTTAATAGATCCTAACTTTTATTTTTTGTTTAGAACTGTGGAGGCTGGCTACTGAACAGAGTTACAGGAGTCAGCTGATGAACTTTTAACAAAAGAATATTACATTTGTTAGACAAGAAAAGATGAAATTACTACAATATTCCTTCACCCACAACTATCCTTTACAGATATATACAGTTTCATAAGGATAACACAACTTACAAAAGTTATCTTATACTCTCGTGTTCACAATAAGTGCACAGTCCATGTAAGCCATTAGGCGACCTGTGGTCAGACGCACCACATTCTGAAATCAAGTGACAGATGCCGCCCCAAATAGATGCTCTGGATTTCTCACTGACTCCCACCAGACACTTGTTACACCGTGAGCCAAACGGTCTTGCTGAATTCCGTTTTTCACACCAAGGTTTCCAATCTCCAGTCTTGAAGAACTGCTTCTCCCAAACAACACTTTCTCGCGTACGCCTTCTACAAGGGTCCACCTCCAGGGTTTTGAACCCTCCTTCTGATGTTCTTCTCCCCTGGATCGCCATGTGCATTTAGGCTTTGCCTTCCACACACTCTCTCTCAGATACTCAGCCATGCCAACAGAACACCACTGCTTCACATGCCCATAGTAAGGAGTCACCAACCTTTGGTTGTCTCTTCAGATATTCTATTTTCTCACAAGCCTATTTTGCTTTAAGTTTGCGTCCTGCAGCTTTCTCCCTTTAAGATTGGAGCCTTCCTCTGCTCCTCACTCTTAACTTCACTTAACAAGCCCTTTTCCAGATTCCTGTTCTTTTCCTTTGGCTAGAAGGTCTTCCTTCTTCTGTTCTTTTGAAAAATCTGCTTCCTGCAGATGGCTGACAACTTGTTATCTCCCTTGAGATCCAGAACTCATTTGACATTCACTGTTACTTTAACTTTAGAGCAACTCACCTAATATTCTTGGACTTACTTTTCTCAGCAATCTGCTAGTATGTCCTGCTAGAGAGAGACTTAAACAGTTTCCTTCACCTTAGAGCATAATCACCAACTGAACTCAAATGCTGCTGTTCTGTTTCTCCCTGTGTCTGTGGGCCCCAGTTGCTAGGCAACAGCCCTGTTTTTCTACTTCAAGAGTCATAAAACCTCATTTAAAATGCACGTTTACTAACAATCCCACAGACTTGCAGGTGACTTTTAAAATGAAACTAAAACTCAAGCTCCCCCTTTCTTAACACACAAATACACACAGAAACACAAATTAAATTTCAACTTAAAGCTAAAACTCATTCCTTATTTAAACTATCTCACATGCCTAACACCTGGCAGACATGCCATCTCCATTGGCCTTAGAAATGTAAAGCCTGTTGGTGTATTTCTTTGGAATTTGATTTTCTGCAGTCACAGGGCATTAGTGCCTCTTTAAAGAGAATGAGGTCCCTGCTGGTTTCTGAAGGTTAGAAATTCCTCTGGTATGAGTCATGGCTAATCAGGGAAAAGACCTCGTCCATTTGAAAAAAAAAAATTATAGGGCATCCAGGTTGATGTAGATATATATATTTTCCTTCTTGTCTTCTGGATGGATCATACCTCCCCTGTTGGAGAAAATTAAATAAATTTCATTTCACTTTTATTAAATATGGTCTCAGGGAAGGAAGAATAGAAAGTGCAGAAGTATACTGGCATTCTCTCATTCATGCTAGCACATCAGACATATGGCAGGGGAAATAACAGTTCCCTGCTGCATGGGGAAGACCTCAGTTGGGGGTCAGTTGGGAATCCACCTTATCAAATTACCCTGTATCCTATGTGCATTTGCCTTCTTTATAAGTCTCCCATGTGGGACCTTGTCAAAGGCTTTGCTGAAGTCCATATAAACTACATCAACTGCACTATCCTCATCTACACACTTGGTCACCTCTTCAAAAAATGCAATCAAATTTGTTAGGCATGACCTCCCTCTGACAAAGCGATGCTGACTATCCCTGATCAATCCTTGACTCTTCAAGTGGAGATAGATTCTCTCCTTAAGAATTTTCTCCAATAGTTTCCCTACCACTGAAGTGAGACTCACTGGTCTGTAGTTCTTACGTAGATTTCCCCTCCAGTAGCTGTTGCCAGCCTACCTTGGCCAGCAACTGTCTTATTTTACTAAAATCCACTCTTCCCCAATCCAAAACATTTTTTTGCAACTTGTCTATTTCTTTGTTCATAACAAGCTTAAATTGTACCATGTTGTGGTCGCTATCACTAAAATGCTTCCCCACCACCACCTCAGCCACCTGTCCAGCTTCATTTCCCAGAATCAGGTCCAGCACAGCGCCATCCCTTGTTGGACCCTCTAAATTGACCTAAAAAGTTCTCCTGTACATATTTCAAGAAATCCACTCCATCCAAGCCTATGTCTATCCCAATTAATATTGGGAAAGTTGAAATCGCCTAATATAATTTCCCTATTGTTATTGTTTTTACTCACCTCCACAAATTGTGCACACATCTGCTCCTCAATTTCCTGCTGACTATCTGGGGGTCTATAATAAATACTTAACAATAAGGCTGGCCCTTTTTTATTCCTAAGCTCTACCCACAAATCTTCATTCGATCCCCCCTCCAAGATATCATCTCTCCTTACTGCAGTAACTGACTTCTTAACTAATATGCAATGCCTCCTCCTCTTTTACCCCCTCCTCTGTCTCGCCTGAAGATTTTATATCCCGGAATGTTGAGCTGCGAATCCTGCCTCTCCCTCAACCACATTTCTGTGATGGCTACTGTCTCACAATTCCACGTGTCAATCCTCACCCTTAATTCATCTGTTTTACCTGCAATACTCCTGGCATTAAAGTAGAGGCCATCCAGCCTTGCCTTCCTCCCTTGAAACTTAATGCATTATTGGTGTGGGAATTCCCTTTGTCCCTATTTAATGCTAATTGCTTTCTTAAGCTCCACCCTGCACTTTCTGTACTCCACTAATGCCACTGTTGATTTGCTTCCCTTGTACCTGCTAAAAGCCTCTCTTTTCCTTACTTCGTACTTGCCATACTTCAGGAAAGTCCTTAATCTTTTCCTTTCTGAATAACCTGTTTTCTTTTAGGCTTTTTGGCTACATGGGCCATCTCCCTCACTATTTCTTTCCCTACTCTGGGACTTCTCTGGTCCCTATTTAACTTGGGCATAGTTGGGGAATCTATTTGTTCTCTGTACCCCGTTTAATTCTACTGGACTGGCTTCGGCCTTGCTACCTTCGAGCAGTTCTCACTCAAAGTCTATGGGTGCTATCCCATCCTTTTGGACCTCTAGATTTTCATCAGCTTCTTGTCCTTCTGCAGATTTCTGCTGCTTGGTCTTGGCCTCTTTCGCTGGCTACCGTCTTGCTTTCAGCCAAATCATTCCCAAGGAGAAAATTGATTCCTGCTACTGGTAGCTTAGGGACAATTCTCCTGTAACAGGGCCCGAAACAAGGTGCAAACAACAGATCCTCCTTTCACTCCACTGATCAGGGTTTTGGTGTTCAGGGAAAACTCGGGTAGGTTCAGGTTTCCCTCTAACATTAAGGATTGGATGGCCTATGTCTTGGAACAGTAGCACGGACTTGCTCACATTTTGGGCCAGGTAGAGGGATACTGTTCCTGGAAGGACAAAACTCCAGAAGCTCTCTGAGTGTTTGTCCGGCTCAGACACGCATAGTGCCATGCTGTCTAATGATAAGCTCTTGTACCGAGAGGCTACCTTCTGCACATTCATGGTAACAACAACAATAACTTGTACTTATATGGCAACTTCAACGTATTAAAACATCCCAAGGTGCTACATGGGTGCATTACCCACTAGTCCTTCAGGGGACTACTTATGTGAACCCCTGCTAGGCCAACTGCCTTGTCTCGCAATCTCCAGCATTCATGCTTGAAATGGCCTATTTTGTTGCAATGAGAACACATCGGCCTCTGGGAATTCTTGTTTTGGGCAGTTATCATATAGCACACTTGCAATTCTGAAGGTGCAACCTAGGTGCATGGGTCAATCTGAAAGTGCTGTCCAATATTGTCCGGGTAGATTCTCCAGGACTCTGGAGGTATGCTGCGCAACTCTTCCTCACAAAGAGGCTTCATTATGGAGCTGCTGGACTAGGAAAGCACTCAAGATAGGCAAGGAAATCAGCCAGAGGCACAGTAGCTGCTCAGAGAGGATGCACAATATATTTTGTTGGTGACTGCCAGAAACACTAATGAAATTAATGGAAATGACAATGAGTGGTTTCTATAATGGCAGCCGATCCATTTCTCCAGCTAACCCAGCTAGCAAGGTAAAAATCTTCTCCCACATGGCTTTCAGTTGGAGGAGTGAGGTGAAGATTTTATGATAATGTTTTTTGGCAGGCAATGTTGAGCACAAAAGGACCAAATGGATGAGAAGCTGAAAGTTGTGATAAAGTTGCAGCTGTCATCTGATCTCTGAATTCCCCATTTCCCATTGTCTCTGCTGGTGGTCTCCCCAGGAATTCCAACATATTCTCTTCAAAGAGTGTGGTATTTGGCAGATCCACCATTTGTGGCCACTCTCTGTCTCACTGTGTGCCCACCACCCGCCCCCTCCCCCGCCTCCCCACGCTCTCCTATTTGTCTTTAGGAAAAATGCATAAAGTAATAATACACACTGGTTGTCATGAGATGCAGTAAAACCAGGGCACAGCAGACAGACCAACATAGGGGCGATAACGATATACCAAGCGATTGCATGGGAGGTGTGAGTGAAAGAACACCTTCAGGTATATAAATAGACTCAAGCTACCTTCTGCACATTCATGGTAACAACAATAACTTGTATTTATATGGCAACTTCAACGTATTAAAACATCCCAAGGTGCCTAATGGGTGCATTATAAAACAAAATTTGACACTGAGCCACACAAGGAGATATTAAAGCAGATCAGCAAAAACTTGGTGAAAGTGGTAGATTTTAAGGAGAGAAAAACAAAATACTGCAAATTCTGGAGATCTGAAATAAAAACAAAAAGTGCTGGTAAACTCATCAAGTCTGGCAGTCCCTGTGCAAAAAGTGTTTCAATTCCAATATGACTGTTCTTCGGAACTGACTTTTATTAAAACCCATCACATTTTTGCCTCTCTTTATTTCTGAAGAAGAGTAATATTGGACTTGAAAAGTTAACTCTGTTCTCTCTCCACAGATGCTGCCAGACCTGCTAGATTTTAAGGAAACTTTTAGAGTAAGAAAGAGGGTTAGGAAGATATTCCAGAGCTTATGCCCTAGGCAACCGATGGTGCGGCCTCCAATGGTAGAGCAATTAAAATCAGGGATGCTCAAGGGACCAGAATTGAAGGAATGCAGATATTTGGGAGGGTTGTAAGGCTAGGAGAGATTACAGAGATAGGAAAAGGCAATGCTGTGAAGGGAATTCAAAACAAGGATTTTAAAATTGAGGAAATCCTTAATTAGGAGCCAATGTAGGTGAGAGAACACAGGGGTGGTAGGTGGATGTGCATTGGTGCGACTAAGGACGCAGGCAACAGAGCTTTGGATGACCTCAAACTTACCAGTGGTAGAACATAGAAGGCTGCCCAGGAGTGCATGAGAATAGTCAAATCTAGATGTAACAAAGGTATGGATGAAGGTTTCAGCAGCAGATGAGCTAAGGGCAGAGACAGGCGATGTTATGAAGGTGGAAATAGATGGTCTTAGTGTTGATGTGGATATGTGGTCAGAAGTTCATCTGGGGTCAAATATGACACCAAAGGTGTGAACAATCTGGTTCAGTCTCAGACGGTTGCCAGAGATGGGGATGGAATCAGTGACAAGAGAATGGAGTTTGTGTGGGGGTCTGATTGCTTTTATAAAGTATATGGATATGCACTTCAAGCACCTTAACCTAGAGGGCAATGCACCAGGCGCTAGAAAGTGGGATTTGGCTGGATAGCTCTTTTTTAATCAGCATAGATATGATGGGCCGAATGGCCTCCTTGTATGCTCCACGACTACCCTTCAATACTCAGCACAGGGCAAATTAAAACACCAACCAAAGAGCTTTTCTTATTGACCAAAGCTTAGGGAAAATGTGCACTTTTCTACCTGTCAGTATAACTGAAAAACTGACCTTGATCCTCTGTTTAAATCCCTTGTGCTGTTAGAATCATCTTGAGCACCAGGGGGCATCATTGACTACTGTTGAATAGCAAAGCGTGTCATAATATATAAAACTGGAGTTATAATATTTGCAATTCCATACTGCTATACAAGTTAGACAACTCAAAGTACCACAATGTTAATGTTTAAAATTGAATCGCTTCTTGTGTAGAAAAATACAACAGCCATTTTAAACACAGGCAGGCAAAGAGGTGAAGGACTATAGTCCATGTTTTGATAGCTTGGGTTAAATCATGAATATTAGCCAGGACACTGGGAGAGCTTCCAGTTCTTTGAATATTGCAATGGAATCCTTTACATCACTAATACAGCCAGACAGGGCCTAACTTTAACACCTCGTCCAAATATCCCAGAATCTTAGTTCCTCAATACATCTAAAAAGTAAATTTATTTTCTAGCTTGACAGTGCATTCAATACAAATTGTAAAAGGAAGTAGTTATGAACAATGGCTTATACAAATAATAGCTCTATTTCAAAACTATGTCAGGGATGGCGATACTGGATTTGTGCCTGCACCATGTACTGTGTTAAGGATACTGGATCTCTGACCCTAGGAGAGGGATACTGGAACTATATCTTCAATTCTGGCCTCTTGAGCATCCCCAATTTTAATTAATTCACCATTGGAGGCCGTGCCTTTAGCTGGCAAGCTTCTATGCTCTGGGATTCCCTCCCTACACCCCTCTGCCTTTCTTTTCTCCTTTAAGATGCCCTTAAAACATTCTTCATTGACCAACTTTTTGGTCATCTGCCCTAATATCTTTGTGGCCTGAATTTTTCAGATGGCAGGGGCTCGCCTCCTGCTATACGAAAAGTCTCTGACAGCCAATTTATGCTCCAATGGTTGTGGATTGACTGCAGGTGGGACTTTTGCCCCTCACTTGGGAGGAAGCCCCGCCTTAGCAAGCTGCCAACTAATCCGATTGGCCAGCAGCTCTCCAGTCCCTGCAGCAGTGGATAGAAGAGGAATTGTATTGATCAGCCTGAGACTAAGTCCTGGGAACTGGAGGACAAGATAAATATAAGGGGTCCCAGGGTGGGGAGAGCAGGGGGAGACTTGTTGCGGGGTGGGGGGCGATCAGGGTCTCAGGGGAGAGGCTGGAAGGGGAGTGAGGTCTGGAGGTAACCAGATGGGAGGGCGCCCCAGTCAGAAGGGGGCTTCTGATGGAGGTGCCCCCATCCCTCTTCCCGCCCAAGATCTAACTTGCTTTATTTTCAGGTTTCCCCCATGGACGTGCATTGGTCCCGCTAGCCTAAAAATTGGCCACTTAAGTACCTCAATTGGTGGGCTTCCCATTTGAGGCCTTGCCCGCCCCAGCATAAAATCACTGTGAGGTCAGGGTGGGTGGAAACCCAGGGGGAATCACCTCCTTGCAATTATACGCTCCCCACCCGCCTAAAAACCTGCCGGTGGGGGAGTGTAAAATTCAGGTCCTTGTGTGGCTCAGTGTCAAATTTAGTTCAATTACGCTCCTGTAAAGTGCCTCGGGGTATTTTACTACGTTAATGGTGTTAAATAAATACATGCTTTTTTGTACCATTACATTCCATTGCTGAGGTTCTGGACCAGTACCAGGTGTAATGTTTTTAATGATGTACCATCTGTAATGCAAACCTGGCATTTGCCAAGGGATGGAGGCCTTCATGATTTTCAGTAGGCTGCAGACAGAGCCCTTTGTCAACCCAATGAATGGCCATGCTGCAGATTGTACACTGTACAGTACAATAAGGTCAGAGAATGCAGAGTCGGGGGCAAGTGGCTGAATGGATTGCTAGCTGACTTCAAGACAAAAAGCGAAAAGTGGGAGTAAAGGGTGGATATTCAGAATGGCAAAAGATGGGAAATGGTATTCCACAAGGATTATTGCTGGGACCACCATTGTTCACAATTTATATTTACAATTTAGCCTTTGAAATCAAAAACAAAATTTCTAAATTTGTAGATGACATCAAATTCTGGGGGATAGGCAATACCTAAGGACTGTCAACAAATTATTGGAGAACATTAATGAATTTGCAGAATAGGTAAATTATTGAGAAATGAAGTTCAAGACATATAAATGCAAGGCAGTAAATTTTGGTAGGAAGAATAGGGAATTCACTTATTACTTGGAAGGTGCACATCTAGGTCAGGTAGAGGAACAAAGGGAACTCAAGAGTATAAATACACCAATCACTAAAAGTTGTGCCATAGGTTAGTATGGCCATTAAAAAAAGCAAACGGCTTTATTTCTAGAGGTATAAAATTGGAAAATAGGGAAGTTTTATCGAATCTTGATTAGACTGCACTTAGGGTACTGCGTGCAGTTCTGGTTACCATTTTATAAAATGAATAAAGAGGCACTGGAGAAGGTTTAGAGAAGATTTACAAGCATGCTACCTGAATGGCAGAAGATGGGAAATGGATTAGTGCTGGGAGACCACCACTGTTCACAATTTATATTTACAATTTAGCCTTTGAAATCAAAAACAAAATTTCTAACTTTGTAGATGACATCAAATTCTGGGGGATAGGCAATACCTAAGGACTGTATATATATCAGATAAGGATGAATAGGCTGGGTCTCTTTTCTCTTGAAAATAGACCTAATAAAGATCTTTAAAATTATTAATGGTTTTGATAGAGTGGATACAGATAGAATGGGCTGAATTATATGCTTCTCTGTTGGAAAGTTTGAAGACAGGGGGCGGGTGGGGGCATGTAAAGTCCAGTGGTTGGCCTGCCTGCCACCAACTGTACCGCCCAGTCCCCATTGCAGTTTTACCAGTGGCAGGGGTAGTGTCAAGCAGCCTGCCTGCCAGTGGGCCAGTTGAGGCAGATAAGTGGGCAATTAATGCCCAGTCAGGAGTCTCATACTGCCATTGCTGGAATTTAACTGGCAGTCAGAGAGGCCTACACTAAGTGGCCAACCTGGCAGGTTTCCTTTTGTGGGCTGGTGGTGGGGAGTTCCCTCCAGAATGTGCTCCCTGGGCCTATTGGAGGGCCCTCCACCCACCCAAGGTGTTACAATCCCACCCCCCCCCCCCCCCAGTTCCCCTCCCTCATGGCTTCTCAAACTCCAGCCTCCACTCCCTCATCAGGCCTGCCATTGTGACTCCGTCAAAATCCCAAAACACTCACAAAGTCCCAATCCAGTACCGAACACTGATGCTCCCAGTTGGATGTTAAATGGCTGTGGGCCAGCCATTCTTCCCCTGGGCGGCTCCCCATGACTCCTCCACAAAACCCAGTCCAATGCCTTCTCTTGTGGTGAAGAGCATAACTAGAGGCTATCAATATAAGATAGTCACCAAGAAATCAAATAGGTAATTCAGAAGAAACTTCTTGTGAGAATCTGGAACTTGCTATCTCAGGGATTGGTTGCAGCAATAGTATAGATGCATTTAAAGGAAGCTAGACAAGCATATAAGGGAGAAGGAAATAGAGGGTTACAATCATAGAGGAAAGATGGGAGGAGGCTAAGGTGTAGCATAAACAGCAGCATGGACTGGTTGAGCTAAATGGCCTGTTTCTGTGCTGCTTTATATAATCCTATATAGTCTCAGTTGTGACTGTCACCTAAGCATTTGCTTACTGCAGAAATGGGCACTCAGTCACTCAGTAGCCTAGCACTGCCCTAATTCCATCGCTCGTGTTGACAACACAACAATTTTCTTCTGTCAGTTGAGTTGCAGAGATAGTGTTTGAGGTTGTGAGCTCCCGCTCCTCTGAGGCAGCAGTAGCAAATGTAGAGGGGAGACTAGCGGGATACCCTGGGCCCACTGGATCAATGTAGCCAAAGAGCAATGGACTGTCAGTGACTCCAAAATGTTCTATAACCTTGGAAAACACTTATAGCAGTGAGTACCGAGCGGGCCCAGGATGTTTGTGTGCCAACTTGGTGCAGGCAGAGACAAGCAAGTGTAACTTAGGGTGGAATTCTCACATGTCCCCATCGGTGGGATCAATGGCAGGCAGTGGGGGCTGGAGGATTTGTCAGGAGGTCCAAAGTTCAGTTTCATACTGGCGATAAATGACAGTGGGATTTTCCGATACTGCCCGCCATGGCAGATTCCCATTAGAGACTGGTGTGAAACTGATCTGCATTCTGCTAATGGGATGCAGATGAAGGTCCAAATCTTCCCCCCACACCTGATTCTTTGCAATGCCAACAGGAAAACATGCCAGTCCAGAACATTTCTAGACCAACATGGCCTTCAAAAGTCAGGACTCATCTTAAGGACCTTTGTCAGCTTGTGGACATCGATGATAAGTGGAAGCCTCCAGCTACCGGACTCTGGAGAACCATGTGCAGCGCAGGGTGGGTGGAGCTTCATCTACATAGCTTCTCTGTGAAGTGACTTCCGGAAGGTGGGAGGTCTGTACGCAGCAACCTCACTCAAAACTTCATACCTTCTTCCAGGGACATTGCTCTTGCTTTGGACCTTCTCCTAGGGATACCGCTATTGCTTCAGACCTTCTTCTAGGCACGTTGTCATCGGTTCAGACATTCTTCCAAGGACTTTGTCATGGGTTCGGACATTCTTCCAGGGACTTCACCAGGGGTTTGGATATTCTTCCAGGGACTTCGCCATGGGATCGGATCCTCGAGCTGCAGGATGGAAGGCAGCAGCTGGTACTGTTGGGTGGCGATGGAGCGCTGATAGAGGGGAGCAGTGGCGGGCAGTGGTTAAAGAAGGCAAAGAGGACTGAAGATGTGGTGGGGTGTGGAGACCTAGAGAGTGGTTGGGGATACAGGAAAGGATATTACAGAGCTGGAGCGAGGTGTTAGAGGGAATGGAGGGGAAGGTTGGGAAGGGCCCTGTAGGTTGACAAGTGGGGTGGGGATGGTGGTTATGTTCAGCTGTGTGAAGGGTGAGGTAATGTCCAGGTGTGAAAGGGGGGTTATGCCCAGATGTGTGAAGTGGGGGATTATGTCCAGGTGAAGGGGCTCACAGAGATGGGCTGGTGGAGTCAATTGTTGACTCTTGGGGAGCGAACTCAGGGTGGGCGTGATACAAGGTGACGATCAAGGTCACAGGGGGCAGAGGGAGCCGGTAGGGTCGGAGGGTGAGGGTGTGATGGTGTCACGTGAAGGGGCGGCAAGGGTTGTTGGTGGGAATGCGGAGATAGACATGGACTGGCGGTGCCGGGGGTGCTGGAGGAGGTTGGGCAAGTCAATCTGTATGGGAGTGGGATTTTCAGGAAGGACGGGAACCTGGATATTATCAAAGGAAAAGGATTTGGGTCAGAGGGTTACAGTGGGGAGGTCGAAGGTAATGCCAGGGTGGTCAATGGTAATGGGGGAAAGGGTGTGGGTAACTGGGAGAGGGGAAATAACGCTGGAGCAGAAAAATGGTCATGATCACCATGCTGATCCAGTTGAAACTAAGCAGAGCTTCGTGTTGGATGGCCCGAGAGTCTGCATGGGAATAGGGTCAGTGGGTGAGTGGACGTGCAGGTCATCTCAGCTGGACAACTGAAAGGGAACCCCAGCAGGCTGTATTGACAAAGCTAGAGACCTAGCATTGATGGATGAAGGCTCACCATCACATGATTCCTGAATTTGCACATGGCTCGCAAAGGCCCTGGCACATCCCCTTCTCCCTGCAGACTCACTCAGGGGCTCAGGTACACGCAGGAGGTAGAGGGGAGGTGGGGGGGGGGTGTTCACTAAGCCTTAAGAACCATAGTGAAAAACAACAGTAGACGTTACAGCAGTAAAAGTAAAATATTTACAGAAGTTAGAATTCTTCACCCATTCAACCAGTTATGATCAAAGTTCTTTATTTTCCGTGCCTACTACTTCTTCTAGGTGCTCCCCCGACATCTGCAGCAGGGGCGGAGGCAACCTGCTGACTAGTTTGTCCTGTTGCCTTTGATGACTTTGGCAGGAGTCCTGTGGAGGGATGAGACCTGGAGGGCCCCAGCTTCCTTTGGCTGTCCTGTGGGCCAGGTGCTCCCTCTGGGGTGACAGAGGATGAAGTTGAAGGGGTCATGGGCAAAGGGGATTTGAAAGGTCCGGACAATCTCTGAGATTCCTGAATGGATGACCCATGGGCATCCAGCTGCCACTCCTCCTCCCTCAGTGTGCCCAAGACTCCTTGAGGGGAAGGGGCAGCTGGAGGAAGGTTGAGGTATCCCGTCCCCTCTTGCATGCAAACTGCAAAAGCTCCCCCATGGGTACCGCAGTGGAGTACAGATCTGAGCACATCTCTGGCAGGATCTGCTGAGCTAGAATCTCCATGGAGTCCACCAACCTCTAGAGTCCTCGATGCACACACAGGTCAGCACCATTTTATCAGAGAGCAGGCAGATGGACTCCTCCAACTTGTGTGCCAGTCTGGTGAGGGACTCCCAACTTGCATGCCAGTCTGATATGGGCCTCCAAAACCTCTGCCTGATGTTCCCCTGCCTCATGTTGACTCTCCAACATTAGCTGGAAGGCTGATTCCAAAGGCCCATCATTGGACTTGGACCTCGGAGATGCCTCTTCCCCAGCAGTCCTCCACTGCCAGTGAGCTCAACTGATCCTATTTCCTCCTGCCGCAGACACGTGTCCGTGTGGTGACCACCAGATTGTAAGACCCTTCCTAAGCTAGGACTAATACCCACCGAGGTGGTGTCCCCAGGCTGCTGGAGGGTGCAGGTCTGCTGTGATGCCTCTACAGGTGCATATCTCTCCTTTCCTCCCTCCTGGTTACTCTCTGGGCTGGGGCTTTTGCTGAGGATTTACACTGAGTCCTCATCCTCAGGCCTTGGCCTCTTTGTGGTGCACCTGTAAGTGAAAGAGGAGAAAGCAAGTGACAGCATGAACTGCCTCCAACATGGAGGAGGAACACTTGGCCCTCAGATTTCTATACCATGGTTGGATCTTTACTGGATGGAGCCCAACTCCAAGCTCCCCATCGCCAACTGCCCGGTCCTGCTCCACACCTGCAAGCTGAGCTTCCCTCCCTTCTAACTCTGCGAGAGGCCTCAGATGTGGGCGCTCCCCTCCCATCTTCTCCTGTTTTCGATGGTTGTGTCCCATCTTCTCCAGCTCAAGGTCAACAGAAAATATGTGTTTGAGAGGAGTTGTACATTGCACCCATTTGTACATTGCAATTTGATGTCCAATTCTCATTCTTCCACCCTTAAGATAGCCCACTATTGTGTGGCATAGCAATACTGTGCTGCAAGTTGTCAGAAACGTTGGGGGCCAGCTCCCTCCAGAGTGCTGTGCCCATCCACTGCAAGGATAAGGCTCAGAGAGCCATCTGATTTGCAGAGATTGCTGGTGCTCACTGTGCCTAAGCCCATTCTCCATCCCACACTCCCTCTGCCCTTCCATACAATGATCTCCGTAGTGGAAGGGTGAAGAAGGCATAGTGGTCACTCCACCACAGTGTGGATGTACTGCAATGAGGCTACAAAACACGACTGCCATTGCCCTGACATATTGATCTCATCGTGGTTGATGTGAGCAGCTGAAGCTTTACTTACCCTCGTGGAACGAATGAGGTCGTTCATCCTTTTGCACTGTATTGCTCTGGATAGCCTGGGCACTTATGGCATTGCCACTTGTGCCCATTCAGGGTTGGTCTCCCTGCTCAGCCTCTTCCTCCCATCAGCCAGGTACAGTTCATTCCTCTGATCCAAAACATGCTCCAGGAGGATGCAACAGGCAGGCTTCACTGAACTTTGGCACTGGACCTTCACCTCCCCTTCCAGACATCTCTGAGGTTTGTATTGACATTGAGGATGTCCAGATGCCTTTTAAATATGATGCCCGGATATGACGGCAGCGCACACGCCATCCAGCCCACCCCCACCTGCTCAAGACGTTGGGAACCCATGAATGAATAATTAATGATGCCGAGGACGGAAGATTCCATGGGATTTCCCATTGGCCATCTGTGGGAAACACTCCCCGTACCCAACCTCACCATGGTACTTCCTCCCAGATGGGAGAATTCTGCCCTTAGTGACTGACTGATGTATCTGGATTGCAGGAAGAATCAGGAGGTCATGCTGCTGTGCTGTTTTGCAGGCTCTGGTATCTAGACTAAAAGAGGGGGAGGGGGCTGAATACAGTGTGTGGAGGAGAAGGGAGAGAGGCTGATTACTGTGTGTATGTATGTGTATTGTGTGTGTGTATGTATGTGTGTTGGTAGAGGGGCTTCAACTGAGCCTTCCGTCACTGGGGAATATCGTGAGCTTGGCTGCACCTACATGAGTACATAAAATAACATTTTTACAAAGCACTTTAAAAACAGAGTTTCATATTTCTATGATGCATTATTTGTTGATATGTGAACTTTAATAATTATAAACTGAATATTACTATGCTGCTTTATTGCCATTTTATTTTTGTTGGTGTCAGAGCTCACGTTAATTTTCAGGTGTTAAAATGGGATCATGTTAGAAAATAGTTTCAGAGACTGTTACGAATATCTAATTATATGATTCATAGTTAATTATAAATCAAAGGGTGATTGTTTGTTTTATAAGGTCAGAGTTGGAAGTGAAAAAATCCTAAAGAATGGGCTACCTCTTTGGGTCTCGGTGGAGATGGGATGTCTACACTTGTCTCAATAATTGTTTCAAATTTTTGATAATTGTTTCCGAGAACAAAGGGAAGATTTGGGAATTGGGGACAATTAGTTTAAATCTCTTATCTGCGACATCCCAGGTGTGCCACATTGTCATGGAGATAGATTGCAGGGAGGGTTTTTTTATTTTGGGGTTTGATCTGTGATTTCTCACAGAAACAGGCAGGCAACTTGGTACCAGCTTTGAAACAGGCAGAGAATGTACCAGAAGCTGTAAAGCAGCTGTGGAGCCAATAGAAGAGGGCTTTCGGAAACCGAAGGTGTTTTTTGATTTGAAGTCGTGAAGCAAGAATGCAGTGAAGCCCATGCTTGAGCTGGGGTTTGGGGGGGGGGGGGGGGGGGGGGGGGGGGGGGGGGGGGGGGTGTCCACATTTGTGAGGCGTTGACGTTGCTGTGAGGCGTTTGCCTAGTTGGATGCTAATGGAAGGACCCCAAGAAATTTGATATCTTGAAAAGTAATAGGTGCACAGAGGAGAATCAAAATGAATTCCTGAAAGCTCTGGCAGTTCTTGATTTGGTCCCACGAGAAGTGAAGGAACCCTCAAGATCTTGTAAATTTACAAACAAAACTGTGGTGTGTCCTTCTGTAGTGTATATTACAAGGGAAATATAATGTGATCTTAAGTACTGCAGCTCATTACGAGTTGGATGATATTAATAAATCTAATCTACGCAGCTAACACCCTCCAAATCAGTCAAGTTGACAAACAGGCTTGAAGAGCTCTAATGTTCAGCTACATCTCCCAATCTGGAACTAATCAATTATCTTGATCACATTAAATATAGGGGAATTCTTGGGTGGAAATAAAAATAGAATGAGGAGTGTGCTATTGAGATTTTTGGGTTTAAATTATGTGTTGTGAAATATAGTGTGAAGTTAGTAGTACTCGCTTTGTTTAACTCTTGTATAGTAAAAGTTTTTGTACAAAATGTGAAATCTTGTGGCGTAATTCTTTCAGTTAATAACTGGGAGTCAAGTTTCTTTTTAAAAGTTACTGGTCTCTACTGAGATCATAACTTTAGATGTTTCAAGAGAAATTGGTCTCAACTTGTAATTAATGGTTTTGTGTTGCTGCCACCTTTGTATTTATTGTCTGTTTTACAGTCATCATTAGGGAGTCCCCTTCCATCTGTCCTAGTCAGTTGTAACAAGACCAGCTCACTATTCTTCGAATTCACATTACAAATGGCATGTTAGTCAGGCAGAATTGTGTGATCTAAAGAATGGTAAAGTCTTGGAATAAGTGATTAGGGAAGAATATTGAAGCACTATAAATGGGTTTGGGATATTTAGATGAAAGAGAAGAGATTAAGAGTTATGGTGAAGAGGCTAATAAATGGTTTTAATCCATCAATAAAGGCCAAGCTGGTTAGACCTAATGATCTTTTTGTGTTCTTTGCAACCTTTACCTTGTATCTGACTATCTGAAGAATAATGTTGAGTTGCCGTACACCTGTTGATCAAGGTACAGGTTGAGTATCCTTTATCCGAAACACTTGGGGTCAATTGTGTTTCAGTATTCAGATATTTTCAGTTTTTGGATCTACTGTGTTTATGGTAGGCCTAGGCCTACTTACAATATCCTAAACAAAAGCTAGTTATGGGCTAGGTTGTCTCTGCATTTGCCAACTCTCACATGCCCTACTTATTACCTGTTAACACTTATTACATTGCTTTATTAACATACAAATTAACTGCATAGCCGTTCAAAAAAGGTTTGGTTTTTGGGTGTGTTCAGCTTCTGGGTAACGGATAAAGGATATTCGACCTGTAGTAAATTGAATGCATGCTAGACATGAAGTAAAATACTGTACGCAAGTGACTCAACAAGGCGAATTTATCCCAGGTGCATTGGGTAGGAATGCTCCTTCCTCTGAGCTGCATTCTTCTCTATTTCTCTTTCATTTTCCACCTCATTCCCCCTTCCCCTTCATCTCATTTCCTTACTATTTGGGGCCCCTTCCTTTCCTGTTGTATTTCTATTACCTCTTGCCCTAGAAATGTGTAGCATTTTGATTGTATGGGTAAAAACATGTTCCCATCTGCAGGGTTCCTTTCATTAAACACAAGGGTTTGTTTCACAAGTCATCTGTCAGTGTTAGTATTGTCAGCACAGAATCCAATTCTGCCAGCTGATAAGCAAGGAGGCCCCAGGTTTCTTAGGTGTGCTTGTCAAAAGCTTTCAACTGCTGTCCGGTGATATGACTGGTAGGAACCAGGTGAGTAGCAGAGGGCAAAGGTGATGGGAACTGAACCTCGAGGATGGAGAACCAGGATTTTACTGGACATCAGGTCAGGAAAGAGAGACTGTATTCTGAAAAATGTTAATGTTTGAATATATAGCAAATATCATTCACCGTTATGGAATGATATAGCACTAAAGAAAGCCATTAAGCCAAATGTATATGCAGTATCTTGAACTTTCTGTACTGGCACAGATTTGGGATAAATTCATCTTCTTGTGAATTCTGGAACAAGGTATGATCCTCCGAGGAGTCTCTATGATGATGGGATAGACATTCCAGTTTGTTTAAGCTCCACTGTGTCTAGTTAAATCATATAGGTGCTGGGAACCTCAGTGGAAGTCAAAAGTCTGTCGATTACAGGGAATAAAAGTCTTTATATTAATACAGAGATGCACCAACAGAACCGTACTAGACTGAAATTGGTACTGTTGCTCATCATTTTGCATTAATATATTTGTCCTTGAATCTAAGTCTCATAATACAGACTTAAAGGAAGGAATTTAACTGGAGAAACATGTGGACTTGGGCGGGGTTGTGGGTGCGGGATAAAAACTGAGAAGAATGTTAGCATGCTGGGAAAATGGCTCTAACACACCGACTTCTGTGTCTAATTGCATTAGGCTGCTTGGGTGAGGCACACTGCCTATTAACATGTGGTAATTGCTCAATTGGAGCAAAATTTCAACTCACTTTCAAATTTAATGTTGCACGAATTGCACATGATTGCTGGCCCTGGCAAATAACTCATCAGTCACCGTTCTTTTGCATTTGTGTGTCGGTAACTAGGAGACACTGGATATGTCTCTGCTAGAGCCCTGAAAGGATCCAGAGTCAAAAAAGTTGATGGCTGTGGTGATTCTGACAGCCACTGGTAATGCATAGCTTCCAGGTCCAGAAGGCAGCAAATCTTCTTCTAGGAGGCTGGAGATGTATGCCACAATCTGACACAATAACCTGAGCCTCCCGAGACACTGTTGTTTGGAACTGTCAAGGAAGCTGAGCCTCTGTTTGTAGACCGTGTTGTGGGTAGTGTCCCCTGCAAGCTGCACACCTCTTTTATTGCGAGCAAGCCAATGTTGTTGCTGGTGGAGCTGGTCATATAGTATTGGTCCTCTTGTGAGATTCTATCTAAGGCAGCCTAGACGTCATCATCCTGATGTGATTCAGAAAACCTCCAAAGTGTAGAAAGTAAACTCTCAGCAAAAGTAATTTGAATAAACCCTTTTCACCAACAGGTAAGAAAGCAACTGTCTGAATATTTAGTCTAGTATTTCCATGAGTTGAAGTCAGCCCCTTCAACTGCTGTTATTTTCTCCCCTTGCTTTTGCTGGCAAGATTCAAGCAGCCTGCAACACACCTTCAGTGAGGGGCACCCATATATCTGTACCCCAGTGAGAGTCAGAACCTTCAGAAGAGGCAAAAACTGGTGGAAAAAGATTAAGAAATCTCCATGTCTGAGTTTGTCTGAGTCAGTCTCCCACTGCTGAACAAAAATAAATCGCACATGGATAGAAATTTTAATGTATTAATAAATCTAATTTAGTGCTGCATTCAGACAGAACATCCATCAATTTGGAAAAAATTAAGTTATATCAAACAATCATATTATCCAATCTGTACAAATCAGCACCTTTGTAACTTGCTCAAATTATAATGTAAATAATAAAAATGGAGAACAAATGGCATCAAATCCATTGGAGGCAGAGATGCCTTGGCTTCCCATTATATTTTCCTTGCAGCACTCTTTGTTTCTGTCGGTGTCAGACATCCTTTACAAACATATGAAATAGGAGCAGGTATAGGCCATTCAGCCTCTCAAGCCTGCTCTGTCATTCAATAAGATAATGGCTGATCTGTTTGTGTTTCGAATTCCACATTCCCATCTACCCTCTATAACCTTTGATTCCTTTGCCTAACAAAACTCCATCTACCTCCACCTTAATGATATTCAGTGACCCTGACTCCACCAACCTCTGAGGCAGAGAGTTCCAAAGTCGCGCAACCCTCTGAGAGAAAAAAATTTCTCCTCATCTCTCCTAAAAGGGTGACCCCTAATTTTAAAACAGTGCCCCCTAGTTCTGGACTCACCCACTGGAGGAAACATCCACCTTGTCAAAGCTGTTCAGGGTCTTGTATACTTCAATCAAGTCACCCCTCACTCTTCTAAACTCCAGTGAAAACAAGCCCAGTTTATCCAACCTTTCTCTGTAAGACAACCCACTCATAAGATAACCCACTCATTCCAGTTATCAATCTAGTAAACCTCCTCTGAACCGCCTCCAATGCATTTTCATCCTTCCTTAAATAAGGAGATCAAAACTGCATGCAGTATTCAAGGTACAGTCTCACCAATGCCCTGTATAACTGAAGTATAACCTCCTTACTTTTATGTTTAATTTCTCTCGTAATGAAGGATAGCATTCCAATCATCTTCTTAATTACTTGCTGTACCTGCATACTAACTTTTTGTGACTCCTGTACTAGAACACCTAAATCCCTCTGCACCTCAGAATTTTGCATCTTCTATAATGAAGATAGAAGCAAAATATTTGTTCATTTAATTAGCCATTTGCTTTTATCTACTATTAACTCCCCGTTGTCACCCTCCAGAGGATCAACACTCACTTTACTTACTCTTTTCCTTTTTAAATACCTGTAGAAACTCTTGCTATCCGTTTTTACATTTGCAGCTAGCTTCCTCTTATGCTCTAAGTTCTTTCTCCTGATCAACCTTTTGTCATTCTCGGTTTTTCTTAAATTCTGACCAATCATCTGACCGGCCATTCATCTTTGCACAGTTATATGCTTTTCCCTTAAGTTTTATGCTTTCCTTAACTTTAGTTAACCACGAATGGTGGGTGCTACCCTTAGAATTTTTCTTTATAGTAAGAAATACTTATTCTGAGTATTCTGAAATATCCCCTTAAATATCTGCCACTACTTCTCTATTGATCTATTCCTAGTTTAGTATCCCAGTTCACTTCATCTAGCTCAGCTTTCATGCCCACATAGTTGCCCTTATTTAAGTTTAAAATACTAGTCTTGGACCCACTCTTCTCCTTTTCAAACTGGATGTAAAATTCAATCATATTGTGGTCTCTGCTACCTAGGGCTGCCTTTACCTCTGAGGTCATTAGTTAATCCTGTCACATTACACAATATCAAGTTCTCTGGTTGATTCCAGAACGTGCTGCTCTAAGAAACTATCTCAAAAGCATTCTATGAACTCCTCATCCAAGCTATTACTGCCAATCTGATTTTTCCAGTTTATATGCAGTTTAAAATTATCCATGATTAGTGCCGTCCTTTTGTCACATGCACCCAATATTTCTTCTTCTATATTTTGTCCTACATCATGGTTACTGTTAAGGGGCCTGTAGACCACTCCCATCAGTGACTTCTTTCCCCTACTATTCTTCATCTCCACCCAAACCAATTCTGCATCCTGATCTCCTGAACCAAGGTCATCTTTAACTATTGCACCAATGCCATCCTTGTTCAACAGTGCTACCCCTCCACCTTTACTTAGCTTCTTATTCTTTTTGAATTTCATATACCCCTCAATATTTAGGACTCACTCCTTGTCATCTTGCAGTTACATATCCATAATGACTATGAGATCATATTTATTTACTTCAATGTGCCCTATCAGTTTGTTTATATTGTTATGAATGCTACACGCTTTCAGATACAGAGCCTTCAGTTTTGTCTTTTTGTTACTTGTATAACATCTAGTCTTGACTGTTGGAGTATTCCTAGGTTTTTATCTCTCTGTGCCTTCCTGCCATTCTCTGACCCTCATTTCCTATATTACTATTTTGCTCTCCTGCCTTGACTCTGCCCCTTTTTTTGTTAAATCCCCGCCCCCCCCCCCCCCCCCCCAACCTTGTTTAGTTTAAAGCCCTCTCTACTGCAGCTCGTTAGAACATGGTTCAGGTGTAGACTGTCCCAAAGATATAGCCCCCACTTTCCCCAGCACTGATGCTAGTGTCCCACGACCTGGAACTCACTTCTCCCACGCCAGTCCTTGAGCCACACACTCATTTTCCTAATCTTAATAATCCAGAGAACATTACTTTTGAGGTTCTGCTTCTCAATTTGGTGACTAACTCTTCATACTGACTATGCGGAACTTCTTTCCTTGCCCTTCCTATGTCATTGGTACCTACATGTACCATGACAACTGGATCCTCCCCTCTCACTGTAGGTTCCTCACAGCCTGAGCAAATGTCCTGAACCCTGGCACTGGGCAGGCAACCTGGACTCTTGCTCTCTTCTGCAGAGAAAAATGTTAATCCCCCTCACTATATTGTCCCATACTACGACTACATTCCTGTTTGCTCCCCCAGCTTGATTAACTTCCTGCACCATGGATGAGGTACCATGAAAAACGCAAAGGATGCCTGGGGTCTTCGCTAGCCCGCCAACAGTTTTCTCAATAGCCTTAATTAGTTAATTATTGGCCTTAACAGGCCTCTGACGGTTTGTACCCGCCGAACTGAAAATCTAAATGACGCACGGTGAAGTCAGGACGCATGCCCGACGTCACCCCGCGTCATTTTACGCCAAAAATTTTCCCCTAGGAATAGAATAAACCTTAACCACTTACTAGATACTCACCAAACTGCTAGCTTCCTCTCCAACCAATCAAATTGCTTCTTTGCTGTGATGTCACTATTTGTTTTCTCACACTGTTCTCCCAACTGCCTCTCCTCTCACGCTGTTTTCAATCTCCTGCCTGCCTCTCCACACAAGCTGTTTTCAATCTCCTGACTGTCTCTCTTCACGCACTGTTTTTCTTCCTCCTGTCTGTCATTCACTGTCTCTGCCTCCCCTTCTCCAACCATTTCTCACTGTCTTTCATAGTCCCTCTGCATTTCCTATTCCACTTCTTTCTAAGTATTAGGGGTTTTTTTTTGCCTATTTGTGTCTCATTCCAACTCTTACCTTTTTTAGTTTGTTTCCATTATTCCTCTGTTTCTCTGTCTTAGACTTTCTCGCATAGTCTTTCCCTCTTTTTTTAACCTCTCAGTTTCAGCACCTCTTTCTCCCACCTCTTTCCTTCTGTATTTTAATCCCACTCTAGTCCTTCTCAATTTCTCTGTTCAACTTTTCCTCAGCTGGTCGTGATAACTCCTTTTGTGCGCCAGCACTGGAGCGTCCAAACAATATCCTGTGAGCCACATTCGATTCAAATCCCGGAACTCAGTCCTGTTTGCCGTTATGTTTTGCCTGTTTGAATTTGAAGAATTGTAAAGGGTTGTCCCTGGCACTGCTGTGTAAATCCTAACACCAAGTGTGGTTAGCATCAGACTAAATCAATAGGAAGAAGGATTTAACCTCTATATCCTGGACTCTGAAACTGCAAACAGATAGCACTGAATTTGGTGAGAGTATTTTGCCTGGTTAAGTATATCCTGCTTCGGACAGTGACCTTCCCTTGGTGAATACTCATGATCTGTGGTCATCATCAGGACCAGGAGGCTCCAGGCGGAAACCACACAAATCACGATAATATTTACAAAATGTTATTTTCCCTTTATTTCAAAGTAGAAATAAAATTCCACCAACTTCAAATGGAAGCTTCCATCACCTGCTTTGTGGAGAATTAACCAAACTTGTGAGCTGGCAGAGATCAGACAGAATTAATCATCATTCAGTTTCCTGCTCCATAATTCCCTTGTCTGTTGGTGTATCATGGATGTAATGAAACTAAAATTGTTTCATGATCTCAAAAATGCAGTCTAGTGAAAAATGGAGAGTGGTTGAATGATTAGGGCAACAGGCTAAAAAAAAAGGCACAAATATTCTTTGATCTTAATCTACCTCTTCTTCCCTTCTCATCCCCTCACTGACTATCCTGGTTTGTCCCATTCCCTCACTGAATATCCCGACCTGTCCTATCCCCTCACTATCTTGACTTATCCTGTCCCCTCACTATCTTGACCTGTCCTCGCTATCTCGACCTGTCCTATCCTCTCAGTGACTATACCAACATGTCCCCATTCTTTCTGTGAATATCCAGATCTGTTCCATTCCTTCTGTGATTATTTTGGTCTGTCCCATCATTTCTCTGACTAAACCTGTCCATTTGTCTCACTAACAATCATCTCTGTGACAACCACACAACTGTTAATGTGACAATCATGTTGACCTATTAAACTATGTACAAACAGTGACTTTTGTCCCAGCTTCATTATGCTAACTGCCATCACCTTGGCAACCCCCATGCTTCAAAACAGGGTAATTTAGTGGCCTAACTTACATGGAACCATTGAATATCAATTCATTTAATATTAAGAGGCATATCAGGCAAATGCGGGCTGGACGGGGTACTGAAGCACTGACGTATTTATCAATATGGTGAGAGAAAACAGCTTTCAATAACTGACGAAAGATGAAAATTTTTTAAATCAAGCTCTCTGTATAACATTGGGGAGAGTGATCTATGTATAAAATGGAACTGGGTACTGGGGAGTAGCTGATTTTCAAATGGAACTGAATATCATTGTGTAGGAACATAGGAACAGGAGGAGGCATGGTTGATCTGCCACCTAATTCCATATAGCAGCCTTTGTCCCATTTCCATTAATACTTCTGGATAACAAAAAACTACAAATCTCAGATTTAAAATGAACAATTGATCTAGCATCAATTGCTGTTCTGCAGAAGAAAGTTCCAAATTTCTACCACGCTTTGTTTGAAGAAGTGTTTCCTGACTTCACTTCTAAAAGGCCTAGCTCCATTTTTTTTGGCTCTGTCCCCTATTCCTACAATTCCTGAGCAGTTTCTCTCAATCCATCCTATCTGTTCACCTTAGTATCTTGAGATTTTTAATGATATTACCCCTTAACCTTCTAAATTCCAGGGAATATAACCATAGTTTATGTAAACACTCTTCGTAATTTAATCCTTGGATTCCAGGTAACATTCTAGTAAATTTAGGCTGCACTCCCCCCCAAATCCTTCCTTATGTTTGGTGCCCAGAACTGCTTACAGTACTGCAGGTATAACCAGGATCCTCAAAAAACCTCACCATTGATTCCTCCTTCCTTGCAAACGAACATGCCATCTCTGACCTCCTTTTCTTCTCCAAAACCCTTGAATGTATTGGGCTGTGTTATGAAGCGATATTAATGTCTATAATGTTATTGGAAATTATTTTTAAAGTGGAATTGTCACGGGGTCTGTGTCTGTGTATGTGTCTTAATTCAATTAAAGCAGCTAGTTTGGGTGCTTTGATGTATAGTGGTTTGAGATGTTAATTGGGTAAACAGTAAGGAGGAAAAAAGGTAAAGTGTAAATTTGCATTTGTTGAATAAAGCATTCAAGAGTGGGAGTAAAATCTTGCACCTAGCTGGGAGATGCCAAGCAAAGTGTTTATATTATTATAAAATTAGTGGGATGAAAGTGTTATTGTTAGAAAATGTGTTGTTAAAAGCCTAGGATGTCATGGAAAATTTACATTCAAAGGAAAAGCTAAGTATAAACAGAAAGGAGTTTGTTTGTGTGTAAGTCAGAGGCATTTAAGATCTAACCAGCCTGTAAGCTTACAACTGCATCTGCAAAGGAACCAAATTGCAAGAAACCTGAATTTGAATTTGTAAGGTCAAATGTGCTTTGCCTGGTGTCTGTTTAAAGTTTGTGGGTTACTGTTGCTTTGGTGGAGATTTACCTGGGAGTGATTATTTTGGGGATTTGTTTAAAAGTTATTATGGTAGTAATTTGTAGACATGTATGTGTTTAATTTGTTGTTAAATTAATAAATGTTTAATTTAGTTTTATATAAAAAATACCTGTTGAGGCTCGGTGGCCTTATTCCTGAATTCAGAGATGCATCTTAAACATACGAATTGAAAATATAGGTTATGACAGTTGTTCAAGTTTCCCGCTGGAATTTAAACAACTCAGCCTTTACCAACTGCTGTGTCATAACAGGTTGCCTTCCAAATCCATTCCCATCTTTCCCAATCTCAGGGAAGAATTTTCCCCTCCTGCCAGCAGTGGGTTTTGGTGTGACTGGGAACAGAAAATTCAGAGAGACCAAAAATCAGATTCCCACTGGCGGGAAAACAGTTTGGAATTTCCCCTCACCCCTTTCGTAGCAAGTTGATGGTAGGTCAGGTTTCCCGCTGATCAATGTTGGGAATGTAATTTGCGTTCATTACCATGTCATGAATGCTAATTAAAAACACTACTCGCCAGAATCAAGTTCCATCTTCCAATCTTGTATCACACCATTGGGAAATTAGACCTAAAACACATTTGGAATTGAGTGGTGGGAGTGGGGTGGGGAGTTGTGGAGGATGACAGACACATGGTGGGGCAATGGGGTATGGAAAGGTTGGATTGACATTCAATGGCATTACCATTGCTGAATTCCCCACTATGAACATTCTAGGGGTTATCATTGACCAGAAGCTGAAGTGGACTCGCCACATAAATATTGTGGCTGCAAGAGCAGGTCAGAAGCTAGGAATCTTGTGGTGAGTAACTCACCTCCTAACTCCTCAAAGCTTGTCCACCATCTACAAGACACAAGCCAGGAGAGTGATGGAATACTCTCCACTAGCCTGGATGAATGCAGCCCCAACAACACTCAAGAATCTTGACATCATACAGGAGAAAGCAACCCACTTGATTGGCACCCCATATACAAACATTTGCACCCTCCACCACCAATGCGCAGTGGCAGCAGTGTGTACCATCTACAAGATGCACTGCAGGAATTCACCAAGGCTCCTAAGACAGCACCTTCCAAATCCATCTAGAAGGACAAAGGCATCACACACATGGGAATGCCATCACCTGGAAGTTCCCCTCCAAGCCATTCACCATCCTGATTCAGAAATATATCACCATTCTTTCACTGTTGCTGGGTCAAATCCTGGGACTCCTTCTCTAATAGCATAGTGGATGTACCTACACTATATGGACTTCAGCAGTTCAAGAAGCCAGCTCACCACCACCTTTTCAAGGGCAATTAGGGATGGGCATTAAATGCTGGCCTAGCCAGCGATGCTCACATCCCATGAATGAATAAAAAAAGAGTGTGGGAAGGATGACTGACACAGATGGGGCAATGGGGTATGGAGGGGGGAGCTGAAGGCAGGCAGAGGTGAGACTGAGGGTGGGGAAGCTGGAGCCCGACATAGAAGACTATAATGCAGAGACACAAGGGAATGGATGAAATAGAACTGTATGAATGGGAGGTGATGTACACAGACTCTGGAATAGAAAGGGTGAGGTTTTGTTAGTGTGATGGGTTGCACAGAGTCTCATGGAGGGAGTGGGGGGTGGATGGGATGTTGCAGGGGGAAGGGAGAGTGTGTTGTGATCAGTCATGAGGGACCGGGGGACCTTAGTAAAAGACAGTCATGGTTCCTGGTCTGGGGCCAACAGGTTGGAGTGAGAGATTAAAGGCAGTACTGGCGTCTGTAAACCTCACAGTCAGTGTGAGAGAGTAAAGACATTCCTGGAGCTTAGTGCACCGCACAGTCGGGGTAAAAGATTAAAGGCATTCGTGGGCTTTTGCAGGCTATGCAATAGGGCTATGCATGGCACGCACATTGTACTCCTGCTCCAGGGAAGGTCAAGGCCTGTGCTCAATTGGGATAAAGTATAGCTTGGTGTGCAGGGCATGTTCACAGTTGGTGGCAATGGGCATGTCTGGCTCAGTACTGGGCTGCAGTTGGGATGGCCATGGTTAGGGAGGCACCTGCCGCCTGTCAATGGGGAAAATGTAATAAAGGAGGGGGGTACTCGAAGCTCTCCTAGGGGGGCTCTCTGTATGTGGCCGTGCACCCAGCCTCAAGATGGGGAGGGGTGAGGTCTACATGGAGACGTCAACAGTAATGGGTTCAGAGAAGAGGGCTTGAATATCAACCACCACGACAATGGGATCCAGGGTTACTGGGGGAGGCTGGGGAATAACTGGAGGAAAATCTGCCTGCTTATCATGAGGTTCCATGAAAATTGGAGGGACCTGATCACTGATATGGGGAGGGTCAAAACTGGTCTCAAAATAAAAATGGAGCACCTCTATCTTGAATCCACAAAATAATGGCCCCGTCACCTTTCCACTTCCTCACCAAGGCCTTAGGGGAATAAGAGCTACACCCACCCCAACATGACGATCAAGGCATACATTAGGGCTATGGCTGGGGTCGTTGGCCGCTCAGCCATAGTCACCGCCTCAAAAATGAAGGGCAAAGCCATCATTTTCTTGAGGTCCAAGTGGGTGGTGCACGTGGACCTAGAAAAGGGGTTCACTGTAGGTAGGACCTTTCTGGCGGTGGTCCCCCTTGAGGCCACCACCCAGAGGATCTTCGTTTCCAATGTCCTGCCCTTTGTCCCCAGTGGGTTCGTCCTCCCACACCTCCAATAACTGGGGGAGGTAAGGCCAGGGGTTGCACTGATCCCGCTCGGCCCCAAGGACACAGCCCTCCAACACATCTCCTGGCGCCAGGTTTTCGTCCGCTTGGCCTGGGAGGAGTGCCTGGAGGGGGCCTTCAGCTTAGAACTCGAGGGGGCCACCTACCAGGTCATTTGGACTGTGGATGGCATGCGGTGCCATGCCTGTAAGGAGGTAGGGCATGTGCGTAAGAACTGCCCCGCCTACAAGGCCGCCAGCACCATCCAGGCGGCCATGGTTGGCACTGCTGCTCCTCCCCCTGCCACCGTCCCACCTCGGCTGCCGTGAGGCTGGGGGAGAGACCCCGCGCAGTAAGAAGGCACGGAGGAAGACCCGTAACCTGGGGGCGGCTCCTCAGACGCGTGCACCCCCCCCCCCCCCCCTGCAAGACCAGATAATTCCCCCTGAAGACACCGGCTCGGGGGAACAAAAATCATCCGCCCCGGTATCATATCTGCACGTGATCCCGGGTCCGTGTGCGCCTTGGCGCCATGTCCTGGGCCCAGCATCGTCCCTGCGCAGGTTCCCGGATCTGGTGGCGGTGAGGTGCGATCCCGAGCCGGTTGTCCTTTTAAAAAGGGTGGACCTGCCAAAACGCGAGAGGGTGGAACGTCCGGGAGGGCTGGATGAGGTGGAGGAGGCCTCACAAATGGTGGTCTCCCCAACCCCCAGCCTACCCCGGAAGAGACATCACCCCTCCGAGGGGGAGGACATTCCAACTGGTGAAGTTGGATGTGTCCCCGCACCCAGTGAAGAGGTGCTGGCGTCTCCACCATGCAAGTCCTTGCTCTGCCCTCTGTGGGGAGCCCAAACCCCTATTCCAGTGCCCCAGTCCCCTGAGCAGGGCCCCTTGGGTACAAGGTACTGTCCTTGTGGTGGTGCCCCACCCTGACCCACCTTATACCCCCAAGATGTCACCTGGCCCACCGGGGGACTGCAGGAGCCCATTTTTGGCCCCGAAAATTGGGTCACTGGGTGGTGGTGGCGAAGAAGGTCTCCCTGCTCCCATCCAGCCTTTAGCGCCAAGCATCACCATATTAGGTCCGGAGCTCTTTGCGGACTCGTTGGACGACCTGGTACCTGAGGGGGAGCGGGGCTCTGAGCTGCTGCCGCCCCCTGACCCAGAAACCATAAAGGAGACCAGAGAGGACCCTTCTGGCCTTGATCCTGGGGGTGGGATCAAGGTGGAGGTAGAGCCAACAGGCAGCTCTGAACCAGCCCCCGTACTCAATACAAGGGGAGGGGTTGGAAGCTGAAGGAGGACAGAGTGTCGGTGGTGAGCACCGGGGATGACTTAGAGCCGTTGTCGGGTGAGGTGGTGGATCCCCTGGTGCCCCCCACCGACTCTTCCCTCATCCCTTTGCGGGAACTCCAGGAATTTTTAGTGAGTAATCGCAGTTGCCAAGACAGGGTCTAGTTGGCCATGGACCAGTGGCATTCATTTCCGCTGGTGTTCTGGTCCACCCATGAGGCCCTAAAGGCTCTCGGGTTGGACAGGAATGCCCGGCGGAGGGTCCATACATTTCTCGCTGGGCTCCTGAAGGAGAGGAAGACTTAAAAAAGTCCCCTTCTTTTATTTCAGGTGATGGAAGCACATTCTGACAATGAAGACTACTATAGCTAGCCTGAACATCCATGGCAGCAGGGACACACAGTGCAGGTTCCAGAACTTCTCGGTCCTCCGGGACGGGAAGTATGCAGTGTGCTTCCTGCAGGAAACCCATACCATTCCGGCAGACAAAGCTACGTGGCTACTGGAGTGGCCGGGGGAGGGGGTGGTGGGGGAGGTCTACATGAGTCACCCAGCCTCCAATTCTGTTGGGGTGGCTATCTTTTTGGCCCCACATTTTCAGCCAGAGATCTTGGGGGTGAAGGAGCCAGTGCCGGGCTGGTTGCTGCACCTTACTGTGTGCCTAGGGGGCGCAGCGCTTCACTTTGTGAATGTGCACGTTCCCCTGGGCTTACAACAACAAGCGAGCTTCTTTGACGAAGTGTCCATTCATCTGGGCTCCATCGACGCGGGCGAGTGCATCGTCCTTGTTGGGGGGCGGTGGGGGGGGTGGGGGGGTGGGGTGGGGGTGCTGGGTGGTGTGTCGGATTTCAACTCCATCCTCAAGGCCTGGGACCGCCATGGTACCCAACACTGCACGCTAGGTGTGAGTAAGTTGCCGGACCTGGTCGGGTCCTTCGACTTGGTAGACCTCTGGTGAAATCTCCATCTGACTCCAGCATTTTCACTTTCGTGTCACCTGGAGTCAGAGTGTTCAAACTTGACTGCGTTTACATTTCTAAGGCGTACGTGTCCTGCGTTCAGTCGGCTTCCATGTGGTGGGTGCTGTGCACGGACCACCATCTGGTGTGGGCGGAGCTCGATCTGTTCTGCGCTCGGACGGGGTCTGCTTACTGGCACTTTAACAACCTGCTGCTGGAGGACGAGCGTTTCCTGGACTTGTTCTGTCGTTTCTGGACTGGCTGGAGAAGGAAGTGGGGAGACTTCCCCTCCTTGAAGCTATGGTGGGACGTGGGTAAGGCTCATGTCCGCATCAACTGTCAGGAATACACAAGGGGGTCAACAAAGAGGTGGAAATCCAGGATTGAGGAGTCGGAGAAGGAGGCGCTCAATCTGGAGGCACGTCTCAGCCCGCCGTGGACCCGGCCCTGTGGCTGGCGTATGAAGAGAAGAAGAGCGCACTGCGGGACCCGCAACTCATTGGGTCTCGCGGCGCGTACTTGAGGTTGCGGATCCGGTTCTTCAAAGACCTGGACCCTGCCCCCCCACCCCCCGGCATCTTCTACTCGCTGGAAAAAAGGCATGGGGTCCATCAGCAGCTCCTTATGCTGCTGACCGATGACGGATCCCTAGTGTCAGATCCGGAGGGCATCAGGGCCCTGTTCTCTCCGGATCTGTCCAGCGAGGATGCTCGCAGAGTTTTGTGGGAGGACCTCCACAGGTTGGTGCAGAGGGCACCGGAAAGTTTGACTCCCCTTTAAGTCTGGGGGAGCTGACTGGCGCCCTCAATAGCCTCTCCAGGGGCAAATCCCCAGGGCTGGACGGGCTGACCGTGGAGTTCTTCAGGGTGTTCTGGGACATCCTGGGGAATGACTACGTGGGGGTCCTGGGGGAGAGTATTTCAACCGGAGAGATGCCCCTTTCGAGGCACTGGGCGGTCATTGCCCTGCTGCCTAAGAAGGGGGAATCTCCTCCTGCTTAAAAACTTCCTCAGCATGGATTATAAAACCTTCGCCAGTGCCATGTCTTCTCACCTTGGCACCATGCTGGACCACATGATCCACCCTGACCAGTCTTACACCGTCCTGGGCCATACCATCTTTGACAATATTCATCTGGTCCGTGATATCATTCATTTTTCCAAGAGGACTGGCCTGTCGAGTGCCTTCCTGTCTCTTGACCAGGAGAAGGCGTTCGACAGGGTGGATCATGAATATTTATTCGGGACTCTGTGCGCATTCAGGTTTGGGACACATTTCGTCGCCTGGATCCGACTTCTGTACGCTGCCGCAGAGTGTCTAGTTAAGATTAATGGGTCCCTGACAGCGCCCCTTCACTTTGGGAGAGGGGTGCATCAGGGCTGCCCCCTGTCTGGCCAAATGTATTCTATCTGCGTGGAGCCTTTCCTGCGCCTCTTGCAGAGGAGGTTGTTGGGATTGGTTCTGCGCTGGCCGGGTAGTGGGGTGGTCCTTTCAGCTTATGCCGAAGACATGTTCATCTTGTTTAGCGACCCGGTTGACCTGCGGAGGATGCGCCAGTGCCAGGAGGTCTGCTCTGCTATGTCTTCTGCCAGGATCAACTGGGGCAATTGTTCTGGACTCCTGGCTGGTCCTTGGCAGATGGATCCCCTACCTGAGGAGCTCAGGCCTTTCAACCGGAGCAGAACCAGCCTCCTCTACCTGGGGGTCCATCTCTGCCCTGCTGAGGAATCCTGGCCGGCGAACTGGCAGGAGCTGGAGACCAAAGTCACCACTTGCCTGCGACGATAGACAAGACTGCTCTGAGTTCTGTATTACCAGGGTCGAGTTCTGGTCATAAACCAGCCAATTGCCTCCATGCTGTGGTACCAGCTGGTCACTTTGACTCCTTCCCCAGACTTTGTCACGAAAATCCAGAGAATGCTCGTCGTCTTCCTCTGGGACAAAAGGCTGCACTGGGTCATTGCTGAGGTTCTGAGTCTCCCGCTTAGGGAGGGCGGTCAGACGCTGGTGTGCCTACGCACCCAAGTGACGACCTTCTGTCTTCAGGCCCTGCAGCGATACCTTTACGTTGAGCCCTCTCCGTATTTCTTCCGCCAGGTGCACGGCCTGAATTATGACGTGCAGCTCCTGTTTATAGACCTGAGGGTCCTTCGTGGCTCCTTGCAGGTGTTACCCGTCTTTTACCAGGACCTAATCAAAGTCTGGAACATGGTCGTCTTGCAACACAGCTCTCCACCGTCAGGAGTAGTGGCTATTGTCAGAGAGCCACTGCTCAGGAATCCTGTCTTTTTCAGTGGCTGGCGGAGAGGAGGGCTGTGGTTGCCGGGGTAACCAGGATCGGGGACATGCTGGGTGGCGGAGGAGTGGGCTGGATGCTTCCATAGGAGTTGGCGCATCGCGCATCTGAAGACATCCGGCTCGCGCCCAATGCCATTCAAGACCTTAGGCCGTCCGTGTTCGGTCCCAACATCATACTGGGCCTCGAGGTGGCACAGGTGCGTGGTAGTCTTCCGTCTGAGCGTACCCCTGTTCGGACGGAATTCCACATAGGCCCCAAGCCCCGAACCCTCCCTTGGGAGCCGGTGCCCCAGTCGCCCCGTGGAAATGCCCTCCATGTCCTTTAGCACAGCCCGGAGAGTATTCCTGTATGGGCTGCTGCTGCACACCCTTCACTTCCTTGTCCATGCTCGCCGTCCCAGACACGCCTTGATGTGTCTTGTTGCCGTCTGGCGACAGAGGTTCCCATTGGGGGGGGCCCTCTATAGTGGTGTCTTGCCGTTGGGGATCTGGGGTGGAAGGTGTTGCACGCAGCAGTCCCATATAACCATAGGATGCGTCAGTTCACAGACTCCCAACTTACTTGCGTCGTTTGCGGCCTTGTGGATTCCTTGGACCACATGTATATGTAGGGTGTTGTAGGCTGCACTCTCTTTTCAGTTATTTAAAAAACCTTCTATTGATCCTTACTTATAAACTCTAGTAATTTCTATTTGGCTCAGCCAGTCCATGTCAGCATTTACCCTCCACATGAGCAACAATCATATCTACTTGCCCTATTCCAGTATCAATTTATCAACCGCGTTTAATCTTGAATGGTAACTTGGTTTTTCCCTCAAATGCTAAGCCTGGAAGTGAATTCAACATCCTCAGCACTTACTGTATAGATTATTTGTCATTCATTCACAGGAATCACTGGTAAAGCTAGCATTTATTGTCCATCCCTAATTAGTCATAGTGGGTCTGGAGTCACATTATAGATCAAACTGGATAAGGAGGCAGAATTACTTCCTTAAGGGACATTTGTGAACCAGGTGGGTTTTTACAACAATCTGATAGTTTCATGGTCACTCTTACTGATGCTGGCTTTTTATTCAAATTTCCAACCATGGTGGGATTTGAATTCTGGTCTCCAGATTATTGGACCAGACCTCTGGATTACTACTTCAGCAATGGAACCACTATGCTCTCTGCCCCCTGTTCCAAATCTCTGAAATGTGTATCTATGGTCCTTTGTCTAAAACCATCAATGTCTGCTTTTATCAACCCTGTTCCATTCTTTCATAATTTTAAATACTTCTATCATATTGTTCCATAACCTACGTTATTGTAATTAAAAAGGGCCAAATTTTACAAGTCTTTCTTCATATTTTTATTTCCATACACCAAGCAACATTCTAGTCAATCTATGTTGTCCCCTTGCCAAAGCCTCAATATCCTTACTATTGTATGAATCCTAATACTACACACCATCCTCAGGTCTTATTAAGGTTTTATATGGCCCAGCATTATCTCTTGGCTTTTATATTTTATGTCATGTCATGTGTGCTTTTCAATCCAAAATAAACAAGCAGAAAAGACAGACTTTGTTTCTGTTTCACCCCAGCTCAGTATTACTGACAGGTAGATAATGAAGTCCCAATCCAAAGTCTCACCAATTGTCAGATTGAAAGGCTCTGTGTCAATCTCAAGATAGTGCAGCCTTTGTTGCAAATTAAATACAGGAATAGAGCTGACACGCGGTGCCTGAATCAAAGGTCCGGAAGCTCCTGCAAGCTTCACCTCTCTGCTGCTATCCATTCCCTTGGAACTACAGGCTTCTGACCACAAGATCATAAGGAGTAGGCCATTCAGCCCATTGAGCCTGCCCAACCCTTCAATAAAATCATGGCTTACCTGATTGTGGTCCTAACTTCACTTTCCTGCCTGCACTCCATAACTCTTGATTCCTTTGTAGATCAAAAATCTATCCAGCTCAGCCTTGAATATATTCAATGACCCAACCTTTACTGCTGTCTGGGGAAGAGAATTCCAAAGACTAACGACCCTATAAGAGAAGAAATTTCTCCACATCTAAATGGGAGACCCTTTATTTTGAAATTGTGCCATCCTAGTTCTAGATTTCCCTATAAGGGAAAACATGTTCTCAACATCTACCCTGTTCAAGCCCCCTCAGAATCTTATATGTTTCAATAAGGCCATCTCTCATTCTTCTAAACTCCATTGAGTATAGGCCCAAACTGCTCAACCTTGTTCCTCATAAGACAATCCCTGCATCCTAGGAATCAGCCTAGTGACGCTTCTCTGACCTGCTTCCAATGAAAGTATATCCATTGTGAGGAAATAGAGACAGTTTAATTAAGTTGTATTTGTGGGTGTGAGGAATGAGTGTTAGCTTTAAAGTTTTAAGTTTGATTTGTATTTCTCTATGTGTGTTAAGAAAAGGTTAAATTGAGCTTTAGTTTCACTTTAAAAAGGTGTCTGCATTTCTAATGAGGGTTTTTACAACAGTTGCAACTAAGTTAAATAAACAAGGGTGGAAGAATTGGGCTCAGCAGGGGTCCAGAGAGACGGTTCCCTCACAGAGACACACACACACACAAAAGCTAGAAACAGCAGTTTGTTTTGGAAGCTGTTGGAATTCAACGGGTTTTGAAGATAGCTGCCAAGCTGGAGCAACCTAGAAGGAGCAGCAGATAGCCACCTCCAAGCTAAAGTTGGTTGAAAGTAGCTGCCAGAGAGAGACTGGAATGAGAGGGACAGATAGCCAGTCCCAAACTAAAGAAAAACCCCAAAAATCCAGGGGAGTGGAACAGGGGAAAGTCTCAAGAAGACCTTCTAGTCAAAGGAAGGACTGGAACCTGGAAAAGATTCAGTTGTTAAGATTGAGGGGCAGAGAGAAAGGCTCCACACTTCAGATTTAAAGAGACAAAAGCTGCAGAAAGCAAATTTAAAGTGAGAACAGCTTGCAAGAAGGTCCAAAGAGACAACTGAAAGTCTATAACTCTTTGCTGTGGGCATGTGAAACAGTGGTGTTGACAGTGGAGTTGCTGACAGAGACTACATGGAAGACAGCTTGAATGCATGCGGTGACCCAGGGAAAAGGAACATTGGAAGGAGAGTTCAAAACCCTGGAGCTGAACCCTTGTAGAAGGCGTCTGAGCGAAAACGTCGGCTTGGGAGACGATTCCAAGGCCAGGTCTTGGAGAGTGGAGCTTGGAAACCCTCGTGTGAAAGACAGAGTGCAGTGAGACAGGTTGGCTCACGGTGTGACAAACATCTGGGGTAAGTTGCAGAGAGATCCATAGCATCTGGTTGAGGTGGCATCTGTCCCTTGGTTTCAGAGTGTTTGGGATATGACCACAGGGTGCCTATTGGTTTATATGGACTGAGTACTTCTTGTGAACATTAGAGCATAAGGCAGTTTTTGTAACTTGTGTTATCCTTACAAATCTGTATGTATCGGTAAAGGTATAGTTGTGGGTGAAGGAGTATTGTAATATAGTCCATCTTTTCTTATTTAATGTTTTATTCTTTTATTAGAAGTTCATCAGCTGACTCCTGTGACTGTGTTCAGTAGCTACTCTCCACATATTTAAACAAGCAAATAAAAGTTAGGATCTATCAAGCTGGGTTCCACCCTGGGATCAGGCTTGTCCAGGGGTAATCTCAGCTGGTATCATAACACCCTCCTTAAGTAAGAAGACCAAAACTGTACACAGTACTCCAGGTGTGGTCTCACCAATACCCTGTGCAGTTGGAGCAAGACTTCCCTACTTTTATACTGCATCCCCCTTACAATAATGGCCAACATTCCATTTACCTTCCAGTTACTTAATGGTCCTGCATGCTAACCTTTTGTAATTCATGTACAAAGCTACCCAGATCTCTGTACTGCAGCATTCTGCAGTCTCTCTCCAATTAAATAATATTCTGCTTTATAGTATTATTCTTCCTACCAAAGTGGATAACCTCACATTTTCCCACATTATACTCCATATATTTTTGCCCATTCACTTAATCTATCTATATCCCGTTGCAGACTCTTTGTATCTTCTCACAATTTGTTTTCCTATCTATTTTTGTATCATCAGCAAATTTGGCTACAATACAGTCAGTCCTTTCCATCTAAGTCATTAATGTAGATTGTAAATAGTTGAGACCCTAGCACTGATTCCTGCGGCACTCCACTAGTTACAGTTTGCCAAGTTAGAAATTACCCATTTATATGGCTCTCTGTTTCCTGTCAATTAGCCAATCTTCTATCCAAGCTAATATATCACCCCAACACCACGAGCTCTTATCTTGTATAATAACTTATTATGTGGCACCTTACCAAATGCCTTTTGGAAAGCCAAATATACTGTATCTGCAGGTTCTCCTTTATCCATCCTGCTTGCTACGTCCTCAAAGAATTCTGATAAATTTGTCAAACATGATTTCCCTTTCACAAAATCATATTGACTCTGCCAGATTGTATTCTGATTTTCTAAATGTCCTGCTACTATTTCCTTAATAATGGAATCTAGCATTTTCCCCAATGACAGATGTTAGTCTAACTGGACTATAGTTTCCTGCTTTCTGCCTTCCAGCCTTGAATAGTGGTTTGCAGTTTTCTAATTCACTGGTACCTTTCCAGAATCTAGGTGATTTTGGAAGATTACAATCAATGCATTCACTATCTCTGGAGCCACTTCTTTTAAGACCCCAGGATACAGGCCAGCAGGTCCAAGGGACTTGTCAGCCTTTAGTTCCATTAGTTTTCTCAGTATTTTTTCCCTAGTGGCCTGCTGCTGCTGCTGGTGATTTTGCTTGTTATCTTGATGCTCATCTGAAGTCCAATCTAATGTAGCATAAGCAGCACCCAAACTGATCTGATAAACCAGATCTTCAAATTGTGTAAAATAGCCTCTTAGCAAATATGGCAAGAGTTCCACGGTCATACCATCAGCAGTTCACTCATCATCCCAGAAGGCAAGAAAAGGGTATGCTGCAATTTGAAAAGGGGCATGGCATGAACATAGCATCACCCTCAATTTTCTCAGCCACATCAGATTCACAGCCAGTACCATGAGCCATCTCGTCCTAGACCTCAGGAGATGCAGGTATCCTTGACTCTCACCAATTCTGTTCTGCTCCATTCTATGGTATGTCGCCTTGTCTACCTAGTGAGGGTGCAGAATGTCAGTAATTGTCAGTAATACTTGGCACTCTATGTGAAGGCAGTGAGAGATGGGTGTAAGGCTGGCAGCATTGGTAGGTGTGTGAGGCTGACATCGTATCTGGATGAATCTTGAATGCCAGTCATGTGAATTTGCATTCACTGACCTTGACCACACATGAGGTTATTAAACTTACTCTTATATTGCTGTCAGGTCCTGGAGCCTGGGATTTGGCCCACCCTGTCAACTTGCTCCCACTGCCTTCTCAGGGTGTTCATTTAGGGCCTCCTCGCCCCCCATGAAACTATGGCATCTCTTTTCCTCCCCACTTCCACCACTAATACCTTCAATTCTGCATCTGTCACCCTGGAGTCCCCTCTGCACTGATGTTCCATTTTCCAACTTATAATTTATAGCAATATTATTCAGTGCAGTTTTTAAGAAGGACAGTCTGCCTTTAAGAAGAGCAAGCTAACTGCACCACATAATCTCAGAACAGCCCTGTTCAGTCTCCTGCTATGCTTAGAGGCAGCCAGCAGTGTGATAAGGGTGTCAGCAGTCAGGGACCTGCTTCAGATCATGCTACTATCAGGTAAATGAGGTGGAAGCCTCCCAGAGTGTAGGTGGTGGTTTCCTGCACTGTTGCTACCCTCTACCCTGGGCCTTGCCAAAGAGTGTTCGCTACCTTGAACCCTGGCTGTGGGCCCCATCTGTAGGCTGGAATGACTGATTCGTTCACTGCAATCTGTGTGGTGCTTGATTTGGTCAATTGCAGTGGCAAACTGGACTGGGATGGCAGCTGTTGTGTGATAGTATACTTTACTAGTGAGATAGTGGCATACTTGGCACTCTTCCCATCCGAACCACAAAACTCCAGAGCCACCATGGAAAGCGTTCGTGATTGGCTCTGCATGACCAGGACTTGGAATTAGCACTTTGGGCTCACATTTAAGGCCAAGACATCAGCCGTAATCGACTGTGACTCCTTCAGGGTTTTCTCCCACTCAATGCTTAGGCCACAAAATTGAGTTCTGCAGTGCCACAGCTGGCTGGCTGACAGGCAACAGCAAGGGCACTAGCACAATGACAGTGGTGGGAGCATGAATGTTGTCATCCTGAGAGAGGACAGCAGTTTAGGGCTCCATGGAGCCACCTCAGCAATACTAGTAATCTGTTGGAGAAATAAGCAGAAATATGTCATCATCCTCTGATTTTAGCCCCACCACTGGCCAGACAGCAACTCCAATTATTCCAGCATGATTTCCTCCATGGGGGTGAGCACTTGCAGTCATGCCTGTCCCTTGCCAGTTAGTTACCATTGCCACCTATTACGGGTCACTACCTATTACAGGTCACCTTGTTCTGCAAGAGAGAGGGAAGTTTGTCACTGAGTGTGATGCAGTGTGTTTGTGTGATGTGCCTACCACAGTTGAATATTTGGCAGCGTGAACAAGCTGTGAGATGTGAGCTGTGGTGCAGAATTTGGATGTCACTATAAGACCAAGAATTGGCAGAGAAATGGACTATAGTGTGAGAAAATCACTTTCTGTCCGATAACATACTGTAGTAAAATAAAGCTGATAAAGCAGAGTTACAGGGTCGCATAGACCTGTCAGCACAAAATACAGATTTAAGATTTGAGTTCTGACCATTGGGCATTGATGTGAAATGTTAACTCTCTCTCCACAGACGCTGCCAGACGTGCTGAGTTTTTCCAGCATTTTCTGCTTTTATTTTAGATTTCCAACATCATCAATATTTTGCTTTTGAATACAAATTTAACCATGCTCAGAGATGGTCAGTGGTGGAACCCAGATTTAAACATGGCTGAGAAAGGTGCAAATAACATTAAAATTGAACTTGTACTTAAGTTAAAATGCACTCAGGAACGTCTGTGAAAGAGAGGGGTTTGGAGGAGAAAGATTAAAGGGTGGTAATGAATTAGCAAGGATCGAGATGCACAACAAAGGAGCATACCAGCCCTAGAACCATGGAAACTCTGACAAATAGCATTAAAAATTCTGGTTGCTAAATAAGCACAATAAATAGTATTTAAATACTCAAGTACGTAAAGCTTCAAAAAATAAAATAAAATTTACAACTATGTTCCTGATTTAAAATTGTCTTTTCTGGACTCCTTTGGTGGAGCATCCAACATAAGAGGTTTAAAGATCAAGCCAAATGAGGATATGCGCATCTGATGATATCACCATGCAAGTGAAGGGACCCTGTGTGCATGATGATGCCACCGTGAATGATTGGAACCATACATGCATAAATTGGTATGCCATAGGAGAATACAAGAATTAGGAGCAGGAGTAGGCCCTTGAGTCTATTCAGCCATTCGATAAGGTCATGGTTGATTTGATTGTCTCCTCGACTCCACTTTCCTGTTTGCCCCCATAACCCTTGACTCCCTTGTCGATCAAAAATCTATCTAACTCAGCCTTTAACATATTCAGTAACCCAGCCTCCAGTGCTCTGTGGGGAAGAGAAATAGATTAACGACCCTTTGAAAAAAGAAATTTCTCCTCATCTCAGTCAGTTTTAGACACATTTTTGATAATATCACTGAGAAGAATGGGACTGCACAAGCATGAACTAGCAAAATTCAATCAATGTGTGCATGCGCCAAAAACACATTTCTCGTTTGTAGGCAGGAGTTACTCCCTAAATAGTTACTGAATATCGGATGTTAGGTTAACGTCCAGAAACATGGTTTGGATAATATTCTGATACAGGATGGGAGTAACCACTACATGCAGAGCTAGAGTAACATCCAAATACAGGGCTGAATTAGCAACTTAATACAGAACTGGATAAATGTACAGGGCCACAAGGCTAGAACAACACCGTAAGAGGGAATAACATTCAGACATACAGTCAAAGTAATAACAGAATATGACCTGGAGTAATGCCCAGCACTAAGCTGCAGTAATACAGTGTGCTGGATTAACTCTCTAACTGGGAGCTGTTTTACATCCTCCTTAACATATATACTTGTTTAAAAGTCAAATTTCTGAGACCAAATTTTCTTAGGACAGAAGTTATGGGTTATGCTTTTGAGGGATTGACATGAGTGCTTGATTTGAACCCAAAAAAGTCTGATCCAATGGAATAAAGTCAAAATGAATAACACTAAAGAATTCATGTTAATTCTCTAACATTTATTTATTTTATAACATTACAAACTATACACATTTCATCCAACAGAATATAAATATATACCATAACAAATTAACTACAACATCAATGAAATACCGAACAATTTGTCCCACTAGCCTGGTTGTATAACATCATCATATGGATCTTCCTCATTTTCATCACCATCATCAGTGGTAGTACCAGTAACTTTGGCATCATCATTCCACAAGTAATAATCGAGCACATTCAATATTCCACACTTTAGAAATTATTTTTTGACAATGTTGGGATCAACTTCATTCCACACGTCTATGACCCATTGGCACAATATTGCTAATGAGGATGTTAGCATATACCTGCCTTTGGTGAATGTTTTCTCACCTTCCAACATCCATTGTTCCACATCTTTCAGATACTATCCTTGAGAAGTTTATTTATACATACACACAAGGGTTGAACAACACTCATAAGATTGCCGTTGCAGTGTTGCTTGATCTCACTTCACAGACTATATCATTGACAAGGTGAGATTTGAACATGTCCCAGATGAGCAAACTGTTTTCTTTGTATGGACCTCCTGATCTCAAAATCCACAGTTCTTTAATCCATTTCAACTGCCTTCATCCATCCAGCCTTTCTCATGAAAGTGGGTGACAACGTCTTTTTGAAATTTCTCTTAGGATAGAACTTTAAACTTTAATATCACCATTGGCTTTAATTTTGTGCCATTCGCCATTCAGGATGGAACCATGTCTTATGGTCAGTCGTCTTTACAAAGATAGTTTTTTCACCACTCTTGGTAAAGGTCTTGTTTTCTGGCATATCGAAGTTCATCAGTCTTTTATCCATATTTCCCTTGCAGGTCAATCAATACGTATTTTTCTCTCGATGTCGGATGACAAAATGGTGGAATTTGATGATTTTATTGTCAAGTTCAATCAGTAAATACTATGACATTTTTTTTCTGACGAGAGTACTAGATCGTGCCTTTTCATGAATTTTGTGCACCACCTGGCCCTGGCTTTGAATTCTGAAATACCATCTTGCTTTGCTTCGCTGAGAGCGTAGTCAGATGACTCCACAGATAATAATATGACCATTTTACCAAAGCTCATTAACCCATTCTGCCACTTTTTTCTCCAATTTAAATTGAGCTGCGCACTTGTTATTCTTTCTCGAAGGTATCATGATAGATCACGTGGTACACTAGTCTTGTCAGTTGGCTGGGAGATTGCCGCTAGAATTGGCAGAGGGAAAATCTAAAGGTTCTTATGCATGCCTTTAAATGAATGAACTGTAGTAATTACCAGTAAGTAAAAAAAAGCCATTTGATCCCTGAAAAAAATAAATGAGGTATATGAAAAATTATGTTTTTTTAGGTCAAAAGTCATGTGGTCAACTTACCACGAGATTGACTTTTACACTAGTATATATTGTCAGTTGAAAACCTGCAAGTCCTGTGCTTCTTCTCAATGTCTTTCAGTGACTGGTCAGGTGCTCTATGGGTAATCAGTGACTGGCTACCTGCTGTCACTTGGAGCTGTAAAATCCTTAGTGTAACCTAGCCTCTTAGCTTCATGCTCTGTCAGTGCATGCTCATGACAATGGCACAGTGTGAACAACTGTAAACTAATGAAGCAATGAGACATCGTTGGTGTGACATTACTAATACTATTAATTCCATCTATTATTTACACTCAGCGTTTTCCTGTGTTAATGGGAAAATCAAAGCAATTTCTGTGATTTTAATTAAATTGTGCTCCATTTAATTAATTATGAACAAGCTGTAACAATCTGTGAGGGTATTGCTTAGATGTGAATGTGACTTCAATCCCTCGTGTCTGGCTTTACACAAGCTCCCCATTGACAGACTAATGATAAGTACATTGCTTAGGAAGCTGGGGAGGTACAAAATCACACCCAAGTGGGGTTCCAAGCTATGCGGAATGCTAGACTCCAGGTTTAATTTCCTATCTGTGGTGAGTTATTAAATTCAGTTGGGACAGAAAATGTCACCCCACAGCTGACCTCAGTGTTCTTGTGTAAAAGAGGTGCAACTTCAGCCAGGGTTCTAGCTTCTGATTGCCATACATAACTCTGGATGTGTGCTGGACAAGGACAGAATTGGACTTGACAGGGAAGTTTTCCTTGCTGGGATAACTTGTTGATACCCTCTGAGGCAAAAGATGAAGGGTGGGAGGGGGTAGTAATTTAAGAAAACTAACAGTGAAACCACATCCCATAAAGCCTCCAAAATAGAGGGGCAAAAACAGGGGGCTGTTTAAAAAAAAAAGTGAAAGGGTAAATTTTCAACAAATTCAGTCCAGGCGAAACATAGATCAATCAAAAGATCAAATGTTTGGTCTACAGGAAGATTGAAAGAACTTGCACTTCTATAGCACAATCCACATATTTAAAGAGCTTCACAGACAATGGCCAGGATTTTCCGGCCACATCGGGGGCAGGACCTGCTATGAGTGAGGCGGTGCCCCAGCCAGAAATCCATTGACTTGCGGTGGGACCGGAAGATCCCAGTGGCGGGCGGGTGTGGAAAATCCCACCCAATGACATTTTTTTGAAAAGCACTTACTGTTGGTACTTCAGCAATCAAAGCAGTCAATTTATGCACTGTAAGGTCCCACACATGGGAAATAAAATGAATGATCAGTTAAAATGTGTTTGGTAATATTGATCAAGGGATGAATGGTGGCCTGGACACCAATAGAACTCCCTACTCATCTTTATATGGTGCTGTGGGATCTTCTATGCCTGAGCAGACAGACAGAGGCCAGAATTTTCCAGCCCCGTTGGTTTTGGCATTGGGGATCATGGCAGGCCTTGGGTGGGGGGGAACAACATGGCGAGAAGGCCAAAAATTGGTTTCACACATCATGAAACCAGTTCGTGATTGTCCGTTGGTCAGTGGCAGGCTGCATATCTCGCTGCCGCACGTTGGGAACCTAATTTCAATACTTTAGTATCTCTTTGTATGTCCTGCTCGCTGGAATCATTGCCCCATGCTGGAACTTTACATAAGTGACGTGCACCTGGCAATCTGCACTTCACTTGGGATTTTGAGGTTTTAGGGGAGCTCGTGGGCAGGTCTCTACCTATCAGATTAGCTGTAAGGCGGGGCTGGCTTTTCAGTGGCTGCAGGGCTAGGGCTTGCTTGGGGAAGGGGGTGAAGTGGCCCTAGGCAAGGGAAGAGGCTGCAGGGTTGAGGGCTGTACAGGGGAAGCAGGGTATGAGGGCACATGTTGATCTGTGCAAGTGGCCTGAATATGTGAGGGCTCAGAAGGCAGTCTCCAGAGGAGATGAAGCCAGATAGAAATGTGAGGGTTTGTATGAGAGAGAGTGATGTTCCTTGAGCTAGCAGTGAATGAGATGCCAGTGAATGTGTGATGGCCTTGTGAATATCTGAGTTTTTAAAATATGGCATCCTGCTTGAGAAAGAAGTGAGCTAGCAGCTTGGCTGGCAAATTGGAAGCTGCCTGCCAGCGAGATGGTGTGTTCCCTGTGGCTGCATAATTAATGAGGCAGGAATGAGACAACACACCCATGGAAAACCCACCATTGCGGCCGGCAGGTAAACTGACTTTTTTCTCACCTGCTACCACACTTTATGCAAATCTGGGACAATTCCACCCAGAATCTTGCTTTAGTATCTTATTGGAAAGTTGCCATTGTGATAACATGGCACTCCCCCACTACAACAATAAATGAGCCAGTGCAGATTAGCTCAAGTTCTGTAATAAGGCTTGAAACCAGTCTGCTAAGAGGCTACCCCCAGGCCAAGTTCTGTTGAGTCTTGCGGACTCGAAACGTTAACTGTGCTCCCTTCCACAGATGCTGCCAGACCTGCTGAGTTTTTCCAGGTATTTTTGTTTTTGACATTAACTATGATTGGATGGATGGATGGAAGAGACTTATACCGATTTGCCTTCAAATGCTGAAAATCAGATTGTGAATGCAATAGCAGTGATTTTCAAGATGCTAGCTTTTGAATGGTTGTGCATGAATTGGATTGGAAAATAGTCCAGTTAGTGCCAGGTGTCAGCACTGTGCTCTCAAGCATATGCTCCTCTGGGTGGCACTTCTTCATATGCAGCTGGTGTTAAGAATGTGTTTGATGTCTTTCAGCTACATTATGGTTCAGTTGTCAGTCACAATGCAGCAATCTCAGGGTGATGTTTTACAGTGAACATGACAAACAGTTACACCCCCGCCCTTCTCATGTCTCTCTCAATTACTCATCCTGCATGAAGATAGCATTCCTTAAAACCATACATCATGAAAAAGATCAAGCTTCCTTTTTAAGAAGAAACATCAATTCACCTATATGGCAAATATCAAACACTCATCTCTTGGCAAAGCAGTGAACACCACAGGCTGCCTGAGAAGCAGCACATTCCACTGTACCTCCAAAACAAAAACAAAAATACCTGGAAAAACTCAGCTGGTCTGACAGCATCTGCAGAGAGGAACACAGTTCATGTTTCAAGTCCGTATGATTCTTCAGCAGAACTAAGGAAAAATAGAAAAGAGGTCAAATATAAGCTGGTTTAAGACCATAAGACATAGGAGCAGAAATTAGGCCATTCGGCTCATCGAGTCTGCTCCGCCATTCAATCATGGCTGATAAGTTTCTCAACCCCAATCTCCCGCCTTCTCCCCGTAACCTTTGATCCCCTTACCAATCAAGAACCTATCTATCTCGGTCTTAAATACACTCAGTGACCTGGCCTCCACAGCTTTCTGTGGCAACGAATTCCATAGATTCAACACTCTCTGGCTAAAGAAGTTTCTCCTCATCTCTGTTCTAAAAGGTCTTCCCTTTACTCTGAGGCTGTGCCCTCGGGTCCTAGTCTCTCCTACTAATGGAAACATCTTCCCCACGTCCATTCTATCCAGGCCTTTCAGTATTCTGTAAGTTTCAATCAGATGCCCCCTCATCCTTCTAAACTCCATCGAGTATAGACCCAGAGTCCTCAAACATTCTTCATATGTTAAGCCTTTCATTCCTGGGTTCATTCTCGTGAACCTCCTCTGGACCCTCTCCAGGGCCAGAACATCCTTCCTGAAATACGGGGCCCAAAATTGCTCACAATATTCTAAATGTGGTCTGACGAGAGCCTTATAAAGCCTCAGCAGCACATCCCTGCTTTTATATTCTAGTCCTCTCAAAATAAATGCCAACATTGCATTTGCCTTCCTAACTACCGACTCAACCTGCAAGTTAACCTTAAGAGAATTCTGGACCAGGACTCCCAAGTCCCTTTGCACTCCAGATTTCTAAATTCTCTCCCCATTTAGAAAATAGTCTATGCCTCTTCTTCCTACCAAAGTGCATGACCTCACACTTCGCCAGGTTGTATTCCATCTGCCACTTCTTTGCCCATTCTCCTAACATGTCCAAATCCTTCTGCAGCCTCCCCACCTCCTCAATACTACCTGTCCCTCCACCTGTCTTTGTATCATCTGCAAACTTAGCGAGGATGCCCTCAGTTCCTTCATCTAGATCATTACCGTATAAAGTGAAAAGTTGTGGTCCCAACACTGATCCCTGCGGAACTCCACTAGACACCGGCTGCCATCCTGAGAACGACCCCCTTATCCCCACTCTCTGCCTCCTGCCAGACAGCCAATATTCTATCCATGCTAGTACCTTGCCTCTAACACCATGGGCTCTTATCTTACTGAGCAGCCTCCTGTGCGGCACCTTGTCAAAGGCCTTCTGGAAGTCCAAGTAGATAACATCCATTGGCTCTCCGTTGTCTAACTTACTCGTTACCTCCTCAAAGAATTCTAACAGATTTGTTAGGCATGACCACCCCTTGATGAAACCATGCTGACTTTGCCCGATTTTACCCATGCACTTCCAAGAATTCTGAAATCTCATCCTCAATAATGGACTCTAAAATCTTACCAACGACCGAGGTCAGGCTAGTCGGCCTGTAGTTTCCCGTCTTTTGCCTCACTCCCTTCTTAAACAGGGAGGGTTACATTAGCGATTTTCCAGTTCTTTGGGATCCTCCCTGACTCCAGTGATTCCTGAAAGATCACCACTAACGCCTCCACTATCTCTTCAGCTATCTCCTTCAGAACTGGGGGGGTGGGGGGTGGGACGGGTGGAGCTGGATAGAGGGCCAGTGATAGATGAAGATAACCAAAAGATGTCATAGACAAGGACAAAGAGGTGTTGAAGCTGGTGATATTATCTAAGGAATGTGATAATAAAGGTACAGATAGCCCTAGTGAGGGTGGGGTGGGGGGAAGGGATCAAAATAGGCTAAAAGGCAGAGATAAAACAATGGATGGAAATACATTTAAAAATAATGGAAATAGGTGGGAAAAGAAAAATCTATATAAATTATTGGAAAAAAGGAGGATCGGAAAGGGGGTGGGGACCAGCTTATATTTCACCTCCTTTCTATTTTTCCTTAGTTCTGTTGAAGAGTCATACGGACTCAAAACATTAACTGTGTTCCTCTCCACAGCTGCTGTCAGACTTGCTGAGTTTTTCCAGGTATTTTTAATTTTGTTTTTTCATTTGAACCATGCTGGGACCAGTGTCCTGGCAAATCGAATAACTAGGGCTATAGAGAGGGTTTTAAACTAAATAATGGAGCGAGGATTAAAGTGAGAGGAAATTTAGAAAGTTAAAGAAAAAGGACAAGGCAATAATGCAGGGTAGTGATATGGATAATGTTAATCAGACTATGACAATACCAATGACATAAAGGGATATGGGGATAGTGAGGGAAAAAGGCATTGAAGTGGATGATCAACAATGATCGTGTTGAATGGTGTAGCAGGTACAATGGGCTGAATGGCCTACTCTTACTCCTATGTTCCCCAGGGGAACTGACAGGCGTTTCTGTGGCCGTAGACATGACTCCAGGATGGTATGTTGTCTCCCTGGAGCCAGGGTCAAGGATGTCATTGAGCGGCTGCAGGACATTCTCCTGGGGGAGGGTGATCAGCCAGAGGTTGTGGCCCATGTTGGTACCAATGACTTAGGGCAGCAAATTCTGGTCGGCTTGCGGGGGCCGGCCCTGCACACCAACACGTAAAATGATCTGCGGTGACGTCAAGCATGCATCCTGGTGTCACCATGCGTCATTCTGCTCTTCTGTTCGGTGGGCACGCAGCCGACTCCAGTGCCCAAACTGTCAAGGCCTATAAGGCTGTTAATAATCTAATTAAAGTAGTTGTCAGGGTTGCCCGTCCAACCTTAGGTTCAGCGGGCAGGCGAAGAGCACAGGCAGCCTTCACATTTTTCATGGAAGCTCATCCACGGGCGGGATGAGGTTTCATGAAGGGTTTATGACTTAAATAAAAAATGTTATTAAAATTCATAAACATGTCCCAGCTCATGTGAAACTATCACATGAGGGGACATGTCCGAATAATTTTTTAAATTCTTTTATTCAATTTTTCATGATGAAATTAATCTCCCTGAGGAAGCTCCATGCCTCAGGGAGATTTCTGTGCTCTTTCGCACACATGCGTGAAAGAGCACAGGCCCCGACTCTCCCTCTTCACCCTGCCGGCACAGGTAGTGCTAAGCGCTTCTGGGTGCGCATCTCACTGGGTGGGTCTTAATTGGCCCGCCCACATAAGATGGCAGCGCGCAGCCGATCGCGGGTGGCGATTGGCTCCATGCCCACTCCTGACCGGCCCACCCAATGGGGAGAAAATTCTCCCCTTGGATAGGAAAGGGGATGAGGTCCTGAAAGCAGATTTTAGAGAGCTAGGAAGGAGATTAAAAAGCAGGACCTCTAAAGCAGTAATTTGAGAATTACTCCCAGCCCACATGCAAGTGAGTTGAGAAATAGGAGAACTGAGCGATGGAACACGTAGTGTAGGAGGGAGGGCATCAGATTTCTGAGGCTTTGGTATCGGTTCTGGGGAAGGTAGGACCTGTACAAACCGGATGGTCTACACTTGAACAGGACTGGGATGAATATCCTCGCAGGGAGATTTGCTAGTGTTGTTGGGAGCGACGGTGGGGGAGATGGTTTAAACTAGATTGGCAGGGGGTTGGAAATCTGAGGGCAAATTCAGAGCAGGGAACGGGAGATGGAGAATTAGTGAGTGGTCTGCACTGAAGTGCTGCTTTACATGCATTAGAGTGCTTAACTTGGAGTTTGGTGAGTGAGGGAGTTTGGTGAAGAGGGAAGGAGGTGATTCTTTCATTTTTTACCTTTCGTCACAGGAGTTCCATAAGTTGATTGGTTGATAAGTATAGGCCTTTCTGGACTCGGCACAGAGGAGAGAGACAATTGGTGAGTGACAGGTGGGTTATTATAGTACCATACTGTTGTAAACACTTTATATAAAGTTTAAGATATGTCAGCGCAGCTTGGCCATGTGGAATTGCATCCTGAGGGATGTGGGAAGTCATGCAGGCACAAAGTGCCTTCGATGACTATATCTGCAGGAAGTGTCACCAGCTGCAGAAAACTCAAGCTCCAGGCTGCGGAACTTGAGCAGCAGCTGGAGTCATTATGGTGCATCCGCAAGGCTGAGAATTACGTGGATAGCACATTTAGAGAGCTGGTCACAGCACAGCTAAGAAGGTCACAGCACAGCTAAGAAGTACACAGGCAGAGAGAGAATGGGTTGCTGCCAGAGTATCTAAGAGAAACAGGCAGGTGGTGCAGGAATCCTTTGAGGCTATCTCGCTCTCTAACCATTTTTCCATTTTGGATACTAGTGAGTGAAATAGTGCCTCAGAGTACTGCAGCAAGAGCCAAGCTTGTGGCACCACGGGTGGCTCAGTTACACAGGAGGGGAGGGGGAAGAGTGGAAGTGCTATAGTGGTAGGGGATTCCATAGTTCAACATGTGGCTGGAGAAATGGAGTAGGAGGGAGGACTTTAGATTTCTGAGGAATTGGGACCGCTTCTGGGGCAGGTGAGACCTGTACAAGGAGGACAGGTTTCACTTTAACAGAACTGGGACTAATGTCCTTGCAGGGAGGTTTGCTGGTGCCGTTTAAACTAGATTGGCAGGGGGACAGGAATCTGATGGGAAATTCAGAGTGGAGAGGAGAAAAACTGGCAGTGGGAAGTACCAGAAGTATTAACTGATAAGGAGAATATATCAGAGAGTAATATCAAAGTAAATAGAATACTTGGAGAGTTTGATAGAATTAGAGTAGACAATACTAAGTCATTAGATGAGGTCAAAGTAAGGGTGAAAGTAAAAAAGCCTAAATCAGGGCTAATGTACATGTATGTGAATGCACGTAGTGTGGTTAATAAGATCGGTGAACTACAAGCACGGGTTGACAAATCGAATTATGATATCATTGCTATAACAGAGACCTAGCTCAAAGAAGGTAAGGACTGAGCGTTAAATATTCCTGGGTGCAATGAGTTAAGGAGAGACAGGATAGGAAGAACAGGGGTCGGGGGGATTGGCAGTATTGATTAAAGATGGCATTACAGTTCTGGAGAGAGAGGATGTTCCAGAGAGGTCAAGGACAGAATCTTTCTGGCTGGAGGTAAGGAATGAAAAAGGTGCAATAACATTGATCAGTGTAGTATATAGATCACCAACTATTGGAAGGGATGTAGAGAAACAAATTTGCAAAAACGTTACAGAGAGGTGCAAAAATTATAGAGTAATTATAATGAGGGACTTCAGTTATTCAAATATAGACTTGGATAGGAATAGTGCAAAGGGACAAGAGGGACGTGAGTTTCTGGAATGTGTTCAAGATCATTTTCTGCAGCAGTATGTTTCTGGTCCTACAAGAGGGCAGGTACTGTTGGACCTGGTTCTAGAGAATGAGCTGGCCCAAGTGGATCAAATATCAGTGAGAGAGCATTTAGGGGACAGTGACCATTGTATCATAAGGTTTAGGTTGGCCATGGAAAAGGACAAGGAACAAAGCAGGGTAAGGATAATTAACTGGGGGAAAGCCAATTTCAATGGGGTAAGAATGCATCAGAGTCGAGAAAGCTAAAATCAAATGTTGGCAGAAAAGATGGTAGCTGAACAAAGGGCCACCTTCAAAAAAAAGTATTGCAGGCAATGGCAAGGTACGTTCCCTTGAATGGGAAAGGTAGGACAAATAGATCCAGAGCACCCTGGATGACAAGAGAGATCGAGGTGAAGATGAAAAGGAAGAAGTGCACGTACGACAGATGTCAGGTAGAAAATACAATGAAGAATCAGGCTGAATATAGAAAGGCCTGATGGGAAGTGAAAAAATTAATAAGCAAAGCAAAGAGAAAGTATGAAAAGAGACTGGCAGCTAACATAAGAAGGAATCCCAAGGCCTTCTATAAGTATATAAATCATAGAAGTGTGGTAAAAGAAAGAGTAGGACCAATTAAGGATAAAATAAAGAGAACTTGCATGTGGAGGTATGAGAAATAGCGGAGATATTACAAAGAAAAAAGATGCTACCCAGGCTGAAGTGAGAGAGGAGGTAACTGGCACACTCAAAGAATTTATAATTGAGGAGGAAGAGGCGTTAGAAAGGCTATCTTTACTTAAAATAGATAAGGTACCAGGACTGGATGAGATGCATCCAAGGGTACTGAGGGAAGTGAGAGTGGAAATTGCAGAGGCACTAGTGATAATCTTCCAGTGTTCCTTAGACATAAAGGTGAAGCCAGCGAACTGGAGAATTGCAAATGTTACATCTTTGTTCAAAAAAGGGTACAAGGATAAAGCCAACAATTACTGACCAGTCAGTTGGGCTTCAGTGATAGGGAAACTTCTGGAAACTATAGTTCGGGGCAAAATCAGTCGTCATTTTGACAACTGCAGGATAATTAAGGAAAGCCAGCATGGATTCATTAAGGGATAATCATCTTTAATTAATTTGCTGGAGTTTTTTTTGAGGAGGTAACAGAGAAGGTTGATAAGGGCATCACTGCTGATGCAGTATATATGAAATTTCAAAAAGCATTTGATACAGTGCCACACAACAGACTTGTGAGCAAAATTCTAGCTCATGGAATAAAAGATAAAGTAAGCACTTGGATAATAAATTGGCTGAATGACAGGAAACAGAGTAGTGATAAATGGTTGTTTTTCAGATTGGAGGAAATTTTGTAGTGGAGTTCCCCAGGGGTCAGCGTTGGGACCCTTACTCTTCTTGATGTATATTAATGACCAAGACTATGGTGTTCAGGGCACGATTTCAAAATTTGCAGATGAAATGAAGGTTGGAAACGTCAACTGTGACGAGGATAGTCTTGAACTTCAAAAGGACATAGACATGTTGGTGGATTGGACAGACAAGTGGCAGATGAAGTTTAATGCAGAGAAGTGTGAGGTGATTCAATTTTGGCAGGAAGATTATGAAGAGAAAGTATAAAACAAAGGAAGAAACTCTGAAGGGGGTGCAGGAGCAGAAGGACCTCGGTATATATGTACATGTTGAGAAAGCAATTAATAAAGCATATAATATCTTAGGCTTTAATAGGGGCATTGAGTACAAGAGTAAGGAGATCATGTTGAACTTATATAAGATACTAGTTAAGAGTGCTGCATCCAGTTCTGGGCGCTATACTCGAGGAAGGATGTGAAAGCATTGGAGAGAGTACAGAGGAGATTCACAAGAATGATTCCAGGGATCAGGAACTGTAGCTATGAGGATAGATTGAAGAGGTTGGGGTTGTTTTCCTTGGAGAAAAGAAGGCTGAGAGGAGACTTGATGGAGATATTCAAGATCCTAAGGGGTATGGGCAGGGTAAATAGTGAGAAACTGTTCCCACTCAAGAGAGCATCAAGAACTAAAGGGCACAGATTCAAAATAATTGGCAAAAGGAGTAAAAGTGATGTGAGGAAATATTTTTTCACCCAGAGGGCGGTTGGAGTCTGGTATGAACTTTCTGAGAGGGTGGTGGAGGCAGGTTCAATCAAGGTATTCAAAAGGAAATTGGATTGCTGAAAAGAAAGAATGTGCAAGGTTACAGGGCATAAGGCAAGGGAGTGGGACTAGGTAGAATGCTCTTTCAGACTGTTCTTTCAGTGCAGACAGGATGGGCTGAATGGCCTCCTCTGCGATTCTGTGACTCTAACACTACTAAATTCCTGTGCTGTACACTTTTTAACCTGTGCTTCTTATGATTTTCAAAGGTTGTATATGTAAATTCAAGGAGTATAGTAAATAAAGCCGGTGAGCTGAGGGCACATGCCAGCATGATATCATCGCTATAACAGAAACCTGGCTTAAAGAGGGGCAAAAATGGCAGCTCAACATCCCTGGATATAGAGTTTTCAGTCAGGATAAAGAGGGGGATAAAAAAGATGGGGGTGTAGCATTGTTGGTTAAAGAATCAATTGCAGCTATGAAGAGGGATGATATATTAAATGAAGCATCAAATGAGGCCATATTGATTGAGCTCAGAAATAATAAAGGGGCAGCCACATTGCTGGGAGTGTACTATAGACCCCCAAATAGTGGAAGGGAGTCAGAAGAGCAAATATGTAGACAGGTTTCTGAGTGCAAAAACAATAGAACAGTAATCATTGGGGACTTCAATTATCCTAACATCAATTGCAATATGAAGGGCACAGAGGGCACAAACTCTTGAACTGAATACAAGAGAACTTTCTTCAGCCAGCACGTAACAAACCCAATGAGAGGGGACACAATTCTAGATTTGGTCTTAGGAAATGAACCTGGGCAAGTGGATGAAGTAGCAATGGGGGACCATTTTGGAAATAGTGGCCATAATACAGTTAGATTTGGCATCATTATGGAAAAGGACAAAGATAGAACAGAAGTAAAAGTTCTAAGTTGGAGGAAGACAATTTTACAAAGCTGAGAGGTGAACTGGCGAAAGTGGACTGGGATACTGTTACTAGAAGGGAAAATGGGTGTCAGATCAGTGAGACGCATTCAAAAGCAAGATTCTACAGGCACAGTGTAAACATATCCTCACAAAAAACAGGTGGTACTGCCAAATCTAGAGGCCCCTGATTATCCAGAAGTATACAGGCCAAGATTAAGCAGAAAAAGAAAGGTTATGGCAGTCACAAAAAGCTTAATACTGCAGAAAGTCTAGAGGAGTATAGAAAGTACAGATGTGAAGTAAAATAAGGAAATTAAGAAAGCAAAGCGAAGTTATGAAAAAATAGTGACATGTAAAATCAAAGAAAACCCAAAGATGTTTTACCAGTACATTAAGAGCAAGAGAACAACTAAGGAAAGGGTAGGGCCTATCAGAAATGTACATGGTAACTTGTGCGTTGGTGCTGAAGATGAGGGCAGGGTACTCAATGAATACTTTGTGTCTCTGTCTTCACTAAGGAGCGGGATGATTCAGACATTCTAGTTAAAGAGGAGGAGTGTGAAATATTAGATACAACAAGCTTTATGAGGGAAGAAGTACAGGAGGGACTGACATCCTTGAGGGTGGATCAATCACCAGGGCCAGATGAGTTGTATCCCAGGATGATGAAGGAAGCCAGGGAGGAAATAGCAGATGCTCTAAGGATCATTTTCCAATCCTCATTAGATGCAGGAGAGGTCCCAGAGGATTGGAGGTCTGTGAACGTTGTACCAATATTTAAAAAGGATGTGAGGTGTAGGCCAGAAAATTATAGGGTAGTCAGTCTGACTTTGGTGGTGGGCAAATTATTGGAATCAATTCTGACAAACAGGATAAACTGTCACCTAGAAAAGCATGGATTGATCAGAGCTAGTCAGCATGGTTTTGTTAGGGGAAGGTAGCGCCTTACTAATTTAATATAATTTTTAAAGGAAGTAACAAGGAGGATTGATGAGGGTAGTGCAGTGGATGTTGTCTGGATTTTAGTAAGGCATTTGACAAGTCCCACATAGCAGATTGGTCAAAAAAGTGAGATCCCCTGGGATACAGGGGACGGTGGCAAGTGGATCCAAAATTGGCTCATTGACAGGAAACAAAGGGTAATGGTCGATGGATGTTTTTGCGAATGGAAAATGGTTTCCAGTGGCGTTCCACAGGGCTCAGTGTTGGGGCCCTTGCCCTTTGTTGTACATATTAATGACTTAGACTTAAATGTGGGAGGCATGATTGGGAAATTTGCAGCTGACACAAAAATTGGCCATGTAGTTGATAGTGAAGAGAATAGCTGTTGTTTCCAGAATGATATCAATGGTTTGGGCAGAAAAGTGGCAAACAGAATTCAATCCGGAAAAGTGTGAAGTGATGCATTTGGGAAGGGCAAACAAAGGAAGGGAATACTTAATAAATGAGAGGATATTGAGAGGGGTTGAGGAAGTAAAAGACCTTGGAGTGCATATCCACAGGTCCCTGAAGGTGGCAGGGCAAGTGGATAAGGTAGTAAAGAAAGCATATAGAATGCTTTCCTTTATTGGACAAAATATTGAATACAAAAGCAGGGAAGTAATGGTGGAACTGTATAAAATGTTGTTAGGCCATAGCTGGAATTTTGTGTATAGTTCTGGTCACCACATTACAGGAGGGACATTATTGCTCTGGAGAGAGTAAAGAGGAGGTTTACAAGAATGTTGCCAGAGCTTGAAAATTACAGCTATGAGAAAAGATTAGATAGGCTAGAATGGTTTTCCTTAGAACAGATGAGGTTGAGGGGTGACCTATTTGAGGTTTATAAAATCATGAGGGGCCTAGATAGAGTAGACAGCAAAGACCTGTTTCCCCTAGCTGAGGAGTCAATTACCAGGGGTCATAGATTTAAGGTGATTGGTAGGAGAATAAGAGGGAACATGAGGAAAAACTTTTTATCCAGGGGGTAGAGGGTACCTGCAATACACTGTTTAAATTGGTGGTTGCAGCTGAAACGTTCAACTCATTTAAAACATACCTGGATCTGCACCTGAAGTGCTGTAACCTGCAAGGTTACGGACCAGGTTCAGGAAAGTGGGATTAAAAATGAGCACTATTTTTTTTTTTCTCTTTTTTGGTCGGTGTAGATACAGTAGGCTGAATGACCTCTTTCTGCACCATAACATTTCTATGGCCAGAATTTTGAAGTCAGTGAGCAGGTGCAGTCAATCCCTGTCAGCTACCAGGTCCAATGGCGACCTGGCAGCCAGTTTAAAAACAGCCCTGGAAAGCTGCCACGGAAGAACATCTCTTCTGCATCTTCAGCATTCAAGTGAAGAAGTTGAGCGCAGCTGGACATGCAGGCAGGAGGACAAGTCAGGTGAGCACATGGCCTCCTCCTTTTCGGATGAGTGCCACACGATCCTCCTGGAGGAGGTGGCTTCCAGGAGAGACACCCCCCCCCCAGAGATGGGAGGAGGAGACCACCACACCTCACAAAGAGGATATGGGAGGAAATTGCAATGTGGTTAGCAGCCATAACGGGGTGCGGCTGGAAGAGATTTCAATAACCTGTTGTGCTCAGGAAGGGTAAGTACCGTGTTGGTATGAGTCAGTGTGCAGAGTGCTAAGGTGTGGCCATCCCCCGTGGACCTCAGGGATGCTAGAGTCTGTGTGCCAACTGTCATTGAGGCTGGAGCTGGCCAATGGGGTGCGCCCTGGCTGCTTGGACTGAGTGCCTTGCGGCTCGAGGGCTACAACTTGGATGCACCCTGGGGTTGGCCAGGCTGCAATGGCACTGCAGGTAGAGAGTGGAATAATCAATGCTCCTCTGTTCTTTCAGGAGAAGACAATCCATAACTAATTGGAGAGGCCACAGACAGGCGGAGGCCTGCCCAACCTGCTGCTGCTCACCAGGTTCAAGCAGGACGCCCTTGAGCTGGAGAGCCGGCACGCTCCACATGCAACCGGGCATGGAGGAGTGGTATGCCAGACGAAGGTAAGAATGCAATGCACAGAGGTGAGAGTTTCAGATTGTGCAACCATTCTAGTGTAGACTCTTCACTGATGGAAACCTCAAACCCCGAGTCCCCATTGATCATTGAAAGACAATGGCACCGTGATGCAGATCTCCATTGTCTCACTAGGGTGCCTGGCATGCATAGTGACAGAGTGATGACTTTAAATAATGACACATCCTTGTTCTCCCTTAGATTTGCCAGCATGCAGTCACTCTCTGGACCCCGAAGGGCCACTCTTGGTGCCAGAGGACCACCGGGCTTCATTTGTACCTGCGTCACACCGACTCTCTGAACCAGGCACCAGTGCAGATACCAGCACCTTGGTGGGCATTAGATTGGCTGCTAGAATGTGGACGCACATTTGGGTGCACGCAGTCTGAATCCTCCGGGGGGCCTGTGAGACACCAATAAATCCTGAAACGAAGTCTGGAAATGCTAAGAATGAAGCCCTGAACAGAGATGAAGATGCCAAGCACCAATAAGCAACCAACAGCAAATTATCTCCAAAACTCCTCACTACTTACACTGGCAATGCTGCTGACCCTTTTTATCCGACCCTTGGATGACGCTTTTGAAATTGTTAGATGCCTGCCTGCCCATTTTGCCCGTGCGACGAGCGCGAAATCACACAGGCAATGTAAAATACAGCTTAATTGTCTTTTAAATGGCCTTAACTGGCCTTGTAATTGATGACGGACCCTGCTCCAACTCCCCCTTGCATTCACTGAACGAAATATCGTGTGAGTACGCGATGATATTGGGACACTCACCTGATGTCATCGCCCGCTATTTTATGCTTGAGCTTGTTGGGCGCATGCTTGCACAGTGAGCGAAAAATTCTGGCCTATGGTTCTATGTCCTATGACAGGAAGGGACAGAGCATTCAAACATAAGGATGCACCAACAAATAGGGTCAAAGTAGTGGAAGATGGTAAAATGACAGAATTAAAAGCTCTTTGTCCCTGAATGAACACAGCATTTGTAAAACAGATTAATCGATAGTACAAGTAGAAATAAATGATTATGATATGATAGCTATTACAGAGACATGGTGACCAAGGCTATAGGGTAGCTTTGTTAATAAAGGATGAGATCAGATCAGTCATGAGAAATGATCATGGCTCGTAACATCAAGATGTGGCCAGATTTTTGCTCCAGAGGCAGGTAGCACAAGTCGGGAAATTTCCCAGTTCACTGCATCCGCTGCAGGAGAAACTCCCCCAAATGTGGGGGTGGGGGGGGGGAATTCTTTTTTATGGGGGAAACAGGTATGGGATAGAGTCTAGCCTGCTGCCCTCAGACACAAATTAGAGGTGGCAAGACAGGGTGCCAAGTGCCAAGGTGGGCTGTTTAAAAGGCCCACCTTATTTCTCTGGGGATTTATCCCAGTTGTTTCATTAAATTTTAGGCTCTCTAGCCCTCACACCTCATCGCCCACTCCTCATGCCACCTCCATGCCAACTTAGCCAACCATTGACCCTACCACCCCTGTGGCCCCTTAAGCCCCCATGCCAATGCATGCCTCCACCCACTCCAATGGGCCCTCATATCCTCCATGCCAACACAGGCCCAATCCCAAATGGCGCCTCATACTCTCCATGCAAACCCTTGACTCCATTTACCTCCAATGGACCCATATAGCACCCATTCCAACTTAATGCCAACTCATGCCAACCACCCACCACCATTTTCCCTTACACACTCCGTGCCAACCCACCCACTATCCACCATGTGCAGACCTCAGGAGCCATGTTGAGATCAAATAAAATAAAGGTCTAAATATCTATTATAGCTTTTACCATAGTAAAAAAACACTCCTGTTATGAAAGCTCATTCAAAACATTTAAATCCCCTTAAGTATTTAATCCCTTATAAAAACAAAGAACTTGTATTCATAATCCCACATTAAAGACAGTTAATCCTTTAATAACCTCTTTGCGCTATCAGTCAAACTGTGAATTTAGCATCCCTGCCGAGACAATGATAGATTGTGGAAAGTAGCCAAGCATTAATAATGACATAATAATAGTCCTTGGAGTAATGTCAATAAACAGCTATCGTAAATGCTAGAAGAGTTTTTTCAACTCTCACTGACACAGGCAGCCTACTTTTTAAATTTATTAACTCACCAGGGATTTAATTGACTTAATAGTTTGACCATTCTGCAAACCTTATTCACCCCTGAGGAGGATTTATGACTATAAAAATTTCATAATTCCCACACTGTGGGTTAAGTCCCTTGCTACAGCAAAAATGGGGTCTGTTTGAACTCAGCGCTGAGTTCAAATGGCCTTGTTTAATTCTCTCCTGTGTGAGTCAGCCCCACCCTTTTGCCCCTACCAGCGAAAATGGCATCTGTTGGAAATGGGGACGGGACCTCCAGATCTGTCCACCATTTTTAAAGGTCCGCGGAGACTTCCCAACTCTATGAAAATCCAGGCCGCAGGATCAGTTTGGGTAGAAATGAGAAATAGCAAGCAATGAAGTCCTTGCCAGGAGTAGTTTTTTAAGGCCTCCTAACCGAAGCTACACTGTAGGGCAAAGTATAAATCAAGAAATAATGGGGCCTTGTAAGAAAGATATTGCAATGATTGTGGGCGATTTTAATTTTTATGTAGACTGGACAAATCAAATTGGCAAAGACAGCCTTAAGGATGAGTTCATTGAGCATTCAGGACAGTTTCTTAGAACAATACATTAACAATTAGCAGGCAGGGTGGCCAACGATCCTACATCCAGAGATGGGACTTGAGGCAGTGGCTGCGTTGTCGCCTGATGCGGAAGGAGGTGCTGACAGTCTGCACCAGTGCCCTGAAGCAAGCTGTGGCCAGCAGGAAGCCCGCAGTTTGATACAAGCCTTCTTAAGCCTGAGACTATCCCTGTTCTGCCTGAGACATACCCCCTCTCTGCCTGAGACCAGCCCTCTCCAGCATGAGTCAAGCCCCTTTCTCTCTCATATCAAAGATCCCGCATCAGCCTCAGAACAGCAATCAACAACAATCCGGCAACCAGGACACAATTGGAACCCACTTGTGGGCATAGCGGCAGAGAGAACGTGGGTGGCCCTATGGTTCAGTAACAGTGCCCTGCATGTTCTCCTAGAGGCTACTTGGGGAAGGCAGGAAGTGCTCTTTCTCGAGGACGGAAGGAAGAGAACTCACACCTTACAGAGCAAGCCTGGATGGAGGTTAGCAGCTGTGGATTTGTGTGGAGAACCTAGCTGCAGTGCCGAAAGCAGGTGTACGACCTTCTCTGCTCTGCCAGGGGGCCGGCAAATGGGCATGATGGTGCAGATGAGGAGGGGTGAGAAAGCCAACCATGTTGGTGCCTATGGATGGAGGCTACAGCATCTCCTGCGAAAGGAATGGCTGCAGCTCTGTCAGGGGATGCAAACCTGACACTATTGAACTGTGCAAGGGTAGTCCAGTCTGGCTCCATGTCACATTGATCATAGATGCTGCAGCAACATGCAAAGCAATTAGGTATTGTGTTTGCTATGGTGCGGCCCCTATCATTCTCTTGTTTCTGTGGGAGAAAAGGGCACAGAATACCAGCGAGAATGTATGGACCGGTGATGGCATTCTGCTGATCGCAATCCTGACCCAATGCAAGAGGAAGCGCTAGAGTTGTCAGGACACCAGAGTGGCTTCTCCATTGTGGCCAGTGAGGGTGGAGTTCATGAAATGAATTGCCTTAGAAACAGGCAGAAGCAAGGGGCGAGCAGAAGGGATGGTTATGTCTTCCAATTAACAGACATCTCTTTGAGTTGCTGCCGACTCTGTGGGCTTTTGTCTGGAGTGGGCCTGATCACACTGTTTTCTCAAGCAGGTCCATCACAGGACCAGAGAGCTACTGTCTCCAGGATACATTATTCCATCTCTGAGGAGGAGGAAGAGAAGTCAGAGCATATCTTGTCATACCTTTGCCATCCCAGTCTCCACCAACTCAGATACTGTCACCTCAGTGGGTATGCATTTGGGATTAAATTTTGGGTCATAATCTGGTTCAGGCATCACACACGAGCCCTTAGGCCCAATTTTAACTAACTCAAAGCCCATTCACATACATAGAGTTAAAATTGGGTGCCTAGTCTCTCAGAATAATATAGCCATATTTAATCTAGTGGGCATTTTTATTGAGAAATCCAGGATTAATGGTGAGGCAGACAGTGCAGGATGCCATCAAGATTGAAAAAAATAAATCAAGCCGGTAGATCTGGGACTGGTGATTAGATAGCACTAAACTTCCAACTTGAAGAAAGTTTAAACTGGAGGAGGAATAGAGTTCCAAAATTTAGAGGTCTGGGAAGGAGCAGGTTAGAGTAAGAAATTGGTAAATGAGAATAGCGTCTTATGGTTTGAGATGGAAATAAAGCCTGCACATGAACATTCAGTTCTGGCTGCCTATACACCGCCAAATCACAGCACGATGATCCAGGAAAGAACAGGCTTAATGGGATACTGATGTAATTGCTGCAGATAAATACCAGAAGCCAGAGACACTGATTAGCTCATTATTGAAGTGTAATAGAATCTGTAACCCAATTGTTTGCTTGCTCCATTACTGTTCCATGAATCCCAAGTGATTAAAGAATCTAAAAGGTTCCTAATGAATCTATTCAGAGTCATTTTCAATCCAAGTGCTGTGGGACAGTTTGTAGACACATTTAAAATTATTGATTCTGTATATAATAACTGTAGGATTTATGGTACTGCAAGATGGGGGGAGGAGAGGAGGCAGCTGCAAGTGGACCATTTAACTAAAACTGTAAATTGTATTTTGTGAGAGAATGTTCTGAGTAACAGACAGAACAATAACATAAACTCTGAGGAATGGACCACTACAATGGGCATTTTTTATTACAAAGACTCTGAGCAATAGACACTCCGAGTACAAACACAGTAACAGGTGATCAAAATAACAGATAACACTCCAAATAAAAATCATTTTGACTAATAATCCAAATAACAGACACCGAGTGACTGGCACTCGAAGTATAGAGCTCTGAATAATAAAAATTCTGAGTTACAGATAAGTTAAGTAATAGGTTCTCCAAATAATAGACATTCTGAGGAACGCATTAATTAACAGAAACTCTTAAGTAACAGATGCACAGATGGATAATCATAGGCTCCAAGCCGACAGTTTCTGAACCTACACTCCTTGTGAGCACCAATTCCCATCTGGAGCGTCCAATTCTAGAATCAGCCCCAGCAGGTTGAGTTAATCATCCATGGAGAGCACCCCAGTCTCATCTAGTAAAAATTTCACTCAAGATTCACTCACACATGCTTCCCGGAGCAAATGGTTAGCGGAAAGCGGTCAGTGATGGGAATACTGGCAAATTTAACACTGTCCCAATTGGAGCTCCAACTGAGATCAGTAAACTCAACACACAGGAATCTAGAGCAAATACCTTTTGGCAAGTATGCCTTAGTTCCTGCTGATTTTATTATGATTACTGGAAGGGGATCAGCATAGTGAAATCACTGTGCTATCATTGTGAAAGCTGATTGATAATTATTGAATTAACAGCATCAAACTCATTAATGGTCATGATAATGGCTTGAAGGGTGTGAGGCAAATGGCCTACAAAGTTATTGATCTGACTTTTCCAAATGACTTTTTACATCAGTCCCAACTCTAAAGACACCAGCATGACTGACAATCCCTTGAAACAAAACAAGAAGACTCCATGCCTGTGAATTGTAGCAATTATGAAACTGTCAGGTATTACCCTCTTTGGATCTGTAGCAAAGAAAAGCAGCATGACAGTTATGAATGAGGCAATAGGTTTAATTCAGGAGCAGACACAACCTGTAATAAGCCAAAAGAAAGTGAGCAAACTACATTTCTAGAAAATTGAATGAACACTCAATGGGAATCATGGGGAAAAACTCTCTGCTGGTTGGAGTCATACCTAGCACAAAGATAGATGGTTGTGGTTGTTGGAGGTCAGTCATCTCAGCTCCAGGACATCACTACAGGAGTTCCTCAGCCCAACCATCCTCAGCTGCTTCATCAAAGACCCTCCCTCCATCATAAGGTCAGAAGGGGGGATATTCGCTGATGATTGCACAATGTTCAGCACCATTCATGACTCCTCACATACTGAAGCAGTTCATGTCCAAATGCAGCAAGACCTGGACAAGTGGCAAGTAACATTCGCACCATACAAGTGCCGGGCAATGACCATCTCCAACAAGAGAAAAATTAACCATCTCCCCTTGATGTTCAATGGCAATACCATCACTGATTCCCCCACTATCAATACTCTGGAGGTTACCATTAACCCAGAAACTGAACTGGACTAGCCATATAAATACTGTGGCTACAAGAGCAGGTCAGAGGCTAGGAATCGTGCGATGAGTAACTCAGCTCCTGACTTCCCAAAGCCTATCCACCAACTACAAGGCACAAGTCAGGAGTGTGATGGAATACTCCCCACTTGCTTGGATGAGTGCAACTCCCACAACACTCAAGATGCTTGTACCATCCAGGACAAAGCAGCTCGTTTGATTGGCACCACATCCACACACGTTCGCTCCCTCCACCATCGACGCACAGTAGCAGCAGTATGTACCATCTACAAGATGCACTGCAGGAATTCATCAAGGCTCTTTAGACAGCACCTTGCAAAACCACTACCACCTAGAAAGACAAGGGCAGCAGACAGATGGGAATACCACCTACTGAAAGTTCCCTTCCAAGTTGCTCACCATTCTGACTTGGAAATATATCACCGTTTCTTCACTGTTGTTGGGTCAAAATCCTGGAACTCCCTTCCTAACAGCACTGTGGGTGTACTTACACCACATGGACTGCAGCACTTCAAGAAGGCAGCTTACCACCACCTTCTCAAGGGCAACTAGGGAAGGGCAATAAATGCTGGCCCAGTCAGCTAAGCCCACATCCTGTGAATGAATTTGTTAAAAAGTTACTTTAGTTCTCTGCTTTACAGTACAAGAATACCTATCAAAGTTCAATCTTCTGGTACCTAACCCTTCCATCAAAGTCCATTCCTCCAGTACCCTATAACTCTCATCAAAATCCATCCCTCTAATACCCTAATTCTCTCATTGAAGCCAAGCCTTCTAATTCCCTCATGTATATTAACTTTTAATTCTCCGGACTTTTTACTTCCATTATCCTAACAGAACTCCTATGTTTTATAGCTCGAGCTTGAGTTCAGGGTGATGTCAGTAGAGTAATGGGCACTCTCAGCAGCAATCTCTGAGTATATACACAAACCAATATTCACGCAATGAATATGTAATGTGCAATACCCTTATGAATCCTTTATGTGCTATTTGTATTAAGTTGACTTGTGTTTGGATGAAATTGTAACTTGGTAATGTAACATAAACTACTGGACAGAATTACACCAAAACCCAATAAGTACTTTTTGCAAATAGCATACTACAGAGCTTCTAGCTCTAAATGTTAACTTTATGTGAAATATGAGTTTGTTACAATGCTACAGAAAAAAGCTATATGAAAAATAGCATTTTCAAATACCTAATAAATATTTCAAGTTTAATGAGGGTGAAAAAGAGCTCAATAGTGCCATTTTTTGGGCACTATGAGGCCCTTTAAAATTCCAAAATGGTGTCTATGGCTCACACACACAATTCTGATGCTAAGTACACCAGATGGCATGCTGGCAAAGAAGTTAGTGCACACACACCAAACGTGCACGGAGCATGCACAGTATGACGTAAGTCAGCTTGCAATACTGATTAAACCCACTGCTGCCATTTTGGAGCTCCACCTCCAGCTTCTCTTAACCTCTCACAACTGAACACAACAGCATGAAGGACTCTCCACCAATGCTTTTTAAAGGGATATTCAACAATTTACAATTTAGTTGTTGGGTGAATTTTTCCGGCTGTGACTGCAATTCTACATATTTTGGATGATTCTCCATAGTTGTTAGAAGTTTCACTAGTGTATAGGGAGTGGTCTGGCCGGTGCTGAAATATTTTTCGGTGACTTAAAGGCTTATGTACAACTTGGTCACTGCTGGACATGGGTTAACCAGCAGGCCATCCTCTTGGCATTGAGCTTGACTAGCAGAATGATCAAAGGCCATGTAGAGCAGGACAAATTGCTAGAAGAGGGAGGAAGAAGAGGGGCAAAACGGATCTCAGTAGAAGGTGATATCTGTAGGGGGTCTTTAGGGAGCAGATCTTTTGGAGAATAGGTTGCAAAAGTGCTGTGACACCATGGAAGTGCCTTCCCACTGGTATCCAGAGGCAGGATGGCAGCAGTTCGAGCTTCCATTGCAGCAGTCTGAGTTCCATGAAATCACTCTTGAGCTCTACTGCAGCACTCAGGTGTTGCTTGTGCTGCTATAGTGACCATCAGAAACAGCATCATGGATGGCACCATTGGTGTGTTGATAGAGGTGATCACTTTCCTGCAAAAAAGACCTTTGCCAAGTTGATGCTGGGTTACTCCATGCTCCTTAACACTGAATGCAGGCTTTCTGACAGTCTTACTAGTAGACCAAGCATTTGGGTGTGTGCATCTGTCAGCCTCCTTCTAAAGCCTGGCCCATTAAAATCATCAGCTGAGGCCTCTGCAGCAGAATTAATGTACAATCTGGCCCTTGGGTGAGTTGGCAGCTGTGCTATCCTTTTTCCCTTTGCTGACTGCAGCTTACTTGTGCCTGGTGTTTTCCAAGTGCAGATCCCGCCTCTGTCCTATCCTCTAAATTACATGCAGTGTCATTATCTGAGCTGGTGGCTGCAACTGTGAAATTGAGTGAAAAATGTGTCTTCATCTTCACTGTCTTCTGGCTCTTTTGTCACTGCCTGGGCAAGTTGCAGTTCTTGGATATCTGAAATGAAAAAGAGACGTGTTAGTTGTGGTGAGGAGACAGGAGAAAGTAAGAAGTCTGTGCTTAAACCATCTGCTTAAGTCAGAAGAGAGCTAGGGCTGAGAGAGAAGTGGGATGCAAGAAGGATTAGGTATGAGGATACTGTCATCTTTAATGGCTTCAGCCTTATCGGTGGCCATGGCTTCTGCAACAGCCTTTCCCATAATGAGCACGCAGGCGTGCCCAGTTAATTTTTGTTGCCTTTGGTTGTGCACCAGCTTCTCCTTCAAAAGGGAGGGAAGTGTGTCAGTGAGTGTTATGTAATATGTTCTAATTGCTGTCATTTGAATAGCTGCCAGTGTGTGCATGCTGTGAGATGTGGGTGTGAAGCTTGCAACTGTGCTAAAGGTGTGAGGGAGAGGTGAAGAATATGAATATTAAGTATGATCCTGATTGATAAATTATTGGTAGGTGTGTGATGGGACTGTGATGAACTGAGCAGTGGCTCAATTATATAACTAACAGTTGGGCATTTGGTAGCAAGACATCTCCTTTTCACCTCCTCTACCAAGTATTCTTGTTCAACATCCGAGAACCTGGAGACCCACCCTCTTACCCATGGTCAGCTATTCTTCACTCCTTCCCAGGTCAGATTCAGTTGTAGAATGACTCCCAGCACCTGGTCAGCCTCAATACACCTCCCCTTTGAGAGATGCAGGCTAGCTTTTAAGTTGTGCAAGTTAGTAATGATATTGGGCCCCAATTAATGCATGCATCAAATAAACAGCATGGGAAGTGCTGACTGCACAAGGAAATCAATATAACTAGCAGGCAGCACAAAGTTGGTGTGCTACCTGCATTTCATTCAAAAGGTCTCGGTTAATTGTGCAGCATGGTTCCCCACACTCGCTTTGGTGGTTAACCAATTTAATCCCCAATCTCTGGGAAAAGTGAACCAATTGTCCAACTTTTACCTCAGAAAACATGAGACAGTAATCTGTTTGGAGTACTGAAAAGAATACTTCTCTGATTGCACAATTATTGCTTTGAAGAAAATTGGAAATCCATCATTAGTAATTCTGTGCTGTCTGGAAGGAGTCCAGAATGGGTTACTATTAGTCTGCTTTTTTGCCATATTGCCACATTTCAGTTGCAAATGCATATGAAATTGTAGCAGTTATGTTACTGGACTATTAATTGGAGATATGGGTTTACATCTCGCAATAGCAGTTTGACAATTTGAATTATGATTTTAAAAATCTGGAAATAAACCAGAATCAGTATAAGTGACCTTAAAGCAGTTGCTTTATTAAAAACCCAATTGGTTCATGAATGTCATTTAGGCAAGGAAAACTGTTCTCCTTACCCAGTCTGGACTATGTTGCAACAGTGACACTTCAAAAGTACTTAACTGGGCCAGGGCCATCCCTAGGAGGGTGTGGGGACCAGGGCAAATCACACTGTATAGGCCCCCCGTAACATTTTTGTATAAGTTTCCTGACCTCTGGGCCCTGAGCGTGTGTATGAAAAGAAGCACCAGCAGCATCCCAGCCACTAAGCACTCAGTTACAAGCATGTACTATACTATTGACTTTGCTAACTGTGTCACATGTAAAACTATACCTTGCTTCCAAGGCTGAACATAATTGTTAGCTCTCCGTGCAGGGCCCCCCCAAAGTGCCCTACCCCAAGGACGGCTCTGTCACTGGCTGTAAATCACTTGGTGACATCCGGAGGTCATGAAAGGCCCTATACAAATTCAAGCTTTTCATATGTGCCTCCAGTACCACACCAATTGGTTGATCCTTAACCCGTTGCAAACCATTCAGTTGTGTTAAACTGAATGAGCAATAAATGCTGGAATTGGCAGATATGCCCACATTCCAATAATATGGAATGCCATGCTTCTTGGTCAATTGGCCAATCAGTTGACGTAATTAGAGATGAGTAGATGCCTTTTGAATAAAGAGGTCCACAGAGTTGAATCATATTGGAATTCAGAGAGTGGAAAGATGATTAGGAATCAATTTCTATCCATTATTCATGTGAGGAGCTCTTTGCATGCTATTACCTTCATGATATCATGAACGCTTGGCCAGAATTACTGCCTCAGTACTTAATACAACCAGTCTAGGGAAAGAACTGAAACAACAGACAAGTCAATATTAATTGGATAACAGTAAAATTAACTATTCAATGTAATTTTTTTCAATTTACTGTAAACATTTATTTGTAAAGCAATGAAATTGGCATATACCTAACACCCATTTTAATGGCAGTCACGTAAAATAGATAGACACGTCCCTCCCAGTTCACAGTGAGGGAGTAGTTTTATATGGAGTTGCAGTGAGGGATTGTATTATATAGTGCTCAGAGTGACAAGCATATTGTATATTAAATACAGAGCTTGATTTTAACTGTGCAAGTGAATAGATTTTGAGTGAGTTAAAATCTCACCCACAGTCAGGGAAGATTATAGATAGTTACCATGAGGGGCCGTGCTGCAGAGTCACAGTGAGAGATGTATTATACAATGTGAGGAAGTGCGTTATAGACACACAGTGCAGGGTGAGTTATATGGCTGGATTGCAGGATCTTTCTAGTTGGATGAATTAAGATGGACTGAATGGTCTCCCTTATCTGTAATCATTTCATATGATAAGTCACTGCTAGGAGGTGCATAAAATAGAGAATTACAGTGAGGAATGTGTTATAGAGACTTATAGTGATATAAAAACTCACTAAGGGACCGTTATGAGGAGTCACAATGAGACAGTGCATTAATAAAGTCACACTGAAAGACATATAATACAAGTGAGCATCAGTGAGTGTGTGATACATTGGAGGATTTTGCACTGAGTGATTAAGAAGTGTCAGCTTGTGTCGGCAGTGACACGATTACCTAGGAGTCAAAAGGTTATGGGTTCAAATCCCACTCAAGATTTCTACACAAATGACTGAATTTTAATTATCAGGCCCACTCATAGCTGGGGAGGCTGGCAGTGTGTCAGGATCCAGAAGTTTCAGCAGCACATTTGTCAATGGATTTTTAATTTAGCCATGGCATTTGCATCCGATTTCCGAGGTTTCCCAACCAGTCATGCAGGAAGACATGATGACTACCAGCAAGTCTGTTTCAGCTCCACTATTTAAAGGGATCATGCAAGGATTGGTGTGGAAGCATTCTCGAAGTCTTTAAACAGTACCATTAACTTGAATGTCAACCAGTAAAAGCTGCACCACATCATGCTGCAGGCCATAAGGGCCCACAGGAGATTCTTTTCCTTGAGAACAGAACAAAGATTCCTGCAGCAGAGAACAAGCAGGCCTGGCTGGAGGTTGCAGTGGATGTTAGTAGCAGGAACATGGTGCCTTGTTCCTAGATACAATACCACAAGAGATTTAATGACCTGATCAGGCAGGAAAGGTGAATGACAAGGCACATTCAAATACAAACCCCTCACTCTGCCTTCCCCAGCCTCTCCCTGCATATAATTCCTCAGACCAACAAATATTGCAGATGCACTCATTCCTTTCTCACACTCAAGACACCTCCTCATATCCCCATCTGATCAGTCACCACTGACACTCACTCTCATCTTACACTAATCCCCAGTGAGACTCCACACCCTCTTGCCCCTGACCACAGACCAAATCTGAAGTACCTAGCCCAAGCGGTGTGACTGCCTCCTGAAACAGTGTCCAGGTATCTTTTCTCTCTCCTGATGCATCACAGCATCCAAAGCTCAGACTCCAGTTCATCAACTCAGATACAAAGTTCCCCAAACTGCAGACACTTACTGCAGTTGTGGTTGCCGTGGATCACACAGACGTCCACCAGCTCCCACATGCTACATCTGCAACACATCGTCAGCCCAGCCATATTTATTTATTGTGTTTAGTTTAACTAATTAGGTTTCGAATTTAGAAATATCACTCAACTGTTATCTATTGATATATCAAGTAGTTTAACTAGTTAAGCTATAACTTTGTTTCTTTACTTATTCCATCACCACTCCCTTTGGCTCTGCGCAACCAACTCTTTTGTCATCTAATGTCATCTTCCATTCATCACAGACCTTCCGTTTTGTTTTGTTTCCACCCTTCTCATTTCACCTGCTTAAAACCTTTTACATTTCTAACTTTTCCCAATTCTGATGAAAGGTCATTGACCTGCAACATTAACTCTAGTTTTCCCTCCACAGACGCTGCTTGACCTACTGAGTATCTTCAGCATTTTCTGTTTTTATTTCAGATTTCCAGCATCCGCAGTATTTTATTTTTGAATCACCTAAATATCCCTCTCACATACACTCATTGCTAATTCCTTACTCTTGTCATATCATTTTTCACAAGGCAGACAGCCACTTGGCTAGCTGAAGGCAATGATGGGAAGAATGGAGCAATTGAGCTTTGAAATAAAAATTATGATTCATAAACACCCAAATAAATACCCTGTACAACTGCAAATTCTTTCTTTTCTTTTTCCTATTACTCCACATGCTGCAACCCCTGTGGCTTGAGCAGAGGTGGAGGCAAGCTGTTACTTTCTTGCTCTGCTGTTTCAGGCTGATATCCTCTGGGTTTTGGAGCTGATGAAGGCCCTGCCAAACACCGGGGGTTGGGGGGCAGAGGGTCAGGAGTGGAAGTATTTTGAGCAGAAACCCCACTTCCAAGTAGTCTTTCTCTGCTTTTTCCTCTCATGCCAACTTCCACTTCCCTGCTAGCCAAGAACAGGAGCATTTTTCCACACTTCATTGACGTGCTCAATGGTCAGGGAAAGGCTTTCTTCCATTCTGTTCCAGATGGCAGACAATGTACAGGCCACTTGGTTAGGGCCAGCATGCACCCGGTTGCCTGCTGTGGCTGATGGTTCATGCAGGTGGTCATTCTTTCCATGGATGTAAACTTCAGTGTGAATGCCTGAGACATCATGGCATTCATTTGGGACACAGTCTTCTCCAATCTCTCTCCAATAGCATGGAATTTTGGAAAGGCTGATAGAATCCCACATATATTCTGCTGTTGACCAAAATAGTCCTCTTTGTCAACAACCCACAAGGCTCAGCATCTGCAACCAGCCAAACAGAGCATAGAGGGTCCTGTGCTCTCCAATGGAGTCTCCCCACTGCTTTTCCTGTCTCCACCACCTGCTTCTGCTCACTTGTGATGTGTGTTTCACCATGTGACAACCCAAATACCTGTCTTGGTAAACCCACAGAGGTGTATATACCTGAACTGATAGGGACTACACATGAGTTGTATGATGCTGCCTCCTCAAAGTGCAAGACCTTCTCTGAGGAGTCTTTCTCCTTGTCTGGCACCAGCTCCTGAGGGACCTGCAGGAGATGAAAGACATGAGTTAGAACCAACAAGGTGAGAGGGTTCTAAGTCACCATTGTGCAGATCTTTGTATTCCATTGGCTGCTGATATCAAGTCAACATGAGTGCATGCATTTGGCCACGAGGCTGTGTTATATTTAATTGTCACCATGCCACTGGGAAACCTCCATCTTTACGTCATCAATGGCCAAGCATTGCAAGACGTGGCTTATCTCTAACACCTCCTCCGCCTTCACAGATGTCAATGTGGTGATGACTGGAGGACCACCTTTGGTTTTCAGTCTCTGCCTGCTGTTTTGTACTCTCTTCTGCAAAGTCAGAAAGAAGAAATGAATGAATGTGAGAAGTGAAATGGCTTAGGAGGATGTGGGTTTCCAAAAGTAGCAATGGAGCCGTTGCAATTGTTCAACAGGATTGATGTTCTTATAACTTGTGTGGATGAATAACTGCAGGGATGATGAGTAGACTGACCATGGCAGCGTGGTGCAGTGAGCCATTCAGGTTGAGGGATTAAAAAGGAATGTAGTTGTAGTAGGATGGAGGTCTTGTGGTGCAGTGGTAGCATCCCCATCTCTAGGCCAGAAGCTCTGGGTTCAAGTCCCACTTCAGAACCTGATAACCATGTAAGGGGTATACAAAATGTGGTCAAACAGGTTGATTATTAGCCTGTAAATCCTTCCAATATGCCTGATAGCAGGCAGTAAAAGCAGGAGAGTTTCCTAGTCAACCATACTGCAGAGGGTAATGGTGAACTATTGCAGCATTTTGCCAAGCATAATCATTGACCAATCAAATGGAAGTCCATGGTTGCCAACAGCTTCTTACGGCATGGTACCTGAAAGAGGAGGAGTTGTAGTAGGGACAGTCTAGTTAAGGGGATAGATACTGTTCTCTGCAGCCGAGAGCGTGACTACCTGCCCAGTACCAGGATTAAGGACATCTGAGGGCTGAAGAAGAATTTGGAGTGGGAGGGAAAGAATCTAGTTGCCGTGGCCCACATGGGTACCAATGACATAGGTATGACTAAGAAAAAGATTTTGCTGAGGGAGTAGGAATAGCTAGGAGCTAAATTAGAAACCATAAAGGTAATAATGTTTGGATTACTACCTGAGCCACGAGCAAATTGGTATGGAGAAAATAAGATTCGAAAGTTAAATGTATGGCTCAAAGATTGGTGTGAGAGAAATGGGTTTTGAATCATGGGGCACTGGCACTGGTACTGGACTAAGAGGGAGCTGTACCATCGGGACAGTCAACGCCTGAACCATGCTGGGACCAGTGTGAATCATAAATAATGGGGAGGAGAGTTAGTGAGAGGGGAGATTTGGAAAGCTAAAGAGAACAGACAAGGCAATAGTGCAGGGTAGAATGTGGATAATGATAACCAGATTGTGACAGGAAGGGGCAGAGCGTACAAACATGAGTACACCATCAAGTAAGATCACAGTGTGGAAACATGGTTTGAAGACAGAATTAAAGGCTCTTTATCTGAATGCATGCAGCATTTGCAACACAATGGATGAATTAATAGCACAAATTGAAATAAATGAGCATGATATGATAGACATTACAAAGACATGGTTGCAAAGTGACCATGGCTGGGACCTGAAAATTCAAGGGCATTTGACATCTCAGAAGGACAGGAAGAAAAGGAGGTGGGGTGACTCTATTAATAAAGGATGAGATCAGTACAGTAATGAGAAATGATCTTAGTTCGGAGGATCAAAATCAGAATCAGTTCGGATGAAGATAAGAAATAGAAAAGGAAATAAGTCACTGGTGGGAGTGATTTATAGGGCCACTGACAGGAGTAACATTGTGGGGCAGAGTATAAATCAAGAAACAATGGGCTTGTAACAAAGGTACTGCAATAATCAGGGGAAATTTCAACCTTAATGGAGATTGGATGAATCAAATTAGCAAAAATGGCATGGAGGATGAGTTCAGAGTGTATTCAAGACAGTTTCTTAGAACAATATGTTCTGGAACCATCCAGGGAACAGGCTATTTTAGACCTGGTAATAAAACAGGATTAATTAATGACCTCACTGTAAAGGATCCTCTAGGTAAGGCTTATCATAACATGATAGAATTTCACATTCAGCTTCAGAGCGAGAAATTTAGGTCTGAACCCAGTGTCTTAAACTTAAATAAAGGCAACTACAAGGATATGAAGATAGAGTTGCCTAAAGTGGAACGGGAAAATAGGTTAAAAGGTAAGACAGTAGAGAAGCAATGGCAGACATTTAAGGAGGTATTTCATTACTCTCAACAAAGATATATTCCATTGAGAAAGAAAGACGCTTCAATGAAGATGCTCATGGCTAACTAAGGAAGTTAAGTATGATATCAAATTGAAAGAAAAGATGTACAATGCTGCAAAGATTAGTGTAGCCCAGAAGACCGCGAAAAGTTTAGAAATCAGCAAAGGATAACTAAAACAAAAAAAAGGAAGAGATTGGAGTGTGAGAGAAAACTAGCAAGAAATATAAAAACAAACAGTAAATGCTTCTACAAGTACATAATAAGAAAGGAAAGCTCATGTAAGCGTTGGTCCATTACAGGATGAAACTGGGGAATTAATAGTGAAAAACAAGGAAATTGCCCGATGTTGAACTCTTCTTCCACCGCCTTCGTCTCCGTACTCACTTCTTTGGGCAGCAGTCCTCTCCCCGTTCAATGGATCCTTTTACCCACCTCTAATATTCTCCCTCCACCTGGACCCCTCTCTCTGGATTCTTACCTTCTCTTGATCTTTTCATTGAGAACTGTCGGCGTGACATTAGTCGTCTTAATTTCTCTGCTGCTCTCACCCACTCTAACCTGTCTCTCTCTGAACTTGCAGCACTCCGTTCTCTCAGGTCCAACCCTGACATTGTCATCAAACCCGCTGACAAGGGTGGTGCTGTTGTTGTCTGGCGCACTGACCTCTATCTCACAGAGGCTGAGCGTCAATTCACAGACACTTCCTCCTACCTCCCCCTGGACCATGACCCCACCACTGAACATCAAGCCATTGTTTCCAGGACTGTTACCGACCTCATCTCCTCTGGAGATCTTCCTTCCATAGCTTTCAACCTAATAATCTCCCAACCGCGGATGGCCCGCTTCCACCTCCTACCCAAAATCCACAAACAGGACTGTCCCGGCAGACCAATCATGTCAGCCTGCTCGTGCCCCACGGAACTCATTTCTTGCTATCTTGACTCCATTCTCTCTCCACTTATCCAGTCCCTTCCCACCTACATCTGTGATTCCTCTGACACCCTACATCCTATCAACAATTTCCAGTTCCCTGGCCCCAACTGCCTCCTCTTCACCATGGACGTCCTCTACACCTCCATCCCCCACTGGGATGGTCTTCTTCCTCAAACAGAGGCCCGAACAATCCCCATCCACCACTATTCTCCTCTGTCTGGCTGAACTTGTTCCCACACTGAACAATTTCTCTTTAAACTCCTCTCACTTCCTCCAAATAAAAGGTGTGGCTATGGGTACCCACATGGGCCCCAGCTATGCTTGTCTCTTTATGGGGTATGTGGAACATTCCTTGTTCCAGTCCTACGCCGGCCCCCTCCCACAACTCTTTCTCCAGTACATCGATGATTACTTCGGTGCTGCTTCATGCTCTCGTCTGGACCTGGAAAAATTTAATTTTGCTTCCAATTTCCACCCCTCCATCATTTTCACATGGTCCATCTCTGACACTTCCCTTCCCTTCCTTGACCTCTCTGTCTCAATTTCTGGTGATAGACTGTCCACCAATATTCATTACAAGCCTACCAACTCCCACAGCTACCTTGATTACAGCTCCTCACACCCCGCTTCCTGTAAGGACTCCATCCCATTCTCTCAGTTCCTTCGCCTCCATCGCATCTGCTCTGATGATGTAACTTTCAAAAACAGTTCCTCTGACATGTCTTCCTTCTTCCTTAACCAAGGTTTTCCAGCCACGGTGGTTGACAGGGCCCTCAACCGTGTCCAGCCCATCTCCCGCGCATCTGCCCTCACACCTTCCTCTCCCTCCCAGAAACATGATAGGGTCCCCCTTGTCCTCACTTATCACCCCACCAGCCTCTGCATTCAAAGGATCATCCTCCGCCATTTCCGCCAACTCCAGCATGATGCCACCACCAAACACACCTTCCCTTCACACCCCCCCCCCCCCCCCCCCCCCCCCCCCCCACCCCCCCGGCGGCATTCCGCAGGGATCATTTCCTCCAGGACACCCTGGTCCACTCCTCCATCACCCCCTACACCACAACACCCTCCCACGGCACCTTCCCATGCAACCGCAGAAGGTGCAACACCTGCCCCTTTACTTCCCCTCTCCTCACCATTCAAGGGCCCAAACACTCCTTTTAAGTGAAGCAGCATTTCACTTGTACTTCCCCTCAATTTAGCCTACTGCATTCATTGCTCCCAATGCGGTTTTCTCTACATTGGAGAGACCAAACGCAGACTGGGCGACCGCTTTGCAGAACACCTTCGGTCTGTCCGCAAGCATTACCCAGACCTCCCTGTCGCTTGCCATTTCAACACTCCACCCTGCTCTCATGCCCACGTGTCCGTCCTTGACCTGCTACATTGTTCCAGTGAAGCTCAACGCAAACTGGAGGAACAGCACTCATATTCCGACTAGGCACTTTACAGCCTTCCGGACTGAATATTGAATTCAACAGTTTTAGATCATGAACTCTCTCCTGCATCCCACCCCCTTTCCGATCCCCCCCTTTTTTTCCAATAATTTATATAGATTTTTCTTTTCCCACCTATTTCCATTATTTTTAAATGTATTTCCATCCATTGTTTTATCTGTACCTTTTTCGATTCCTTCACCCCACCCCCACTAGGGCTATCTGTACCTTGCTTGTCCTGCTTTCTACCCTTAATTAGAACATTGCTTAGATAATATCACCACCTTCAACAGCTCTTTGCCTTTTGTCTATGACATCCTTTGGTTATCTCCACCTATCACTGGCCCTCTATCCAGCTCTACTTGTCCCACACCCCCAAAACCAGCTTATATTTCACCTCTCTTCTATTTTTACTTAGTTCTGTTGAAGGGTCATTCGGACTCGAAACGTTAACTGTGTTCCTCTCCGCAGATGCTGCCAGACCTGCTGAGTTTTCCAGATATTTTTGTTCTTGTTTTGGATTTCCAGCATCCACAGTTTTTTGCTTTTATCTTAAGGAAATTGCAGTGATATTTTTTGTATCTTTCTTCGCAGTAGTGGAAACAGAAAGCACCCTAAGAGTAGTAGGAAATCAAGACGCAAAAGACAGGGAGGAACTTAGTCACGATCACTACAGACTAAAGACTGACAAATCCCATGGGCCTGGTGGCTTGAGCCCTAGAGTCTTAAAGGAAGTGGCTGCAGAGATAGTGGATGCATTGATTGTAATCTTCCAAAATTCTCTAGATTCTGAAAGGTCCCAGCAGACTGAAAAACCACAAATGTAACACCACTATTCAAGAAATGAGGGAGACAGAAAGTAGGAAACTATAATCCAGTTAGTCTAACATCAGTCATTGGGAAAATGTTAGAATCCATTATTAAGGAGGTAATAGCAGGACATTTAGAAAATCATAATACAATCAGGTAGAGTCAACATGGTTTTTTGAAAATGAAACAGTGTTTGACAAATTTAATAGAGTTCCTTCAGGATGTAACAATCAGGGTGGATAAAGGGGAATCAGTAAGGAGGAGAGGAAAGAAGGAGGACTGGCCAGCATTGGACTCAGCAATTTTTTTTTTAAAGTGCTAAAACATGTTATGCAGAAGAGAAACCTATCAGCAGGTAAGAATAATCTGACTCGTTTTCTTACATTTATTACTTGACGACTTGCTGTCTCATTCCATTCCTCCACCATCCTGACCCCACTTGGCTCGGTCCCGCTCTGAGCATTGGCCCCGAGTGAGCTCCAGGTACCCACCACCCCTCCCCTGACAGTTCCAAGCCCCACCCAATCCGAGCCCCGGCCCCGAGTGAGTCTGGCCTTTCCCCCCAGCTCCAGTTTGTGTTGAGTTGACTCATCTCAGCCAGAATTGGTAGACAGGATGCTCCAAATTGGCCTCAGTACCCTTGGGTTAAGAAAGAATGCACAGGCTAAACAAAAGCAGCAATTCCTGACTTTTAAAACTTTTAATAATATAATAACAAAATCATGCCTCACTTTGCCAAATAGCAGACAAAATATTCTTTTTGCTTGACTTCCTTTCAAGTTAGCCTGGCCCTGGAAAAACTAACCTGCAATATCATAAGGCAGATGTCCCAGATATGCACCAAGTGTGGTAGTGGGTGGGATAAAGGACATTTTACCCATCAGCCATAATGGTGCTTTTCACGCCAAATTGTGCCATTCCCACTGCGTCCTGCCTCATTAATAATCTATTCGGGGAAACACACAAGGTCACTGGCGGGGCAGCCTCTGATTTGCACACCCCACCATCACCTCAGGCTTTCAGTAAACCGGGCACCATATTAAAAGGTCTCCCCTGCACAGAGCTAGCACTCTTCAAGTGATAGAAAGCTGCCAGGAATTGGTGGGATGAAACATGCAGCCCCCAAATTTAGCACCGCCTCCCTCGAGTGCCTACTGGACGCAGTGGAGGCCCTCCGCAATGCCCTCTACCCAACTCTGGACACAGAACAGCAAGCAAGGTCACCAATCCAACATAGGAGGCAGTAGTAGCGGTGGTCAGCGCCAACGTCCTGCAAAAGAGGACAGCCATCCAGTACAGGAAGACGAATGCCCTCATCCGTTCCAGGGTAAGTCACTCTTCTCATCACTCTCAATTCACAAATTCATCACACATCCACAGGGATCTCGTACCTCAAGTGACAACACCTTTCTCACACACAGCCTCACATCTCCATCAGGCTGATATCCTCTAGAGCTCATGTCCTCACCCCATCCATGGGCCCCGCTCACCACACAAACATTCCATGCAGTGCCATGCATTCTGCTCACACTCTCACCATCTGTTATCATGCAGGCTATCAGCAGCAGGGAGAGGTCTCAGACCAGGGGTGGAGTGGCCCACGTCAGGCCCCTCACTCACTTTGAGGAACATGCCATCATGCTGGCTGGTGAGGACATGGACCGTGCCTGCAGCAACAGTGAGGTCGGCAGTGAACAGCCATGTGAGGATCGCACCACATCATCCCTCTCTCAACACATCTGTGAGTGCTCTTTCTCCTGTTTTTAACTCTGCTGCCATACACTAGTCATCTCAACTTTGGTTCACAGGGAGCTCTGCCAAGTGACCGACACCCTCAGCCAGCCTGTCCCTCAGCTCCATCCAGGTTCTTACCTCCAGCCAAGAACACACTTCCTCCATTGAAGAACTGGAAATAAGCAGCCTGGAAGACCCATCACAGCACTTACCCACACCCTCCACCAGCGGAAAGACACATACCTTGGTGGGACCTAGATCTAGAGCAGGCTCGAATTCACAATCTGATGGTCACCATATGGACACATGTCAGCAGCAGGAGGAGGCAGATTCAACTGAGCTCCCCAGCACTCAGAGGACTGCTGGAGAAGAGGCATCTGTGAGGTCTGAGTCAGATGACGAGGCTCTGGACTCAGCCTTCCAACTCATCGTGGAGAGTCAGCAGAAGGCGGTGGAAAATCACGCAGAGTTGTCAGAAGCCCTCGACAGAGTGGCACATGTGTCAGAGGAGTGCACCCGCCTGCTCTCTGATGAAGTGGTGCCCACATGTGTGCATATGAAAGTCTCCATGGGGAGGATGGCGAACGCCATGGAGACCCTGGTCCAGCAGAACGTGCAGATTGCGCTGGCAACCATCACTGGCTCTCGAAGGAGCAATTTAGCCCTGTACATTGTTCCTTTTCAGATAATAATCCAATTCCTTCTTGAATATCTCAACTGAACCTGCCTCCACCACACTCTAAGACAGTCCATTCCAAATCCTAACTACTCACTACGTGAAAAAGTTTTTCCTCATGTCTCCATTGCTTCTCTTGCCAATACCTTCAATCTGTGCCCTCTTGTTCTCGAACCTTCCACTGTTGGCAACAGTTTTTCCCTACCTACTCTGTTCAGACCCCTCATGATATTGTATACCTTTATCAAGTCTCCTCTCAACTGTTTCTTCCCCAAGAAAAACAATCCCAATCTCTCCAATCTATCTGTGCACCTGAGGTTCCTCAACCCTGTAAACATTTTTGTGAATCTCTTTTGCACTCTCTCTAATGCTTTCACATCTTTCTTAAAGTGTGAAGCCCAGAACTGGACACAATGCTTCATTTGAGGCTGAATCAGTGTTCCATACAAGTTTAACATAACTTCGTTACTTTTATACTATATGCCTCTATTAATAAAGCCTAGGATGCTGTATGCTTTTTTAACTGCTCTCCCAAACTTTTTTTTTTATTCGTTTGTGGGATGTGGGCGTCGTTGGCTAGGCCAGCATTTATTGTCCATCCCTAATTTCCCTCGCTCAGAGGGCATTTAAGAGTCAACCACATTGCTGTGGGTCTGGAGTCACATGTAGACCAGACCAGGTAAGACGGCAGATTTCCTTCCCTAAAAGACAACAGTGAACCAGATGGGTTTTTATGATAATTTACAATGGTTTCATGGTCATCATTAAACTTTTAATTCTGGATTATTATTGATTTCAAATTTCATCATCTGCCGTGGTGGGATTCAAACCTGCATCCCCAGAGCATTACCCTGGGTCTCTGGAATACTAGTCCAGTGACAATACCACCACCTCCCTGTCCTGTCACCTTCAGTGACTTATGTACATATACACTCAGGTCCCACTGTTCCTGTACCCCCTTTAGAATCGTACTGTTTCTTTACATTGTCTCTCCATGTTCTTCCTACAAAAGTAAATCACTTCACACTTCATCACATCAAATTTCATCTCCCACTTGTCTGCCAATTCCACCAACTTCTCTATGTCCTTTTGAAGTTCTACATTATCCTCCTCACTGTTCACGATACTTCCATTCCAACACCCTCCCCACTGGTCAAAGTGATTGTTACTTTGTTTCCTCAGCTGGTCACCCTGGCAAGGTATTTACCACACAAGAAACCCAAATCGGTTGTGGGGGGGGCGGCTACCTCGTTCAAAGGCACTCATTGCCTGATCAAGGGACCAGACATCGAGAAAGGAGCGGCCAGCTGAAAGGCACCCTTTTTCCTTGCTGCTGGCCCCTCTCCCACATGACTCTTACCCCACGACCCCCAACGCCATCACTCACCAGTGGCCTGTGTTTCTTGGCAATCCTGGGTTGATGGCACTGCCAAGCTATCAAGAGCTGTGGGCCTCTGATTGGCCTGCAGCTCTCGGCAGGGCATCCACCACATGGGTTCTTGATCCAGGGAAGGTCCGTGGCTGCCCAGTTAAGTGCCTGATTAGCACTTCATGAGACAGGCCTTCCTCAAAGGAGGTGATGTGGTGCTCTTGCCAGCTCTGCAGCCCACAGGCAAGACCTTCATCGCCTACATTACATACTGCCCATTTTGTTCATTACACAACTGGAAATAACCTGTTCTACACAGGTATTTGGTTGTGGTTGTATATTTTTGAGGACTTGCACATATTTATAGCATCTTTCAAGACCACAGGACGTCCCAGAGTGCTTTATATTCAATTAAATGTTTTACATGTAGTCAATGCTGTAATGTAGGAAATGCAGCAGCAACAAGTTTCCACAAACAGCAATGTTTTTGTGATGTTGACTGTGAAGCTTTGTTCAGAAGTAAAGATACACAGAACAGCAAAGAAGTTATTAAGTGTCTGTGGTTGAAACCGTATTATAGTTAAATAGATGTTAACATGATCACGTGTCAGGGAGGAAGGACAGCTTCTGCAGCCTCCTTTTAGGACATAGATATGCAGAGGCTGGACCCTGAGATCTTATGCAAACAGGCTGCTCAATGAAGTGTCAAAGTAATTATTGTGCATTAGCTCTTGCCATTGGAGTAAATTCATAATACTGTGATTCCTGCTATTAGGAATAAAGATGTCCTTTCAGATTACTGCATGTGAGATACACAAGTACAGGGTAGGAAGCAATGAAGTGCAACAGCTGATTGTGCACTTGAAACTGGATTATTTAAAGCCTTTTTGCAGATGCAAATTCTCATTTGATGTGATAATTACAGATGGCATTAGCTCAATAAATGACTTTAATTGGATTCAACTGCCAGACAGTGTTTTTCTTCAGTGTTTCGTATGCCACTAATATGAAGTTTCTTTCTTCAGTTTCTCCTTGTTTCATTCTTCAAGGGGAGGCGATGGCGTTGTCACTGGACTAGTAATCCAGAAACCCAGGGTAATGCTCTGGGGACCCGGGTTCAAATCCCACTAAAGCAGATGGTGGAATTTGAATTCAATAAAAATTGGAATTAAAAGTCGAATAATAATCATGAAACCATTGTCTATTGTTGTAAACCCACCTGATTCACTAATGCCCTTTAGGGAAGGAAATCTGCTGTCTTTACCTGGTCTGGCCTACATGTGACTCCAGACCCACAGCAATGTGGTTGACTCATAAATGCTCTTTGAAATGGCCTAGCAAGCCACTTTTTGTATTAAACCACTACAAAATCTCAAAACAAGGAATGAAACTGGACAGACCACCCAGCGTTGACCTAGCCACCGGAAACGACAACAGCAAATTCAGCCCTGTCAATCCTGCAAAGCCCTCCTTACTAACATCTGGGGGCTAGTACCAAAACTGGGAGAGCTGTCTCACAGACTAGTCAAGCCACAGTCTGACATAGTCATCATCACGAAATCATATCTTACAGATAATGTCCTGTCCCACTGGCAAGACGTGGCAGCACAACGGTATACAGTCGGGAGGGAGTTGCCCTGGGAGTCCTCAACACTGACTTTGGACCCCATGAAGTTTCAAGGCATCAGGTCAAACATGAGCAAGGAAACCTCCTGCCGATTACCATGTACCGCCTTCCCTCAGCTGATGAGTCAGTGCTCCTCCATGTTGAACACCACTTGGAGGAAGCACTGAGGGCAGCAATGGCACAGAATGTACTCTGGGTGGGAGACTTCAAAGTCCATAGCAAGAGTGGCTTGGTAGCACCACTACTAATCGAGCTGGCCGAATCCTAAAGGACATAGCTGCTAGACTGGATCTGCAGCAGGTGGTAAGGGAACCAACAAGAGGGAAAAGCATACTTTTCATTCTCACCAACCTGCCTGCCGGAGATGCATCGGTTAATGACAGTATTGGTAGGAGTGACCACCGGACAGTCATTGTGGAGACGAAGTCCTGCCTCAATCATGTTGTGTGGCACTACCACCATGCTAAATGGGATAGATTTCGAACAGGTCTGGCAACTCAAGACTGAGCATCCATGAGGCGCCGTAGACCATCAGCAGCAGCTGAATTGTACTCAAATACAATCTGTAACGTCATGACCCAGCATACCCCCATTCTACCATTACCATCAAGCCAGGGGATCAATTTGGTTCAATGAAGCGTGCAGGAGGGCATGGCAGGAGCAGCACCAGGCATGCCTAAAAATGAGGTGTCAACCTGGTGAAGCTATGACACAGGACTACTTGCTTGCCAAGCAGCATAAGCAGCAAGTGAAAGACAGAGTTAAGCGATTCCACAACCAACGGATCAGATCTAAGCTCTGCAGCCCTGCCACATCCAGTCCTGAATGGTGGTGGACAATTAAACAACTCACTGGAGGATGAGGCTCCGCAAATAGCCCCATCCTCAATGATGGGGGTGCCCAGCACATCACTGGAAAAGCTAAGTCTGAAGCATTTGCAACAATCTCCATCCATATGTGCCCAGTGGATGATCCATCTCGGCCTTCTCCGGAGGTCCCCAGCATCACAAATGCCAGTCTTCAGCCAATTCAATTCACTCCACATGATATCAAGAAACGGCTGAAGGCACCGGATACTGCAAAGGCTATAGGCCCTGACAATATTCCGGCAATAGTACTGAAGACTTGTGCTCCAGAATTTGCCATGCCCCTAGCCAAGCTGTTCCAGTACAGCTACAACACTGGCATCTATCCTATGTGGAAAATTGCCCAGGTATGTCAAGTACACAAAAAGCAGGGCAAATCCAACCCAGCCAATTACCGCCCCATCAGTCTACTCTCCATTATCAGTAAGGTGATGGAAGGGCTCATCAACAGTGCTATCAAGCGGCACTTGCTTAGCAATAACCTGCTCACTGACGCCCAGTTTGGGTTCCGCCAGGGTCACTCAGCTCCTGACCTCATTACAGCCTTGGTTCAAACATGGACAAAAGAGCTGAGCTCCTGAGGTGAGGTGAGAGTGTATGCACCAGACAGCAAGGTTGCATTTGACCAAATGTGACATCACAGAGCCCTAGCAAAACTGGAGTCAATGGGAATTGGGGAAAGCTCTCCACTGGTTGGAGTCACACCTAGCACAAAGGAAGATGGTTGTGGTTGTTAGAAGTCAATCATCTCAGCTCCAGAGCATCATTGCAGGAGTTCCTCAGCGTAGTGTCCTTGGCCCAACCATCTTCAGCTGCGTCATCAATGACCTTCCTTCCAACATGAGGTCAGAAGTGGGGATGATTGCACCAGGTTCGGCACCATTCGCAACTCCTCAGATACTGAAGCAGTCCATGTCCAAATGCAGCTAGTCCTGGAGAATATCCAGGCTTGGGCTAACAAGTGGCAAGCAACATTCGTGCCAGACAAGTGCCAGGAAATGACCATCTCCAACAAGTGAGAATCTAACCATCGCCCCTTGACATTCAATGGAATTACCATCACTGAATCCCCCACTATTAACATCCTGAGGGCTACCATTGACCAGAAACTGAACGGCACTAGCTTTATAAATACTGTGGATACTAGAGCGGGTCAGAGGCTAGGAATCCTGTGACAAGTAACTCACCTCCTGACTCCCCAAAGCCTGTCCACCATCTACAAGGCACAAGACAGGAGTGTGATGGAATACTCCCCACTTGCCTGATGAGTGCAGTTCCTACAACACTCAAGATGCTTCACACCATCCAGGACAAACTGTCCACTTGATTGGCACCACATCCACAAACATTTACTCCCTCCACCATTGATACACAGTGGCAGCAGTATGTACTATCTATAAGATGCACTGCAGGAATTCACCAAGGCTCCTTAGACAGCACGTTCCAAACCCACAACAGCTACTATCAAGAAGGACAAGGGCAGCAGACACATGGGAACACCACCACCTGGATGTACCCCTCTAAGTCGCTCACCATCCTGACTTGGAAATATATCGCTGTTCCTTCACTGTCGCTGGGTCAAAGTCCTGGAACTCCCTCCCTAACAACGCGGTGGATGTACCTACACCACAGGGACTGCAGCAATTCAAGAAGGCAGCTCAACACCACCTTCTCAAGGGCAACTAGGGATGGGTAATAAATGCTGGTCCAGCCAGCGAAGCCCACATCCCATGAATGATTTATTTTTTAAATCCTTACTTTTCCCTATAAATAGACACTTCTCTAATTTCTAACTCTGGCTGGCTGCATTAATTATAAAAACAGAAAATTCTAGAATTATACAGTGGTCCATTAGCATCTGAAACAGAAACAGGAGGTTAGTGTTCCAAGTGATACTCTGCTATACTTCCTATTTCTTACAGATGTTGGCAGACCTACTGTGTTCCTGTTTCATTCCATATTTCCAGTAGTTGCAGTTTTTTAAAGATTACTAAGTTCCTACATTGCTGTTCTGAAAGTTGTATTTGGCTGTTCTGGTGAAAGGTCACTGATCTGAAACATTTGGCAGGATGGTGTCTAAATTGTTGCGCCTTTGAAATTTGGCATTCTTGTGTTTGTCCTGATGAGTGCAAGACAAAAAGCTTTGACAGCATATCTATTTTTCAGCAATACTCAAGTTCTGTACCACCAAGTGATTACAAAAGATCATGAGAACTCAACTCTGACAGCAGAAGCCTCTGCAGTGCTAAGGCTTCCCAATGCAACTGAAGTTTCGCCATGCTGTTGCACAGGGAGGAGTGCATTCCATCTCCTACATCTACAGACTTCTATATATTTTCGCCCCCTCCATAGGTATTCCCATTTTTCCATCGCCCACTTCCTCATGCAATGTCAAGGGCCGCTTCCTCCATTCTCATAAGGATGCAAGCTGATGCAAGCCCTCTCCCTAGCATTTTGCAATCTCTTCTCCTGCAAGGACAAAAGAGAGTGAGAGATATCAGGTGATACTACCCTCTCACCAATTCCAGTGGTTCATTTAAATAAAATGATGCATTTATCAGTGCTGCCAGCTCCTCAGTAGGGCTTGGGATATGAGTCTAGCTCACAGGTCAGTAATTATTTTGGGTACACATTTTTCTTGCTTTCAGGAGCACCATGTCCCCTCAGGCTGCTCAGCTGGTGTGTCGGCTGGTGGCTACAGACCTGAAGGCCTGTCATCTGGCTGTTGCGCTGCACTCACCTTGCCAGAATGAAGAACATTATTGAACCTCTTGTTGTACTGCACCCAAGTCCTCCCTCAACACTGCAACTGCTCACTTGCTCTGCCACCTCCAGTCAAGCCTGCTTGATTTGGCTATATTGCCTTCTCCTTTCACTTTCTGGGAGCAAGATACCTCAATTATCTTTCAGCACCTCCAGAATCACCTCAATGGCAAATGCTTTGCTATAGATAACTGGCCACTGCCTTTCATGCTCCTTGCTTCTCCCTGCCATAGCGTTTCAATAGGGCAGCCCCAATAATGACAGCCTCATCCTTTTAAATCAGGCCCACTTCCACTCACCTCCTCCTTCCTGTTTCCGCCACCCTTAACTGGCTGCCAAATCTGCCCTCCAGCCAATTAGGGCCAACCTCTAGGACAATCACAACCCATGACAGTTTCTCCCTTAGCCCGAGGTTAGAACCGGAAATTATGCCGCCATCAGGGTCCTGACCTCAAAAGAAAAATCCAGCCTATTAACTCACTCTCTCTCCCTCTTCACTGATGCTGACTGATCTGCTGAGTTATCCAATACAGGCTTGATACAGGAGTCTAGGTGAAGGAGCTCATCATCTTGACAGAGAAGTGTCTCATATCTTGAGGCTCAGAAGGAAAAACAATCATTATTCCAGAGTGTTCAGTGGTTCGGGATAGATATGCATCAGTGTCCTTGACTTGTGGAGGGTTTTCAGTATGGTGATTGTATGATTTATGAAAATAGTCAGGAATATGCTCAGATATCATGTCGGATAGTTGGAAAGTTGGGATGAAGAGTTTTCCAGTCTGAGAAATTAGCAATGGATTGCTCTCCAAGATTGCTATACAGTACAGGAGGAGAATCATATTTTAACCATCTGCAGTTAACATCAGATAAACATCAACACTGAGTTGTTTAAAGTGAAAACGCCCATCCCTTAATAGGAGCGTTAGTGTAAATTGCAAAACTTAGAAATTTACAGCCGACTGATGTGAATCTCCTGCCATTTTCTGCCACAGCAACTTGAGGTATTAACTGAACTTTTCACAACCGTTAGCACTACTACCTTTGGTATCTAGAGCTGTATCACAAGCTAGCTTCTCTGTAACTGGCAAAGGGATTTGCCCCTCAGGACAAATAATAGGCAACCACATTTCAGAATGGAATCACAAATATTAATTCAGAATGAATAAGAGTAGTGTCTTGCAGCCGGACTGCATGTCCAAATTCACTGGATTCTACTGATGTACCACCATGTTGGGACTTAATTTTTACAATGAATCGTACCTGAGACACCAGCACATTCACCGTAGAGAGCCCAACCCTGAGGAGGGGAAACATGAAAGTGTTTGTCAGTGTATGTTTGATGACTAAAACAACTATGTTTCTGTCATGGGCGTTAGAGTTTATCCCTGGCAGGTACTAAACAGCCTTCTGCCTAGCTGTGAGATTCTTTTAATAAAAGCAAAATGCTGCAGATGCTAGAGATCTGAAATACAAACAGGAAGTGCAAGAAATAGCAGGTTTGGCAGCATCTGTGGAGAGAGAAACAGAGTTAATGTTTTGAGTCAAATATAACTCTTCTACATCTTGATCCTCTGAACCAAGATCATTTCTCACTACTATACTGATCTCATCCTCTATTGACAGAACTACCCCACCTCCTTTTCCTTTTTTCCTGTTGGACAATTGCAAGGGCTGAGGCTCCTCCATTGCTGTCTTCCCCATACTTGCCTCTTTTACAGTCATACTCTCCTGTCCCTGACCATGGACCACATCTGAGGTACCTACCTGGGTGTAACTGCCTCCTGCAACAAGTTGCTTGGTAACTTTCCCCCACTCTGATGTATCGCAGTGCCCAAAGCTCAGACTCCAACTCATTAACTCTGAGCCGAATTTCCTCTAGCTGCAGACAATTATTGCAGTTGTGGTTTCCATGGATCACACAGGGGTCCACCTGCGCCCACATGCTGCAGCTGCAACACATCACCTGCTTTGCCATCTTTTCGGTGTTTATTTAATTAGGTTTTAAGTTTAAAACATCATATAGGCCAAAACTTTGCCTCATAATATACAGTGAATGGAACTGAATTAAGACAATGAGAGTTACAAAGGGCCCTGGGAGTGATAGTAGATAGAGTAAAATCTCGATGAGTCGAATTCCGGGGGACCCACTTCCAAATTTATGTTAAGCAGAGCTCCATAATAGCCAAGGAGGCCCATTCCCACATAAATGCGTCTCCAAGTAATCTAATATGCCTACAAATGAAATCTGTCAAAAACAACAGATTCTAAGTGCCAAATGGAAACACAGTAAAGCAGTAAACGTATGAAAAATTCTTTATTCAATTTGTTCACATCTTACAAGGTCTTAAAAGGCTGAGACTGAAAAATGGCTGCAGTTAGCTCTTGAAAAATTCCGTAATCTTTTTCTGCTTAGCGTGCTGTTTTTGGACATGCACAACACAGTCTGCCATATCGTCAATAGAGTGAAATATGTTTTCAGAGCTTTTGTGCTGCATTATGAAATCTCAGAGCATCTCTATAGTCTTTGCAACATCAACTATGGAAATGGACGGGCTCCCGTCATTGGACTCTTCAGGGTCATTGGACTCCCCAGTTGAAGAACATACTGCATCTACAAAGGCATCATCTGTCAGTTCCATTGTGTATCATATGACATCATTCATCCCTCATAAGTTTCCATGGTTGTCTCAGCTGGAATTTCCATGTCGGCCTCCCTTTTCACCTTTAAACACCAAAGAGCACCCTGGCAAAAGATGGTAAAACAGTCCAGTTTCATCCACATTAAAAATGTCTCTTGGTGGTTATTTGTTCAAGTCTTGGACGAGACTATTTTGAAGCCAATCATCTGTTATTGCTGCCGTAATTGCCAAACCTCCACCGCTTTACGCACAGATGATGCCATGTCTTGAATCGGTCTAGCCATCCGTCACTGCAGGTGAACTCCATGTGGCCCTGCTTCTTTGCCAGAGTGACTTACCTTTCCAGCAGGGCTGGACCAGAGATGGGAACTTCCTCTGCTCAGGCAGTCTTGAACCACATTAACAGAATTTCTTCAATGTTGGGATAGGCAGCTATTTTCATCCTCTTCCTTGCTGGAGAGAATGTCTGCTTGTTGAATTTTTCTAAGATGTTCGCCTTGTATTTCATAATGGTGGACAAACCTGATGGCAGAATATCTCACTCCTCTGTGATGTCTGCTTTCCACTTTGTTCCATGATTTTCCACTTGCTGCACCAACTTCCCTTCTCTCCATTCGATAACACTTAACTTTTTCACAGGTTTAGCTATGTTTACAGGTTTTGCATGTCCTTTACAGGGAGATCTCGATGTCAAATGATGGTTTGCCGAGTGCTCCATGACTTAGCACTTGTGTGGTTTAACTCTGCTCTGATTGATTAGCACAATGATATGACAAGCTCAGACAAATTTGGCTAATCTGGAGTTACCAGTGTGGAATTTTGGTTTATCATGGGCAATTTTCTATGGGATTTGCTATTCTGCCAGAGGAAATGGTTGACAGCTTCGACATAACCGCAATTCCATGTCGTTCAAGTTTGACTCATTGTGATTTCACTGTACACCATTTTCCATATCCACAAAGTGTGGGGAAGCAATTAAAAAAACTAACAAAATGCTGTAATTTATAAACCAAACTTATGAGCTACAAATGTAGGGTGGTTATACTGCAGCTTTACAATGGATTAGACAAATGGCATTTAGAAAAATATATTCAGTTCTTGCTGTTATATTGGACAAGGAACAGCAAAGATCATCAAAATTGTTTCCAACTATAAAAGGGGAGGTAAAGTAAGCCCATGTTATTGAGAATAAAAACATCCATTTATAGAGCATATTTTATAACTTCAGGATTTTCCAAAACGCTTCACGGCCAACGAATTACTTTTAAAGTACAAAACCCTATTGTTTTCTAAGCAAATTTGGCACATCATCATCAGTGATCCCTCATGTCGAGGATGATTCTTCTTTGCGGATGGTTTGGTTTAAGTGAGATGTCAGTGTTGGCTGTGGGTTCACGGATGGCTTATGAACCCTGTATTAGCCATATATGGACATTGGTTGTCAGCTCGTAGATGTGGTGGCGGATTATTGGCTCAAGCAGCTGCTCGCACAAGTTAGTGCTTACTCTGAAGAACCACAATAGGTGTCATATTCATCAAAGGCTATGAAGCATCCAAGATGCAGACATGTGTCTCTCTTTCCATCTCTCTCATTGTTCTCTCTCTGTAGCTGCTGTTGTTAACTGGAAGGTCTTGACACCATTTTTGATGATGGATTGCCATTTTGGTCATCTGCTCCCAATAAGGCAGCTCTCGGATTGTCTTTGAAAGGTTTCCTTCGGCCCCTGTCAATTGGCTCCCTGGCATAGCTCTGAGTGGAGCACCTGTTTCAGCAATCTTACATCAGGCATTCTGACGACATAACCCATCCAACTCAGCTGATGTGAGATTATCATGTTGTTTGGAAGGTCTTGACAATATTTTTGATGATGGATCACCATTTTGTTCATGTTTAGGCATCTGCTTCCCACATGGAGGCTTTGAGATTGTCTTTGAAACATTTCTTATACTTGGCATGTCAGTGTCTTGGAGGCATCATAGGTTTTGATGAATGCAGCACCTATCAGTTGTGAAACAAAAACAGAAAAGCTCAGCAGGTCTAACAGCACCTGTGGACAGACAGAGGTAACGTTTCACGTCCATATGACTCTTCTTCAGAGCCAAAGAGAAGCAAAAATGTGATGAAATTTATACTGTTTAAGATGGGTGGAGCAGGTGAAGCGATACAAGGCCAGTGATAGGTGGAGGCAAAGGAGAGATTGACAAAGATGTCATGGAGAAAAGGACAAAGGGTTGTTAATGGTAGTAGCATTGGCTAAAGGAGCTGCTGATGGTGGCATTGAGGTCAGAAAGCAGAATGTGGTAATAGCAGGACAAGGGTAAGCACTCTGGAAAGAACATGAACAACTGACAGATGGCCCTGGGGGGGGGGGGGGGGGGGGGGGGGGGGGGGGGGGGGTGTTGGTGGAAAAAAAGATTGAAAATAGTATAAAAGGTGGGGATAAAACAATAAATAAAAATGAAAATAAATAAAAATAAATGGATAAAAAATAAAAATTAATATGGAAAGAGGGGATAAAAAAAGGCATGAGGATAGAGGAGAGAGTTCATGGTCTGAAATTGTTGAACTCAATGTTAAGTCCGGAAGGCTGTAAAGTGTCTAATCGGAAGATGAAGAGCTGTTCCTCCAATTTGCATTGGGCTTCACTGGAACATTGCAGAAGGCCAAGGACGGACATGCGGGCATGAGAGCAGGGTGGTGTGTTGAAATGGCAAGCGACAGGAAGGTCTGGGTCATGCTTGCGAACAGACCAAAAGTCTGCATTTGGTCTCCCCAGTGTAGAGGGACCGCATTGGGAGCAGCGAATGCAGTGGACCAAATTGAAGAAGGTGCAAGTGAAGCGCTGCTTCACTGAAAGGAGTGTTTGGGCCCTTGGACGGTGAGGAGGGAGGAGGTAAAGGGGCAGGTGTTGTACCTTCTGCGATTGCATGGGAAGGTGCATTGGGAGGGGGATGAGGTGTTGGGGGTTATAGAAGAGTGGACAAGGCTGTCACGCAGGGAACGGTCCCTACAGAATGCCGACGGGCAGGTGAAGGGAAGCTGTGTTTGATGGTGGCATCATGCTGGAGTTGGCAGAAATGGGGGAGGATGATCCTTTGAATGCAGAGGATTTTGGGGGTGAAAAGTGAGGACAGGGGGATCCCCTCATGGTTCTGGGAGGGAGAGGAAGGTGAGGGCAGAGGTGCAGGAGATGGGTCAGACACGGTTTAGGGCCCTGTCAACCACAGTGGGTGGGAAACCTAGCTTATGGAAGACATGTCACAAGTGCCATTTTGGAAAGTGGCATCATCGGAACAGAGGTGAATGAACTGAGAGAATGGGATGGAGTCCTTACAGGAAGCAGGGTGTGAGGAGCTGTAGTCGAGGTAGCTGTGGGAGTCGGTGGGCTTGTAATGAATATTAGTAGACAGTATAACCAGAAATGGAGACAGAGAGGCCAAGGAAGGGAAATGTCAGAGATGGACCATGTGAAGGTGATAGAGGGGTGGAAATTGAAAGCAAAATTGATAAACTTTTTCAGGTCCAGAGGAGAGCATGAAGCGGCACCTTTTACCTATCTTGTTTTTAACCCATCTATTGTGGTTCTTCTTCATAGTAAGCACTAATTCATATGTCATCAGCATATTGTAGTTCTATTATAGAAGTGATTGTTGCCTTGGTTGTGACCTTCAGCCAATTGAAGTTGAATAATTTACCATCAGTGCAGTAAGTTATTACAACACCTTGAGGGGAGCCTGTCAGTTGTATATTGCAGCATTGCTGCAAGAAAGATTGAGAATAGTGTTGATGCTGTCACGACTCACTGGGGATAGTGCACTGTGATGTCAAGCCCCACTGCTCCCTGAGCCGTGACAATGTGAGAAAGTTTAATCAGACCACCAAATTGCCCTAATTTTACCTAACTGTGTAATTTAATTTAACAGAATACAAGCATCAGGTTTGTAAACAGGTAAATAACTTTATTAAACAGATTGTTTTTAACCAATGACAAAAAAAGAAAGGAATATGAACTGCTAACTCTTAACTCTATAACTTACTCTACCTACCCTCTTTAACCCCTATTCACAAACACACACAAGACACATAGAACAAGGATTTTTAAGGATAAGGTAAAAACAGTTCGATAGCACCAATCCAGAGTACGGAGTTAGAGGAGTTGATTTTGCTTGAAGTCTTCCAAGTTCCTTGCAGACTTGTACTGCTAACATGAGGTGATCTTTCAGCACTTCCAGTCTGTAGTTTACTAGTTGAAAACCTGCTTTTAATATCTCCACTAGTGATTTCGCCCCTTTTCTCTTGACAGGGGTTTCTCAAAAAAAAAACAGGATATGGAAATGTGAGGAATAGTCAGATAATTACTCTGACAGAATACTTGGAGTTTTACCAAAAAACACAGGAGAGGGAGGTTTTTAGGTCTTTCCTTTTGGCAGGTTAAGATCCTTCTGCTGGCTACTGCTATCACAAAACCCTGGTCAGCAGCCAAACAAACACCGCTGCTAGGCAGTTCTCTCTTAAACCACATCCTTTCCGGCCCCATCGTCCAACCTGGCACACGATGTTCCAAGAAGTAGCAACATTGTAGATTTTCTCTTCCTGCTTCAAGGAACATGTTTTTTTTAAATTGCAGCCACTAGAGCTTTTTAAAGCCACAGTCCAACCTTAAAGTCACAATCCAAGAAAAAGTTACAAAAATGTTCTTTGCAATGCAATGACATCACCCCTGTCTAATACCTGTTTTGACAGGGAAAGACGTCTGTGGTGGGATCATTGCATAGAACTGTTACCTGCATATTGTCATAAAGGAGACTGATTGATGTTTGTGATTGACGAGTTTTTAAATTGAAATGAACAAATAGCAGAAGTGTCAAAAAATGTTTTTCATTGCATTGGAATATTGTGTAAATTGAGATACCATTTGTCAACATTGACCTATTATTTATTTGCTTTAAGACTTTGAAAATTGAAGAAAAACATTTCTTACAATTGCCTTCATGTTTCGATTTCATTACAATCGTCATCTTCGTTCGAAAAAATGTTTCAATTGAATTCTGCCATTCACAACTTCCTACCAGAAATTCCTATGATGTACATCTGGTATATCCAAAAACTGCTTTAGTGCATAAATCAGTAAGACACATTTGTGTGGAAATCAATACCCCTGGACATATGAACCAGCTCAACAAAACTTTTATTCAAGTCTCAAGTGAAAAAAAAAATTCACTTTGATATTCTTAATGATAATATAGTGGCAAATAACTGACCATTGGTCTTATTCATTTTTTTATGCTCTCATGTATCGCTCTTAATACTCATCCTGTTCTCTCCATTTTGAATCAATGCTGTCCCATTGTAAATGTGTAATCTAATGCATGGTAATTAACTATAATTATCTCAGTGGAAAACATGAGGATTCAGCTTTCTAGCTTTCTTTCCTATCAATATGTCATAACTCACATATCATTCTCTGTCCCTTGCTGTTTGCCTCCATCAAGGGGACTCAACCATCAAGCAAATGCTTACAACCTACCCTCCCATACAAACATAAAATTCCATATGTACTGATGTATTTGAATCTCGCAATTATTGTAAATGCTGTGACCATGATAATTTGTGTTGTGTGTGAATTGTATGAAAATAAATCAATAAATAAAAATAAAACTTAGCTGGGCATTCATATCAGTAGCGCCTTCCAAAGGGCAGTTTGATTCACCAAGTCACAGAAGAAAGCCATGTACATGTACAAAGGGATGTTCTGCTCTCTGCACTTTTCCTGAAGTTGGCTTTGAAGATCATGTGGTTGTTCCTATTGCAGGTCAAAAAACGCAAGGGACTTTAGAAGGACCTCCTTTGCAATTGGCAATTAAGAAGTAACCTAGCTAGGACTTTGACAACACTTAAGAGCAATGCTATGCCCTGTTGTTGCTACAGTTCAACTTGTCTCCTTTCTTGAAGATTGTGATCATCATGCATCTCTAAGGTCACTTGGAATTTCTTCATTCAGCTAGAGCTTCACAAACAGGGCATGTCTCCTCTGTGTTTCAATACTTCTATAGGGATATTGTCAGGAGCGGAATGTTTGGTGTTTATCATTTGGTTGTCAGCAGCTACCTTGTCACGGGTTAGATCATTGTCCAGCTCACTTCTGATTGTAGATTATGGAAGATTCTCCAGCAGATATGTGTCCACCATGGAGTTCTGACTGTATAATTCTACATAGTGCTCTTTCCAGCAGGTGTTGATACTGTCAATCTCATCAAAATAGTGTTGGTATCTTTTAGTGATGTGTCCAAAGATTTCTTGGCATGTATGAGAGATGATGGATTTCAGTGATTGCCAATCATCTTGGATGTTGCTTGATGGTGACTGTTCCCATAGTTTGATTGATTTGATCTTGAAATTCCTTGAACTTGATGTCATTTGACAGGCTAGAGACCTCAAACTTTCTCTGCAGCTGTCAGTTCCTTTTGGGGGCTGCCTCATGCGCCAATACCAAGTGAATGAGTCAGTGGTCTGGCTAACATTTGTTGGCTATAACCATAGCATGTGTAATGTGCACATCTTTTCAATTGCTAGTCCTGATTATCATATCGTCTATTAAGTGCCAGTGCTTCGATCTTGGATGCTTCCAGGATGTTGAAACATTTTTTTGGCGGAAAAGATCATATTCAGCGTACAGGGTAAGGAGGCATACACTGTTGGGATTGAACTTTCCAACTGCATGCTTTTCAGTTGTGTTTGGTCAAAGGGTGTAGTTGTCCCCAACCCTGCCATTCAAAGCTCCAGGAAGTATGACATTTGACTGCAATGGTACAGCTGCCAGAATTGCATCTAGGATGAAATAGAAGTTATGTTTCACTTCATCATTGGAGTTCAAGCTCAGTAGTTGCATAAGCGCTGATGAGGGTGACAGATTGATTTGCTTTTGAGCTTAAGATTGACTGTCATAAGACGCTCATTGTTCCCAGCAGGGGATTCATGGAGTCTCTTCATGGGTTCATTATTGATGGCAAAGCCAACTTCATGTACTTTGATTTGCCCTTGCTCTACGCATACCAAGGGTTACTTTGTCAATGTCTAAACATTGAATCTCATGGGTCACTGTCACTGTTCATCTCTCAGGTCATTCTGAGTTAACCATTAATGAATGATCTTACATTCTAGATCCTATCTTGATTGTTTTTGTGACTTTTGACCACTGATGGGTGAACCTGCTGAATGCAGTTTACCAGCCAGCTTTGGAGTGAGGCAGGCTATTTTAAGGGCACCTTTTCTAGCCTCTTCCCCAGCGAGCTCACCCTGAAGAAGAATCCTCAGACACAGCAAGAAACACCAAACCACCCTTCTGCCTTGTTTAAGAGTGGAGCACTTAATTGGTAACTGCTGTCTTTGTGTCAGGTTGTGACTAGAAGCTCCCAGATATCACGATCCTGTCACCACTAGCTGATCGCCAAAGAGGTTGAGGAAATTTGCCAAAGAAGGGCCTGTCTTTTAGAGTTGGAGGCCCATTGCACAGAAGAGCCCATTCTGTTTTGGTGGGCCATTGCCTGGTTTCAATGATCAGGTAAGCCTGTGAAATTGAGAAAAATGCCCTGCTGCAACCTTTCATTCGTCTTCACAGCTAAAAGCCAATCCACTGTTGGAGATGTTGTTGTGATAGGACTTACTGACAACAATACACTTCAAATGTGGCATCCAATTTGTGATCAGTAATTAGAATCATAGAATGATTCAGCACCAAAGGAGTTTATTCGATCCATTAAGCCTGGGTTGGTACTTTGATGCATCTGTTCAATTAATCCCACTCCTCTGCTCTTTCCCCAGAGCCCTGCAATTTCTTTTTCCTTCAAATATTTATCTAATTCCCTCTTGAAAATTACCATTGTATCTGCTTCTACCACCCTTTCAATCTGTATTTCAGTTTGTAACCAGAATATTAACATTGTGATCCACACACACAAAGATATATACTTACCAAGGTTCCTTCAAAAGAATCTTCCAACCCGTGACCTATACCACTTAGAAGGACAAGGAAAGCAAACGCATAGAAACACCATCATTTGCAAGTTCCCCTTCAAGTTACACACTGCCCTGCCTTGCAAGTATATAGCTGTTCCTTCACTGTCATGGATCAAAATCTTGGAACTCCCTTCCCACTAGCACTATGATGTAGCTGCAACGGTTCAAGAAGGCAGCTTACCAACGCCTTCTCAAGGGCAATTAGGGATGAGCAACAAATGCTGGCCTTGCCAGTGATGCCCATTTCCCATAGAAAAATAGAAATATATATATATTGCTATGTGTTCTTGTTGCCTTTTGGATCCCTGATGTTGGTAATAATTACGTTTTAAGCTTGGAGAGACGAGAGTTCTTTATGTTTTATACTTGTCATGCTGCCTTGTACAAAAGGACAGGATTGAACTGGTTCTCTTATACATCATGTAACTCTCTGGTGTAGCTGTGAAAAGTGGCCCCCGGAACACTTACACATAACAATTAGTTCCTAGATCTTTACAGGTATTTACAGATAGTACAACAATATATAACATATTATACTACATATGTATGTGTGTGGTCCTAATACTGACTTTGGGGAGCACAATTTTATTTATCTCCGTCACGTCTGTAAAGCAACCATTCACCATTATTCTCTGCTTTCTGTCCCTTAGCCAATTTTGTATCCATGCTGCCACTGCCCACTGTCTTTAATTTTGCCAACAAATCTAAGAAACAGAACTGAGAAGAAAATGGCAAGTTAATCTTCTTTATGGTTTTCTTGGTTGAGGAATGAAAGTTGGCCACACAGTTAAACACCATGAATGAAGGTACTTCCATGTTGGTTGATCGATCTGTTCAAGTTGTCGATTTTGCTTATGTTCAGTTGTATTTCATTACGGAATCCAAGAGTCGTGGCATTGGTCGAAGGGAGGGTGGGTGAAGCAGGGCTCGCATAATGCCGAATATTAGTTAGAGCAGTTACTCTGGTCAGGGTAGGGAGGGGCAGTACAGTGTGTGGGACCATAGCTGGCGGGGGGGGGGGTGATGGTAGATTTTGAGAGCAGCACAGTAACACTCGTCGGGATAAGTCGGGGAAACAATTTACTCACCTCACCAACAAAAAGCAAAAACGGCGGCTTCCCACTCTGACACAGAAGTCACTTCTGCGCAGACGCAACATTCCACGCATTCACGATGGGGGTCAGGGAATCAGCTTGAGAAGGCAGCGCGAGGTCCTGTGCTTCAGTGTTACAAGAAATTCTTCAACAGAAAATTATTATAAATTAATCCAATCGCTGGTGAAATGAGAGTGCTGAATGCAATAATATGTTAATTGAGGATTACATTCATTACCTTAGATGTGCTTCAGAGATCAGGTTCACTGTTCAATGGACATTAAGCAATACCATGAGGGAAAGTCAGAGTTCTTGGTCATTCGAACAGGGGGATTATCACAGAATGGTTACAGCACAGAAGAAGGCTATTTGGACTGTTGTGTCTGTGCTAGCCCTCTAAAGGAGAAATTTGCCTAGTGCTATTCCCCTGCAGCCCTGCATTTTCTTTTCAGATAATGAACCAATTCCTCTTTGATAGACCTCAGTTAATCACGGCTTCACCATACTCTCAGGCAATGCATTCCAGATCCTAACCACTTACTGCTTGAAAAAGTTTTTCCTCATGTTGCCATTTCTTTTTTTGCCATTTACCTTAAATCCGTGACCTCTGGTTCTTGATCCTTTCACCAATGGGAACAGTTTCTCCCTATCTACTCTTTCAAGACCCCTCATGATTTTGAATACAGCTATCAAATCACCTCTCAACCTTCTCTTCTCCAAATAAAACTGTCGCAACTTCTCCAATCTTTCTACATAACTGAAGTTCCTCATCCCTGGAGTCATTCTCATGAATCTTTTTCTGCACCCTCTATAATGCCTTCACATCCTTCCTGAAGTGTGATGCCCAGAACTGGATGCAATGCTCCATTTGAGGCCGAACCAGTGTTTTATATAAGTTTAATATAACTTCCATGCTTTTTTATTCTATGCCCCTATTGATAAAGCTCAGGATGCCATATGCTTTATTAACTGCTCTCTTAACCTGTCCTGCCGCCTTCAATGATTTATGCCCATATGCACCCAGGTCCCTCTGCTCCTTCAACCCTTTAGAATTGTACCCTTTATTTCATATTGTCTCTCTATGTTTTTCCAACCAAAATGAATCCATTCACACTTCTTTGCATTAAATTCAACCTGCTACTTGTCTGCCCATTCCACCGACTTCTCTATGTCCTTGTGAAGTGTTACACTATCCTCTTTACAGTTCACAATACCAGCAAATTTCATATCATTTGCAAGTTTTGAAATTGTGCCCTGTACACCAAGATTATTAACATATATCAGGAAAAGCAGGGGTCCTAACACCAATTCTTGGGGACCTCCATTGTAATTCTTTCTCCAGTCTGAAAACCACAGTTCATCATTCTCTTTATTTTGCATCACTCAGCTAATTTTCTATACATGTTGCTACTGTTCCTTTTTTCCATGAACTCTAACTTTGCGCGCATGTCTGTTGTGTGGCACTTTATCTTATTATTTTGGAAGTCCATGTACAGTACAGCAAATCAACAGCATTACCTTCATCAAGCCTTTCTGTTGTCTCACCTAAAAATTCAAGCAAGTTAGTTAAACACGATTTTCCCTTAACAAATCCATGATGATTTACTTTCCTTAATTAACTCTCATTTGCCTAAGTGACAAATAGTTTTATCCCAAATTATTTTTTCTAAAAGCTTCTCCATCACTGAGGTTAAACTGACCGGCCTGTACCTGCTGGGCTTATCTTTACACCCTTTTTGGAACAAGGGCGAAACATTTGCAATTTTCCAGTCCTCTAGCATCCACCCACCCACTCCCCCAACCCGGAGTCTAAGGAAGATTGGAAAATTATGGCCAATGTGTCTACAATTTCCAGTTTCGCTTCCTCCAGTACTCTTGATGCATCTCAACCGGTCTTGGAGCTTTATCAACTTTAAGTACGGACAGCCTGCCCAATACCTCCTCCTTATCGATTTTAAACACTTTTAGTGTCTGAACTGCCTTGTCTTTCACCAATACCTGGGCAACACCTTCTTCCTTGGTAAAGACAGAAGTAAAGTATTCATTTAACATCTCAGCCATTCCCCCTTGCCTCTATGCATAAATCCCCTTGTTAATCCTTAATTGGCTCCACTCATCCTCTTACCACCCTTTTACTATTTATATGTCTGTAGGAGACATTGGGATTCCCTTTTATGTTAACTGCCAGTCTCTTCTCATACTCTCTTTGCTTCCTTTATTTGTTTTTTCATTTCCCCTCTGAATCTTCTATATTCAGTCTGGTTCACAATTGTATTATTCGCCTGATATCTGTCATAAGCATGCTTTTTCTTCATCTTGATCTCTATTTCTTTTATCATCCAGGGAGCTCTGGATTTGTTTACCCTACCCTTCCCCTTCATGGGAATATACCTTGACTGTACTTGAATTCTCTCTCCTTTAAAGGCAGCTCATTGTTAAGTTACAATTTTGCCCAATTTATCTGGGTCAGATCCATTCTTATCCACTTGAAGTTCACTTTCCCCCAGTTAATTATTCTTACTCTGGTTTGCTCCTTGTCCTTTTACATAGCCAACCTAAACCTTATGATACAATGATCACCAATTATAGGGTGGAACTATTGTGCTTTTGGCATCTGCCTTAGATATAGTGATTTCCAACCACAACCCCTAACCATTAACCACCAATCCCAACGTTAACAACTAACCCCAACACTTATCAATTAACTCCAAATCTGACCAAAAACTTAAACCTTGACCACTAAGCCGGATCTTAACCAGCGGTTAAGTGGTGCTTGCGCCTGCCTAACCTATACTAATGGGATGCCCTCCAAATGACCTTATTAAGTCAGGCAAGGTTTACTGGAGGGCACTGCCAGGTGTCACCTGCTATAAGTCGCCAGAATCAACCTGCAGAATTTTGGGGTCACTGTGCCTGCTGCACTGCATGTGGCTGTGATGGCTGTTATTGAATGCTCCAATCTACTCATTCAGTTATGAAATAATGACCTGATCAGAGTAAGTGCTCATCCTACCACAGACAAGCAATTACCTTAGGCAGGCAAAAACCTTTGTAAAACAAGTTTTTTTTACTCTGAACACAGAGCAGTATCACATCTGAAACTAGATTGATAGGCCAGGTACAAATGGCAGTTTGCTGTTCCAAAAGATCAGTCCTTTGCCCCGTGGTTTATTATACTTCACAGAGAGATTACAAAACACTACTGCAGATAGAATGTTCCTATTGTCGGATTTAATTTCTCATTCTTCTTTGCCATGGTCAACAATTCATTGTTCTTGATGACTGCATTTAATTTAGCAAATGCAAATGTGTAATTAAACTTCATAGAACTATGTCTCTAACTATATTATATTTCTAGTGGATGGGTGGGTTCACCACCTTCAAAAATATTCGAGAGTGATAGATGATTTAGATTAAATGCTTTTGAATTCAAGTTCCATGGTGCATTTCATGCAATAAATACATATTTGGTTTTCTTATAATAATTTTAAAAACAAATATCTGTTCCATCTACATCTCCCTTTAAATCTCTGTGCCCTGCCTTCTCCATCCTTACCTCCAATAACAAGTGCCCGGTGCTTGGAGGCTTCTTTGTCATAAGATTGTGACCATTAATTCAGTTGCCACTCCTGTTTTCACCTTTCCCTTGCTTGTACCAAGATAAACCCTTCACCAAGCTCCCCTTGTCCCAACCTTAAACCTATGCAATTCCTTACTTTCTCTCTTATCTCCCACCACTACGAGTATTTCCACTTCAAGCTCATCCCATCATGAGTCCCAACTCTTGCTCCCTTGACTTCATTCCCACTGATGAGGCATATAGTAGGGAGCAAAGTAGAGGGAGTAAATCAGTGCCTATAGTGTCATACCTCAGGAAGGGAGGGGTAACTTTGAAGGAAAATGCAGTGGAAAGCCCAGATATAACTTTGTCAGAGGCCAACTAGCCTGTGATAGATGTAACAACACCACCTCATTGATTATTGGATCTGTGAGGGACTATGGACTGAAGCTGGCACATTCATTCTACTGAAGTAAGTAGTCAAACCTGAGTCTGTTTTTCCTCCAAGCACAAGCGTCGCTCTTGGAGAATATTTGATATTTTTTTTCAGGAACACATGACGTATTATGAGTCCGTTCCCTAGCTACTGACCCAATCTCTCTCCCTGGAACAATCTGAGATCAAACCAGTCTGTTCACAGCCTTGGTGTCACATCTGACCCAGAGATGAGTTTCCTACCACATATTCACGCCATCACTGACTACCTATTTCCACCCTCATAGCATCACTCGACTTTATCCCTCTCTCAGCTCATCGGCTGCTAAAACCTTTCATTCATTCGTTTGTTACCTCTAGATTTGACTATTTCAATGCACTCCTGGCCAGTTTCCTATATTCTACCCTCTGTAAACTTGAGGTGCAAAACTCTGCTGCCTGTGACTTAACTCACACCAAGTCCTGTTCACCTATCACTCCTATGCCTGCCGACCTATATTAGCTCCCGTTCAAGCAACATCTTGATTTTAAAATTGTCATCCTTGTATTCAAATCTTTCCATGGCCTCGCCCCTCCTTATCTCTAATCTCATCCAGCCCCATGACCCTCTTATGCTCATCTAATTCTGGTCTCTTGAGAATCCCTGAATATAATTGCTTCTACTAGGCCCTAGGTTCTGGAATACCCTTCTGACACCTCCCAACCTTGCTTTCCTTCTTTAAAACACTCCTTAAAACCTGCCTCTTTGACTAAACTTTTAGTCATCTCACCTAATATCTCATCATGTGGCTCAGTGTCATATTTAGTTTTATAATGCTCCTATGAAGCGTCTTGAGACATTTCATTCAGGCACAATATAAATATTAGTTATTGTTGTAATAGCAGGTAGCCATAGTCCACAAGGGACTATAGGCATCTCCCTCTATTATAGAGAAACAATTAGTTAGGAATACCACCCCTCACCAAGCATGGGACAGGCAAGGAGGCAAGTCCCAAGTCCACCCACAGGAATTGAACCCGTGCTATTGGCTTTCTCTGGACCACACATTGGCCACCTGGCCAACTAAGCTAACCAGTCCCTTGCTGTAATAGTATAATATTGGAAAATTCAACGATAAATCCGTACTGCCATGAAGCATAACAAATACACATCAGGCAGGCTGAGTTGGACATGATGAAGCAAATCTCTACCCTGGAATGCAAAGGAGAAAAGATTACTTTGTAATTGCACGCACAGACCAGCGACACAAATACACAGTCTCAAACTGTTGTAGGATGTTGGATGCCATTCAGTCTCAAGTAGATTAATTGTATCTATTTATTGTTTACAAGAACAATGTACATATATACAGTCAAGGGTTCAAGCTAGGAGCTGTCTCTATGCTTGTTTCTGCATACGGCCCTGTCCAAGGCTAGACTGGCCCCTAGGTACGGGTCATGTGTTATCTTACATCACTGTGTGGGCGGTACTGTACTCAGTCCCACATTAACCCTATATGTGCCAGACCCTTATGCTACACAAACCACAGTCAGCACATAATGGACTGAATTTTATAAGATCTGGGCAGGGTAGGGAAGATCATGGGCTGAATTTTGCCCTACCGACTCGGCGGCAGGCAGGCAGCTGATCGCCACCACCGAAACAGGCCCCGCTGCCATTTTACATGGGCGAGCCAATTAAGGCCCGCCCAGTGTGACGCCCAACAGGAAGCGCTATGCACTTCCTGTGCGGGCTGGTGGGGTAGTCCCCAACTGCGAGAGTGCGCTCTTTCATGCATGCACATGAAAGAGCACACATCTCCCTGAGACTAAGTGCTGCCTCAGGGAGATCGCTGAAAGTTTATGAAACTCTAAAAATAAAAAAATCATTAACATGTCCCCCTCATGTGACAATGTCACACGAGATGGGACATGTTAATAAAATGCACAAAAACTTTATTAAACTTTTTTAAAACAGACATGAAACCTCATCCCGCCAGTGGATGAGGTTTCATGTTTTTTCAGAAGCCCACTGGGTCTCCTGGCCTGCCTGCCAGCCTTAAGGTTGGACGGGCACGGCCTTTAATTGTTTTAACTATCCTGTCAATGGCCTCAATTGGCCATTGACAGATCGGCGGGTGGACAGCTGATCGCGCTGTCTCCCCACTTTCCTGAATATTTAAATGGAGCAGAACGAAGTCATCCCGTGTCATTTTCGCATCAGCGAGTGGGCCCCACCCCCAGCTCGCCAACAGAAAAATTCAGCCCCATATGTCTATATTCTGTAAGAGACCTCAGCAAATAGAACCTTGCTGTTCACTTTAAGAACATATGCAAATGTTCATATTGTTAGTGAGAAGGCTGAGAAACTGTCAGTGCTAATTGATGTATTTATAAGCTGGATTTGTATGCAGAGACTATACTATATACTGCTGTAATATGCCGTAAAGTGATGGCATAAAGTGGTCTATGTGGATTCTGCAGACTGTTGTTGAAGTGACATGAGCTCAAGTCAATGAATACGCAAGTTTAACCCGATATCGAACCAGTCTTCCAATGTGCCCCATATCTTTTAGGGCTCCTTTAGCTCTTCTGTTAACCCTGACATATTGACCCTGTATAGATCTTCATTCCCAGTTGCTTGGTCAATTTTTATGGCTTGCTTTTCTGGTTCAGACACACATGAATCAAGAAACCATAACTCTACGTTGTTGAAACATTTTGAATGCAGTAAGGAGGGCTATAGTTAGAATGGAAGTATGAATTTGGAAAATGCCGAGAAGCAAGGTATAATTTTTAATAATTTAGTCAATGTAAGATTCTGATATATGGAGGATAGTGAAAAGAAATGTTAAGCTGTTATAAAAGCCTAGGTCAGGAAGTATTCTAGCCTTTGGCTGATTGGAAGCTTGGATAAGCATTTTAGTCTGCTGAACTCTATAAAAAGACACTAGCAAAGATAAAGATCTATATTATGTTAATTGTGTTAGCTAAAGGGTCTCCTGCTTAGCAATCAAAAACGTTATGCATGAGGGACATGTAAGTTTACAATATGATAATGGACAGTAATGAAATAATGATAAACTAGTCAGGTCAATAATAAAATAATAGTAAACTAATCAGATTGGCGAACATAAGGTTTCACCCTACTCAAGGGTAAACTAATCAGTCACCTAATAAGGTACAAGGCTAGACTCAAAAAGTGTATAAAAAGAGTCTTGTGACCCTCAGCACATAGCCAAGAGAAGAGAAGATAGACTATGTTCAACAAGAACACAGCAGCACAAGAACAGAGCAGAAGACAGCGCCCCAATCAACTGGAGAGCCCGGAGCCAGTGTTCATCAGATCAGCTTGTGATTACTGCCTTGCCAAATATCATTTTGTTATACTACTTGTGCTTCTACTTAATAAACTTGCTACTGCTATACCAAATGCCTAGTACCTAGTTGGAACTAAAAGTCTCGAACATTGGGTGGAATTGTTCAGTCCCATTGGCATCGGGCATCATGACAAGTAGGGGGGACAATATGGCGAGAAGGCCAAAATTCGGTTTGATGCTGTTGTGAAGCCAGTTTGCAATCGTCTGCTCCACTCATCAATGGCGGGCTGCATCTGCCGCTGCCGCATGTTGGGAACCTAATTTCAATACTTTAGCATCTCATCGTAAGCCCTGCTCGCTGGAATCATCCTCCGCATCAGCATCACTTTGGAATGCCTTGATTCACGACTGCCTTTAAAAGGTCTGCGCCTGGTGACCTGCAATTCAAGGGGAACCCAGAGGTGAGTGCACATAACCTTGTGCACTGCTCCTGAGCATCATCCGTAGGACATCAAGGGAAAAAGGTGCCGTGCATTCACTGAGGGTTCAGGCAAATTGCCTTTTTCCTGGCTGGCTTTCAGTGCAGAGCCAGGACAAGGGCTCCAGTGCGGGTCAGGCCAGGGCAGGGCACAGACTGAAGGAAGTACTCAAGCACATGCCGGAGGGTGGGGGAAGTGGGGGGTGAGGGAAGTGGCCACGCGCTTGGAAAACCTTGTCAAAAATGAACATTTTTCTGCAGCTGAGACTTCAGCTGCAGCTCCATTGACATGCTTGGAGTCAGGTCTCTCTGAAGCTTTTCTGCGCACTCAAGCAATGCAAAAGCATGAAGGTGCCACCAAATGCTCCAGAACTTTTCACCCCTTGGGTTCAGACTGCAAATGAATGTGCATTTTAGGGGGCAGCAGAGCAACTGGGCAAGTTGGAGAACCCCTTGCAAAAGGTGGCCATGATGCAGTCACTGGTGGAGGTGCTCACAGCCCCTTGCAATATCTTTATTAAGGTTTGGACCAGTATCCATCATGGTTCAACCTAACAGTGCAGCCTTGCAGTGTGGGTTAGGAGAACGCCTGCGCCTGAGCTGAGAGCACAGCATGCAGTCCAGTGGCTGAAGCTGGTGCCAATCGGACAAGTGGAGTGGGGCTGGGATGGGTGGTGTTTCAGACAGCCAATGAGCGCACTACACACTGGCCATCCAATTGGTGGCCAGCACCCTTCTGCGTGTGTGAAGGAACCTTCAGATTTAATCAAGAGAGGTCCTTAGGACACGTATGCTAACCCACATGTCTCTCTCTTTGATCCTGCAGGAGGATAACATCAGGCTCATGGAGCCTGGTGATTTAGTGATGTGCCTCATGGCTTACGGGCAGCAGAGAAGGAGGAGGAAGAGCAGTGGAGGGTCTGGCTCAGCATAGGGTGGAGCACCTTCGTCAAGATGAAGGGGCGGCAGGGACTGCTGCACACACAGTTGAAGATCCACAGGGGCCGTCGCTCATAGGTGCTTCACTAGACGCAGGTCTATAGACAATACCTGTCATTCCTGCTGGTGACTGAGAACCAGTGTCACTGAAGACTGCATGTGACTAGGGATTGATTGGCCACATATGCCACCTGCTGCAGGATTTGGTGCCATGGGGTAATGGAGGGCATCAACTGCCAATGGTCATGTGACCATGGGGCTCAATTTTTACGCCAGTGGCTCCTTCCAGGGCTCCAGAGGTGACCTCTGTGGGATCTCACAAGCCTCTACACACGTGTATCCAGGAGGACACACATGCCATCTTCATGAAGGCATAGAACTTTATGCATTTCGCCTGGAATCAGAAAAGCCAGGAATTATGAGTACTGGGACACCACAGGTGCAGGGTGTCATCAACTGCACTCACATGGCACTTGGATCTCCACGGAAACAAGCAGTCAACTATGTCAACCGCAAGGGCTTCTACTTGCTGAATGTTCAGCTGGCGTGCGACCATCACAAATGCATCCTACAGATCTATGCACGATTCCCAGGGAGTGTCCATGACTCCTACATCCTTAGCAGGTCTTAGATCCCTGACATCTTCCAGGGTCCAAAGAGGCTGCAGGGTTGGCTCCTTGGGGATAAGGGCTACGCACAGAGGACATGGCTGATGACACCCGTGTGGCAGCCTCAGATTGCAGCAGACCAACGGTATAACGAGGCACATGCCGTGACCCGGGACTTTAGTAGAGCAAATGGTAGGCATTGTGAAAATGAGTTTCCGGTGCCTTGACAGCTCCGGTGGAGTACTGCAATACAGACCACTGAGGGTGTCGTGCATCATCATTGCTTGCTGCGCGCACCACAACCTGGGGCTGCAACATGGGCAGACCTGGCTGAGGAGGAGATGGAATAGTTGCTCATCTCCTCCGATGGGGAGGACGCCGAAGTGGATGATGATGATGAGGTCCTTGAAGGTGAGGATGCCAGTGATGAGGCCATTGCACTGGCCAGATGAGGCAGGTGCACTCGGGAGGCTGTCATTGCCGCAAGATTCGTGGAGGATGATGACGAGATGCTATGAGGACAGTCCTGACATCCCCCCACCTTGCATCTGTAAAAGTTTGACTCCTGTGCGGCTGATGGCAGCACACATACCCTCAGTGCTCAGGTTCATGTCATGGAGACATAGCAGAGGCCCTAATAGCTGCTATATTCCAGGAGGATGATGACAACATACAGTGAGGACAGTCCATAGATCTTCACAATGGCCTCTGTGAATGTCTGACTCCCATCTGGCTGAGGGCAGCATGCTTGAACTCTGTGATCAGGGTCATATCATGGAGATGCAGCCATGAAACTTTAAGTGCACCTGATCCTTTGTCAGCCTTCAGCACCTGACCCCTTCAGGAGCCCACCATCAACGGTCACAGATGCTAAAGAGATGGGTGGCCAACCCCACCTCAAAAGGTGCTGCGAGCACACAGAAAGAATGACAGGTCTCTATGACACCTGCCCACAACATTCTGGCAGCAATGACAAACACCATTGAGGTGCAGGCATCAGTAATGTGCCCAGGTGAGCGTGAAGCCGGACTATCACTTTGGTCTGAAGGTTACCCATTGTACAGGGAAGAAGCCCTGAACTGAGACATCTGCCTTTATCTTGTGCAGGAACCAAGGTTTCACATCTGAGTGACACAAACACTGCTCATCATAACAAGGAGCCATACGCAAGGAGACATTCTTGGGAGTCTATTTACAAGAGTTAACATTATGTACAAATGATTAACACCATGCCCTGGCTGTGCAACAACATCTTCTTAATCTTCCTAACCCTGCCACTACATCTTGGTGATCCTCCAACATCCACAGTGGAGATGGAAACAGCATGCAAGGTTTGTGATGGCATTTCCAGGTGTCCTCTGGAGGACCGAGACCTGGAGGGCTCTGGCCTGCTTTGGGTGTCCTGCTGTGGACCAGCTGCATCCCCCTTGGCCTGTTGAGCTGGAGCTGCGGGGGTCACGGAAAGAGGGGATTTGGATCGGCCGGACCTTCACGGATCACCTGGGTGGATGGCCCCAGAGTGTTGAACTGCTTGTTCTCCAACTATGGGTGCCCAAAGGCCCCTGGCTAACTCCTTGAGAAGAAGGGGAAGCTGGAGTAAGATTGCGCTGCCCCTCACCCCTCTCGCATTGACACTGTTGGAGGCCAACTATGACGTAAATGATGGAGTTCAGCCCGGCAGTACAGCACTGATGTCTTGGACCAAGGTCTCCATGGCAGCCGCTATCCTAGCAACGTTGACCTCGGTGTGTTGGCATGCCTACACTATCACCTCAGACCGAAGGCGGATGGACTCCTCCATTGTGCCTTGCAATCTGAGGAGTGCAATGGACATCCCTTTCTGATGTTCCCGAGCTTGCCTTTGCATCCCCAGCAGCTGAGGTATGACCAAGTCCAGAGGCTCCTCATCCAACTCAGACTCAGCAGATTTCTGGTCTCCAGTAGTCCTCCAAGTGCCAGAAACCTAGGAAGTCCCTGCCTCTGCCTGCTGTGGATCAGACATTGTGATGTGCTCACCAGATTTTGACCCCGAGGCTACTCTAGAACTAGGTCCCACTGAGGTGTGGGTCTTTGCACTGGTGGAGGGTGTGGGCGAGTGCTGAGACGGGTCTTCAATTAGGGTGTTATCAGATTCTTTTTCTGAGGTGTCTTCAGGGCTTGAGTCGAAGACCTGGCTTGTGGACCCCCTCAGCTGCTTCCCAGATGCGTTTGCGAAAGCAAGGAGAGACAATTAGTGCATGGCAGGGGACAGCGGAACAGGGGAACTCATTCACAGCATGGTTGCCTGATGGATGTTGCATTGCTGGATCCTCACTTGGTTGAGCACTGCTAACCTCACCATCAGCACAGGAATGGTCCAGACCATCACCGGCTGGCCAGCTGACTCTATTTTCAAAGTTTGTGAGGACCTTGATGTCGGGCATTCCTCCACCAGTCTGCGACCTCTCCCTTTCGTTGTATGCCAGCTTGTCCTGCATGAAGACAGATGAAGAGGGTGTAACCAGGACATCTGCCAGGCCAGGTGAGAAGGATGCCTGGCGTGTGTGGGTGGTGAGTGGTGCCATGGACGGGATGAGAACACGATCCACAGGGAAGAAGAGAGTGTGAATATTGGTGTTCCTTGAACTGACATTGAGTGACATCCCTGTGGATGTGTGATGGGTTTGGGAGTGAGTTGGGAGTGATGAGAAGAGTGACTTACCCTAGCAGAATGGAAGATATCATTCATCCTCTTTCAGCACTGGGTGGCTGTTCTCTTTTTCAGGGTGTTAGTGCTGACCACTGCTGCCATAGCCTCCCTTGCTGGATTGGTAACCTTGCTTGCTGTCCATCGCCCAGAGCAGGGGTAGAGGACTTTACGACGGGCCTCCACTGCACCTAGTAGGCAACCAAGGGAGTTGTCGCTAAATTTGGGGGCAGCATGTTTCCTCCCTTTGGCAGCCATGACTTTCCAGCAGCATTTTTTGATCCCTTAGATCATGCTAGCTTCGTGCAGGGGCACCCTTTAACTATGGCACCCGGATTATTGAAGGCCTGAGGTGACAGTGGGGCAGGCAAACCAGAGACCATCCTGCCAGTGATCTGGAGTATTTCCTGTAAATGCATTATTAATGAGGCAGGAGGCACTGGGGATGGGACAACACGCCGCCAAAACCCCTCATTGTGGCCGGTAGGTTAAATGACTTGTTTCATGCCCATTACTGCACTTGGTGAAAATCTGGGACAATTCCACCCATTGACTTAAACTTACAGGGCAGCTGCATCTCAATTCATCCTGGGGAATTTTGTGGATATTTTGACAATATCCCTTTGACCTTTCTCCTACAGTGCCTGGGGTGAGTGTCGCCTTAGCTGCTTTGGCACGCTTTTCCGAAGCTCTACCTGTTATAATTGCAACCTTCTCTGGCCCAATTTCTGAGGCTTTTTTTGTTTGACTCTCCCTTGCTCATTACCGATCCAGCCCACAATCACCTTTCCCAACTGATCTAACCTGGTGCTGGTTCTCTTGACACGCTGTCCCACTCATTGAACTGACAGGTTATGCGCTGCAGTCTCAACACGAGTCTGCTTACCAGCTCTTTATTTGAGCACTGTGTTTTCAAAGCTTTACTGCACTGTCATCACACTGCGATTTTAACATTTTTGACACTTTGGATTTGTTGTGGTCTTAGCAAAGCATCGAGAGTCGTCTCATGTTGTCTCATACCATGTAGCATGATCTAAGACTGTTCACAATGTTGCACCTGTACTTAATCTTGCTGCCAGAGTGAGCAGTACGTCGTTTAGAAGGAACCACTGCTGGCTACCATGTCATGTGTGTTATAATGATATAAAGGCACCAATTACTCACAAATGATCTACATTACTAAAGCAACTACACTTCAAAAGTACTTCATTGGCAGGAAAGAGCTTTGTGACATTCTAAAGTTGTGAAAGGTGCTTCATTCTCTAGTAGCCAGCCATGCAATAAACTTTATGTTAAACAAATTAAATCTGAGCGTCCTATATTCCTATAAAAGGGAATGGGGATAGTGTGGGAAAAAGGCATTGAAGTGGATGATTAGCCATAATTGTATTGAAAGGTGGAGCAGACTTGACAGGCTGAATGGCTTACTCCTGCTCCTATGTTCCTATGCCCCTGAAGGCCCAATGTGCAATACTATGTTTTTAAGGGTTAGGAGATCACAGGTTCAAAACCAGACTGTTCTGTGCTGTGTGAGCTGAGGCATCTGATTTGAACTGGGCAACAGCTGTGCAGATGAGAGAAGGAAAGCAATTGATACCTTGTCCCAAAGGTAAGATAGTTGGGAAAAGAGGGATTACGACCCTGGTCAGAATTTAACCCAGCCTTTCGTGATGAGAAACAAGGCAGCCAGGCCCAACTTAATAGCAGGAGAGGCTGTGGATCAGTCTGCCAGTGATTCTACCAATTATTCCTGAGCCCACTGGAATATAGTGGTGGCTCAGGATTAAATGGGATTCTCAAGGCTTTCCCCACCCTCTCGAAGGCCACCCAGAAAACCCTGCTGGGTTTGACAGCGGCCTACTGAGGATGGCGGCTCCCTTATTGTAAGGAAATCAGTGCCTAATTGAGGGACCTGGCATCGGCGAGGTGGGGGGGCTGCTGAAAGCCACCCCATGGCTAGTCCTCCCGTGACCCCTCCCCCCTCAGTCACATGTGTCCAGGGATCCAATGGCGATCCCTGGTGAAGTTCACAGAGCATTACCGGCAGCAGCCACCACACCTGCTGGCGCTGCCAACAATGTAGAGCTGCCGGTCTCTGATTGGCCAGCAGCTCTCAGCAGGCACTTAATTTGGTCATGCCTCCCCAGTGAAGGCGATGCGAGGTTCCCACTGCTTCTCCAACCTGATGCCCACATTAAATCCAATCCTTGTCTGGGGAATTTCAGGTTCAGTGCAGTAGGATTGTTCTACAATCAGATCAGATATATGGCTGAAAGCCAGTGAGCCACAGAGCTTGGAGTTAAAATAAAACATGACATTTTATTAAAATATACCAGCTTTGAAGTTTAAGGTAGAATCTGATACACAGCTGATTAAATCTGTTTCTTTTTTGTAACTTTATCCTCAATTAAAAAGGATTTTCAAGATAGAGGATGGAACCCTCTGATAAGAGATGAGAGCCACAATACTTCACATCAGTTCCAGGATATAATAAAGCTTTTTCTACATTTCCTACATTACAACAGTAGCTGCACTTCAAAAGTACTTTGTTGGCTATAAAGCACTTTGGGACATTCAGTGGTCATGAAAGGCACTATATAAATGCAAATCTTTCTTTTTTTCTACTTTGAAGCTCAATATAAAATAAAGGTATAACTGGGAAAGAAACCCAATCTGACAAATAACTAGCTTCTGTGGTGATTCAAGAATTCCAAGCCATCAACTAGATGCACTACATCAACTCGTCAAAGTTCCTTTGACAGCATTTTCCAAACCTGCGAGCTTGACCACCTGGAAAAACAAGAGCAGCAGATGTATGGGAAAGTCACCTGCAAGTACCTCTAAATGGCACAGACTATCCTGACTTGGAAATGTGTTACCATTCCTTTACTGTGACTGGGAGGAAACCTAGAGGTTCCTCCCTGACAGCACTGTGGGCTCCTATGCCGCTTTGACTGCAGCAGATTAAGAAAGCAGCTCACCGCCATCTTCAAGGGCAATTAGGGTGTGGGAAATAAATGTTGACCTTGTCAGAAAGACCCACTTTCCATGAACATATATTTAAAACAGTCATCAGTCAGATTTTTCTCCGCATGCTCCTCTACAATACAATAGAACTTGCATCTCTGCCAAAATTTATATTAAAAATTATTCCACTTCCCAGTCAGATCTTGTTGCATTTACTGCCCACTTAGTCTTGCCGCTCCACTCATCATTTCAGAAATAAAAACAAAAAACTGCGGATGCTGGAAATCCAAAACAAAAACAGAATTACCTGGAAAAACTCAGCAGCTCTGGCAGCATCGGCGGAGAAGAAAAGAGTTGACATTTCAAGTCCACATGACCTTTCAACAGAACTAGGTGAATCCAAGGAGAGGGGTGAAATATAAGCTGGTTTAAGTGGGTGGGGGGAGAGAAGTGGAGGGGGTTGCTGTGCGGTTGTAGGGACAAGCAAGCAGTGATAGGAGCAGATAATCAAAAGATGTCACACACAAAAGAACAGAGGTGTTGAAGTTGGTGATATTATCTAAACAAATGTGCTAATTAAGGATGGATGATAGGGCACTCAAGGTATAGCTCTAGTGGGGGTGGGGGGGCATAAAAGATTTAAAAATAATGGAAATAGGTGGGCAAAGAAAAATCTATATAAATTATTGGGAAAAAAAAGGAAGGGGGGAGAAACAGAAAGGGGGTGGGGATGGAGGAGGGAGTTCAAGATCTAAAGTTGTTGAATTCAATATTCAGTCCGGAAGGCTGTAAAGTGCCTAGTCAGAAGATGAGGTGCTGTTCCTCCAGTTTGCGTTGGGCTTCACTGGAACAATGCAGCAAGCCAAGGACAGACATGTGGGCAAGAGAGCAGGGTGGAGTGTTAAAATGGCAAGCGACAGGGAGGTTTGGGTCATTCTTGCAGACAGACCGCAGGTGTTCTGCGAAGCGGTCGCCCAGTTTACATTTAGTCTCTCCAATGTAGAAGAGACCGCATTGGGAGCAATGAATGCAGTAGACTAAGTTGGGGGAAATGCAAGTGAAATGCAGCATTTCACTTGCATTTCACCCAACTTAGTCTACTGCATTCGTTGCTCCCAATACGGTCTCCTCTACATTGGAGAGACCAAACGCACACTGGGCAACCGCTTTGCAGAACACCTGCTGTCTGTCCGCAAGAAAGACCCAAACCTCCCTGTCGCTTGCCATTTTAACACTCCACCCTGCTCTCTTGCCCACATGTCTGTCCTTGGTTTGCGTTGGGCTTCACTGGAACAATGCAGCAAGCCAAGGACAGACATGTGGGCAAGAGAGCAGGGTGGAGTGTTAAAATGGCAAGCGACAGGGAGGTTTGGGTCATTCTTGCGGACAGACCGCAGGTATTCTGCGAAGCGGTCGCCCAGTTTACATTTAGTCTCTCCAATGTAGAAGAGACCGCATTGGGAGCAACGAATGCAGTAGACTAAGTTGGGGGAAATGCAAGTGAATTGCAGCATTTCATTTGCATTTCCCCCAATTTAGTCTACTGCATTCGTTGCTCCCAATACGGTCTCCCCTACACTGGAGAGACCAAACGCACACTGGGCAACCGCTTTGCAGAACACCTGCGGTCTGTCCGCAAGAAAGACCCAAACCTCCCTGTCGCTTGCCATTTTAACACTCCACCCTGCTCTCTTGCCCACATGTCTGTCCTTGGCTTGCTGCATTGTTCCAGTGAAGCCCAACGCAAACTGGAGGAACAGCACTTCATCTTCCGACTAGGCACTTTACAGCCTTCCGGACTGAATATTGAATTCAACAACTTTAGATCTTGAACTCCCTCCTCCATCCCCACCCCCTTTCTGTTTCTTCCCCCTTCTGTTTTTTCCAATAATTTATATAGATTTTTCTTTTCCCACCTATTTCCATTATTTTTAAATCTTTTATGCACCCCCCAGCCCCACTAGAGCTATACCTTGAGTGCCCTACCATCCATTCTTAATTAGCACATTTGTTTAGATAATATCACCAACTTCAACACCTCTGTGTTCTTTTGTCTGTGACATCTTTTGATTATCTGCTCCTATCACTGCTTGCTTGTCCCTACAACCACACCACCCCCCTCCACTTCTCTCCCCCCACCCAACCCCCCACCCACTTAAACCAGCTTATATTTCACTCCCCTCCTTGGATTCACCTAGTTCTGTTGAAGGGTCATGAGGACTCGAAACGTCAACTCTTTTCTTCTCCGTCAATGTTGCCAGACCTGCTGAGTTTTTCCAGGTAATTCTGTTTTTGTTTTGTTCTTTCAGAAATAAGCCTGATTTATCAGTGACCCTGGTGGCTGTACTACTTCCATTGATTGTCAGATAGATAGTTACATTGATTGTGATCAGTGCTGATGTGATCAAATGAATTGTCTTAAACAAAAACAGAATTACCTGGAAAAACTCAGCAGGTCTGGCAGCATCGGCGGAGAAGAAAAGAATTGACGTTTCAAGTCCTCATGACGCTTCAACAGAACTCACTTTTCTTTACAAGGAGAGGAGTGAAATGTAAGCTGGTTTAAGGTAAACCAGCTTATATTTTGCCGATGCTGCCAGACCTGCTGAGTTTTTCCAGGTAATTCTGTTTTTGTTTTGGATTTCCAGCATCCTCAGTTTTTTGTTTTTATAAATGAATTGTCTTGCTCCTCCACAATGTAATAGAACTCCCATCTCTGTCAACATTTACATTAAAAACCATTAGCATTGCCCTATGTGAGGATCTAGATTCCCTAATTGGATTATATCTGTTTTGTCAACAATTAGCAGTACTCATATTACCATAAGATACCAGGGGTTGAATTTTACGGGCCACACACAGGTGGGAAAATAGATGGGTAAACCTGTAAATTAGGGCGTCATGCCATCACTGCATGCCCTTTCAACCCACCCATCCCTACCCTACCACAATTTTACCAGCGGTAGAGGAGGCTGCCCGCCTATGGCCCAATTAATGCTAAGTGGGCAATCAATGCCCAACTAAGGGTCTCATCCTGCAATGCCCAACTAAAGGTCTCATCCTGCTGTTGCTCAAATTTAACAGCTGGCAGGGGAAACCTGTACCCAATGTGTAACCAGCAGGTTTAACCTCTCCCCCACAGTTTTGCCTCCCTGTGTCCACCTGCATTGTCCATCATGCCCCCACCCTTCTTGCCAGGGCCTGCCAGCCCAGCCCTGGCTAGATCCCAGATTTATCTGGGTTTGGGGAATCCATGGTTCGGCTTCCTCCCACTGCAATGCCAGTAGTGGCCACCTATTCTGGTGTGGCGCAGAGCTGCTGGCCCCTCATTAGCCGGCAGTTCTATGAGGAGGGACTTCTGCCTGGAGACAGATGGAAGTCCTGCCTCATACTAATTAAAAGAACATTGCCCAAAAGGGCGAGCCAGCCAAGTAGAGGCAGGCTTGCCCCTGAAATTTTCGCTGGGGTGCAGGGAGTCCACCCTCAGCATATAATTCAGCCCCAAGACTACTTACAGCTGAACTGTCCTTCTCTGTGCTGGATTGGAATTATCAGAACGGGACACTGCAGATCATCTCCTCTTGTTAGGCTCAGGATCAAGGGATGACTTGCTTCCACTGCAGTTTGATGGTTCCTGAGATGGTTGATAAATCCAATGTGTGATCTGCAGACTCTGCCACATGTGGGGCAGGTGGCGTTTGAAGGATTGGGTCGACTAGTTGTTTGGGGGCTTGAAGCCTCTGCACGCATTGTGCCTTCCCATCTTGGTTAGTCATAAGCCAGGAACTCCCATGAGTTAGCACAGATATTTAACCTTTTCAGGGATGCTTTGAAGACATCGCTAAAATATTTCCACTGTCCCCCTGGGGTCTACTGCTGCAACTGAGGTCTGAATAGAGCAATTGCATTAGGAGTTTGGTGTCAGTCATGCAAACAATATTTCTAGCCCAGCAGTTTTGAGTGATTAGCCACTGCAGATAATGCTGTACCAGGGGTCATAGGGGTGCTCAGTATTAAGAGACCATGGCATCAGTTTAACAACAAATCAATTATATCATGCCTTTAATGTAATAAAATATCCGAATACCTATGAGGGTGGGAGCAGAAGCAATCAATGATTTCAAAAGGAAAATGGATGGGCACTTGAGGGAAATAAACTTGCAGTGCTTTGGGGGTAGAGGGTGGAATTTTCTGCTCTCTCTGGTGGCATGATTAGGGCATTAAGGGCACGTAATTAGGCAAGATGGAGGCGCCACCTTCCTGCCCCCATCTGAATTAAGTTCTGGACAGGAAGGCCCATGGTCAACATCCACTCCATCGCCTATTGAGGCTCTTAAGTTCAATTAATGACCATTTAAAAAGGCCACATCCCATCACCGCTGCCATTAATCCAAAGGCGGGCAGGCCTGTCAACATGCAGCGTGCACGACAGCTAAAACTGTGCAGCCAGCTTGTCACCTCTTGGGGCAGGTCTCTCAATCAAAGGTTCTCAGTGCCTGATTGAGGGATTCACCATCAGGAAGGGGGGGCCTGCTGAGAGCCATCCCCTGTCCTTGCTGCCAACCTCCTCCACCCCTCCTTCTGCAACCGCCACCCTGTGAAAACCACCCCCCGCGCCCCCCATTATTACTCTGGTAGGTGTTTTTGCCCATAGTTGCTGAGTACGAGAGCTGCCGGCCTCTAATTAGTCAGCAGCTCTTGGTAGGCAAGCCTTCCACCCACCCCAACCCTAAGGTCTCGATTCCAGGGGAAGGCCCATCGCTGGCCTCGCTACTGCCTGATTAGCTTGCGGTTCAGTGGGCATTCCCAAAAAGAGACAATGTGGGGATCTCACCAGCTCTCCAGTCAACAAAGATCCCCAACACCACAACATGATTCCGTCCAGAGTGGGGGAATGGGACTGACTGGATTGCTCTACAGGGAGCTGACACAGACTTGATGGGTTTAATGGCCTCCTCCTGTGCCGTTATGACTCAATAAGATGTTTCTTGACCTGCAGCCAATGTCAGTCAGCAAACACAGGGGTGACAGGATGAACAGGACTTGGTGCAAGTTAAATCATAGGCAATAGAATTTTGGATGGTCTCAAGGTTGTGGAGAGTAGAATATGGGTGACCAGCCACGTGTACTTTGCAATAGTCCAGTCTAGAGATAATAAAGACTGAATGACGGTTCCAGCAGCAGATGATCTGAGATGTGCAAAGTACAGAGGTGGAAATAAGTAGTCTTAGTGATGGCGTGAATATTTTGGTGGAAGTTCATCTCAGGGTCAAATATGGTTGTGAACAGACTGGTTTAGTCTCAGACTGTTGTCAGGGAGAGGGATGGAATTGGTAGCCTGGAAATAAATTTTCAAAATAAAGGGACTCCCATTTAAAACAGAGATGAGGAAGAATTTTTTTCTCTCAGAGGGTCGTTAATCTTTGGAATTCATTACCCCAGACAGCAGTGGAGTCTAGGTCATTGCATATATTCAAGGCTGAGTCAGACAGATTTTTGATCCACAAGGGAGTTAAAGTTAATTGGAAGCATGAAGGAAAGGCATAAAGCCACAATTAGATCAGCTGATTTCATTGAATGGTGGAGCTGGCTTGGAGAGCCAAATTGATGCTCCTGCTCCTATTTTTTACGTTATTATAGAATGGAGTTTAGAGTGGGGACAGCGGGGCTTTGGTCTGCCCAATATTTACTTGTAGGAAATGCCTACTCATTCAATACTGGATGTCGGATAAGCCATCTGATAATTCACCAACAGTGGAGGAGTTAAGAGAGATGTGGTCAATAAGAAGTGCATGGTCAGTGGGGGGAGACTTTGGCCTGAGTGAGACAGAGACTGAATGAGTTATTTGGGAATTTGGTTCAAAGTGCGAATTTAACTGGTAAATCTTTTTCAAGTTCAATTTTACAGTAAGAGTTAAATTCTGACCTAGAACTAGCAGCCTTTAAGTAAGTTAAATAGCCTAGTTAAACAGGCAACTGCATTAGTGGCAGTTAACTGTCAATCGCCTGAAAGTCCTTGCCTGAATAGCTGTTGATTACTATAGCAGGAAGCTAAGCTAGAGAGTGACTCGTTAGAAATGGACTTTTAAAGCGCACGGCCTGTAAGAGACACACAGTCAGTGAGGGGAGAATTTGGCCTGAGTGAGACAGAGACCGCGTGAATTTATTTGGGAACTTGGTTCAAAGTGGGAATTTGGTGAATAGGAGGAAAGAGATGCTTTAGGTAAGGTTTACTGCTATAAGTAAAGTGTGTTGAGTGGGGAGTCTGGTGAAGGGTGGGGAGGAGGTGCTTTTTTTTTTCTACTACTCTTATTCAGCCTCCCATATTTGATTTCCACTTTGGTGCAGCAGAAGGAGCAGGTAACTCAGTAACTGTTATTAGTTTTATCACTATAGTAAGTACTGTATTGTTTTATCAGTTTTGTCAAGTTCACTGCCAATGCTGAAACCTATTGGGAGGTGTAGGCTTTATTAATTATAATTAATTAGTGATTATTAATCAATTAACACATATTGGAGATGGCTGGGCAGTTAATGTGTTGTGAATTCAGGATATGGGAGCTTCTGGATACCGATGTGATCCAGGGCAAACACATCTGCAGTAAGTGTTTGTGGCTGTAGGAACTTCAACTCCAAGTTATTGAGCTGGAGGCTGAGCTGTAGACGCTGCAGCATATCAGTGAGGGGGCAAATTACCATGACACTTTATTCCAGGAGGTGATCACACCCCTTGAGATAGAGTCTTCTGATTTGGTCAGGGGCAGGAGGGTGTGACTGCAAGTAAAGCAGGTAAGCAGACCCAGAAGGCAGGAGCGCACCAACCTCAGTCCTTGTTAATTGTCCAACAGTTCTGAGATTTTTTCAGCTTGTTTGGATGAGAGTGGGGGCTGCAGGGTGGATGAGCTAACTGGCATGGCACCGTGGTACAGGGAGCCATTCAAGCGGGGAGAGTTAAAAGGAATTTAGTGGTAGCAACGGACAGCTTAGTCTGGAGCTAAGTGCGTGAGTCCAAATGGCTGTGTTGCCTGCCCAGTGCCAGGGTTCAGGATATCTGCTTGTGGCTGGAGATGAACTTGCAGTTGGAGGGGGAGGACCCAGTCATCATGGTCCATGTTGGTACCAACGACATAGGCAGGACAAAGAAGCAGGTTCTGTATAGTCAGTACGAAGAGCTTGGCACCAAATTAAGAAGCAGAACCTCAAAGGTCATAATCTCTGGATTATTACCTGAGCCACGTGTAAATTTGCATTGGACAAATCAGATCAGGGAGATGAATGCATGGCTCAAAGCCTGGTGTGGGAGAAGTGGCTTCCGGTTCATAGGGCACTGGCACCAATACTGGGGGAAGTGGGATCTGTACCATTGGGACAGTCTGCACCTGAACCATGCTGGGACTGGTGTTCTTGCAAGCTGCATAACTAGGGAAGTAGAGAGAGTTTTAAACTAAGTACTGGGGGCAAGGGATCAAATTTAGGAAGATGTGGTAAATCAAAGAGTAGAGACAAGGCAAACGAGAAAGGTATTATTACGGGAAATGAAAAAGACCGTGACAGGAAGGGATAGAGAGTACAAATCTAACAGTAAGTCAACAGATGAGACTAGAGGTTATAAAAAGAATTAAAGGATAGAACCAAAGGCTCAGTATCTGAATGCGTGAAGCATTCAAAACAAAACAGATGAACTGAGAATGCACATGGAAATAAATAAGTAAGATTTGATAGCTATTGCAGAGACATGTCTGCAGGAGGGCATGGATTGGGACCTGAATATTAAAGGGTACAGGACATTTAGGAAGGACAGGAAGCAAAGAAAAGGTGGAGGGGTGGCACTTTTAGTTAATGATGGTATTAACACAATAGAGAGAATGACCTAAGTTCAGGAAACCAGGATGTGGAAACGGGTTTTGGGTACAGATGAGAAATGGTAAAGGCAAGAAGTCACTTGTGGGAGTCGTGTAGAGGCCCCCTAATAGTAACCACATGGTAGGATGGTGCATAAAAGAAGAAATAATGGGAGCTTGTCAGAAAGACACGATGATAATCATGGAAGATTTTAATCTACATATAGACCAAAAAGTCAGATGGGCAAAGGTAGCCTAGATGAGAAGCGTATAGAATGTTTCTGGGATAGCTTTTTATAACAGCGTGTTCTAGAGCCAGCCAGAGAACAGGCTGTACTAGACCTGGTTATAAAAACAAAAAAACTGCGGATGCTGGAAATCCAAAACAAAAACAGAATTACCTGGAAAAACTCAGCAGGTCCGGCAGCATCGGCGGAGAAGAAAAGAGTTGACGTTTCGAGTCCTCATGACCCTTCGACCGAATTTCCAGTTCGGTCGAAGGGTCATGAGGACTAGAAACGTCAACTCTTTGTGGGCAGGGGGTGGGAGGGTGAATGGGCCTAGTGCAAACTTCGTGCATGCGCATGAAAGAGCACTTCAATCTCTCTGAGGCACTGAGCTGTCTCAGGGAGATGAAGCGCTCTTTGAAAAACCTTAATGAACAAAATTAAAATTTCATAAAACATGTCCCCTCATGTGACTCTATCACATTAAAAACAGGAACATGTTTTTAATTCAAGTCTGAAATTTTAATTTTATTTTTTATTTGCTTTAGGAAACCTCATCCCGCCTGTGGATGAGGTTTCCTAAAAAGTGGAAAGGCCGCTTAGCATTTTCGCCTGTCTGCCAACCATTAGGTTGGATGGGCAGCGTAAATTTGAAATTAATTCCCCTTTTAATGGCCTTAATAGGCCTTTTAATTGTTGGCAGGTGCGCTGCTGACTCCAGCGCACGTCTGCCGAATGAAATATCTCATGACTACGTGATGCCTTCAGGACGCTCGCCCAACTTCATCGCGGGTCATTTTACGCTCGGCCAGGTCAGACACGCGTCCACCCGCTGAGCTCAATATTCTGCCCATAAAAACAGATATCAAGAGTTTCTATAAATATTTTAAAAAGAAACAAGTTAACAAAGTGAGCAATGGTCCTATGGAAAGTGAGTCTGGAGAATTAACAACGGAAAACAAGGAAATGGCAGATGAATTGAACAGGTATTTTACATCAGTCTTCACCACAGAGGATACAGGTAACATCCCAGAAGCAGCTAGAAATCAGGAATGGAAGGGAAGGAGGAACTCTGAAAAATACAGTCACCAGAGAAGAGGTACTGAATAAATTGTTGGAGCTGCGGGCTGACAAGTGCCTGGGTCCCATTGGACTTCATCCTAGAATCTTAAAAAAATGATTAGTGAGATATTTGATGCATTAGTTTTAATTTTCCGCAACTCCCTAGATTCAGGGAGGGTGCCATTAGATTGGAAGATAACAAATTTAACTCCATCCTTCAAAAAAAGGGAGGGAGACAGAAAGCAACAAGCTACAGGCCAGTTAGCTTAACATCCGGTTCTGGAGAAGGCGAGACCCGTACAAGCTGGACAGTCTACATCTGAATAGGATTGGAATGAATATCCTCGCAGGGAGATTTGCTAGAGCTGTTGGAGGGGAGTTTAAAACTGGATTGGCAGGGAGATGGGAAGCGGTATCAAATTCAGAGCAGGAACAGGAGATGGGGAATTAGCGAGTGACTCTGAAAGATAGAAACACCACAGGTTAAAAAGTGTTCAGCACAGAAACTTGGCAGTGTTAAAAGGTATATGTGTAAATGCCAAGGAGCATATTAAGTAAAGCTGATGAGTTGAGGACACATATAGACATATGGCAGCACGATATCACTGATATAATGGAAACTAGGCTTAAGGAGGGGCAAATATGGCAGCTCAACATCCCTGGATGTATAGAGTTTTCAGGCAGGATAGGAGGGGTGTAAAAAAGGTGGAGGTGTAGCATTATTGGTTAAAGAATCAATTGCAGCTGTGAGGAAGAATGATATATTAAATGAAGCATCAAATGAGGCCATATAGGTTGAGCTCAGAAATAAAAAAGGGGTGGTCACAATGCTAGGAGTGTACTATAGACCCCCAAATAGTGGAAGGGAGTTAGAAGAGCAAATATGTATACATACTTTTGAGTGCAAAAATAGGGCAGTAATCATTGGGGACTTCAACTACCCTGTGTCAGTTAGGATACAAACGGTGTGAAGGGCGCAGAGGATGCAAAATTCTTGAACTGCATTCAAAAGAACTTTTTTTAGCCAGCACGTAACAAGCCCAACAGAGGGGACACAATTCTAGATTTAGTCTTAGGAAATGAAGCTGGGTAAGTGGATGAAGTAGCAGTGGGGGAACCATTTTGGAAATAGTGACCATAATATAGTTAGATTTAGCATAATTATGAAAAAGGACAAAGATAGAACAGGAGTAAAGGTTCTAAATTGGGAGAAGACACATTTTACAAAGCTGATAGTGAGCTGGCGAGAGTGGACTGGATACAGTTATTAGAAGGAAAAGTTGTGTCAAATCAGTGAGACGCATTCAAAGACAAGATACAGGGACAATGTAGACATGCCCCCACAAAGAAAAAGGGTGGTACTGCCAAATCTAGAGCCCCTGGTTATTGAGAAGCATACAGACCAAGAAAAAGCGGAAAAAGAAAACTTATGATGTCACAAAAGACTTAATACTGTAGAAAGCCTAGGAGGTGTATAGAAAGTACAGGGGTGAAGTAAAAATGAAACTTAGGAAAGCAAAGAGTGGATACCAAAAAAATGGTAGCAGGTAAAATCAAAGAAAATCCTAAGATGTTTTACCAGTGGGTTAAGAGCAAGAGAATAACTATGGATAAAGTAGGGCCTATCAGAGATGCACATGGTAACTTGTGGGCTAATGCAGAAGATGTGGGCAGGGTTCTCAATGAGTACTTTGTCGCCGTCTTCACTAAAGAGAGGGATGATGCAGACGTTCTAGTTAAAGAGGAGTGTGAAATATTAGATGCAATCAGCATAGTGAGAGAGGAAGTAATGGAGGGATTGGCATCCTTGAAGGTGGATAAATCACCAGGATAGATTGTATCCAAAGCTGCTGGAGGAAGCCAGGGAGGAAATAGTGGATGCTCTGAGGATAACTTCCCAATCCTCACTAGATACAGGTGAGGTCCCAGAGGACTGGAGGTCTGCGAATGATGTACCATTATTTAAAAAGGGTGCAAGGGATAGGCTAGAAAATGATAGGCTGTTCAGTCTGACTTCGGTGGGTAAATTATTGGAAACAATTCTGACAGATAGGATAAACTGTCACTTAGAAAGGTACGGATTGTTCAGGGATAGTCAGCATGTTTTGTTAGGGGAATATTGTGTCTTACTAACTTAATAGAATTTTTTAAGGAAGTAACAAGGAGAATTGATGAAGGTAGTGCAATGGATGTTGTCTACATGGATTTCAATAAGGCATTTGACAAGGTCCCACATGGCAGATTGATCAGGAAAGTGAGATATCATGGGATACAGGGGAAAGTGGCAGGTTGGATCCAAAGAAGGCTCAGTGACAGCAAACATAGGGTAATGGTTGATGGATGTTTTTGCGAATGGAAAATGGTTGCCAGTGGTGTTCCACAGGGCTCAGTGTTGGGGCCCTTGTTGTTTGTTGTATATATTGATTTAGACTTAAATGTGGGAGGCATGATTGGGAAATTTGCAGATGACACAAAAATTTGCCACATAATTGATAGCGAAGAAGATAGCTGTCGACTCCAGAATGATATCAATGGTTTGGTTGAGTGGGCGGAAAAGTGGCAAATGGAATTCAATCCAGAGAAGTGTGAGAAAATGCATTTAGGGAGGGAAACCAAAGAAAGGGAATACTCAATAAACGGGAAGTTATTGAGAGGGGTTGAGGAAATAAGAGAACTTGGAGTGCATGTCTACAGGTCCTTGCAGGTGGCAGGACAGGTGGACAAGGTGGTCAAGAAAGCACATGGAATGCTTTCCTTTATTGGGTGAGGTATCAAATACAAAAAGCAGGGATGTAATGATGCAACTGTATAAAATGCTGGTTAGGCCACAGCTAGAATTTTGGCTCTGGAGATTTACAAGAATGTTGCCAGGCCTCGAAAATTACAGCTATGAGGAGAGATTGGATAGGCTAGGATTGTTTTCCCCTAGAACAGAGGAGGCTAAGGGGTGATCTTTTTATCCACAGAGGGTGAAGTTTGTGGTTGAGGCTGAAATGCTCAACTCATTTAAATGGTACCTAGATCTGCATCTTAAGTGCTGTAACCTGCAGGGCTACAGACCTGGTGTTGGAAAGTGGGTTTAAAATGAACAGCTGGTTTCATTTTTCTCTTTTTGGCTGGCACAGACACAATGGGCTGAGTGGCCTCTTTCTGCACCGTAACTTTTCTATGATTCTGTGGTTCATAGGGAAAATGTTAGAAGCTATTATTAAAGAAGCTATGCTAGGGCACAGGGATATGTTCAAGGTAATCAGGCAAAGTCGACGTGGTTTTTTGTCAGGTGCAACTGTAAGACATAGGAGCAGAAATAGGCCATTTGGCCCATTAAGTCTGCTCTGCCATTCAATGAGATCATGGCTAATTTGATAATCCTCAACTCCATTTTCCTGCCTTTTCCCTATAATCCTTGATTCTCTTACTGAAACCAACTCCCTTAGTTGGTTTGCATTATCACCTCTAGTCTCTGCTACTCTCCCGAAAGCTGTGACCCTTTCTGGGCTAAAGTGTCAATGGCATATTTTAACCTTCCAGTACTGTGCTTTTTTATAAACAGCATCAAGCCACTTTTTGACTGTGAAAGGCATTGCAGCTAAGACCATCAAATGGGTAATCACACACTTTTCACCAGGGGTCACAAGCAACCAGACACAGGAACATAGGAGTGGGAGTTGGCCATTCGGCCCTTCGAGCCTGCTCCGCCATATGAACCTTGGCTCACCCAGGGCTTATATTTCGAGAGGTCATGCTGAGAGGTCAAGCCCTGTCCGCCAACCGATGTGACACTCAGGCTTACCAGTTTTGTGAAAGGGAAATCATGTTTAACCAATTTATTAGAGTTCTTTGAGGAAGTAACATGTGGTGTAGATAAAGGAGAACTGGTGGATGCACTGTACTTAGATTTCCAGAAGGCATTTTATAAGGTGCCACATCAAATGTTATTGTGGAAAATAAAAGCTCACGGAACTCTCTTCCTCAAAAGGCAATGGAAGCAGAGTCTTTGAATATTTTTAAGGCAGAGCTAGATAGATTCTTCATTAACAAGGTGGGGGGGGTGCAGTGAAAGGTCATCAGGGTAGGCAGGAAAGTGGGGTTAAAGATACATTTAGATTAGCCGTGATTTATTGAATGGGGGAGCAGGTTTGAGGGGCCAAATGGCCTACTCCTGCTCCTAATTTGTATGTTTGTATGGTATAGGGGGTAACATATTGGCATGGATAGAAGTTTGACTGGCTAACAGGAAGCAGAGAATAGGCATAATTGGGCCTTTTTCAGGTTGGCAAGATGTAACAAGTGATGTGCCACAGGGATCAGTGCTGGGACCTCAACTGCTTACAATTTATATAAATGACTTAGATGAAGGGATGGCTGCCAAATTTGCTGATGACACAAAGATAGGTAGGAAAGTAAGTTGTGAAGAGGACATATGGAGGCTACAAAATGATATAGACAGGTTAAGTGAGTGAGCAAAGATCTGGGTATAATGTGGGAAAATGTGAAATTGTCAATTTTGGCAGGAAGAATAAAAGAGAAGCATACTATCTAAGCAGTGAGAGGTTGCAGAGCTCTGAGATGCAGAGGGATCTGGGTGTCTTCGTGCATGAATCACAAAAGGCTAGTATGCAGATACAGCAAGTAATTAGGAAAGCTAATAGAACATTATCATTTATTGCAAGGGGAATTGAATACAAAAGTAGGGAGGTTATGCAACAGTTATACAGAGCACTAGTGAGAGTACATCTGAAGTACTGTGTACGGTATTGGTTATCTTACTTAAGGAAAGATGTAAATGCGATGAAAGCAGTTCAGAGAAGCTTTACCTGACTAATATCTGGAATGGGCAGGTTGTCTTATGAGGAAAGGTTGGACAGGCTAGGCTTTTATCCTCTGGAGTTTAAAAGAGTAAGAAGCAATTTGATTGAAACATAAGACCCTGAGGCGTCTTGATAGGGTGGATGTGGAGGGGATGTTTCCTCTTGTGGGAGAATCTAGAACTAGTGGTCACTATTTAGAAATAAGAGGTCATCCATTTAAAACGGAGATGAGGCGAAATTCTCTCTGAGGGTTGAGAGTCTTGGCATGCTCTTCCTGAAAAGGCAGTGGAACCAGAGTCTTTGAATATTTTTAAGGCATAGGTGGATGGATTCTTAGTAATCAAGGGGGAGATAGGTTATCAGAGGTAGGCAGGATGCAGATTTGAAGTTACTATCAAATCAGCCATGATCTTATTAAATGGCGGAACAAGCTCAAGGGGCCAAATGGCCTACTCCTGCTCCTTGTTTGTATGTTCATATGGTGAAGTAGAGCTGGGTGTCATCAACTAACTGTTTTTGGATTGTCACCTAAAGACAACATATAGATGAGAAATAGGGGAGGGACCAAGAATAGATCCTTGGGGTACACCAGAGGTAAAGTGTGGGAGTGGGGAAGAGAAGCCATTGGAAGTGATACTCTGGTTATGATTAGAAAGGTAAAAATGAAACCAGGAGAGAGCAGTCCCCCACTGGATGACAGTGGAGAGGCATTGGAGGAGAAAGGTGTGGTCAGCTGTGTCAAAGGCTGCAGACAGGCCAAGAAGGCTCCCGAGGGAATGTTTACTTTTGTCATAGTCATGTTGGATGTCATTTGTGACTTTTATAAGAGTCATTCCTGTATGTGGCAAGGGCAGAAACCTGATTGGAAGGATTCAAATATAAGTTCTGGGAAAGATTTGGGAGGCAACCACACATTCAAGGACTTTGGAGAGGAAAGGGAGATTGCAGATGAGGAAATCAGTTTGCAAGGACAGTAGGGTCAAAGGCTGATATTTTGAGAAGAGTTCAAGCAGGGGACTGGTTAACCTTACCTCGTCTCTGTATCTCTTAGCACCTTTCACATTGCAGTTGGCCCTTTGCACATGTGCCTTTATGGTTTGTGAAGTGCATCTAACAGTTATATTTATCCCTTTCACAAACCTAGAAAATGAGGACAGCTGGCCAACAGCTTTGAAATGGCTCTGAACACAAAATCCCTTGCATTCCAGAGTCAGTGAATAATTTTCAGTTTCACCAGTGGTGATGACACTTAATGGCATTATGTCAAAATTACTCAGTAGTGAATTGCAATGCTGAAGGTGAATATTTATATTCTGGAGGAGACACACCCAGAAAACTCTTTTGAAGTAGAATTTTATGTATGCTGACGGTAATCAATTGCATTGCTTATAATTACATCAGAAGATGCACTATTTCAAAAGTACAGGATATTATACCATTTGATGTCCAATGAATTCTACTGCTAACACGTAGATATGTATTCCTTTAAGGCTTGGAATTCTTGAAATCACTACTGGAACCAGTTATCGGTCAGACTGGGTTTCTTTCTCTTTGACCTACGAACATACAAGAGTAGGCCACTTGGCCCTTCGAGCTTGCTCTGCCATTCAATTCGATCATGGCTGATCTGACTGTAACCTCCTGCCTACCCCCGATAAACAAGGGGGCGTAGGGGGTGAAAGGTTATCAAGAATTTATCTACCTCAGCCCTGAAAACATTCAAAGACTCTGCTTCCACTGCCTTTTGAGGAAGGGAGTTCCAAAGACTTACTACCCCCTGAAAGAGAAAAATTTCTTCTCATCTGTCTTAAATGGGCAAGCCCTTATTTTTAAACAGTGACTCCTAGTTCTAGATTCTCCTACAGGAGGAAACATCCTTTTCACATCGACCCTGTCAAGACTCCTCAGGATCTTATATGTTTCAATCAAGTCACCTCTTACTCTTCTGAACTGCAGCAGATACAAACCTAGTTTGTCCAATGTTTCCTCATAAGACAACCTGCCCTTCCCTGGAATTAGTTTAGTAAACCTTCTCTGAACTGCTTCTAATGCATTTACGAATGTTTCTTAAATAAGGAAATCAATACTGTACATGGTACTCTGAATGTGGTCTCACTGGTGTCCTGTTATATATACTTTTATATTCAATTCCCCTCACAATAAATTATAGCATTCTATTGGCTTTCTTAATTACTTGCTGTACTTGCATACTAGTCTTTTGTGATTTATGCACTAGGACACCCAGATCCTCCTGAATCTCGGAGCTCTGCAATTTCTCACAATTTAGATAATATGCTCCTTTTTTATTTTTCCTGTCAAAATGGACAATTTCACATTTTCCCATGTTATACTCCATTTGCCAGATCTTTGCCCACTCACTTAAAATATCTATGTCCCTTTGTTGCCTCCTTATTTCCTCTTCACAACTTACTTTCCTACCTCTCTTTGCCTCATTCTCAAATTTAGTGACCATACCTTCGGTCCCTTCATCTAAGTCATTTATATAAATTGCAAAAAGTTGAGGCCACGGCACTGATCCCTGTGGCACATCACTCATTACATCCCGTCAACCAGAAAAAGATCCATTTATGGCTACCCTCTGTTTCCTATTGGCTAGCCAATCTTCTATCTATGACAATAGGTTAGCCCCTACACCATGAGCTTTTATTTTCCACAATATTTTTTATGTGGCACCTTATTAAATGCCTTCTGGAAATCTAAGTACAGTACATCCACCAGTTCCCCTTTATTCATAGCACATGTGACTCTTTCAAAGAACTTCAATAAATTGGTTAAACATGATTTCCCTTTCATGAAACCATTTTTCTTAGTAACTATAGTCATTAATTAGGAATTCAAGACATTGACTAATGTCAATAAAGAATTTTTGTGACAATTTATTTCTCTGTAAATTAACCCAGTGGTGGTTTTCCCTTTTTTAAAAGATTGTGGCTGGGAATTTTCCAGTACCCGCCACCAATGTGGGTTTAATGGTGGACGGTGGGGGTGAAAACAACGTGGTGGGAGCTGAAAAATTGGTTTCCCGCCAGTGTAAAATGATCGCGAGATCTTGCCATTAATGGATGCAGGTGAAGGCCCCACCAGAATCGCCCCCGCCCAATCATCCGTGCTGCCAGCAGGAAATCATGCCAGTCCAGAACATGCCTGGACCAATGTGGCGTGCTCATGTCAGCACATACCTGAAGGAGGCCTGGGGCAGCCTCTAGAGTTCAGGTTATAAGGTGGACACCTCCAGCAACCCTGGAACATCATGTGCAACAGCGGGTGGGCAGGTGGAGCATCAACCACATGGATCTGCTTGCTGCAGCTTCGCCCAGGAGGCGGATCTTCAAACTGCAGGTGGATGGCTGCAGTAGGTACTGTTGGGTAACAATGCTCTGTGTTGGGAGGGTGGTTAGATGGGAAGGAGGGTAATGAAGTGCTGGGGTGGTTGTGGAGGCCTAGACAGGATTCGCAGAGGTTGGGGCAGGAGAGAGAGAGAGATGCTGGAGCCATTGAATGGGTGACATTTTATACAGTGGGAGGGTAGGAAAGTCTGCACTGGAGTGGGGGTGGGGGAGAAAGTGTGCAGGTGTGAACAGACATGGTGAGGAAGAGGGGAAGGGACGAGTCCATGGTGTCAATAGATGTGTCCTAAGGGGCAAGCTCAGGGAAGCAGTGACAGGAAGGGATAGTGAGGGTTAAAAGGGGCAGAGTGGGAGGGTGAGGGCCATTGGAGGGGAGATCTAATGAGAAATGGATTCTGGGGATTGGAAGAATGAGTGCAAGAGGGCTCTTCTGGAAGGTAGGGGACTTCAACATTGACCTGAACAGGACAGAGGGTGACGGGGGAGGGTGAAGGGTTGGGAGGTCAAAAGTGATTTCTTGGATGGGGCTGGGGCGGGGGGAGGGCAATCAATGGTTATGGGAGAGGGGTGTGGGTGACATGGGGAGGGAAAAAGGTATTCAACCCAATGTGGAATGTGACTACCACATGGCTGCTGGTAACTTGGAGCCTCGTGATGGAGATCTCAAGATGCTGCATGGGAGTTGGGTCATCGGCGGTGGGTGAAGATGCAGGTCAGCTCAATAGGAACCCCAACATGTAGTACTGACAATGCTAGGGCCTTGGGACAGATGAGAGAGTGTGAAGGGCAAAGGCTGAGCATGCATAGGAGATTTCTTGCTTGTGGCCTGCAATGGTCCTGACAAAGAGCTTTGCCTCCCTGCACATGCAAGATTCCAGGGGTCATAGACCCAGCCTGGGTTGTCTCTTGGAAGATGGTGGGGGTGGGGGCATATACAGGCTTAAGGATCATAGCAAATAAACCATATCAGACATGAGTAAAGTGCAAATGCTCCATATTTACAAAAGTGTGATATATTTAACATAGTGTGCCCACGCAACCACATGTGAAATCAAAACTACTTAATTTTTCTTTCCCCATCACATCTTCTAGGTGCTACACCGACATCCACAGTAGGGGTGGAGGCAGCCTGCTGACCAGTTTGCCCTGTTGCCTTGGATGATCTTGGCAGCCGTCCTCTAGATACCCGAAGCCTGGAGGTCTCCGGCTCACTTTAGCTGTCCTGCTGTGGGGCAGCTGCTCCCCCTGCGGGCTCAGAGGATGAGCTTGAAGAGGTCACAGGCAAAGGGGATTTGGAAGGGCCAGGCACCCTCAAAGTCCTGAGTGGAGGTCCTAGGGGGTGTCCAACTGCCGCTCCTCCTCCCTTTGGGTGCCCAAGGGCCCCTCCACCTGGAGGGAGGTCGAGGTGTCCTGTCCCCCTCTCATGCATCCATTGCAAAAAATCACCCATGGCTACAGCAATGGAGTACAGGTCTGCGCACATCCTCAGCAGAAACTGCTGGACTAGGTTCTCCATGGAGGCCACCACCCTCCCCATGGAGACCTCCATGCATGCACAGGTCAGCACCACTTCATCCGAGAGCAGGAAGCCAGACTCCTCTGCCTCGTGTGCCACTCAGTTGAGGGCCTCCACCATCTCTACCAGATGTTCCCCTCACCTTTTGCTGCCTCACCAGCATCTTGTGAGTGACTGATTCCAGAGGTGCCTCATCTGAATCAGGCATTGCAAATGCCTCTTCCCCAGCAGTCTTCCAAGTACTGAAGAGCTTGGCTTACCCTGCTTCCTCCTACTGCAGACACATGTCTGTGCATTCACCACCAGAATGTGAGAACCCTTCTTAAACTACATCTAATACTCACCAATGTGTGTGTTTCTGGACTGGTGGAATGTGCAGGTGACTGCTGTCTCTCCTTTACAGGTGCATTTTCTTCCTCCGCAATGTCCTACGTCCTCTGTGGGCTTATCTGAGTGCTGGATAGGTCTTTGTCTTCTTCGGGCTTTTCCCTCTTCCTGCTGGCACCTGTAAGTGAATGAGGAAACAGCGAGTTACAGCATCAGCTGCCTCCAACATAGAGGAATGCGTACCCCTTGAATTCCAATGTGGCATGCATGCATCCTTACTCGGTGGAGGCTGCCTGCTGACCTCTCCATCTCTGCAGGCTCTGTCCTGTTCCATTCCTGCCAGCTGGGCTGCCTGCTCCTCGAAGTCAGTGAAGTCTTTTGAAATGTGGTTGACCCCCTCCCATCTTGTCCCTCTCTTTCCCATTATGTCTTAACTTATCCTACACAGAGAGAAGTTGGGGTTGAGAGCAATTGGGTTTCAGGTATCTTTCTGATGCTTCCAGTCTTACAAACATTCCACTGGACTGTGCACCAAGTGGTTGATCCACTGCAGATTATCCATAAAGGTTCCGGGGCAGCATCCACCACAGCAGTGAAAATATGCAGATGTAAAGATAAGCCTCACAGAGGCATATCATTATCAGTGTTTGCTGGTGCCCTCAGTGCCTGAACCCTTTCCCCAATACCCACCCTGTCTCTCAGACAGCATGTGAGTTCTCTTTGTGGAAGTGTCAGGGATCCACGTTGGCCTCTCCACCTGCAGAACAGATGTCAGCAGTGAGGCTATGAGGCATCACCTCATCACATTGATACAGAGGACATGGGCCTCAGTGGCATTCAGTGAGGTGAGTGTGAGCAGTTGAGAGTTCAATAACGCTGGCAGAGTGGATGAGCGCATTCATCTGCTTCCTGCATTGCAGGGCAGTCCTCTGGTTCACACCTTGGGCACTGACTGCCCTGGAGGCTTCCTCCAATGCCAGGTTCATCTCCCTGCTTGGCTGCCTCCTCCTCCCATCCTCTGGATAGAGGTTGTCCCACCAGCCTCCAACAAGCAGGAAGCCCAGGAAGGCATTGCTGAATTTGGGTGCCGATCTCTGTCCTCTTCGGGCCATCTCTTCCCTGAACGTTGCGTACGTTGCTGTCCGGGTGCCTTTTAAATATGGTGCTGGATATAACAGTGGGGTGTGCGCCATCCAGCCTACCCTACCACACAATACAGTCAGGAAACCCCCCGACTGCATAATTATTGAAGTCGGGGCCACGCAATACAGCGTGAGTTCCCAGCAGTCTCTGTCACGGGAAATACCCCCTAATCCCCATCCCTGCCGCTGCCATGGGACTTAGTCCCAGAATGGAAAATTCCATCATGTGTTGCTTTTGTAACAAGGTGTGATGCCTGGTGTGCGATGTCCATTGCACACTAAACATTGCCCCAAAAATATGCAGTGCCACTTTACAATGTCATGATAATACTAGGGCAGGACTTCAGCATGCTTTTCCCTGTGTGCTCCCAGACTACTATTCAAAATGTCTGAACATGGGGAAATAACCTGAACATGCATAGCAGCATGTTTTTCTGCCTGCAGCCTCTCCAACAGTCAGCCTTTATGGAGGGGTTGAAATAGTGAAGCTCATTGGAATGCGCCACATTCTATTATTTTCAGAGGACCCAGTCACATTCCGCTGCATTGATGGTTATTACTTGCTTCCATACCTATCTGCATTACCCTTCTGCTATCTGGTGGTCAAAGTCTCATTCGCTGTTCTTCCTCAGTTTTCAACTGGACACAATTATGGAGTAAAGTATAAAGATGTGTTTGTGGAGATCATCTGCCGATTGAAGGTACAACTCAAGGTGGTGGGGGCTCCCCAATGCTTCTGCAATGTGGCCGGGTTCTGGAGAAAGCCTTTAGTTTGGAGGTAATGGCACTGATTGTGTTTCTGGAGGTGGAATTCTAGCTGCTAGAAGGAGATAATGTAACCCCTGACCTAGCATGGTGATGCCTTTCTTGTGCCATGTCCAGGATGCACTCACGGCAAATGTATTCAGAAATTCTTCATTATGCTAACTGAGGTATTGACAGCTGCTACTGTTTTCTCCTGTACTCACAAAGGAGAAGTTTCGCTATAGTCCTCTAACAGAAGGAAAAAGTAACTTGGCATCAAGGTCAGAGTAATGGAAGGACCGCAGCAAAAGGCTGCCTGCTCAAAAGCTTGACATAATAATGAATGAGGAGAATCATTAAACTATTATGGTTCATCCATCCAGATTCACCCAAGTTTGCCCTTTGCTGCACCTGATTGTTTCATAAACGATTCCAAAATTTCTGCTTTCACCACTCTACCGAGCAGACTATTCCAATTGTTGTTGCGTTCCATCTCATCTTGTCTTTTCCTGTGCTGTGTTGAAGTGTCCTATTCTGCCCTGTTCTGTAGGAATCATAACCTGCCTCCAATTGAAACTTGTTTCTCAAAACTTTGATTTGAGTGTGATTTAAAATGAATTTGGAGCTGCTTATTTCCTGGTATGTTTTCAGTAGTCTCTTAATAAAAAGGTTTTGTTTGCAACTGTGTATTTCTGTGCTTCTGTAATAACCTGTACTGCATCCTCAGGCCTACTAATGGGGTTGTCTACTATATCCAGTGGGTGTGTGTGTGTGTACAGTTCTAGTTGCCAGTTCAGCATTCAGCGAAGATGAGAATGCTAGTGAGCATATTTCTTTCTGGCATTGCCCTGATTCTCATTTGAGGCTGCCATACTCCAATCCAGTGCCTGCAGGGAGGGCAGAAATGAGGACAGTGTAGGTTTGCAGGTTTCACAGAGACACGCAGATAGACAGTGATAAACTAGCAGACAAGCCACAAGGATGCAGAGAAACACAGCTAAAGACACAGCAGGGAGCTGGCACAGAAACAGTGACTGCTCTTCCCAGTAACAATCTCCTCATAAATAATTATAAGACATACTCAATGTGAGCAGAGATTCCACAGGACAAGTGGACAATAAAAGCCATTAGCCGCTCAGTCATACTGTACTTCTACATGCCTTCAAGTAGGCATCTCTGGAATTGGCAAATCTTCAATGAACTGTTCGGTTGGTAGCAGTGGAGTGAATGGGTGGAATTCTGTTTTAGGAAGCCCTGAAAGCAGCACATCTATGTGCATCTGCCTGTATGTCCCTGTGTTATATGCTTAATTCTGAGTTTAGTGGAAATGTATCTCCATGTGTTTTGCATACTTGGGTCTCTCTGGGTATGTGTTAATGCATGTCTGTCTTTCTGAGCAGAACCTTTCACTCTGAAATAAATACATCACTGCTTGCTTGTCCCAACAACCACAACCCCGCCCCTTCTCTCTCTTCCCCCCCACCTTTCTCTCTCTTTTCTTCCCCCCCTTTCCTCCTCCTCCTCCTCCCCCCCACCACGATTAAACCAGCTTATATTTCACCCCTCTCCTATTTTTACTTATTTCTGTTGAAGGGTCATGAGGACTCAAAACGTCAACTGTACTCTTCTCCGCCAATGCTGCCAGACCTGCTGAGTTTTTCCAGGTATTTTTTATCCTTTCACTCTGAAGTCTAAGTTCGGTAGTGGGCACAGCAGTGGGAGTGATTGCCGCTGAAGGGTGGAGGTTGGTTAAACAAGGGTGGGGGTTGGTTAAACATGTGCGATCTTGCACTGTTCAGCTCATTAAATATATATATACATGAGGAGGTCGCCAATTCTCATGATATGGGCAGGCAGCAAGTCACCATCCCTGCCATTACTTCATGGGGTTGAAGATCAGGGTGTCATATTTAAAGGGCACCCAGACAGCCTGCATTATCCCTTGAATCATTGCCTAGCCATTGCTCCACCCACCTCCACCTCCACCCCTCATTCCAGCCTTTGCCTGCCTCCTGTGTCCAGCCTTGGTGCAACTTTTGACACTGGCACCCAATATGAGTGAAGTTATATGTGGTCCCCACGAAGGCAAAAGCAGCATCTACTGACTTCAAAAGTCATGGAACAAGTGAACTTGCCAGGGGCACACCACTCATATACAGCCATGAAAATGAACATTCTAATGTCCTGCTGCTGGGGAACTTAATTTCGAAGGGGGAAACTGAATTCCGGTGAGGTGGCCTTTTAATGAGCATGCATAACATGCTAATGCATGCAAATGGGCTTCCTGACATTGTTTGTCGGAAAGCTTGACTCATCTTTAAATCTGCCTTGAAAGCCCCAGGAATAAAACTCCTACAATTCATCCCAACGTCAGGAAACTGATTTTTGGCATCATGCCAAATTAAGTTATCCCATCTGCCACACTTCCCACTGCTGGTAGGACTGGAGAGATTCACCCTGTCTGAGGTGGTGCATAGAATTGTGTGTCTGTGCTATCCACCTCACCAGGCTTGTGTGTATGTTTATGTTTGTGCATGCTTGTCTATATCTTTGTTTGAATGTGTCTGCACTCTGTGTTTTCTCAGCTGTTGCTTATGTATTTGTGGAGTTCCTAAGTGTAGATCTTTGTGTCAGTAAACAGGAGTTAATGTTCAAAATACATTCAATAAAGAATATCAGTGAGATCCATTTCATTATTAGACTCCATATTTATATTTCCTCACCCAGAGAGGATTCAAGAGGGAATGACAGTGAGTACTTTCTCAGGAATGGTTGGGCTTCTGTTTGTAAATTGAAGGCTCCTGCAATCATGTTGACACAGAGTGACAAGCCAAACCATACATAGTGTACTGTACTCCTCCTTGCCCCAACGGCAAGGTCCCAGATTCAAAGCCAATTATGAGGGGGGGGCTGCCCACCCTTAAACCATCTGGAATGTAGACCCCTGCTCCCAGCTATTCATAAGAAGTTGACTCATCATTTTTTTCTACATCACTCATGACAGAGGCCAATTCAATGAATCCTGACCTCCCTTAAAATTGAAGCTAGTGTCAAAGAATAATTAATTTCTTATGCTTTGCGTGGATGGCAGAGCTCACGGGCAGACACCCCCTCTCAATAGGACTAACAATGATGCATTGCCATTTCTCTGTCTTGCTGCAAGCCTCATTACTGACCACGTGTTATGACCTCTGTAGAGACCGATAACTTTTAAAGAGGACTTCAAACTTCCAGTTATTAGCTGAAAGAAGAAGCACAACAAGATCTGATGTTTTAAAACTTTCATTGTATCAAATGACTAAACAAAAAGAACACTATTAACTAAACATTATTTTCTTTCCATAGGCAACTTATACTTTGAATTGCTGAACAGAATGCGGCCGTTTCTACTTTTAATGATAACACAAAATTCCAATTTTATGTTACTCATTCACTTAATTAGACATCCAATTCTGGAACCAATCCAAAATGTTTCACAGCTCTCAAGGGTTTACTTCTGTTCTTTTCCTTTCCAATACTATCTTCCACTGTGAGAATTTTCCTGGGGATTCTCCCTCTAGCTTCACCTAAGTGAATCCTCCAGGCTTTTTAAAATTTACTCATGAGCTTGGGTTTTCGAACTGTGAGCGCTCAGCCACATTCCATGTGGTGAACCATAGAGTAAATTTTCTCTGCTTATGGTGCAGGTCTGGCTAATTCTCTCTCTTTTAGCTCTCCTCCTCTCAGTCAGTTGCAGACCACACAAGACCAAACTGCAACTGCTTTCTGTCTGTGATATTGCTGGATTTATAGGGAAACCTATAACTTGATCTCAAAATGGCTTCCTCTATCCCCTTCTCAATGGGAAACACATTAGCTTTGTATACAAGTAGAAATGCTAATCAGCTATCTCTGATCACAACAGCCTTTCATCTTAGAAACAAAGGGACGGTTTCCAGCAGAACTGTTTACAACTTGATATCGATAACACCTTTCTGGGTCTTAGGAGACTTAGGGTCTTCTCATTATGGACTTAAACAGCTGTCATTGTCCTCAGGTATAAATATTTCACATCTCCCTTTAATAAAATGATGAGTCTTCCATTTGATATTTAACAATTAAACGACCCAGGTTTACTTTCAGATAGACTCCAGCATAGGTCACAGGACCCTTTCATTCAACCTACATTTAAAGATACAGTCCCAAACTATGATAGTCTTATAAACTAAAAGATATCACTGCTAAAACATAATAACATTTGTCTCTCTTTATTGCCACACTCCATTTTTTCCTTGTCTTGGTGAGTAGAGGACACTGCAAGGCAATAATTGTAACTCATCTCTAGCTGCCCTGAGGGAATTAAGAATCAATGGAATAGAGTGTGGACTAGAGTCATATGTAGGCCAGACCAGGCAGGGATGGCTGGTTTCCTTCCCTGAAAGATATCAGTGAACCAGTTGGGTTTTAGTGATAAAATGGCAGCAGTATATTTTCTGTTGCTTTCTACAAATTGTTATATTTATTGAATTCAAGTTGCAATGGTGAAAATTAACCCCATAAGTACTAAAACACTAGATTAATGGATTACTGCATCCCAGTATAGTTTATGTCTTTTTTTTACTTACCTGGTACTACAGTCCATTTCTCTCCTTTTATCTCATTCCACACCTCAGTTCAGTCTCTCTCTTGCATTACTTCATGTATTTTTTTCATTTCCAACTCTGGCTCAGTATTGCCCATCTAACACTATTTTGCTATAAGCATAGAGGAAATAGAAGTAAGTTCTAGTCTCAGATGTTCTCTGAACTTTTACACCAATAAGAAAAACCAATCAGAAGAAGACCCCTGAGTTGCTGCGTCAGAGTCTCGGTTCCAGCCCAACTGCTGCAGCTTCTAATCCTGTTGTTTACTATATATTACAGGTGGCTAAGAAAATTACAAATGCACGGCAGGTTCAACAATATATTCGAGCAACAGTGACAGGTGAGTATTTGGGGCAGAGATCTTTATTAACCCTTTGCCGCCTTGCCTTTCTGTCTACTTATCTTCACCTGAAATGTTAACCTCTCTTTTCTCAGATGGTGTGGGTCCTGTTGTGCAATTCCATTAGTTTTTGTTTTTTTCCTGTGTTACCTGGTGACAGGTGCCAAGTGAGGGATGCTGGGACACTGCCCTAATTGGATGGCAGCAGGAGGCCCTGTGGGATGATGCAGATGTCCTCATTCTGATAATAGCATCTGAGCCACTCACTGGAACAAACAGCCAACCGATTCAGGGCTCAGCAAATTCATCTCTGTCAGAATCCAAAAATAAACTGCTCACAAAGTGAATTATTACAGACACCATCCAATCTTTGAAAATAGAAAGCTGCTGAGTGGAACAGCTAGCATCCATACACATTGGGACCACTCATTACTTGCCAATGCTCCCCATTCCCATCCACTGTTAATTGAGGCAGCAGCTCTGACAGCTTTCCTTCTAAGATTGGCATAGCTTTCTGATGTCACAGGTGCTTCCAGTCTCACTTTGTGTCTCCTTTAGGATTGCTTCATTGTATCGACAGGTAGGCACTGACAGAGAAGAAAACTTGTCACTTTTTACCTTTTGGTGTGTTGTCCCTCACCTCACTTTCTCCTTTGTGCAGGACTTCAAGGAACTCCAGAAGTTGTGGAAGCTCATACAGGTTCCATCAGAGGCCTGTAGAGACACTCTGGAACCCCAGAGAGAGAAGCTTTGCATGACTTTCATTAGTGTTGGAGGAGAGGGTTACACACCTATATATCTGTCTGTGACATAAGTATCTGTCTGTCTGTCACATAAGTTACTATTGTCCCCCCCACACACCTGATGGTACTTACCTATGCTGGGTATAGTTTCATAGACATTGGCCACCTTGGCCAGCTTCCACTATCTTATCCATGGTCATTGTTTATTTGTAAGCCTAGACAATGAATGTCACCTGACTAATCACATGGAACCTTGTCCTGTATAAACACTCACATGATGTTTATTCATATGCTTTTCAACAGGAATAACTGGATAATGAACAGGAAGAGGAGCCCTATCTGACTGTTTCTATTCTCTACCTTCCATTCCTTTCTCCTTCATGTACTTATCCAGCCACCCCTTAAATGCATCTCTGCTACTTGCCTCAACTAATCCTTGTGGTAACAAATCAAAAAGCCTTGTAACAAATTCACATTATAACCCACTCTCTGGACAGAGATATTTCTTCTGAATTCCCTGTTAGATTTATTAATGATTACCATATATTTATGGCCTTTAGTTTTGAACTCCCCAAAAGTAGAAACTTTACCAAACTTCTTTATAATTTTAAAGACCTCTATCATTCTCTTTGCTAGTGAAATTAACCCCAAAGTTTTCAGCATTTCCTGATAGTTCCTAGTAGAAGAATGTGACTGACTGCACTCAAATAGGGGACTTGCATTCAAACACTTGTCAGAATACTTGAACTGGGAGACAGAGTCAGAACTTTTACAGGTGGGAGTGTGGCTGCTGTCTACTGAGATGCATGCTGGCAGTTTGTGCTTTCCACATTGGAGCTACAACTATCATATCCATTTCAAAATGCCTCTGTGCCCCATGCAGATATCTGTCTTGGCAGACCAGGACTCAAAGGACACTTCTGCTGGAAAAGGAACTTGGGGTAAAAGTGTTTTGAAAACCCAGCTCTGTTGCTCATAACATTGATGAGCAATGAGGGAAGGACTTGAAGCTAACTGGCTTGTCACTATTCCTTTCCTCCAAATTCACAGTCCGACATATGCTCTATGCATATTGGCAAGTAAGGGCCCCTGTAATTGTCAGATATTTCCATTGAGTCCCACGTTTAATGCATGAGCAGGGGCAGGAAGCATCAAATCCTTAGAGAGAACTATGCTGCTGGCTGACTGGTTCTATGCCCTTCACAAAAGGACAAAGCTGAGCCATAAAAGTACTGGAACACAATCACTTTGACTGAATTAGGCCACAGGCACGAAATGAGGGAAAGTTTATAGACGCAAATTCAATGCCACACTCTTAACCAAACTAGTATATCAGAAACTGCTGGTTTCACAACAACGGCATTGTTTCAGAGATCTGTGTCAGTCTCTGGTCATGGTGTTGATGTGTGCCTGTACCCAAGTGTGTGTGTCTGTCTCTAGGCATACGTCTGACTCGGTCTGAGTATGCATCCTGATATGTAGCTGAGTCTAATTTGGTGACTGTGTGTGTCCAGTGTTTGGCTGAGCGTATGTCCGTGTCCTGGTTTGGTGGAATCTGTATCCCGGTGTGTGGTTCAGTGTGTGCCTGTATCCTGGTGTGTGACTGCGCGTGTCAGTGCCACGATGTATGTGTCCGTGTCCCGGTGGCTGAAGCGAGTGGTTGCCTCCCAGCGTGCGCCTGACCGTGTCTTTGTCCCAATATGTGTTTGAGTGTGTGCCTCTGTCCCGGTACATGTCCAAGTCTGTGCCCACAACCTGGTTTGTGCCTCCTCCTTGCCAAACTCCCCTTCTCTTTAATGCTGTATGATGAATGATCGCCAACCACCTGGAGTGGAGCTCAGGGAGCCCGATCATTGCCAACAGCTGCTGTACACTGCACACTGTCTCCATTGTCAGCTGTTTATTCAGAGATCCCTTCTGAGATGTTGCTCCATGTTCTGCTGCATTTAACCACAATCACAATGAAGCAATTCAAGACAGCCTCTATCTGGAGTGTAGAAACGGAAAACTTCATAAGCAGGATGAACAGAACCAAAAGCACTTGGCACACCCTGGTAATAAAATAGAAACAAAAAAACTGACAATTTATTCTTTCCTGAGTTCATTAAAATATCTTTTGAAAATCTGTGCTTTCTGCATCTCTCAGTCTGTCACCTGTTACTCTGCTGCTCATAGCTGCCAGAATCAGATCTGTGATCATTGTCTAACAGGTCAACATAGCCTAATATAGGAGCAGATAATACAGCTGTGCACTGGAGCACACTACACTCATCAACAGCACCAGTCACAGGCAACAAGCTGAAATATAAGAGATAAAAACAAAAAAACTGCGGATGCTGGAAATCCAAAACAAAAACAGAATTACCTGGAAAAACTCAGTAGGTCTGGCAGCATCGGCGGAGAAGAAAAGAGTTGACGTTTCGAGTCCTCATGACCCTTCGACAGAACTTGAGTGAGTCCAAGAAAGGGGTGAAATATAAGCTGGTTTAAGGTGTCGGGGGGAGGGGGGTTTTGGGTGGGGGAAGAGAGACCGCGTTGCAGAACACCTGAGGTCTGTCTGCAAGAATGACCCAAACCTCCCTGTTGCTTGCCATTTTAACACTCCACCCTGCTCTCTTGCCCACATGTCTGTCCTTGGCTTGCTGCATTGTTCCAGTGAAGCCCAACGCAAACTGGAGGAACAACACCTCATCTTCCGACTAGGCACTTTACAGCCTTCTGGACTGAATATTGAATTCAACAACTTTAGGTCTTGAGCTCCCTCCTCCATCCCCACCCCCTTTCTGTTTCCCCCTTCCTTTTGTTTTTTTCCAATAAATTATATAGATTTTTCTTTTCCCACCTATTTCCATTATTTTTAAATATTTTTAAATCTTTTATGCTCCCTCCAGCCCCCCTAGAGCCATACCTCGAGTGCCCTACCATCCGTTCTTAATTAGCACATTTGTTTAGATAATATCACCAACTTTAACACCTATGTGTTCTTTTGTTCTGTTGTTTGTGACATCTTTTGATGATCTGCTTCTATCACTGCTTGTTTGTCCCTACAACCACACCAACCCCCTCCACTTCTCTCTCTCTCCCCCCACCCAAAACCTAGCCCCCCCCCCACCTTAAACCAGCTTATATTTCACCCCTTTCTTGGACTCACTCAAGTTCTGTCGAAGGGTCATGAGGACTCGAAACGTCAACTCTTTTCTTCTCCGCCGATGCTGCCAGACCTGCTGAGTTTTTCCAGGTAATTCTGTTTTTGTTAAGCTGAAATATAATTTCAATTTCCTGCAATTCTCTCACCTCCTCCCCTGAAGGTGTCGGCGCACTTTTCCTTTTCTGCATTGCCAACCCACGATTGTCAGCACGTTGTTCATCTGTGGTAGTCATCACAACTGAATATAATTCTGTCCTCACACAATACTTCCAACGTGGCTCATAATCAGGACCCTTCTCGGTTTAAAGCAGAGATGCTAAGAACTGCAGAGAAGTGTGAAGTGATACATTTTTGTAGGAAGAATGAGAGGCAATATAAAATAAAGGATACCGTTCTAAAGAGGGACCTCTGTTGTCTGAATAACGCAGCTTCAATCTCCAGTCTGCACTCAAGCAGTTTACTTAAGCATTGTTGATAAGTGAGCAGCGATTGGCCTCAGCATATAATGATTACAGTATTATAACCATCATATGCTGATGGTTATCAGAAGAAGGCCATTTGGTCTGTAGTATCTGTACTGGCTTTCTGTAAGAGATACTCAGCTAGTCTCACTCCCCTGCCTTTTCCCTGTAACTCTTTCGAGTACAAACCTATTTCCATCTGTTTCAGATGAAGTTACATTGTTTCATAGTTTGCCATTGTGAGATTTGAACTCTTGATCTTGGGGTTACAAACCAGTGCCATAACTACTTGGCTATTTAGGGCAAGCACCTTTTCCCTGTAACTCTTTTGAGTACAAACCCGTTTCCATCTGTTTCAGATGAAATTACATTGTTTCATAGTTTGCCATTGTGAGATTTGAACTCTTGATACTCTTTTTGAGTAAACCTGTTTCCATCTGTTTCAGATGAAGTTACATTGTTTCATAGTTTGCCATTGTGAGATTTGAACTCTTGATCTTGGGGTTACAAACCCAGTGCCATAACCACTTGGCTATTTAGGCCAAGTGCCTTTTCCCTGTAGCCCTGCTTTTTTTCTCTTCAGATAATTGTCCAATTCCCTTTTGAAAGCCATAATTGAAACTGCCTCCACATTCCCAGCCAATGTATTCCAGATCCTAACCACTCACTGCATGAAAAAAAGTTTTTCCTCATGTCACCTCTGCTTCTTTTGCTAATTGTCTTAAATTGATGCCCTCTGGTTCTCAGCCCTTCCACCAATGGAAACAGTTCTCCCTATCTACTCTGTCCAGACCCCTCATGATTTAGAACACCTCTATCAAATCTCCTCTCAATTTTTGATTCCCTAAAGAGAAGAGCTGGTCAATTAATGAGAACATCCAAGGCAGAATTGGACAGCATGCTAAATTAAAAACTTGCATTTCTACAACAGATCATTTAATTCTTTCAGAACCAAAGTGTTTACACAATGAATTAGTCTACAGTGTGGTAACCACTGTTAAGTAAGTGACTTTGCACACAGCTATCATTATTCCCATTTCATGTCACATTTTAGTGGAAATCTGCCATCCTGCCTGACAGTGGAACATAGCAATGAAGTTTATTGTTTGGAGCTCTAATTAATTCACCTTCACTATTAAATCTGTGAACCCCAGAAGAAGTTCACAGTGCTGAATTAAGTTACACTACCTGCCATGACTCAAACCAAGATTATTTTCATTGCTATCTGGCATTGTTCCTGTATTAAATTCAGTTTGACATATGTAACCTTTACTATGAAATACTGGAGCCTCTTCATCTTGTAGTCCCTGACATTCTAATAATAGTTTCTATGATGATCATCCCTAAAACCTTTCACTGCTAGTTTTGTTTTCCTTCAATCTGATTCCCTGCTGCAGGCTTCCATATCCCAACAAGGCAAGATGTCAGATCCTCAGGTCTCCAGAATAAAGCCTGGACAAACTCACACTCTGGAGTAGCTGAGTCTACTCACAAGTGGAGGTATGTAAATCTGTGTAACTTAGATAACAAACATGTAGAAACAGTTCACTTTCTTGAGCTATTCAAGGTGAAGGATGACAGTGTTATAAAATGAAACTTTTCGTGAATTCAGATTCATTCTCCAGCAATGATTTTCAGTCCTCTCAAAAGTTGCAATCTCTTTGCAGCTTTTGGAATACTGGTAATCAATGCTTTAGATAAAGTGCTTCTCTGAGCTCGACTTGAAAGTTCCTGAGAGGGGCTATTTGATTAACCCTCTTCCATTGGGAAAAATTTCAGTAATCAGCACTTTGTCTCAGCCATGTCTGATTATTTAACAATGTGAATCTATTCACATTTAAAATCTCAATATTTGGGCAAGAGACTTCAATACATGTGTAGATAAAGATAGATGGGCTGCTACATGAAAGAACAATCAGAGTATGACCTCCAAAGCAAAGCTGAAACTGATTCAAATTCAATTGAATAGAACACCCATTAGACAAAACAGGTGCTGGAGAAGTGGGAGCTGAGACTGGGCAATAGTCAGGTATACATTTGAGAATTGTCTGTACAGTTATCTAGCAAATCACACTGAACAGAGAGTCAGAAGGGGAACAACCAACTCAAGCCTCAACTTTGAGAAACTGATATTCCAAGATGACTTCCAAAAAACTTTTAGACAAAGCTCTGCATGAAAGATTATTAGCTAAACAAGGAGCAATGAAGATTTAGGAGAGTGGTTGTGCATCCCTGCTGTGAAGTGTGGAATGTGGGGTGAGAGGGTTAAATGTAAAGGGTTCAAGGGAGTGTAATAAAGCATGGGAGATTGATCACATTCCCTCTATCTCAATTGTTTAAATGTGTTTTTTAATCTTTGCTGCTGTCTACAGTATACTGCCTCAAGATCCCAGAACCTGTAGTGATTTCTGTGATACAGGGGAGAATTTTTACAGGAGTTCAACCAAGTATATTCAAATGACCCTGATCCAAGAAGATTGGGGTTCAAGTACATATATCATTAAAATGTTATGAGCAGATACAGAAAATAATCAAAAAGGTGAATGGAATGCTAAACTTTACATCTAGAGGACTGGAATACAATGGAGTAGAACCTACGCAAAGCCTAGGTTAGATCACACCTGGAGTACTGTGAGCATTTATAGGCAAGACACCTTAGAAAGGATATATTGGTCTTGGTGGGAGTGCAGTGTGGATTTACTAGGGTGAAACCTGGACTCCAAATATTAAATTATAAGGAGAGAATACACAAACTAGGGTTGTATCCCCTGAAATGTAGATAATTAAGGGTGGTCTGATCAAAGTTTTCAAGATATTAAGGAGAACATTTAGGGTAGATAGAAACTATTTCCACTAACTGGGGAGTATAGGATTAGGGGACATAGTTTAAAAATTAGAACCACACTTGTCAGAAACAAAAATAGGAAACACTTCAACACACAAACATTAGAAGTTTGGAACTGTATTCTGAAAAAATCAATTTATGGTAGATTAATTTTAAATCTATGATTAATAGATTTGTGTTAATCAAGAGTATTAGGGAGATGGGACAAAGGCAAGTATATGGAATTAGGTCACATCAGCCATAACCTCATTCAAAAGTGGAACAGGGTGGAGTGGCTAAATGTCCTCCTCCTGTTCCTATGTCAGGGGAATAGACTTTGGATGAGTAGAAGTCCATCTTCCAGTCAGTTTGTAACTGTGTTGGGGTCAGGAGAAAATGAAGCACATTCTAATTGTGATTTGACCAGTGCTGTGTGTACTACTTCTTTGGGTTTATATTCTGTAACTCTTGTGATGAAACCCAGTGTTTCACTCATGTTTTAAATCACTTTTGTATATGTATCCTACATTCAATAGATGTATGTGTCTAGCCCCCTGCACACAGTTTATGCACATTAAACTTATCTTTGACTGGTCTTAAGAAAGTGGGTGCAGCCTAAGACCCAAGAGCATATGCACTAAATCAGCAGAACCTGGATCTCTCAAGAGCTTATTTGAAGACCATTAAACATGTGCATTTTCAGACAGCCAACTGAGCATAAAAAAGTGCCCCTATATGTTCCTGTGAGAAACTACAACTGAATTAGCAACACACAGATTATTTCAAAACTCAGATAAAGAGACAAAGTCAGGTCCAACAAATCAAACAGGATCTTACCAAGGAGAATATTGAAAAGACCATTTGCATCAGTGCTGAAATACAAGGTGAATTGATAGCTGGTCGATACCAGAAACAATAGAACTCTCCTGAGTCATCCAAGACTTCAGTTGATGTGTGGTGAGACTAAAAAGGTTGTATGTTTTATTGTATTGCCAGCTGATAGAATATCAATAGTTGGATACTGTATCATTGCACTCTCTGTAACAGATATTAGATTCTATTATGAAATATATTGATCCATATCCATTAAAATATTGACCATTGTAGGAATTGTACCACTTTAATTGTGATAGCTTATTATGATGCTGCTGACAGTAATATTCAAATATTTCTTTTTTTATTCATTCTTGGAAGGTGAGTTCCGATGGCAAGGCCACATTTATTATCCATCCCAGATTGTATTTGAGAAGATTGTACGTTGCCTTTTGAAGCACTGCAGTCCGTGTGTTGCACAGTGCTAATAGAGAGACAATTCCAGGATTTTGATCTAGTGACAGTGAAGGAATGGTGATAAAGTTCCAAGTCAGAATGGTATGTACCTTGGAGGTAAACTTGCAGGTGGTGGTATTCCCGTGGATTTGCTACTCTTGTTCTTCTAGGTGGTAGAGGTCACAGGTTTGGATGGGGTTGCGTATTAATCTTTTTCCCATGTAAAAGATTTGGAGATGATTAATGCTAAGGTACTGCTTTTAAATTAAAGTGTGTTCCACAAGTTTTAAACTATCACATGTGTACTGGAATCACTGGGACAAATAGATCATTGGTATTTAAGGACCTGTCATTGAAATGCTTTCTTTTCAATTTGCTTTCTCTCAAACATTCAATCTTAACCATCTAACCATCTTAACTCTTTCTGAAAAGTAACTTCTCACACTTGGTTTGAAATTAGCCTGTGGTTTCTGCTTAGCCCTGCTGTATTTGAAAAGCTTGTCCTCTTTTATCCAGAATATCCTGTAATCCCTGAGGAATATAAGCAGCGAATGCATGTTTCCTGATTAGCTGGGTAGGAAGTGGGATGTCCTTGCACCAAGGGTCCACAGTGACTGTGGGTTTCATGATCTAGGTTTAGCAAATTCTTTGTGGTATTGAGCCCAATAGACATGGAAGGGTCAGAGGTTCAATTCACTGGTTGTATTGTGTTAACTACACTCAGTTGGCATGGTAGAAGCAGACTGTAATTACTCTTAATGTGCCCAGGTTTGGGAGCTGGGAGGAAATCAATGGGGATTTCACACCTGGATATAATGCAGCGAGCCCTGCTGGAAGTGCTTGCACTGACAGCCATTCCAGTTTCTTTAATTTGTCCCTATCTTCCTTCTATGATGCCCACCATGCTAGCTTACAGCTTTAGGCTGCATGAAAAAAATATGCATTCATCTTCTGAATGAATCTACACTCTGAAACATAGCTTTGGCTTTATAAAACCCAGACCAAGCTATCTAAAAACACACTTTCAGCTTCTGTGGAAAAACATCTGATATATTAATAACTGGCTGATGTTACTTCAGAACTCCCATCTCACTCTTTGTCACAGCTGTGAGGGGCTCTCAGTTTGCATTATAACACCCCACCCCAGTCATGGTAGCGGTTGTACTGCTACAATTAGCTGGCCAAAGTGTAACTTGCCTCCTTTGCTGTCAATTTGTAACTTTTGTGCTGGACTGTAATTGCACTCTGACTGCTGACCTAACACCTTTGTTATACTCAGAGATAAAAAGAAAAAACTGCGGATGCTGGAAATCCAAAATAAAAACAGAATTACCCGGACAAACTCAGCAGGTCTGGCAGCATCGGCGGAGAAGAAAAGAGTTGACGTTTCGAGTCCTCATGACCCTTCAACAGAACTGATCTTTCTTTACAAGAAGAGGGAAATATAAGCTGGTTTAAGGTGGGGGTGGGGGGGGGTGGGGGTGGTGGTGTTAGGATAGGAGCAGATCATCAAAAGACATCACAGACAAAAGAACAAAAGAACACATAGGTGTTGAAGTTGGTGATATTATCTAAACGAATGTGCTAATTAAGAATGGATGGTAGGGCACTCCAGGTATAGCTCTAGTGGGGGTGGGCGGGCATAAAAGATTTAAAAATAATGGAAATAGGTGGGAAAAGAAAAATCTATATAAATTATTGGGAAAAAAAACCAAAATGAAGGGGGAAGGAAAAGAAAGGGGATGGGGATGGAGGAGGGAGCTCAAGACCTAAAGTTGTTGAATTCAATATTCAGTCCAGAAGGCTGTAAGGTGCCTAGTCGGAAGATGAGCTGCTGTTCCTCCAGTTTGCTTTGAGCTTCACTAGAACAATGCAGCAGGCCAAGGACAGACATGTGGGCAAGAGAGCAGGGTGGAGTGTTAAAATGGCAAGCGACAGGGAGGTTTGGGTCATTCTTGCGGACAGACCGCAGGTGTTCTGCAAAGCGGTCGCCCAGTTTATGTTTGGTCTCTCCAATGTAGAGGAGACTACATTGGGAGCAATGAATACAATAGACTAAGTAGTCAACTCCTCTCACTTCCGCCAAATAAAAGGTGTGGCTATGGGTATCCACATGGGCCCCTGCTATGCCTGTCTCTTTATGGGGTATGTGGAACATTCCTTGTTCCAGTCCTACTCCAGCCCCCTTCCACAACTCTTTCTCCAGTACATCGATGATTACTTCAGTGCTGCTTCATGCTCTCATCGGGACTTGGAAAAATTTATTAATTTTGCTTCCAATCTCCATCCCTCCATCATTTTCATGTGGTCCATCTCTGACACTTCCCTTCCCTTCCTCGACCTCTCTGTCTCAATCTCTGGTGATAGACTGTCCACCAATATCCATTACAAGCCTACCGACTCCCACAGCTACCTCGACTACAGCTCCTCACACCCCACTTCCTGTAAGGACTCCATCCCATTCTCTCAGTTCCTTCGCCTCCGTCACATCTGTTCCGATGATGCTACCTTCAAAAACAGTTCCTCTGACATGTCCTCCTTCTTCCTTAACTGAGGTTTTCCACCCACGGTCGTTGACAGGGCCCTCAACCGTGTCCGGCCCATCTCCCGCGCATCCGCCCTCATGCCTTCTCCTCCCTCCCAGAAACATGATAGGGTCCCCCTTGTCCCCACTTATCACCCCACCAGCCTCCGCATTCAGAGGATCATCCTCCGCCATTTCCACCAACTCCAGCATGATGCCACCACCAAACACATCTTCCCTTCACCCCCTCTGTCGGCATTCCGTAGGGATCGTTCCCTCCGGGACACCCTGGTCCACTCCTCCATCACCCCTACTCCTCAACCCCCTCCTATGGCACCTCCCCATGCCCACGCAAAAGATGTAACACCTGCCCCTTCACTTCCTCTCTCCTCACCGTCTAAGGGACCAAACACTCCTTTCAAGTGAAGCAGCATTTCACCTGCATTTCCCCCAACTTAGTCTACTGTATTCGTTGCTCCCAAAGCGGTCTCCTCTACATTGGAGAGACCAAATGTAAACTGGGCGACTGCTTTGCAGAACACCTCTGGTCCGTCCGCAAGAATGACCCAAACCTCCCTGTCACTAGCCATTTTAACACTCCACCCTGCTCTCTTGCCCACATGTCTGTCCTTGGCCTGCTGCATTGTTCCAGTGGAGCCCAACGCAAACTGGAGGAACAGCACCTCATCTTCCAACTAGGCACTTCCGGACTGAATATTGAATTCAACAACTTTGGGTCTTGAGCTCCCTCCTCCATTCCCACCCCCTTTCTGTTTCTTCCCCCTTCCTTTTGTTTTTTTTCCAATAATTTATATGGATTTTTCTTTTCCCAACTATTTCCATTATTTTTAAATATTTTATGCTCCCCCACCCTTACTAGAGCTATACCTGGAGTGCCCTACCATCCATTCTTAATTAGCACATTCGTTTAGATAATATCACCAACTTCAACACAGAGCTTTTGTTCTTTTGTCTGTGACATCTTTTGATGATCTGCTCCTATCCTAACACCCCCCCTACATTCTCCCCCCCCCCCCACCTTAAACCAGCTTATATTTCCCTCTCCTTGTAAAGAAAGATCAGTTCTGTTGAAGGGTCATGAGGACTCGAAACGTCAACTCTTTTCTTCCCCGCCGATGCTGCCAGACCTGCTGAGTTTGTCCAGGTAATTCTGTTTTTGTTTTACCTTTGTTATACTAGTGGTTTGATGTCACTGAGCTACCAAAGTCCTTTGCACTGACATGAATGAAGTGGTTGGTAAATTATTAGAAAAAACAAATGTAACTGAGATGACTGACCACATGAGGGCACAGGTGAACTTTGTGCCAAATTGATAAGGAGGTAGATAAAGTCAATAAACTTGGAAACAAAAACAGAATTACCTGGAAAAACTCAGCAGGTCTGGCAGCATCGGCGGAGAAGAAAAGAGTTGACGTTTCGAGTCCTCATGACCCTTCGACAGAACTTGAGTTTGAGTCCAAGAAAGAGTTGAAATATAAGCTGGTTTAAGGTGTGTGTGTCGGGGGCGGAGAGATAGAGAGAGAGAGAGAGGTGGGGGTGTGGTTGTAGGGACAAACAAGCAGTGATAGAAGCAGATCATCAAAAGATGTCAACGACAATAGTACAATAGAACACATAGGTGTTAAAGTTAAAGTTGGTGATATTATCTAAACGAATGTGCTAATTAAGAATGGATGGTAGGGCACTCAAAGTATAGCTCTAGTGGGTTTTTTTTATATAATGGAAATAGGTGGGAAAAGGAAAATCTTTATAATTTATTGGAAAAAAAAGGAAGGGGGAAACAGAAAGGGGGTGGGGATGGGGGAGGGAGCTCACGACCTAAAGTTGTTGAATTCAATATTCAGTCCGGAAGGCTGTAAAGTCCCTAGTCGGAAGATGAGGTGTTGTTCCTCCAGTTTACGTTGGGCTTCACTGGAACAATGCAGCAAGCCAAGGACAGACATGGGCAAGAGAGCAGGGTGGAGTGTTAAAATGGCAAGCGACAGGGAGGTTTGGGTCATTCTTGCAGACAGACCGCAGGTGTTCTGCAAAGCGGTCGCCCAGTTTACGTTTGGTCTCTCCAGATAAACTGGGGCCTGGGTACGTGCCTTTGCTGAAAATGGTACTTAGTTTAGTTATATCTGCCTAGCTTTGCCATTGATCAAAGGTTTCCAGGCTCCAGTCAGATTTGGAAAATTAAACTGACTTGGATGTGGAATGAGATATAATCAATAATTAATGTTTCCTATGCACAGCTTCCTCCTGATCACTACAGTCCATGAGAAAGAATCCCTTTTACTCTATTTATAGCACTTATCCTGTTACTCTGTTAGTACCGTTGAAATATTGTTTATAATTTGGTTCTCAAACCAAATTGAAGCAATTAAACAAATAACTTTAGCTGTTCCTACAGTTCCTGTTATCAGTTCTGCCATCGTCAGCTGTCCCTTGATTCGAGGATGATATCTACTTGGGCTCGCGAGATTTTGCAATGGGTCTTCATGTGACTAAAAAGGGCGATTCTCAATCCATAAGCCTGAATTTTCCCTGCATCAGGTGAGCTCGGCGGGAGCGAGCGGGGGCGGTCGCAGAGCCGACCGTCACCCGCGATTGGCTCCATACCGCCATTTTATGTGGGCGGGCCAATTAAGGGAGATTGAAGGGAGGGGGAAGAGTTGGAGCACAGAGCTGCCTCAGGGAGATTGAAGCACTTTTGAAATAAATAAATGGAATAAAAATTTAATGAAACATGTCCCCACATGTGACTGTGTCGCATGAGATGGGACATGTTTTTATATTTCAGAAAAATTTTTTGTTCAATTTGTGAAAGCTTTAGGAAACCTCATCCTGCTCGTGGCCTTTTAGGTTGGACGGGCAGTGTAAATTTGAAATTAATTAGTTCCTTAATAGGCCTTGTAATTATCAGCAGGTGTGCAGTCGACTTCAGTGCATGCCCGCCGAACGAAACATCGCGCGTCATTTTACACACCGGCATGTCTGGCCCACCCCTGCACACCAACTGAAAAATCCTGGTCATAGATCTTTGGGCACATGGGACAGAATGTCCCATGAGGTTGTGGGAGGCAGAGTACAGCATTTGCTTTTTTTTAATTAATTTACGGGATGTGGGCTTTGCTGGCTGGGCCAGCATTTATTGCCCATCCCTAGCTGCCCTTGAGAAGGTGGTGGTGAGCTGCCTTCTTGAACCGCTGCAGTCCATGTGGTATAGCTACACCCACAGTGCTGTTAGGAAGGGAGTTCCAGGATTTTGACCAGCTGCTCTGCCTGATCATTAAGGCATGTCTCAAAGCATGATGCAGCTTGATGGACAAGTTGTCACCATTTTGAACAATTGTTAGTAAGCTCCTCTCAGTCATTAATGTTATACTGTATTGCACTGCTGAAATCTTCCTAAATTGTACTCCAGTGTGCCTGTCCCTATTACAATGTCCTGAAAAGCTCCATCCAAACAACAATGTTTTGGAGCAGGGTTCTTGACCAGGGTCCACAAGATGAGTTCAAAGGGTCCGCCAAAAGTTTAGCCCATTGACAGATGAATAATGCATTTAACACACAGACATCTATGAAGAAAGCTTTTAATGAAGTTTGTGAAAAGAAGATGACAAAGATGCTCCCCAAGATTTGGGAGATGAAGCAGACAATGACATGGACCTGGACAAATTAAAGCCAAATCTACTTTTGGGTTGGATGGATTTGCCTTTCTGTAAAAAGACAGCCAGAGGGTGGACAGATCCAGGGGTTGAAGGAGGCCCAGCATGTGCAAGGAGAATGTGATACCTGGTTGGACCAGCCAGAGCACATTTAGGGTCATCAAAGATACCTCCATGTCTTGACAGAGTTATTAATCAGCCCCAGCATCAAGATTCATATTAAATAAGTGAAACAAAACTAATAATAAACACCTATGTTTATATAATTATATAACTATTTTATACAGAAAAATACTTGTGTTAAAGGGGGGGTCCATGGAATTTTTATAACACAAAAGGGGACACTTAGAAGCAAAAAGATTGAGAATCCCTGTATTAGGGTACTCAGTCATATTACAGGCTGTTGGAAATAACTGTTCGATCACAGTGCATACTTATCACAGTATATTGGCAGGCTTCCATCCCTACGTACATTGTATACTACCATAATCTACAAATTCATCCTTTTTTTTTATTCATTTACAGGATGTGGGCATTGCTGGCTAGGCCAGCATTTATTGCCCATCCCTAATTGCTCTTGAGAAGGTAGTGGTGAGCTGCCTTCTTGAACCACTGCAGTCCCTGTGGTGTAGGCACACCCACAGTGCTTTTAGGGAGGGAGTTCCAGGATTTTGACCTAGTGACAGTGAAGGAACAGCAATATATTTCCAAGTCAGGATGGTGAATGGCTTGGAGGGGAACTTCCAAGTAGTGGTGTTCCCATGTATCTGTTGCCCTTGTCCTTCTAGATGGTAGTGTTCATGGGTTTGGAAGGTGCTGCCTAAGGAGCCTTGATGAGTTTCTACAGTGCATCTTGTAAATGGTACACACTGCTGCCACTGTTCATTGATGATGGAGGGAGGGAATGTTTGTGGAAGTGGGGCCAATCCTATTTTAGTGTATTAAACAGTTCCATCCCTATTACACTGTATTGGAGAGTCCTATCTTTATTGCTAAGTTTTGGAGTGGCTTACGCTCAGTAGTCTGGATTGGAGAATTCCATCCATTTTGTACAGTATTGGAATATGCCATCCTATTTCAGTCAATTGGAATGATCAGTCCCTGATACAGTGTTTGAGATTTCCACCCTTATTATGGTCTATAGGTGATTCCCATCCTTATATTCAGCCTTGACATGTTCCACCATTATTATAATCCATTGATGAGTTCCATCCTTATTGCAGTCTATTGATGAGTTCCATCATAATTACAGCCCATTGATGAGTTCCATCCTTATTGTAGCCTATTGATGAGTTCCATCCTTATTACAATCTGTTGGTGATATCATTCCTTATTACAATCTAATGATGAGCATCCTTATTACAGTGTATTCGAAAGTTCCTTCCTTATTACAATCTGTTGTTGAGTTCAGTCATTTCCAGAACCTATGGAACATGATGTGCCTATTGTACTGAAGAGTAAATCTCCTCTGGAGAATGCACTGGAGAGTTCTCGCTCTGTTGCAGTCTATTGTAGACCTCCTTCCATTGCGTGTATTGGAGTGCTTAGCTCCTAATCCAGGTTATGGACATTATATTTCTCTCATTATGGAATTCATTGTATCATTCTGTATGTGGCAATTAAACCTACATTATATACTGAAATAATGAATCCATATTATACTGTGTTGAAGTAGCCTATGATTTTATGGTGCACTGCATTATTGGATCAACATTATGGAATATTAAGAGTAATTAATTTCTCTCCTGCCGTATTAGATGATGCATTTCTTATGTGGTATTTAAGAATACTGAGTCATGATATGACACATTGGGTATTTCATCGCTTTTTACAATACTGAAATCATGCATTAACATTCTGCTTTTCCATATTCTGGTTATTGATGTGCTCCTTTCCCATGTTGTAATTTTTGTCTAGTGAATCCCTATTATTGTGTTTCAGTTCTGTTCATGGTGTATTGGAATAATGATTCTCTATTATGGTGTATTGGAGCAATGTGCCATTACTATAATCCTCAGTAAATGGAACACCCACAGCTTCACCATTCTTAAAACTGTCAAGGAGAAGCTCATTTTTCTCTATTGTGCAACTAACTTCTCTTTTACATCAAGACTGGAAAATCACATGCTAGGCCGCAATCTCCCAATAAATATTTTAGGCATGTACCAGGACTGCTGGAGAGGAAAGTCTTCCCTTAAACCCTGGCTCAGATCAGCTGATTACACTTGCCAATTTACTCTATCTTTTGTCCTACTTTTATCAATCCAAGTAGCACTGAAACTTCGCCCTCTATCACAATTTATTGGAGCTTACCTCACATATTTTGACATAATTGTAATTCAGTCACATGGTGATGTATAAGTAATACAGTCACATCACATACTCCAGGAGTTATACAATCTTGTTATGCAACAATAAAGTGACAGTCTGTGATTGGGGAATTGGGTACTGCAGTGTGAGATTGGGGAAAGATAGAGAATACATTCGTAGCCAATCTTTCTTTGCCAATCAGTTCTTAAATTTCTGCAGCTTGTGAGAGGTCCCAGAAGTATACAAGAGCTGCCACTAACCCTCTATTTAAAATGTGAGATCCAACATTAAAGGGCCAGAGTGGAGCCAGCAAAATCTATAAACAGCCATTACTACTGTGATTGTCAAAAGCAGGGTATTATGGTGCATGTACAGCTGAGACCTGATCACTGAAGCCAGCTTGAGGTTCAATCTCATGTTTTATTACAACCTTAGACTGGCACTTGACTGAATCAAATTGCATGTTTATAGCAAGCTGCTCTGTTTAAAACATTATGCTCATTATCTACTGCCCTAGCCCAATCTATGTTAACCATTGCACCACCTGTCAAACGGCTACGTTGCTGTGTACTGTTCACACTATTCCTCAGTAATATTCTTTACAAGAATGAACTGTGTCCATATGCTTATCACATCTGGAAGCATATTAGTTAGATAAAGATGTGTATATTTTTACAACCTAGGAATTTTAATTCTCTCTCTGAATCTTTTTAGCACACTGGTCAATACATTCATGTTCATTAACCCACTTAAAGTAATTAATAATGAATTAGCAGAGACAGGAAGCTATCTGGAACCTTTGCACTAATGCACTAAAAAGAGCACCCAAAAGATTAAACCCAGCATAGACCAGAGTTCCACTCATTCATAGGTTCCCTAAGCCTTACTTCCTGACTTACCTGATTTATCGACCTTGAAGGTACCCTACAACATTGGTACAACATACCATCCAGGATGGTCAATAAAGGAAAAAGCACTTTTTGGAAGAATCAAATTTTATACTGTTTCCTTTGAGGACATAATCCAGGCTTACATGCCTGTATCACACAGTGGGAAAACTTCATTATCAGAGATGTTGTCTTGTCCAAGGCCCCAGCTGTTCAGGTAGCCATACAAGACTCCATGGTGGTATATGAAGACATGGGGCAGGGAGTTAACTTACTATCCTGGACAATATTCTCCCCATCAATTGTGCAGGCTCAGACTTTCGTCTATAAACTCTTGTATAATTTGTCAATTTTGTCAAAGTAATTCCTAGTAAAAGCCAAAGTAAGAACACAGAAAGACAAATAGCAAGCTTCATTTCAAACCAAGTGTTTTTATTCTATTCAGGTAAAAACATGGAGAAATTCTACACATCTGCAGTCACTGCAACACTACTGAGAGCAGGTTAATGGCCACTTTACACTCCAGGACCCTCAGAATAACACATCAATGGATCATATTCTACATATACATATATCATGAGATCTGATTGCATATGCTTATTATTGCATTAACAGAACAATATGTGCTCGCTACACAATTAGGCCAGAGAGCTGATAGCTCCTTCGACATCAGTGACATGTGCTGTTGTGTAAAGGCAACAGGCTCAGTTAGCATGGATATTAAATCTGTGCATATTACCTACAAAGCACATACATATATTGAGATGCTAACGGGGTGACTAACTGTCATTATTATTCTCACACTTTGCAAATGGCAGTGTGTATAGCATGTGGAACAAACCTGGTGCAAATCAATTATTGGCTCAAGGTACCCATATCAGGATTTACACCACATACCAATTGGATTTGTGCCATCTTCACCAACAAAGGCCTTTTGATAGCATTCAATGCCCTTTAGCTCCATTTATCAATTCCAAATCATTGGCATGAATGCTATATAAATAGATGTAAACCCTCATCAACACCCACCCTGGCAGATGTTTACAATACATGACATCCTAACCAGAAAGAGGCTGATCAGAGATAATACCTGGGTGGGATTATGATTTGAGTAATAGAATTTCCCTTCAGTAACTTACATGGACTCGGGAGTTTGAGTCCTCCAGTCCCAGTCAGGGATGAGGAGAGGCAGAAGGAGAAGGGAAAAGGAATGGGATCCTGAGATCTAGATTCATGTTTGTTTTCCTTTCAAAGACTGGACTGGGCTTCACGCATATTTTACCAAATTGAAAAATTCCTTCAACCAATTTGAACACTGCAGACCAATGGAAGGTGATTGAATAAATAATATGCACATTCATAACCACATTCAGTATCAAAATGCTGGTTATTTTGTGCTGAAGGTGAGGGAGGTAAGTCTTGAGGAATAGAATTTTTGCCCATTTCAGAGAGCCATTGTCAATACCAAGAACCTCCAAGCCAGTTACACCATGAGTTAAATAGAGAATAAATCTCCTACAATGTCCCATCAAACACTTCCAGGACAGGTACAGGACAGTTGCATTGCTCTGTAATAGAATTGATGAAAGCAGCAGGATAATGAATGCTTTAAAGCTCTGTAATTCCAGACCAAAGTTACAATAGACATATTGAGCAGGTCATGCAGGATCTGTGGAGAGAGAAACGAGTTAACTTTTCAGGTCTGTGACCTTTCATCGGAACTGAAAGGTTAACTCTGTTTCTGTCTCTACAGATGTTGCAGAACTGCTGAATATTTCCACTATTTTATGTTTTTATCTCAGATTTCCAGCATCCACAGAGCTTTGCTTTTTATTAGTTACAATAGGTTTATTGAACAAAAAGGGGATTCCACTGGACTTTCACTGGTAACTATAACACAGCAGTATATTGAGAGAAACTGGTGTTACACCATAGGCAAGGAGGTCACCTCCATCCAATGGTTTCTCAGACCCCATGGAATAGCAAGTGCTGGGAAGACTACATTACTTCAAAGCAATATTGGCAGAACTGCCCAAGAATCAAATTAGTTCCCACTTAAAACTGACAGCTAATGTTTTATGTATTTATTTTCACTGCCTGCCGAAATGAGATTGAGGTATGTACATATCGCAAACTGAGGTAAAGGAGCATTGTTTTATATGTAGATCTACAACAGCTCTACTCCTAAAATTATTGCATAACATACAAATGTAACTTTTAAAGGCCCACTGTCCTTAGCAGCAGCACTAATAGTTATCGGCCTTTCTACACAAAATGCTCTATTAAAATTATTTTTTCTTCACTCCATCAGTGTTGCAGGCCAATCAAAGGACAGTGCTGTGTGTGTGCAAGAGTCTGTTATAATGTATCCCATATGGTTTAGTGTGACACCAAATTCCTTAGGGTGAATCAATCCAGCAGGTCACTCAATCTCCAACACTAGAACATGTGACTAGGCAGCAAAACCACAGTAATTCTTGCAACGCCTTCCCCTCCTTTAAAATGTGTTTCTAACATCATACTTGTAATAATATGAATGATTTAATATATTTTAAGTTTACAATTTCTACAACACTATTAAAAGACATACTAATCTCCTTAAAAACATGGTTTAATATTCCCATAGTGAACAGAACTCAGATTGAAGTTCATTAAACTTCAAGTGCTACTAAGGAACCAGTCTTTACAGGGGACTAAACACAGACAGCTGGACAGTCAGGCTGGACCTTTTGCCTGAATCTCATCTGATTATTGTCTGGCCAGGTATTTGTGTTGATTACAGCACTGAGCCTCCTGGGAAAGGTATGAGGGAAAAACAGGAGTTGTGAGATTGTGTGCAGTTCTCAACAGTGACGCTTTCTCTGCAAGGATCCTCAATGCTCCTGCTAATTCAGGAATTCACAGAAATAAAACCAGCTTTTGGACTTAGCCAATGCCTGTTTTTTTTTAAATGCTCATCAATGTTCTTCCATACCTGAAAGCATCAACTCTCTGTGGTATCCAGCTCCTAGAGGGCTAACACTCACCAGTACCTCATCCAATGGTCATTCTTAATGCATGACAGCATCTATTGGTAGGCTATTCAACTACAGTGCCATGAGTATCACAGTCAAGCCATCATCCACACAATGCTGGAACAGTCAGGAGCTGGAACCCTGGCCAATCTTTCTATCTTGGGGCACTCAGGCAAAACAGTAGCATCCCAACTGTCACTTCTAAGATCAGATAACTCAGCACAGATCAGGAATTGAACTTGGACCATTCCTTATTAGTTTGGTTTAGCTGCTTTACTGGATAGTCTCCACGGTATCAGGAAGGACATTGCCGATAGTGCTTTTATAGTGAGCATTATTAATACTGAGTCCTTCTGTCAGACATGCCTCAATTTGAAGGTCTATTACCACCAAATGATGTTAATATCTCAATGTCATGCATTATTGATGTTCTTACTGTTATCAACCTATCTGACATATTAGTACTGCTACAATGTAGGGGAAATTTCATAAATTCTTGTTCTTGACCCAGGGTTTAGGGGGAGCACATATTGGAAATTAGGATGGGGTGGATTTTCTGTACGTTCCTTTTAATGGACAGAAAATCCTATAGGAACTGTTGACCTCAGTGTCCAAGTTCCTGACATACTCCATTAACGGTGCAATTGTCTCCAATTTTTCATGGCCCGTCCAACCTTATAGTTGGTGGACGGGTGAATCGACCAGGTAGACTTTACATTTTTCATCAAACCTTGTCCAAGGGCGAGATGAAATTTTCTAATGAAGTAAAATAACATAAATATCTGTGGATAGCATTTTTATCAGCTATATTTTCAGGTGATTGATTGTGATGCGTGGGCATTTTTTTGCAGCTTTTTAAACCTCTGTCTAATAAGTTGAAGGCCTGCAGCTCTCTAAGGTCGCTGTCTGCCTTCAGGGAGCTTTCTTGCAGCACTCACCCACGCCCACAATGACGTCATCGCCTGCCCTCTTCCGCCCCCAGCCCGGAAACTCTGAGCTTTTCAACACCCATTTTACACTGGCTGGCCGTTAATTGACCAGCCAGCATGAAATCGCAGTCGGGGGCCCATTTCCTGACCACTCCCAGGCCCGCTGATCGTGCATGCCTGCCAAAGGTAAAATTCAGGCCCAAATGTGCTAAAAAGCACTCTGCCACAATTGTACCTGCCAGTCATAGCCAGAGTCAATTAGGTCCTTGAAGAGACTACTAATGGGTGTAACCAGATACTGGCAATGTACAAACATACCATCTCCACATTCCCAAAGAAAAAAACATTTAGAAAGTGAATCAAATAAAATGCCCACTCACGAGGAAGCATCACTCACATACTAAACTTTATCCAAGCTAAGACTCCCCTCCACTCCACCCCTCCCCACTATTAATGTGTTGCTACTGCTTAACTGGGGGACAGTCATTAACATTTCAAATTCCCTCCCCTATTCACTATGATGGGCTGTGCTCCAGGGCAGCATCAGTAATTTTGTAAAATTACCCTTGTGGGGAAATTAAGCCAAAGCTTCCTATTCACTTGGATCTCAGATATGCTTCTCACTTGTTCATCAATTCATCGCATCAAATCATTGCCACTGCCAGTAACAGATCTGTACTTCAACCCAATGTTAAGTAGCTCACCCAAGTCCCTTTGAAATGCAACACTTCCCAGTCTTCCAGCCTCTCACCATTTAAGAAATGATCCGTATTTCTGTTTTTCCTATGAAATTGGATAACTTCCTGTTTCTCTACATTAAATTCCATCTGCCAAAATTTTGCCCACTCACTTAGTCTCTCTAAATCCCCTTGAAGCCTCTTTGCATCCTCCTCACAACTCACACTTCCACCTAGTTTTGTGCAAACTTGGAAACATTACATTTAATCCCCATAATCAAATCATTAGTATAGCTTGTGACTAGCTGGGGCCCAAGCACTGATCCTTGCAGTACCCCGCTAGTAACAGGCTGCCTGCCTGAGAATGACCCATTTATTCCTATTCTCTGTTTTCTGTCCATTAACCAGTTGTCAATCCATGCAAGTATATTCCCCCCAAACAGTTATTTGGCTTTGGAATGGCACAACTTACAGTTGTTTATGTGCAGAGTAAATGCTGACATGGACTGATTCCACGTTGTAACTTCTGTGTATTTCTAGTTACTGCTGGGGTTTTTACTGTTCAAATGTAGGAAAGTTTCACAGATTCATTGTTACACATTACTGTAATTGCAGTGATGTGTTCATAATGTTTGTAATTACTTGCAGATATTAAATGTCAAGTATTAGTAACAGTGAGTGTTATTAATCACATGTTATTAATGAGCTGTGTATTACTAACAACACTGAAATGGACCCTACAGGACTAGAATTAAATGTTGTAAGCCATCTGACCAGTTCCATTATGAAAGTTTTACCTCTCTCTTGACCAAGAGGATGAGCCCATAATATGAGCTTAAAGCTCTGCCCATCTTTTCCTGGCACCATTCTTCATCCTGTTACCAGTCCCATCTCTACTCACTGTTCTAACCTTGTGCTAATCCCATTCCCCCAATACCAGTCACTCCCTTACACAACAATACGGCCCTGGTGTCCAGTGCTGGTCCCACTCCCCCTGGATGCTGTCCTGGAGTGCAGCACCCATCACAATGAATAAGAAGTAGGTTGGGAGGGAATATGAAATGTTAATGACTCTGGCCCCAGTAAAGCAGTAGCAACACATTAATAGTTCGGGGAGCGGGGCGGGGGGGGGGGGGTGGGGGGGGGTGGGGGGGTGCGGGATGGAGGGGAATCTTAACTTGGACTGAGTTTAGTAAGTGAATGATGCTTCCTAGTGAGTGGGCATTTTATTTGATTTGCTTTCTAAATGTTTTTTTCTTTGGGAATGCGGAAATGGTATGTTTGTACATTGCCAGTATCTGGTTACACCCATTGGTAATCTCTTCCAGGACCTATTTGGCTCTGGCTATGACTGGCAGGAACATTTCCAGTACTCCTTCTCTGCTGGGGGAGGGTGAGTAAACTGCAGACAAGCCTGCTTTCTCTGTGTATGTATAGAGTTAATTTTCCATTGTTTTTATACTGGAGTCAAGAGGCAAAATTGTGGACTTGAAAACCAACAATGTAATTGGGAAAAAGCTGGTATCAATAAAAGAGCCATAAGCTGTCTCACCAGCAGCTGTGGTTCTTTTGGTGGTATTCTCCCCTCTGAGTCGCAAGGTTCTAGGTACAGGTCCCACCCCAGGCTTGAACACAAAAATCAAGGCTTACACTCCAGCGCAGTACTGAGGGAGCACTGCACTGTCAGCGGTGCGACTTTTTGGAATAGACATTTGAAGTAAAGACCGATCTACCTCCTCGGGTGAATGTAAAAGATCCCAAGATGCCATTTTGAAGAAGAGCAGGGGAGTTCTCCTTGGTGTCCTGACCAATATTTATCCCTCAATCAATATCACAAAAAAAGCAGATCATCTGGTCACTAGCACATTGCTGTTTGTGTGAGTTTGCTGTGCTCAATTGGCTGCTGCATTTCCTACATTACAAAGGTGGGTGTATTACAAAAATATTTCACAAGCTGTAAAACGTTTTGAGACATCCGGTGGTTGTGAAAGGTGCTATATAAATGCTTTCTGTAACACACCAAACTCATCCTAGGATTACTCTTTCAAGGTCATGTACTATTCTCCAGAAGAGGAATCATGACATAAAACCATCCAGTGGAGGTGGGGTTGGAGGAAAGGTAAAGAAAAGAACACCAAGTCCACCATAAATTGTAAAAACTAGGAAGAAAACTACTCTTAAGTTAGCACACTAAGGTAAAATTCTTGTTCTATTCCAGCAAAGTCTCCAAAACATTCAAAGCAAGTTTGTACTTGTGAGCGAGCCCAGAACTAGGGGCCGTTGGCTCTCTTAAAAGGGATCAATCTGAGTAGTTATGATAGCTGTGGTCATCTTCCAAGTTCTGACTGAACACCAATAAGTCATGCCCCCCGTGGTCCCGGTAGTAACAAGCAATTGATTAAAATGACTCCCAAGGAATACAGCATGGATGGTGATCTGCATAGATCACCGCCCCTGCAGGGTGTAGCCGCTTATGTTTATGCAAAATGCATGGATGACTCTATTAGGTCAATCTTACCTGGGCAGAGTGTAATCCAGACAAATAACACCCAGGTGAGTGTGCTAGATGTAGCAACACACTCTGTAAAGCACAAATGCTTCTTGGTTGCTAGATCCAAGCCTGCTAGACTAGAAATTTCCTCTTCTGCCCAGACCAGTGAAGAAGATCTGAAACCAGCAAAATCATACTACTTGCTGTAAAGGCAACTGATTCCAGCAGCCAGATCCACAAGAGTTGGAGAGCCAGTAGTTGGCAAAACAAATGAAAGTGAGACAGAGGATGCAAGCCCTGAAAGTTTAAAAACCAGGAGGCACCATCAGTCACCCAAAGCCAAGTATTTTATAGTAAAAGCCTGAAAGAAGTCATGAGACCTGAAATGGTTACAGATGATACCACAATGGACTCTAGAACAACAACCAAAAATACCTAAAATAAAAACAGAAAATGCTGGAAAAATTCAGCAGGTCTGACAGCATCAGTGGAGAAAGAAACAGAGTTAATGTTTTGAGTCCGTATGACCCTAACCGAAAATACCTATTATGAAGGTATCAGAATTGAACCCAAGTGCAACCAAAATCACGCTTTTGATATTATATTCACCCTCAACCAACGGCTTATTTTGTCACAAGTGCAATGAGATGTACCAAAATATTGGTATGTTCAGAATACATCTTTAGAAAAGACAACAAAATAAAAATTTTAAAACTGCACCAAATGCAACAGAACATCCTATGCTATTCAATGAAAACCATTCAATTGCCTGCCATTATATCCAATGCAAAGGCAGAGGGCTACCCATACACAAAGGTGGTTTCTCCTGTGAAAAACATGAACAAAAATTTACAACTCAAAGTGGATTCAGCCAACATAAAAGATGTCAACACACTGCACCAAGAACAAGATAAGGATTGCCTTGGAGAAAATCTAGTAAAAAAATAAAATTGGTTGGAGGAGGCAATAACTCTCCTAGTTGAATTAGAACAGCAGTTCCAAGGGAGCTGTGACATAAATAAGAAAATCGGTACCAGACGGAAATCTAAAACCAGTAAGCAGATTTCAAACAATTGTTGGATCCTTCAGCAGGCTGAGCCATCAGATGCAGATACAGCTGATGCTGATCAAACACAAATCACACACCATGTTCAAGTAATAAACCCACCAAAAGAGATCTTGATGACCAACTGACACAAGCTGAGGAATTACTCAGTAACAAGGAGGATGCTGCAGGGCCCTGAGCATAGACGTAATCAAGAGCATTACATAGATGGTGCTAGGTAATAATAAAACAAAACTTTGCAAGAACATGAGGAAGAAGACAGGTCATAATGAAGATCTTATATTTGGTATGGCATTTAAATCTGGTGCAAGAAAGAGGTGGGCAGCTAAAAAGGCCACATACAAATGGTCTGACATTATACCAAAAAGAAAGAAGATTGGCCAATCAAAACATGGGGTTTCCAAACACATCAAAATTCCCTCTTATCAAACAGGAATTAGAAAATTGCTTCCCAACAATTAAGTACAAACAACAGGACTGTAATCAAGAGATCCTTATTTACATGGGTCACAAGGACCAAAACAAACTGATGGCAGAAATGGAAAAAGAGATTAAAACAATGTTGAAAGGCATTAAGCAGATGAATGCAACTGGGCCGAACAGTATATGATAGTTAGTGACCTCCTAAACTTAAACAGAGAAGACAAAGCCACATTCCCTTGATTCTACAGCTCAAAGCAGTCACCATTCCAGAGTTTTCAAAGAAAGATCAAACAATACAGATTTCAAGAGAGTGCTAAGAGGGTTCATTCAACTAATTGGAAACCTATATACAGACAAAACTACTGTTATAAAGGGGGACAGAATCAAAACTGACTTCATCCACATAAAGAGGGGTGTTAAGCAATGCGATCCACTATCATCATTATTATTCAACATATCCTTGGACCCCCTGATATGCTCACTGGAATAGGAGAGTGAAAATGCAACTGAACAATACTTTTGTTAACTGCTCGTCACAAGTTTTTCTGGATGACATAGTGATCCTCAGCAACTCATGCCAGAATGACTGAGAATCTTAAAAGCATACAGACGTTCTAATAAAGATATGGGGCTCCAGATCAATGTCAATAAAATACAAGATGTCATTTATATGTAAAAGAAAGACTTTCCTGTACAATCACAGGGACAACCAGAAAATAAAAGGAAGCCCTGTTAACTACATACCCCCAAAATAAATGAGAAATACTTGAGTGCAATAGACCCATAGGCAGGAGTCACTGAAGACAAATGGGCAACAAAGCTCATTTTGTGGATAATGGGTCTTAAGGAAATTATGCTGAAACCATCTAAAAACCCACACAATTGGAAGGATCTATTACTATCTAATCCTGGCCAAAGCTTCTCAAAATACACTTACAGAATTAGACAAATAAAAAGGTTGATTAAGGAGTTACAACACCGCTCTAAAATCACTGCCAATGAAATCTTATATGCTGAAAACAAAGTTGGAGATTCAAATCTGGTCTGCAGTTCAATTCCCTTGAAAACTCCAGGGATGCAGTCATCTGGGCGTCACTGGAAATTTTCTGAATTTTCAATGATTTGTATCATCCAGAAAAATAGATTAATGCTAAGAGTGGAACTAACCATTTTTATGTATGATAACAGGTATAACAATTGCCTGTTACAACAGGAGATGAAATTGTTGCCAACGTTTTTTTTAAACTACATGAGGGAAAAAGAAATAGAAGATATGTTAATGGGATGAGATGAAGAGGGGTGGAAAGAGGCTTGTATGGAGCATTAACACCACCAAATAGTCTGTTTGTGCTATAAGTCATTAAAACCAATGTGCAGGGTAATTATTAATCCGCTATGCTTTAAACACTTCCAAAGAGCTCCCCCTGAAGGCCTAGTGATTAAATCCAGTGCAGCACTGAGGCACAAAGACCAGGAAACCACAGGCATCACCTAATCTATGCTGAGTGAAGGATCTCAAACCCATTGCTCATCATTAGCTAACTGGGAAGTCCATAAATTAGGAAGGGACAGAATCAGGCTTGGCTGTGATATCTATCATAATCAATCACCTCATGATACTCACTTGAAGAATGGTCTCTTAGATGTAATACTAGATTACCAGTTTAATGGCAAGTAGTGCTAAATTAGGGATAATTTTGTGCTACAGGCCCACGACAACTAGGAGCTGGACCGAGTCTGAATAAACCCATTCCATTTAGGACCTCCACAGCCAAAAGGCAGAGGAAATTTTCACATCATCACCCTAGGCTGAATTTAAATTCTGGTCCCAAAGATCAAAGGCCTATGTTTAAGTGAGTTCTCCCCTGTCTCCAAAAGTAGATTGCACCTTTAAAACAGTTTGTAAACTTTGCCACTATCCAAAGTGGTAGGGGCTTCCTGTGCATCCAGATAAACCCATCTGATTTCTATCTTGCAGCACAGGGCAAGCTTTCAGGGCTACAGCTGAAGGACCCACAAGATTGGAAATCCTGGCACACTACCCCTTCCCCATAACAGTGCACACCTACTAGAGGATCATAAAATTAAACACAGATTTCAATTGCCGTAGCAACAATCACTCGGCCTTTGCCCTTGTCCTGTCTTCCCTCTATTCGGCTCCCTGATGGATGTGAACTTGACTCTGTTGACACGGATGTGAATCTAGAACCTGCTGCTTCCGATAGGAGGCTTCTTCTCAGTGGAGTGGGCATGCTGGGGGCCAATCCCTCCTGTTTATGCGCCGACGTGGCTGATTTATCGGAGGAATGGGTTCTACATCGATAAGAAGGCCTCCGCCTTAATTCTACCATCAAGTCACATTTCAGAAAATAAAACACCTCCTTGACAGAACATCTTTTCTCTGGATTGACAGCCAGCAGCCTCTGAAACATCCGGAGGGCTCCGTCTGTGAACCTTTTCCACTGCGAGGGAAACCCATTCAACTGACCCCTCTGCCACCGCACAAACTCCTCATAGAATGTGTCGGATGGCATGGCAGCCTCCCAGGGAAAATTCCCAGTCAGCATGCAGAAGATCAGAACACCAAAAGCCCAGACATCAATGCTGTAGTCAACTAGAAAACCCTCAGTCCTGTTAGCCTGGCATATTTCCGGAGCAGTGTATGGGATGGTCCCACTGATGCGTTTCACCCTGCAGCCAACCTTGCGCGTCATCCCAAAATCAGACAGCTTCACCCGTCTGCACTCCTTGTCGAACAGGAGGACGTTCTCTGGCTTTATATCCCTGTGAACCAGGCTTTTACTGTGCATGTAGTCAATAGCTAAACCCAATTGCTGCACACAGCGCTTCACATTGTCCTCAGGCAGACCCACCTGCACAGATAGACAAGAGATAATTAAGTGTGGCCAGTTCCAGCTTTCACATACCCAGCCTTTAACCCATTCAAGTAAGGTTCTCCATTACTATGCAACCAAGGCTACAGACCAGTACTTTAGAAACTATTCTTCCTTTTATGTGTCAAAATGTTTCAAAACCAGTTCCTTGATTCATCACTCAGACCCTGTAAGATTGATGCATTGCATAGAATTTCATCAGAGATTGAACTTCAATTTCCTTTAACAACTAATGCTGATAGAACTCGAGCAGTGACAATTAACGATTTAACTGCACTCCAGTGTCAACTAGCCTGCTGACATTTCCATGCTATAGCTGACGTTTATTAAAAGATGAAGGAATTCTCCATTCCCTACAGGATTTCTAACATGGACAGAGGTGAAATGTTTTATTTTTAACAGTCTGATTTTCATTTGCTCTCATCTAATTGCATTTTCCTCCTCTACATGTTAATTCAGTTGGATTCATGCCCCCTCATCAACCATATTCTTCAGGATTACTGAAATGCAAGTTACTCTGTGCCTCTTTTGTCCTGGCTTCACATGAACCACCAAGTCCTACTTGTTGTTCAGTGGGATGGTCTCTGCTGACTGCACTGTAATCACAAGGAGACACTCCACAAAGCATTGCTGAGACAAACATGAAGGCCTCACATACTAGGTCAATGCTTTAGAGAGAATCAAGGCCAAGATTCAGAACCCAAAGAGATAAATTGGAATTACAGGAACACTAAGGTTCCATCAGAGCCTCTCAGTGAGATCTAACATACCAACACTGGAGTTAACAAGTCAGTGCAAATGGCAGCACACTCATACCAAAACAGCAGCCCCAGCACCTCATAGCCCCACAACCAAGGTGGCACTTTGCCGTTACAGAGTCTGGGCAGACTCTATTATTGACCTCGATAATAAATGTTCCCAGTAAAATATCCTTAACAAAGGAGGAGACAGTGATAATGTCACTGGGCTAGTAATCCAGAGGCCCAGGCTGATGTTGTGGGGACAAGATCCCACCATGGCAGCTAGTGGAATTTAAATTCAATTAATAATCTGGAATTGAAAAGCTTGCCTCAGTAATGGTGATCATGAAACCATTGTTGGTCATCATAAAAACCCATCTGGTTCAGTAATGCCCTTTAGGGAAGGCAATCTGGAAGGAAACCTACATGTGACACCAGACCCACAGCAATGTGATTGACTCTTAACTGCCCTCAAATGGTGTGGCAAGCCACTAGTTCAAGAGCAATTAGAAATGGGCAACAGATGCTGCCCTTGCCAGTGACTCCCACATCCCATGAAAGAATAATTAAAAATATATAGAAACTGCTGCTCACAACTCCTATCCATACCTAAAGGATCACTAACCTGTATCTGACATGAACTACCTGCTATGGCTACAACATTTTTTTTACTTCTACTTTCTTTCTCAAAAAGATTCTAGAAATTGCTATCCCCTCACCTGGGGAGGGATGATGTCGAACAAATCTCCTCCTGGAGCATACTCCTGACCAAACACATAGCAGTCTTCAGTCTCAAAGACAACGTCAAAGACCTTGATGATGAAGGGGTTGGAGGAGAGGTTGTTAGTGACACTATACTCTCTCAAGAAATTCTTCAGCTTTGTTTTATTTTTATTCAAAAACTTTAAAGCCATTTTGGTTCCTGCAAAGAGAAAAAAAAGATTGCAGTAATAAGAACAGGGCATGTGAGACTAACCCAGGCAGCAATGAGGAGTGACTGTGAAGGGAGTCGAGAGAATGAATTGTCCATAACACCAAGTTACAACAAAACCCAATGCCTCAGGATGGAGACATGCAGCAAGGGGCTCCCAACAACCCCTTCTACAACCACCGAGGGAAAAAGAGAATGCAGCAACATTGGCAACTTGCACAGCAAGTACAGGCTGTACACTGCATATCCCAAGGGGAATGCCACCCTTAGGAATCATAATATATACCCAGTTACATTTCGCAAAATACCAGACTTGAAAAGGAGAACCAACAATGTGCTATTTATACTGGAGTGACAAAAAGTAATATTATCAACACTTCACATGACGACTTACTTTGTAGTTGCAGTAACTGTTATGTGGGGAGAAACATGGCAACCATTCCACACCAACAACATCCTGCAAACAGCAGTTGACCAGTTAGTACATTTTTCAGTAACATTTGTTGAGGGAGGAATGTTGGCCAGGACAGCTGGCAAACCCCTTGTTCTTTGAATAGTGCCAAAGGATCTTCTAAATCCAGTTTAAGATCCTACCCAAAGTTTGATGCTCCAACTCCCTCAATACTTTGTGGAAATGTCAGACTAGATTATGTCCTCAAGTCACGCGAGTGAGGCTTGAACCTACAAATATCAACTTGTATTCTGTTCTTCTCTCCCATACCAACTGTCCATCACACAGTCTGCCCACTCTGAGATACCAGCTCCTCTATCATGAATGTATGTGGCACTCACATTCAGGTATGGCATAACTCACCCAGTTGATCATATTCATTTCACACTGGACACAGACAGGAGGTGACATTGGGATACAAGTGATGCAGGTTTCTTTTTACCTACTGTTTATGGATAGAGTGAAGCGTATGAGAGGTTGACCATGAGCAGACATTTCCAATATGCAGCAATTTGCAGAATGACTGATTGGAATTAAGAGAGGCTCAATGTTTCTGTGACGTTCCTATTCAAAAAGCCTCGCCTTCTCCTCCATGCTTTCCCTCCATCCATTTCATGCAGTTTACATTTTCAACTCATTGCTCTTTATTATTCTCAATCCGCACACCGTTTGGCATCGGTGACAGCCCTGCTCAGGGCCATTTTCCACTCAGGTGCCTGAGTTGTTCCAGATGAAAGCACTGCTCTGATGGGGTTAATATAAGAAGTCGAGTAGGGTTACAGTTAATGTGACGTGGCTGAAAATATGGGGGTTAAATAAGGAAACTTCAGGGAGTGACTTGTCTTCACAGGGTTAATCTCTAGTTCTCCTCAGACTCAAGTCGCGGCTGCAGACTCACTGCGAGGAAGCTCAAACTGACCTAGTTACAGTGTCCATTTTACATCGGTGGAAAAATAGGCTAATTAAAATTAGCGGTCGAATGAGCCAATTCATAATACAGTCAACAGCAGAGAGCTTTGATTGCACATTCCTAATCTCTGATGCTGCTTTTTTTTTAATGCTCAGAAAACTCTCTTGCCAGTTTCCTTTGTTGGTATTGTTGAGCATTCAGCTCCATGCTAAAGAAAAGCAGTGAACAACAGAGGTGAAGGCGAGGTAGTGAAAGAGCCGAGAGCGGCCCTCATTCCACTAAACACAAGCTCTTTGTAAATGAGACATTGAACGCAGGACAAGCGCTGACTTCTTTACGTTCCTTGGCTTTCCCCCTTGGCTTTCAATGAAATGCGCTATGTTGCTTAGCAACAATTGAGCAGCAACAGGAGATTAAAAGTCGTTTCAACTCTGACCGCTGTTTGGAGACACTGAATATCCCGGGTATTAAACTCAAACCCAGTCCAGTTAGTGGGTCAGAATACCGACCTTAGACCTTACTGACTTTTCTTCGTGTACAAATCCAGTCCACACGGACTCAACACTCTCACAACAGACATATCAGCCCACCCTCTCACCTTATCCTTCAACTCATCTAGCCGCACTCACCAAATCCCCCAATCCTATCTTTTTACCATCTTCCTGTATCCACTGTTTCACCATATTTCTCCAACATACCTACCCATCCTGTCCTTCCACTGTAATCTGCTCTCTGATTTGGGGGCGGATGGAGGGGGCGGATCGGGGGGGGCGGTTTGTGGCAGTGGTGGTGGGGAAGTGGTGGTGCTAGTCCATACAACCTGTACAACATACCCTTTGTACTTGGAAATATCCCAGTTTCAAGCACACCCAACACAAAATCACTATTGTAAAACGTGTTCTAAGGCAGACAAACAGCAACAACGATTGTGTTAGAGGAAAAGTCAAAGGGGCCGAGAAAAAGAGGCAGAGAGAACGAGACATAGATAAACACAGACAATCCATGGAGTCAGTTACTATAGGGTGTGTTGCTACTCCCTGAACAGGCAGGAGTATGTGAGGGCAGATACTATAACAGTGTAGTAAGCACTGTTCAATCCTTGCAGCTACTGTTTTATTTGCTCCCTATCCTTTCCGATCCCATGGTTTCTGGTTCCATTTCTTTGTCCAAACAAAACAAAAAGTGCTACTCAATAAGTGTGACTTAAACAGGGAATAAATCTCTCAATTCTTCTAGTCTGCACATTGAAATATTCTGAACCAGTCCAATTATTGTTCCCCTGTCCCATACTGAGTCCCAGCCCTTCCATTCCCTCTTTTCCTGCTCTCAGAACTTATTCTTCTATTCACTCACCAGGCCCTCACCACTCACCTTTGAGTGCCCCCTCCCATCCTGACTCACTGCCCAATTGAGGGAGAGTAAAGTTTTGGCTACAGAAGTCAGCTCTAACCCAATCTTATTCTTCCCTTGAAGAACTTCCCTGCTAGTGAGACACAACTGAAATGAAGACCTGGCTAGAAACATATGATATTTACCCACAGCTGCAGATCTTCCTGGAGGCCAGTAGCCAGTGCGTTACCTCCAGATTCAGCATACAGTGTCCACACTGAGTTTGAGGACAGCCAGCACCGTGGAACTGTTATGTGTTTGCCTGAAATTACCTGCGATTTTGTGAATGACGAGTTCTACCTTGCCGTACGTTCCCTTTCCCAGTTCTCGAATGAAATCATAGTGTTTGTGAACATCTGATGCCGACAGGCTTCGCACGGCCATCGCCTGCATGTCCTCCGTGTCGCCCACCATGCCATATGAGCTTCGAGTCAGGTCCTGCTCAGTCCCACATACATTCATCCTAGCACTGAAAACAAGCCCAAAAAGAAGGGTTACTAAAGCATCCAGCAGTGGGTTTGGGCAGCTCACGAAATATCTACGCAGATTTAAGATTCCGCAGTGTATCTGCAAATCTCAACCCTCCCTCACTTAAACTCCTTCAGCCACAAGAACAACGTCATTGAGGAAAAAAATGCTCTGAAATTTCTAGGTGGGTAATTTTTACTTTGGACTAGAGCAAATCAGCCGCTTAGTAAACACCGTACCCGATTATATTTTGCTTTGAAGGCAGTGATGGGGAAAATCAAGCCTGGCGTATAATGGACGGCTGATTCAATGTCTACCCTTTTCCACCATCACTCATGGTTACAATGAACCCCTGGTCTCGGATAATTAAGGAGTGAGATTGTGAGTTATCCATCCAACTTCACAATCTGGTTCTATTCTGTTACCCAACCCCTGCGACCTACTTCCTCCACTCTCTGAGAAGACGAACATGCATTTATAAAGCTCCATTCATAACCACATTGGGATTCACTGCATTTTTATTCCCTCCCCACTTGGCATGGTCCAGACTGGGAACTAAACGGAGCAGGAACTATACAGCCTGTCCAGCAGGCAAGTCTGTAATCAGGTGCCAACATCACTCAGTCATGTGGGGGTATCAGTATCCAATTGTTTCTTAAACGATGCCAAGGTCTTCCTATAAATTTATGGCACACATTGACCATATGTAGCGACCTTCTCGACACTGAAAGACAATGTACTGCCACCGCAGCTTACATGAAGCTCGGGTGCGAGACAATCTCTTTAATCCACTGAACAGTGAACAATACTGTCCACATGACATGGAACCACAAGAAAAGTGCAGTTCGGAGAGGGAGAAGGCTGCAGCAGAGAACGTCTGCATACAATCGAAACAGATTCTATTTCGGTCAAATGCAGGTAAAGCAACTTCATATTGATGACTTACCACCGAAAAAAGCAGGTCAGGTGAGGTGCCGTGGCGTGAGCTGGAGCCCTTCCATCTGTCTCTCTCTCTCTCCACTTCACTTACAATCTCTGAGGACGTGACATAATTCTATTCTTTGCGTCAGCCAGGTTCGTCGAGAGTATTTGAAATTCAGGCCATTCATCAATTCGTAACGGATTTAATCAGCCCCATTAACACTTTCAGCATTTTAGAAGTTTTTCATTTGTCATCCCAGTTTTTCTCCCTCCCCTTCTGAAGGCATTGACTCAGTATGTTGGGATACAGCTCAGCTAGCCAAGTGGTTATGATACTGGGTTTGTAACCCCAAGATCAAGAGTTCAAATCTCACAATGGCAAACTATGAAACAATGTAACTTCATCTGAAACAGATGGAAACGGGTTTGTACTCGAAAGAGTTACAGCTCAATGGGCGCTGGCTACTCATCAGGCGTAAACCTCTACAGTGCAGACCAGCGGGAAGTCACAGCCAAGACTGTCCTCACCCACTTTGTACACACACATACCAATTAGAGGAGAGCCACTGCCCCAGTTAACTGACTGCATGCCATTACCGACCAGGAAAAGCTCTTTCAGCTAAAAGCAAAATATCGCGGACGCTGGAAATCTGAAACAGAAAATGCTGGGAAAACTCAGCAGGCCTAACAGCATCTGTAGAGAGATAAACAGAGTTAATGTTTCGAGTCCATATGACTTCTTCAAAACTCTAAAAGGCTGAAGAGCCATGCGGACTCAAAACATTAACTCTGTTTCTCTCTCCACAGATGCTGTTAGACCTGCTGAGTTTTTCCAGCATTTTCTGTTTTTGTTTCAAAACTGTTTGAGCCTTTGACACGTGATACCGGCAGCATTTTCTTTCAGAATGCCTCCTATGTTACACAGGTTGTTCCATGGATTTCTATTCTCTGTTCAAATTCAGAGCCACATGTCCCAACACTTGCTTTCATTTGCATCATTGTACTCCTGCTAGTTTGCTGCTTGTACACCATTGCAATATGTGTAAAATTGTATAGCGATGTTCACCTAAATTCATGATAGGCTACAGACATTGCAGACTAGTGGAGAACAATTTCACTCAAACGCAAATTTGATAAATTTATTTCAAAAAGTAATATTTTGGGATATGGTATATGAGTCATTTGAAACGCGACATCTGGTAAGAAGACTGAAGAACTTGGGAGGTGCAGGCGACTTTTTTTGTTTCCCAAAGCTCTCTGCTACTGGGAGTTTCCTCTCCTCGTTTCTGGGTCTGTGTTAGATTAATTGATAGAGATTGATTGCAGTGATTAGTCAGCAACTCCATTATACCATACCAGGATGACAGACGGTGAACTAGATGGATCGTGGTCTTTTTCCATCGAGCAGTTCCTGTTTGAGTGGCATCGAGTGCTGCAGAGATGGGACAGGAGAACATGCCCAATGGACTGGAGGTGATCAATCGCCTGGTCTCACAAACCACCAGGCAGCCATCTCAAGTAGAGTCTATGAAATAGGCTCCTTTCCACCCTCAGTCTGGCAGAGAGATGCAATACAAGGGCACTTAGAGAAGGAAAAGAAGTTAGTGTGACCGAAGGATATGAGAGAAAATGAAGAAAACAGCCACAACCTCAGGAGCAAAAAGCCGACAGGGTCTCAATCACATCAAACAGTGCAATGAAAACAGACAAGGCGAGGTGGGAAAACATGGTGGGAAAGACATTGTTAATCTCTTTGCGCACCCAGGGCCTTCCCTCGATCAAACCCTTTACCCCGAAATTCGATTTCAGTAACATCCCGACCAGCAACGTGCAAGCCACCAGGTACTTTCAGTAATCTGACATGCTGCACAATTTCACCAGCTGCAAACAGGTTTCGCATTGAAATCTGATGGAAAAAGAGGCAAGCACAAGTCGCAGGCAGCCCTTGAATCGTCGCTGGCTCCTGCTACACAGCATGGGCATTGCAAAGGGGCGTTTTTGACTGGGTGTACAGGCCAAAACGTGCTATTGTGAAACTATCCTGTCCCAGAGGCTTCCAAATTTGAACATCCAGTTGTCCCTCCTGCTATGAAGCTCCAGCGCCATCGGCACAGCTCCTCTTAATCTCTCAGTTTCTTCCCGCTGACAGAACCACATGGACAACATGACTCAGAGTCAGGTAACTAGACCGCTCCAAACCCCAGAGCTCACGGTCAGGACAGTGTCAAGGAGACAAAGATTCAAACTAATTAAAGGTAAATTTAGGATAGAACAACTTCTTCACACAAGTGATTAAAACGGCCAGCAGTCTTTTGGGAAGTGGAAGCTGAAAAACCTTTGAATGATTCAAGAAACAGCTGGATAGTATGCAGGGCAGAGATTTCACGCTCCAACCTCCATGGAGACGCGAGAACACAATAAGAGCAACTTCTAGGCTAATTTTCGGACACTCAGCCAAGCCGTGGGAAGAACCAGTTACATAGAGTAAAGAAAGACTTGCACTTCTGTGGCGTCTTTCATGACCTCAGGCCACCTTGAAACATTTCACAGCCAATTAAATACTGCTCGAAGTGCAATCAATGTAATGCAGGAAACGCAGCAGCCAATTAGTGCACTGTAAGGTCCCACTTACAGCAATGATAAACGACAAAAGCAAAATACTGCGGATACTGGAAATCTGAAACAAAAACACAAAATGCTGTAAAAGCTCAGCAGGTCTGACAGCATCTGCGGAGAGAGAAACAGAGTTAACGTTTCGAGTCCATATGACTCTTCTTCAGAGCTAAAAAGGGATACTTCTCTTCAGCTCTGAAGAAGGGTCATACGGACTCGAAACGTTAACAATGATAAATGACAGATTGTTTACTTTGGTGGTTTCGGGATAAATATTGGCCCAGGACATCGGGTAGAACATTGCCCTGGGATCTTTTACATTGAGCTGAAAGGGCAAACGGGACTTTGGTTTAAAGTCTCATTTGAAAGACTACCGATTGTGCAGTGCACCCTCAGCCTGGATTATGTGCTCAGTGCCCGGAGCGAGGGTTGAATCCAGTTGATCTGATTTAGAGATGAGTGTGCTACCACTGAGATACAGCTGACACCTTTGCTTTTCTTCAGTAGTGAAGAAACTACTCACACACATATTGCTCTCTGTTACACATTCCCGCTCCACACTCAATGTATATTCACCAGTACACAATCTAATCTGATACATGACATTACACATATCTTTAAATCTAGTCAATGTTGAAAGCTTCTGACAGTACATTGTTACATGGCAGTTCAGAGGATACATTAAGATGAAGGAATAACATAATCTCCTTGACACTTGACAAAAATCCATCTATAATAACTGTACTTTTGTGTTTGAAATGATCAGAATAATCAACAGATCCCCAATCTACATTCTAATGCTATAAGTACTGATGAACAAACCACGAAGGGTCGAAGAATCTGTATCTGTCTTGTATAACTCTATGACTATAACTAAACCAGTGGCCGGGGAGGTCCCAGGTTTTGACTGCTGCTTTGTGTTAACAATATTGTTCAAACGTGAATAGTGGGCGCGGTCTCAGAGGATGTGTGGAACTGTACCCCTATATCCCAATGAAGAATCAGCACGGTCAGAAGAAGCAAGAAGAGGGGTAAAAATTCAGAAAAAAGATTCAAGGCAGGAAGGAGAGGGGATGAAAACTGCCCGCCCTGACAACAGGCAACTCAAACTCTTGGAGTTGTCCTCCGATATACAATAAATATACAGAAACCAGCTGCAGCTTTAGAAAGCCTCCAACATTAACAGGAAATCGCACCTCTTTAAACATCTAGAATTGTTGGTTGTTCCAGGTCATCTGTATTAATGGAGACCGACTTCATACTGAATAAAAACATTTAACATTAATGTCACAACTCTAAAATAACCTGGAGCGATTTCAAGCTTGATCCAATGAAAAGCGCCCGTGAGGACCAGGGACTCGCTAATTGTCATCTAAACCGTAGGTAGAGTTCTCCCTCGTACTTGCTCCCAACAGTTACAATACGAGGTGGTTCTGCCACAGCTCAGGTGGCAGAAACAGGTTCACTTGCCCTGTGTGGGTCTGGTTGTGACCCCCAACTGCACAGTCTCCAGGGTTAGACTCACCTGCAGCTTCTGGACACCTGAGCCGCTTCCTCATGCTCCCTCTCCCTCGGCTCTTCCAGCCTTTCCTGTTTGTTGCCCAGTTGGAATTTGGGAGGTTCCTTCCCTTGGGGTGAAGTATGAGGCCGGGATGGGAGGGGTGGGGACAGGGAAGGACGAGGAGACTGGACCACAGCCCCTCTCTTGATTCACCAGCTGCTGGGCAGGTCTCCACATCACATCCCGGCTGCAGTCCTGTAGCGATTCCTTTGTCCTTTGTTTCTCCAATGCTCAGTCCTTGTCGTTTCTATGTCGGGCTGCTCTGCTCCACTTTTTCTCCTGAATTTCTGTTCTTTTTTCTCTCCCTCTGCTGGGATAAAGCTCAGACTCTTCCCGTCCTATCTATTACAAGACGGATGCAGCCCGTCATGCTGCACTCCCTCGCTCTGTCCTGGGCTCACCGCTCATTCACTTACATCGCGCTCCAGGCTGCTCCGCCCCACACCCACAGAGCGCTGGGTCCTAGAGCCCATCCAAGTCAAATTACAATTTCCACCCCCTTCACTCTGCTGGGTCTTAAAGTCCTTCTGATAAAAACCACAAAGTTCCCACCTAATTTTCATTGCTTTGTCCTAGACAGCATCTTATATACAGCATCACATTACTGAAATCAAAACAGAAAATGCTGGAAATACTCAGCAGACCTGGCAGCATCTGTGGAGGGCAAAACAGTTAACATTTCAGAACGAAAACCTTTCATCAGAACTTGGAAAAGCTTTCCTAGTTCTCATGAAGGGTCACAGACCTGAAAAGTTGACTCTGTTTCTCTCTCCACAGATGATGCCAGATCTGCCGAATATTTCTAGCATTTCTGTTTTTATTTCTGATTATCAGCACCCACTGTATTTTGCTTTGTACTGCATTACTGAACACATTCCATATGGGCTACGTATCCTGAAGTCATCAAATGTCATTTCAGCATCATACTTAGGGTGAGATTTTAGCTCATTCAAAACCCATTCACTTGCACAGAGTTAAAATTGGCCCTATTTATTATTAGAATCATAGCTAGTTCAACACCATTGATGTAATTTTTACCTTTATTATGTCAGTGCTATACAATTATCCAAAACTCTGCTTCCTGTACCCTATTTTGCACCAAATCCTGTTCACCTTTCACCCCGATGCTTGCTGACCTATGTTGGCTTCCAGCCTGGCAACCTCTCAATTTTAACATTTTCATCTTTGTTTTCAAATCCCTCTATGGCCTTGCCCCTCTCTATTTCTGTAATCTCCTCTATCCCTACAACAGATCTAGCAACTCAAAACTGGGCATCAATGAGGCACTGTGGGCCATCAGCAACAGCAGAATTGTATTCAATATCAATCTGTAACCTCATAGCCTGGCATATCCCCCGCTCCACCATTACCATCAAACTGAGGGATCAACCCTGGTTCAATGAAAAGTGCAGGAGAGCTTGCCAGGAGCAGCACCAGGCACACCTACAAGTGATGTGTTAACCTGGTGAAGCAACACAAGACTACTTGCATGTCAAACAGTGGAAGCAGATGCAATAGACAAAGCTAACAGATTCCGCAACCAGTGGATTAGATCTAAGCTCTACAGTCCTGCCACATTCAATTGTGAATGATGGTGGTCAATTAAACAACTAAAGGGCAGAGGAAACTGCACAATTATCCCCATCCTCAGTGATGGGAGAGTCCAGCACATCAGAGCAAAAGACAAGGCTGAAGCATTTTCAACCATCTTCAGTCAGAATGCTGAGTGGATGATCCATCTTAGCCTCCTCCTGAGGTCCCCAGAATCGCTGATGCCAGTTTTCAGCCAATTTGATTCACTCCATATGATATCAATGAACAGCTGAAGGCACTGGATACTGCAAAGGCTATGGGCCCTGGCAACATTCCACCAACAGTACTGAAGACTTGTGCCTCAGAACTACCTGCATGCCCTAGCCAAGCTGTTCCAAAACAGCTACAACATTGGCATCTATCCAGCAATGTGGAAAATTGCCCTGGTATGTCCTGTCACAAAAAGCAGGACAAAGCCAACCCAGCCAATTACTGCCCATCAGGCTATCCTCGATCATCAGCTAAACGATGGAAGGGGTCATCAACAGTGCTATCAAACAGCACTTGCTCAAGTGGCTAGTGAGATAGTTCATGCATTGGTTTTGTTTTTCCAAAACTCCCTAGATTCTGGGAAGGTCCCATTAGATTGGAAGATAGCAAATGTAACTCCATTATTCAAAAGGGGGAGACAGAAAGTAAGAAACTACAGGCCAGTTAGATTAATATCTGTCATAGAGAAAATGTTAGAAGCTAGTATTAAGGAAGTTATAGCAGGGCACTTGGATAAGCTCACAATCATTAGGCAGAGTCAACATGGTTTTGTGAAAGGCACTTATCTTTGAGGAATTAACATGTGCTGTGGATAAAGGGGAATCAGTGGATATACTGTACTTAGATTTCCAGAAGGCATTTGATAAAGTGTCACATCAAAGGTAATTGTGGAAAATAAAAGCTCATGGTATGGGGGTAACACATTGGCATGGATAAAAGATTGACTGGCTAACAAGAAGCATAAATGGTCTTTTTCAGGTTGGCAAGATGTATCAAGCGCTGTGCCATATGGATCAGTGCTGGGACCTCAACAGTTTACAATTTACATAAATGACTTGGATGAAGAGATTGAAGAGATGGCTGCCAAATATGCTGATGAGACAAAGATAGGAAAGTAAGTTGTGAAGAGGACATAAGGACGCTACAAAAAGTTATAGATGAGTTAAGCGAGTGGGCAAAGATCTTGCAAATGGAGCATACTGTGGGAAAATGTGAAATTGTCTATTTTGGCAGGAAGAGAAGCATATTATCTAAATGGTGAGAGATTGCAGAGCTCTGAGGTGCAGAGAGGTCTAGGTGACCTAGTGCATGTATCACAAAAGGCTAGTATGCAAGTACAGCAAATAATTAGGAAAGCTAATAACATGTTATCAATTTATTGCCAGAGGAATTGAATACAAAAGTGGGGAGGTTATGCTTCAGTTGTACAGGGCACTAGTGAGACTACATCTAGAGTACTGTGTACAGTATTGGTCATGCTATTTAAGGAAAGATATAAATGTGTTGGAAGCAGTTCAGAGAAGATGTACCTGGAATGGGTGTGTTGTCTTATGAGGAAAGGTTTGACAGAGTACGCTTGTATCTACTGGAGTTTAGAAGAGGAAGCGGCAACTTGATTGAAACATATAAGATCCCGAGGGGTCTTGACAGTGTGTATATGAAAAGGGTGTTTCCTTTTGTGGGAGAATCGAGAACTAGAGGTCACTGTTTAAAAATAAGGGGTCGCCCATTTAAAACAGATGAGGCAATTTTTTTTCACCCAGAGGGTCGTGTGTCTTTGGAACTCTCTTCCTGAAAAGGTGGTGGAAGCAGAGACTTTTAATATTTTTAAGGCAGCGGTGGATAGATTCTTGGTAAGCAAGGGGGAGATTGGTTATCAGGGGTAGATGGGATACAGATTTGAGGTTACTATCAGATCAGCCATGATCTTATTAAATGGCAGAGCAGGCTTGAGGGGCTCAATGGCCTACTCCTGCTCCTTGTTCGTATGCACAAGGAGGAAGACACAAAGAAGCTGCAAAGAATATATACAAGTTAAGTGAGTGAGCAACAAGGTGACAGATGGGCTATAATACGGGAAATATGAGGTTCTTTAATTTTGTCATAAGAACAGAAAAGCAGAATATTTTTTAAAAGGTGTGAAACTTGTAAATGTTGATGTTCAGAGAGACTTGGGTGCATTTTTACAAGGAACTCAAAAAGTTAGCATGCAGGCACAGTGAGCCATTAAGAAAGCAAATGGCAAGTAAGCCTTTATTGCAAGGGGATTGGAGTGCAAGAATAAAGACACCTTTCTACAATTGTACATGGCTTTTGTGAGACTAAATCTAGAATACTGTGTGAAATTTTTGTCTCCACATTTAAAAAAGGACATACTTCCATTGGAAGCAAAAATTCTCTATATTGGTCCCTGGGATGAGAGGGTTTTCCTATGATGAGAGACTGAGTAAATTGGGTCTATATCTATATTCTCTTAATGAGAAGTGATCTCATGAAACATTCAAGATTATGAATGGGCTTGACAGAATTGAGTCTTTTTCCCCTAGCAAGGGAATCTAAAACACAGGAGTACAGTTTTGGGATAAGCAGTCAATTATTTAGGTCTGAGATGTGGAGAAATTTCTTCACTCAAAGGGTTGTGAATCTTTGGAATTCTCTATCCTAGAGAATTGTGGATGTGCCATCATTGAATATATTTATGGCTAAGGTGGACAGATTTTTGGTCTTTCAGGGGATCAAGGGATATGGGGAGCAGGTGTGAAAGCGGAACCATAATCATACTGAATGGTGGAACAGGCTGAATGGGCCAAATGGTCTTCTCCCACTCCTATTTTTTATATTCTTAAATACCAGTTGTTGGGCCCTGAATTTAATTTAATCTTCCACTGTATGTCTACTTAAATATTTTGTTCCTTAAGGTAGGAGAACTTTTCAGCAAGAGATTTAAGGAACAGGGACAGGCTTTGATAAGTAAAGAGCTTATTGTGTGGAAGGACTAACTTGATGGGCTGAAATACTGTTTTTTTTTAATTACTTAAATGGTTCCTTGTATTTTTATCAATAACACTTCTAGTTCCAGAACTTATCCAGTTCTAGGTCTAGAACTTCAAGTTCCCAAATCTGTCTAATTCATATCACAGAACCTTGGAGCTCATGTAATAGACATCACTAGCCTGAGAGTCCATCTTATTCATGCCACAGGGTCTGGATGCTTCAAGCAAATCTACATATTAAGATCTGTTTCACACTCGAGACACCAACCGTATGCAAAAACATGATTTTTGGGGCCGGAAAAATGGAGTCATCTTATATACCAGGTTGACTTAAACAGCACGATCTATGGTAAATAAAAATAGAATCAGGTGAGAATAGTCCCACCCAGCTAGACGACAGTGTTAAAGTGTTGGAGAAGGATGGTGTGATCATTCGTGTCTAAGGCTGAAGACAGATTGAGAACGGTGAGGACGGAAAGTTTACCTTTGTCACAGTCACATAGGATGTCATTTGTGACTTTGATAAGAGCTGTTTCAGAACTGTGGTAGGGGCAGAAACCTAACTGGAGGAATTCAAACATGGCGTTCGGGGCAAGATGGGAATGGATTTGGGAAGCGACAACATGTTTAACGGTGATAGTTATGATTTAGGGAATTTCACACCAGAAAGTCAAATATCAGGAGTGAACACTTGACAGCATTTTATGGGACAAATGAATGATAAGCTCAGGGACATATTCAATGTCCATCTTACGAAACAAGTTAAATCTTCATCTTATGGGGTAGGTTCAACTTTGATCTGTGGGTTAGTAGGTGGTTATTCTTCTCCATAATCAAAAGATTAATAAAATCTCAGGACTAAGTAATTATGTAGCTTTGAAGCAATTAGTCTCTGAGAATCTGATGTTGTTGCCTGACAATTAATGACAGAGAAAAACAAGTGCTCCTTCCTTCTTCACTGTAAGAGAATAATTATTAATCAGACCTGAAGTGCCCAGAGAAAGCAGTCAGCAGTCCATATTATCCTAGTAATCTGGTAGCAATCCTTAAGCATGCAACAAAATTAGTGGGAACATTGGATACTTGTTTAGCTTTGAGAAGGATTTTGCTTATTGAAGTTTTTAATAAGTGAGCCACATAGAATGAATTATAACTTAGATTGCTGGATTAAATATTGCCTTATTACCAGAAAGAGGGAGACATTAATAAATATAGTCTTTTGGAGGCAGTGATCTCCCAGGCCCTCAAAAGATACAGAAGCAAAAAAATATGCTGATGACAGCAATCTGTACGCCCAGATATTGAATTACTGATACCCTCAACCTCTCCCTTACTAAATTGGAATTCCCTTTCACATTTGTCCTAGGGATAAACACGCAGCACAACACCTTCCCAGATGAGTGCAGCTCCAACAACACACAAGAAGCTCGACACCATCAGGACAAAACAACCTGCTTGACTGGCACTTCATCCACCAGCTTAAACATTCATTCCTTCCACCAGTGGCATGCAGTGGCAGCAGTGTATGACAAGATGCACTACAGCACTTCACCAAAGCTTCTTTGATAGTAACTTCCAATCACACAACCTCTCCCACTTATAAGAACAAGGGCAGCAGGTGCATGGGAACACCACAATCTGCAAGCTCCCCTCTATTTCCATTCTTATTTGGATATATATCGTCGCTGCTTCACCATCACTGTGTCAAAATCCTGGAATGCCCTAAGAATGTTCCGTCTACTTTTCCTTTGCTGTGCACAGCCTCTTTGTTGCAGTGTAAGACCATTTAAGATTGCCGGGTGGCTCCAGATGTGTACATTTTAAAGGGAATGATGCTTATGAGTGTCTGTTTGCTGCCTGCACTGTAAATTCTGAATTCCTCTGCAGCCATGCACTCTCGCAGCTTAGACAAAACATTTCTCTCGTCCTAATAGCATTGTGGGAGTACCTACATCACAGAGACTGCATTTGTTCAAGAAGGCAGTTCACCGTCATCTTCTCAAGGGCAGTTAGGAATTGACAATGAATGTTGTTATTGCTCACATCCCACGAACAAATTAAAATAAACTCAGCATTGATTGACATCCTCCATCAAAGAGGCCACCGAACTGCTCCAGCCTTGATGGGGCCTCTGGTCTTTCCCAATTTTGTACATTCGTAAATACCTGTGCAGCTCTTCAAAGATCTCAGGACATCTCAATGAAATGTTTTAAAATGTAATCTCTGTTGTAATGTATGAAATGCAGGAATCTGTGCAATTTGTGCACAGCAAGATCCCACAAACAGCAATATGGTCATAACCAGACAATCTGTTGTTGAGGTTGGTTGAGGGATAATTATTGGCCAGGACGCCCTGACTCTTCTTCAAAATAGTACCATGGGATCTTTTATGTCCATCTGCAGATTGGGCCTCGATATAACATCTCATCCAGACAGGATTCTGACACAAGGTGCAGTTCAATCATCTGCATTCCCCATCACATGAGGCACAATGGGAGGCAAAGGTAATGAGCAAAACCCTTCAAAAGAGATCACCTGAGTCCAGCTAGTTGGATCAATGCCTTTTTTCCATTGACTGCTACACAATTGCTGCAGCATGGGGAATCTCTGGCTTGGCAGTAAGACTTGCATCCACCCATCCACCCAAAACTGGACTGGGGCTTCCAACCCCTCTTCACTTGAAATAACTCAGTTAGCATCACTAAAAACAGATTACCCGGTCAATATCACATTGCTGTTTGTGGGAGCTTGCTGTGTGCAAATTGACTCCTGCACTTCCTACATTACAACTCTTCAAAAGTACTTCATTGGCTGAAGGAACATAGAAAAGAGGAGCAAGAATAGGCCATTCAGCCCATTGAGTCTGCTCCGCCATTCAACTATATCATAGCTGATCCTCTACCTCAACACCATTTTCCCGACTATCCTTACATCCCTTGATGTCCTTACTATGTAGAAATCTATCAATCTCTGTCTTGAATAAGCTCAATGACTGAGCTTCTACAGCACTCTAGGGTGGAGAATTCCAAAGATTCGTCACCGTCTGAATGAAAAAAATTCCTCTTTACCTCAGTTCTAAATGGCCTACCCCTTATTCTGAGACTGTATCCCCAGAGAGGGGGAACATCTTTCCTTCATCTACTCTGTCAAGCCCTGTAAGAATTAAGAATCATAGATTTTTACAGCATGGAAAGAGGCCCTTCAGCCCATCGTGTCTGCATCAGTCATCAAGTCCCTATCTACTCTAATCCTATTTTCCAGCACTTGGCCTGTAGCATTGAATGCTATGGCATTTCAATTGTTCATTTAAATACATCTTAAATGTTGTGAGGGCTCCCACCTCTACCACTTTTTCAGGCAGAGAGTTCCAGATACCCCCCTGGCCCCTGGTGAAAAAAAATTTCCTCAAATTCCCTCTAAACTTCCTGCCCCTTACCTTAAATCTATGCCCCCTGGTTATTGGCCTCTCCATTAAGGGGACAAGTTTCTTCTTATCTACCTTATCTATGCCCCTCATAATTTTGTATACCTCTATCAGATCCCCCCTCAGCCTTCTCTGCTCTAAGGAAAACAACCTCAGCCTACCGAGTCTCTCTTCATAGCTGAAACGCTCCAGCCCAGGCAACATCCTGGTGAATCTCCTCTGCACCCTCTCTAGTGCAATCACATCCTTCCTATAGTGTGGTGACCAGAATTGCACACAGTACTCCTGATGTGGCCTAACTAACTAACTAAATACAGCTCCATCATAACCTCCCTGCTCTTGTATTCAATGCCTCAACTAATAAAGGCAAGTATCCCATATGCCTTCTTACCCACCTTATCTACCTGTCCTGCTGCCTTCAAGGATCTATGGACATGCACACCAAGGTCCCTCTGATCCTCTGAACTTCCTAGGGTCCTACCATTCATCGTGTACTCCCTTGCCTTGTTAGTCCTCCCAAACACATCACCTCACGCTTTTTAGAATTAAATTTCATTTGCCACTGTTCTGCCCATCTGACCAGCCCGTCTATATCATTCTGTAGTCTAAGACTTTCCTCCTCGACATTTACATACCACCAATTTTCATGTCATCTGTGAACTTACTGATCATATCTCCTACATTCATGTCTAGTTCGTTAATGTACACGACAAATAGCAAGGGACCCAGCACCAAACTCTGCTGTATGCCACTGGACACAGGCTTCCAGTCACAAAAACAACCTTCGACCATCACCCTCTGCTTCCTGCCACTAAGCCAATTTTGGATCCCATGGGCTCTTGGGCTCATCCAATTGTGTATGTTTCAATGAGATCACCTCTCATTCTTCTGAACTCTAGAGAATACAGGCCCAGTCCCCTCAATCTCTCCTCATAGGACAATCCTGCCCTCCCAGGAATCAGTCTGGTGAACCTTCATTGCGCTCCCTCTATGGCAAGTATATCCTTCCTCAGGTAAGGAGGCCAAAACTGTACACAATACTCCAGGTGCAGTCTCACCAAGGCGTTATACAATTGCAGTAAGACATCTTTATTCCTGTACTCAATCCTCTTGCAATAAAAGTCAACATACCACTTGCCTTCTAATTGCTTGCACCACCTGCTTGTTAGCTTTCAGTGACTCATGAACAAGGACAACCAAGTAGCTTTGAACATCAACATTTCCCAGACTCTCACCATGTATGAAATACTCTGCACATCTGTTTTCCCTACCAAAGTGGATTACTTCACAGTTTTCACATTATATTCCATCTGCCATGTTTTTGTCCACTCACTTATTTTGTCTAAATTACCTTGAAGCCTCTTTGCATCCTCCTCAGAACTCACATTCCCAACTAGTTTTGTGTCATCAGCAAACTTGGAAATATTAACATTTGGTCCCCACATCCAAATCATTGATTTAGATTGTGAATAGCTGTGGCCCAAGCACTGATCCACTAGTCATAGCCTGCCAATCTGAGAATGACCTATGTTTATTCCTATTCTCTGTTTTCTGTCCTTCAGCCAATTTTCAATCTATGCCAGTATATTACGCCCAATCCCATGTGTGGGACCTTATCAAAAGCCTTCTGAAAATCCAAATACACCACATCTACTAGTTCCCCCTTATCTATTTTGCTAGTATTCTGCTGTAAAGCTGTAAATACAAGTCTATCTTTCACAATGTTCCCTGGACTCTGCACCTGGTGCAAAGCAGCCAGAGGCCATCCCAGGGTTTCAGACTCAGTGGTTTGGGTTTTGTGCACCACCTTGTGTCTCTTGCATGTATGTACAAGCCCTAGATTGACCTTGGACCTTGCTATTCAGATGCTGAGAATCCAGCTCTCTATATACTCTCAGGTTTGAACGGTAGAATATATATAATGGAAAGGATCTTCTGAGGTATGTTTACTACAAATCAAAGATAACACTTTGAGGTTATCAGGTCCCCTGGGGCATATAAATGTCAGGTGCTCATAAAAGGTTGATAAATTTATTGAGTATAGATAACTACCCATAAGTATTGCCAAGAAGAAACAACATGAAATGGGCCAAGAGTTTATTCATTAAAAAGCTAGTTACCATTCTGCTAGGCAGTGTGAAGTCTTGTAGCATCAATGTGATCATTATCCTGCATGGTGTGTGCCAATGGGACTGGAATTGTTTTATTTATTTAGGTCAGTGTTAACAAGAGATAAGTGAAATTAAAAATAAACAGCAAAACTGAAACCAGAGACATTCTCACTTCACAAGTACTAATTTGATAAATTCAATCCCACCCCGGCAGTTGGGGAATTTAAATTTGTCTCAGTAATGGTGACCATGAAACTATTGTAATGTAAAAAATACATCAGGTTCACAAATGTCATTCAGAGAAAGAAATCTGCTGTCCTTACCTGAGCTGGTCTATATGTGACTCCAAACCCACCACAACGTGGTTGACTCTTACCTGCCCTGTTAAATGGCCCAGCAAGCCATTTGGTTGTATTCAAGAAGATGGCTCATCATCACTGTTCCCAGGGCAATAAATGCTGGCCTTGCCAGCACGTCCACATTCCATGAAACAAAACAAAGCTGCACAAGTTTGCTGTTTGATACCAAGGACAGTTTCCTGCTTCTTTGCCCTTTAACCGATGGTCAGCTATGATTCAAACTACTATTTATGGGAAACTGGGCTATAAGTGAAAGAAATTACTGCTCTGTAAATTACCTACAAGGTCTTAAATGAACCACCCTAATAGGGTGTAAGTCACTTTAAGCTATTACTACACCAATGTCCTTGTGAAAATCAGTTTTCAGTTATATTTATATCAATATTGCTTTAAAATTGTGGTAATGGAAGCTCACAATGGGATTCAAGCCCCTCCCCGGTAGACATTACAGTGCAAAATCATCCCCGGCTTGGGACGGAACAAGGATGTGCAATTAATGCACCTGAGCTGCCCAGTCTGTTCCATTGTGGGTGCCAAACATACAAAGCCTGCCCTCATTCTACCCAGGAGCCACATTAAGCCCTCAAGCTCTGTGTAAATGAGGTCACCATACCATATTACAGTTGGAAAGCCTGGTCGCAGCACAACATTTGGAACAAGCATTGACAGGAAGGGCGCCATTCATTAAAACAAAATCAAACACCCCTGCCCTTTGACCACTGTCCTGGTACCCACTACTTCTTGCCCTGGGCTTCAGTGTCCCTCAACAGATTCATATGTCCCTCCACATATTGGAGAAGCGAAGGGCCCTTAGCTCCAGCAGTTGATGCTAACAATGCACTCTCGGATTTAACATGAGACATACCCAGACAATCAATAAAGTAGGCAAGTACATTAACCTCATGTTATCTGTCAAGGTCACTGCATTTGTGCACAGCACTCGATACCCAAGATGTTTTGATCCAGAACTATCAAATTATGGGATATTTGAAGAAGGGATACTCTATATACTAAAGAAGCCAACAGTTGCCTCTTTATTTTCAAAAAAAACCTGGGCATTTTGATTGCTGCAAAGGAATTGGAAGATCTTCAACAATAATCTAGGGACCCTGTTGAGGTCTTCAACCTCCCGTTCGTTGGATTGTGGTTTAGCAGCTGTGGGATCAGTCATCTCAAGCAAAGCAAATGATCCTAATGACTAATTTGCTGAGATAAATGATAAATTGAGGGCTTCAGATTCTGTATTTTTAAACAGCCTGCCCAGTTTGTAAATTGTAAGAGTTTGGTTATTGTACGAACGGGTGTCTTGCTTTGCCTCTTTGCTTCTACATAGAAATGCATAGAGGTAACAACACGGAAACAGGCCATTCAGCCTAACCTGTCTGTGCCAGCATTTACCCTCCACATGAGCAAATAGTCTTAATCACATCAGCCGCCCTGTACCACTTTTCCTTTATCCCCTCTCTCCTCTAATCTTGAATGTTAACATAATTTCTACCTCAACCACGCCTATATATTACCTGACTAAAATAACCTGTAATTATCGTTGTGACTGAGTGTTATTCCCTCCTCCGGGTCATTGGAGAATGAGTATTCTCCAGTCAGTGGCTCATTGTACTTGAGGGTTAATTGTTAAACATGTCAGCCTGGACACAACAATACACAAAGAGACAGGTTTCACTTCATTTGAAACTCTGTTTATGTATGGTATTCTGTTGGTCAAACTGCAAACATCACAGCGCATGATGGAAAAATGGATAAACGGTAACAAGAGTTTATGGTTTTCCAGTTTACCTGCCTGACATACCTGCGCTTGTTGGACTGTGCCTGATTTCCTGTAGGTTTAGGCTAAGTAAGGGCACACTTCAATTCAATTTCATTTCATTATCCAAAGGAAATTCATTTCGGGTAATATTGCTTGTTTGTTAAAAAACATAAAATAATAACAATAAAATAAAGAAAATGACCCTAATTATCCACAAAAAGCAGGACAAATCCAACCCAGCCAATTACCACCCTTTCAGTCTACTCTCATTCATCACCAAAGTGATGGAAAGTGTCGTTGACAGTGCTATCAAGTGGCACTTACTCAGCAGTAACCTGCTTACTGATGCTCAGTTTAAGTTCTGCCAGGGCCGCTCAGCTCCTGATTTCATTACAGCCTTGGTCCAAACATCGACAAAAGAGCTGAACTCAAAAGGTGAGGTGAGAATGGCTGCCCTTGACATCAAGACAGCATTTGACCAAGTGTGGCATCAAGGAGCCCTAGCAAAACTGAAGTCAGAGGGAAAACTTTCTGCTGGCTGGAGTCATACCTAGCATAAAGGAAGATGGTTGTGGTTATTGGAGGTCAATCATCTCAGTCCCAAGAGATCACCGCACAATTCCTCAGAATGGTGTCCTAGATCCAACCATCCTCAGCTGTTTCATCAATATCCTTCCCTCCATCATAAGGTCAGAAGTGGGGATGTTCGCTGATGATTGCACAATGTTCAGCACCATCTGCGGCTCTTCAGATACTGCAGCAGTCCATGTCCAAATGCAGCAAGATCTGGACAATACCCAGGCTTGAGCTTATAAGTAGCAAGTAACATCCACATCACACAAGTACCAGTCAATGACCATCTCCAACAAGAGAGAATCTAACCATCTCCCCTTGACATTCAAAGGCATTACCATAGCTGAAATCCCAACCATCAACTTCCTGGGGTTTACCATTGACCAGAAACTGAAATGTACCAGCCATGTAAATAATTCCACTTGCCTGGATGAGTGCAGCTCCAACAACAGTCAAGGAGCTTGACACTATCCAGGGCAAAGCTGCCTGCTTGATTGGCATCCCAACCACCATCTTCAACATTTACTCCCTCTACCACTGACGCACAGTGGCAGCAGTGTATACTATCTACAAAATGCACTGCAGTGACTCACCAAGGTTCCTTTGACAGCACCTTCCAAACCCGTGACCTCTGCCATCTAGAAGGACGAGCAGCAGATAGATGGGAACACCATCACTTGCAAGTTCGTCTCCAAGTCACTCATAACCGGACTTGGAATATATCGCCATTCCTTCACTGAGGCTGGGTCAAAATCCTTGAATTTCCTTCCTAACAGCACTGTAGGTGTACCTACAACACATGGACAGAATCAGTTATAGGAGGCAGCTCACCACCACTTTCCCAAGGGCAATTAGGGATGGGGAATAATTGCTGGCCTAGCCAGCGACACCCACAACCCATAAACAAATAAAAAATAATTAAGTACGTATTAAGCAACTATTCCAATGCATTAAAATAATCAGCTAGTGAGTCCCACTCCCAATGTGTATCCTCCTCCACACATTAAGCTCCTGTTAAATTTTTTTCAGAGAAGGACACAAATGAGATCAGGAATCTATCTGTTCAGCATCTGAGGGATTGTAGCCTTTTCCCTGAATGCAACCAGCAATGAAACTAAAACAAGGGATGATTCTCATAGTTCATGACACTCTTTATTTTCATCAAAATTCTTCAAGAACAATTTCATCAAGAAAGATCTGCTCATCAAATGCCCTTCCTGCCTGATTCAATAATCTCTGTCCCCTTAAAGAGTGTACTTTCCTAAGACAGCAATGTCAGGTGACACATCGAAAAGGGTAGCACTCGTGACTACAGTTGTATAGAAGTTTCATGATTGACTTTTCTGCCTGTTGCCCTGTACTAGTTGGACTGTGTTTTTTATTCTTGAGCTGTGGACATCATTGGCAATTCTGGCATTTATTGTGATTCCCTAGTTGCCCTGAGACATCCTGAATCAAAGCAAGAGGTTTCACAAGGCTGAATAATTTTCTAGGTCATTTGAGAGTCAACCATGTTGATACCGACCTGGAGTCACAGACAGGCCCAGACTGGGAAGGATGACAGATTTCCTTTCCTAGAGGACATTAGTGCACCAGTTGGATTTGATATACCCAGGGTTTAGACTGTGCAGTGCCTGATGCCCTCTGATATGTTTGTTCCCAGTTTCCTGAAGAGGACAACAGGACCAGGCCATTAGCTCCTTATAGCAGACACCAGACTGGTAGTGAAATCCTTAACTTCAAACCACAAAAGAAGTGAAGAATTTCAGAAATCAATCACATGGATTCAGGAGCCCATCCAATTTCTCCAAAAGGAACAAACAAATAATACAATCAATAAAATACTGGAAGATAATTATGGGATCAATATGATACAGAGAACATTGTGTCATCTGTAGGTCAATAAATAGCTTAATTGTGAATTAACAAACAATAATTATTTAAAAGCATATGGTAATCAGCTTATATGAAACCATTAAGAGTCAGAGGAAACTGTGTGTAATTGTGTGACTTCATTGTTTGTAATGCTGACGGATGCCTGTCACACTCTGTGAGCTTTGAGTCCCATCAATCAAGGTTAAAGGGTAAGGACAGTCTGGCAGGGCTACAACATATATTGTACACAGTGCAATGTTATTATAAAAATATAGATACTTCTCAGAGTCAGGTGGCTCCAATTCGCTATTAGGCTGGTCTAAAATCATAGTCCTCATAATATTTGATGAAACCACTCTCCATTAGTGATGGTACTCTGCTACCTGGAAGGGAAGAGGGAGGGGAAGGCCCAAACCAGGGAGCATGAGGGGGTAGGATACCTGACCAAGAGATAGGAAGAGGTTCCACTTGATGAGGAGAAGGAGTCCTGATCTGAGTTGCCAATACGATTTATTGGCATTTGTTAACATATAATCATATAAAAAATGCTTCATTCTATCATTGAATAATTCAAATGCATTCTGATTAACGCAACAGAAGGACTCCTTCTGTATTTAATACAATTTATTGTCTAGTTGTCTATCTCCATTTGGGAACGTTCTGACTATTGTTGGGGAACGGTTTCAAACACATTGGGCAAAATTTTTCGCTGAGTGGGCAGGCGTGTGCCTGACCTGCTCGAGCGTAAGATAGTGCTTGATGACATTGGGTGATTGTCCCGACGCCATCGCACACTCGCACGATATTTCAGTTGGCAGGTGTGAGCAGGAGTCAGAGCTGCGTCCGCCATTTATTAAGGGGCCAGTTAAGGCCATTAAAAAGGAAACTGACGCCAATTTTAAGTTGCGTGCCCGTCTGATTTTGCACTCGTCGCATGGGGCAAAACATATAGGCAGCCAGCCGACAATTTGCAAAACCTCACCCATGGGTGGGATAAAAAGAGTCAGCAGATTACCAGTGTGAATAATGAGGAGTTGGTATATAGTTTGCTGCAGGTGACTTATTGGTACACTGCAGCTTCATCTCTGTTCAAGGCTTCATTCTTAGCATTTCCAGGCTTCATTTCAGGTCTCCTTGGAGTCTCCAAGGACCCCGGAGGATTCAGACTGTGTGGACCCTTCTAGGTATCAGACAGCCTTCTGTAAGCCTGGTAATTGGGATTGTGGTCTCTACTGAATACACCTCCTCTGAGGAGGAAGAGGGGGGCAGAAGGAAAAGGAGGTCAGGAGTCCCAGTGCAGCTTCCAGGGGTGCGCCCTGTGGGAGGAGAGGTGCAGGTACAAGGGGTGCAGGGCCAGCAGGTAGTCCAAGGGGTTTAGGGGCTGCAGAATACGCCACGATCCTAATGCCAGGGTTTACAGGCAGTGATGCAGCTACCTCAATATGTCAAAGATGCACTGCCAAATGAGACTCTGCCTCTCAAGGGAGACTGTGACCTCTATTTGTCAGATGATTGGGCCTGAGATCACCTCCAACTGTGTGGGTGGACACCCCATGCCAGTGGCTCTGAAGGTCACAGTGGCCCTCAACTTTTATGCATCGGCTCTTTCCAGGGGTCAGTGGGAGATCTGTGTGGAGTGTCCAAATCAGCTATCCATAGTTGGGACAAGCTGGTGACAGAAGCTTTGTTCAGGCGGGTATTGACTTTCATTCATTTTCATATGGATGAGACCAGCCAGGCTAAGCGAGCCAGAGGCTTTGCAGCGATTGCAGGGTTCTCCCACATCCAGGGTGCAATCGATTGCACACATGTAGCCATCAAGGTGCCAGTGGGTCAGCCGGGTGCCTTCGTTAACAGGAAGGGATCCCACTCCATGAACGTGCAGATAGTGTGTGCCCATAGGATGCATATTCTGCTTGTCTGTGCAAGGTACCCTGGCAGCTCCCATGACATGTACATTTTGAGACACTCCCAAGTGCCACAAGACCATAAGACATAGGAGCAGAAGTAGGCCATTTGGCCCATCGAGTCTGCGCCACCATTCAATGAGATCATGGCTGATCTGATTATCTTCAACACCACTTTCCTGTCTTTTCCCCATAACCCTTCATTCCCTTACTGATTAAAAATCTGTCTATCTCAGCCTTGAATAAACTTAATGACCTTCCTCATTTCTTCTTAAATGGGTGACTCCTTATTCTGAGATTTTGCCCTCTGGTCCTAGACTCTCCCACAAGGGGACATAACCTCTCAGCATCTACCCTGTCAAGCCCCCTAATAATCTTATATGTTTCAATAAGGTCTCCTCTCATTCTTCTGAACTCCAATGAATACAGGCCCAACCTACTCAACCTCTCCTCATAAGAAAATCCCTCTATACCCAGAATCAACCCATTGAACCTTCCCTGGACTGCCTCCAATGCCAGTATATCTTTCCTTAGATAAGGGACCAAAACTGTTCACGGTATTCTAGATGTGGTCTAATTAGTGCCTTGTATAGTCTTAGCAAGACTTCCCTATTTTTATACTCCATTCCCTTTGAAATAAAGGCCAACATTCCATTTGCCTTCTGTATTACTTGCTGAACTTGTATGTTAGCTTTTTGGGATTCATGCACGAGGACTCCCAAATCCCTCTGTGCTGCAGCTTTCTGTAATCTTTCTCCATTTAAATAATATTCAACTCCTCTATTCTTCCTACCAAAGCGCAAAACCTCACATTTTCCCACATCATATTCCATCTGCCAAGTTTTTGCCCACTCACTTAACCTGTTTATGTCCCTCTTTGTGTCATCCTCACCACTTGTCTTCCCACCTATTTTTGTGTCATCCGCAAACTTGGCGATAGTACATTCACCTCCTTCATCCAAGTTATTATTATATATTGTAATTAATTGTGGTCCCAGTACTGATCCCTGTGGCAGTCCACTAGTTACAGTTTGCCATCCTGAAATCCTCCTTATTCCAATTCTGTTTTCTATTAGTTAGCCGATCCTCTATCCATGCTAATATACTACCCGCAACACCATGGGCTCTTATTTTATTAAGTAGCCTTATGTGTAGTACCTTATCGAACACCTTTTGGAAATCCAAATATATTACATCAATGGTTCCCCTTTATCTAACCTGCTTGTTACCTCCTCAAAGAATTCTAATAAATTTGTCAGGCATGATGCAACCCATCAGGAATAGGGGATTTATCGGCTTTTAGCCCCATTAGTCTCCCTAGTATTTTTTCTCTTGTGATAGTTATTGTATTTATTTCCTCCCCCACTTTTGCCCCTTGATTATTTAGTAGTTTTGGAATGCTATTAGTGTCTTCTACTGTGAAGACTGATGCAAAGTATTTATTCAACTCCTCTGCCATTTCCTGGTTCCCCATTATTACTTCCCCAGCCTTGTTCTCTAAGGGGCCTATGTTCACTTTGGTCTCTCTTTTCCTTTTTATATATTTAAAGAAGCTCTTACTGTCCATTTTTATATTACTTGCTAGGTTACCTTCAAAGATTATTTTCCCCCTCTTATTATTTTTTGGTCATCTTTTGTTGGTTTTTAAAACTTTCCCAATCCTCTGGCTTATCACTAATCTTTGCCACATTGTATGTATTTTTCTTTCAATTTAACACTATCCTTAACATCCTTGGTTAACTAAGGTTGGTTTATCCCCTTTCTAGAATTCTTCTTCCTCACTGGGATATATCTTTGTTGTGAGTCATGAACTATTTTCTTAAACGTCTGCCACTGTTCATCAACCATCTTTTCTGCTAAACTCCTTTCCCAGTCCACTCCAGCCAACTCTGCCCTCATTCCTTTGTAATTACCCTTATTTAAGTTTAGCACAGTTGTTTCCGACCCAAGTTTCTAACTCTCAAACTGAATGCTAAATTCAACCATGTTATGGTCACTGTTTCCTAGGGGATATTTTACTCTGAGATCATCTATTAAACCTGCCTCATTACACATTACCAGATCCAAAATAGCCTGATCCCTGGTTGGATCCACAACATATTGTTCTAAGAAACTTTCCCAAATATACTTTATGAATTCTTGCTTGTGGCTACCTCTGCCAATTTGTTTTTCCCAATCTACATGAAGATTAAAGTCACTCATGATTAATGTACTACCTTTTTTACATGCCTTCATTATCTCCTGATTTATTTTCTGTCCTACAGTCTAACTACTGTTAGGCGGCCTGTAGACTACTCCCACCAATGTCTTCTTCTCCTTGTTGTTTCTTATCTCCATCCATATGGATTCTACATCTTCCAATCCAAAATCATTTCTTGCTATCGTTCTTATTCCATCTCGTACTAACAAAGCTACCCCACTACCCTTTCCTTTCTGCCTGTTCTTTCGAAAAGTGACATAACGCTGAATATTTAGTTCCCAGCTTTGATCTTGTAGCCATGTCTCCGTAATGGCTATAATAATGTATGCTCCAGCACTATTTGGACTGTTAATTGATTTATTTTGTTCAGAATACTACGCGCATTTAAGTAAAGAGCCATTAATTTTTTCTTTTTTACCATTTTTTCCCCCTTTGACCATATTTGCTGTTTTTTTAAGCTTGTAGATTCTGTCCCTTCCTGGGTATCATTACCTAAATAGCTGCCCTGCATTGCTACCATATCCTTTTGCTTTGTAAGCGTATGTATTGACTCTCCAGAACCCCACCCCCCACCCCCCTGTCTATTTAGTTTAAAGCCCTCTCTCCAGTCCTAGTTATTCAATTTGCCTGGACGCTGGTCCCAGCATGATTCAAGTGAAGCCCATCCCACCAGAACAGCTCCCTTCTACCCCAGTACCAGTGCCAGTGCCCCATGAACAGAAACCCACGCATTTAACTCCTTGATTTTATTTACCCTATGCCAGTTTGCCCATGGCTCAGGTAGCAATCTCTAAATTATTACCTTGGAGGTTCTGCTTTTTAATTTAGCTCCTAACTGTTCAAATTCTTTCAGCAGAACCTCCTTTCTAGTCCTATCAATGACGTTGATACCAACGTGGATGACAACAACTGGATCCCTCCGCTCCCACTCCAAGTCCCCCCCACTCCCCCCAGCTCCGAGGAGATGTCCTTAACCCTGGCACCAGGCAGGCAACACAACCTTCGGGACTCACACTTATGGCTGCAGAGCACAGTATCTATCCCCCTAATTATACTGTCCCTGCCACCACTACATTCCTATTTCCTCCCACCACTTGAATGGCTCCCTGTATCACAGTGCCATGGTCAGTTTGCTCATTCTCCCTGCAGTCCCTACTCTCATAAACACAGCTTGCAAGAGCCTTGTAACTGTCTGACACTTGCAGGGGCCGAGGCTCCTCGAACGCTACCCCCTGGGTCCCCATACCTGTTTCACCTGCAGTCACACCCTCCTGTCCCTGATCATAGACCAAATTTGAATTACCTAATCTGAGGGGTGTGACCACCTCCTGGAGTAATGTGTCCAGGTAACTTTCCCCCTACCTAATGTGGTGCAATTTCTGCAGCTCAGACTCCTCAGCTCCTCAACTCGGATCCGAAGTTCCTCGAGCCACAAATACTGACTACAGATGTGTTCACTCTGGATCACCTTGGTGTCCAGCAACTCCCACATGCTGCAGCAGCAACACATCACCCTGCTATCACTATTGTATATTAATTTATTAATTAATCTAGTATCCTTGCTCTTTACAGTTGAAGAATCCCCCACTCTTTACACTTTATTATAATTATATTTTTACACCAGCACCAATCCTATACTTAACAAGCTATTTTTAAGAAAAGGAGAAAAGAAGACTAGAGACCTAAATACAAACTAAAGACCTTACTTTTACTTTAAAGCCTAGACATACTCACCAATCAGCTGCCCTCCGCACTCTTTTCTCTCTCACACTCTTTAATGATTGCTCACCTCTCTCTCTGTGCTCTTTAATGGTCCCTCGTCTCTCTTTCTCTCTCTCTGTGCATTCTTTAATAGCCTCTCGCCTCTCTCTCTCTCTGCGCCCTTTAATGGTCTCTGATCTCTCTCTCTCTGTGCTCTTTAATGGTCTCTCGTCTCTCTCTGTGCTCTTGAATGGCCTCTTGCCTCTCTCTCTCTGCGCTCTTTAATGGCTTCTCGCCTCTCTCTCTCCGTGCCCTTTAAGAAAGTCTCATGCCGAGACTCTTCAGTGCTCCAGTTCAACTGGATGGATGATTGCTAAGTGACAAGGGCTATCCCTTGAAAAGGTGGCTTATGATACCTCTCCGCCACCAAGTACAGAGGCAGAGCAGCGGTATAACAGGAACCATGCCTCCACAAGGGCGGTGATAGAGAGAACCATAGGTCTTCTGAACATTCACTTCCAATGCCTGGACCATTCAAGGAGAGCACTACAATACCCTCCAGAGCAGGTGTCACTGATCATGGTCGCATGCAGTGCTCTCCACAACCTGGCACTGGCAAGGAGGGACCTATTGGAGGAAGAGGATCTTGACGCAGCTCCACAGCCACAGATGATGAATCCAGTAGTGAGTCAAGAGGAGCACAGTGAGGAGAATGCTGAGGGCGTGGAGGCAGACTCTGTAACCTCCAGGGAGGCAGGGACACCAGGGATGCCTTTAGCTAGGCTGCTAAATAAGTGCTACCACCTCATGTCAGAGCTGCTGCCTCCATCCCAGATGTCTCAAGTGATCCTTTCCTTTGACCCCAAAGTCCACTCAGTGCCTGTGCAATGAACTTTAGAGCCATCCACGTCCAGCATTACATACTGGCATACCCTGCACCACATTAAATATAAAAGGTGAAGCATACTCAAGACATTACGACAATAGGAAATTTATCTCATTTTGACAGTCCAAACAAATGAACAGAACCTCCTCTGCTCTTCAACCCCAGATCGGTACACATAAACAAAACATTGCACAACAGAAGATCACCCGTGACCTGTCCCTCTTACACTCATGGTGCCTTAAACTTATGCTTGTGAGTGCTACTTTGGTGCTTCCCCTTCGCTGGCACCAGCATTGGAGGGAGCCTGCTGACTCTGCTGTCCAGTTGGCCTTGATGACCTTGACAGTCGTCCTCTGGCCAGTGGAGCCTGTGCTGGCCCTGCCTGGGAGGGAGCGGCAGTGCCACGGTTGGCACCTCCCCAGTTGCTGCAGTCTCATCAGATGCCACTGTCACTAGCAGAAAGGCGGAGGAGCTGCTGGCGTCATTCAGAGCGTCCTGAGAGGAGCCTGCAGAGATGACAGGCAGCTCATGCGCCAACGTGAGATTGCTCTGGACCTCCTTGCTCGCCATTGATGGACAGGCACCTGGCTGGGATACTGAGTACCTCATCCATCTCCCACACTGACACTGACCACCTGAGGTAATTGCTTGTGTGAGGGTTTGCAGATCCGAGCGCAAGCTCAGGAACCCCTTATTCTGTCCATGGAGCTGCCTCTCCATGAAGGTCACCACTCTCTCGATGGAGGAGGCAGTGCGCTTGGCCAAGACGGTCAACAAAATGCTCATGCTCCGCATGAACTCCTCCATAACGGAGACCATGGCATGCATATCCTCATGGATCTCTGCCAGATCCTCCCAAACATCTTGCTGGACATCCAGCATCTGCCCCTTAATGGACAATTTCAGAGGCTCATTGTCTGCCTTCGACTCAGCATCGTCCTGGTCTCCAGCAGCCCTCCGACTTCCGGCGTCATGGGCACTCTCTGCCTCCGCCCATACCTCAAGCTATCGTGAAGTACCATCACCGCTGTGCACCGACATTCTAGCAGCCGACCTAATGCCCACCAAGGTGCTGGTGCCTGGTTCAGAGGGGGAGTGATGCAGGTGTATCTGGAGCAGGCGGTCCTTTGGTGTCACGAGTGGTTCTTCGGGTCCTGCTATTGGGTGCATGGTGGCAAGTCTAAGGGAGAACAACAACACGTCATTAATTTAAGTCATCACACTGTCACTGTGCATGCCAGGCACCCTAGAGGGACCATGGAGAACTACATCATGTTGCCATCATCTTTCAATGATCCATAGGGAATCCAGCTTTGAGGCTCCTGTCAATGATGAGACTACACAAGAATGTTTACACCATCCGAAACTCTCACCTCTGTGCACTGCACTCTTACCTTCATCTGACACCCCAGCCTCTCCGCGGCTGGTTGACCGAGGGGCGTGCTGGTTCTCCATCTCCAAGGCTTCCTGCTCGTACCTCATGAGGATTAGGAGGTTTTGGGGGCCTCCACGACCTTTCGGTGTTGTTATGGGCCGTCTTCTCCTGGAAGGACAGAGGAGCATTGATTGGTTCACTCTCAGCGCCATTGCAGCCTGGCCAACCCCACCTGAGGAGCACCTTGCAGGGCACATTCGAGTTGTGGCCCTCAATCCGCAAGGCACTCAGTCCAAGCAACCAGGGCTCACGCCCTTGGCCAACTCTGGTGTCAGTGATGGTTAGCATGCAGGCTTTAACACTCCTGAGCTCCACGGGATGGACGACTGGACCTTAACACTTCAACACACTGATCCATGCCGATGCGGTGCTCACTCTTTCTGAGCGCAGCAGGTTGTTAAACCTCTTGCGGCACTGGACCCAGGTGCACTGCATAACATCATGGCTGCTCATCAGCGCTGCCACCTCCTCCCAAGCTCTTTTTGTAAGGAGTGGTGGCCTCTTCCTTTCATTCCTGGGTGCGTGTGTTCCTCCTGGCAGCTGCCTCCTTCAGGAGGGCCACAAGGCACTTATCAGAAAATCAGGGTGGGAGGGCCGAGTGCCCACCCGACCTGCCCTCCCGCCTGGCATCTGCAGCCGCACTGGAAGCCGTAATTTCCTGTTGATAGCACCGAAGATGTCTTCTTCTCTGGCAGCCTTCCAGAGGCTGCCTGAGTCATTGGACCCGACAGCCAACCGGCCCTCGCCTCCGCTCGGCGCTTCCTGACCAGTGAGGAGCCGCATTTCATGCTGGGCAGGCCTTAATTGACCCGCCAGGGTGAAATCGTGGTTGGGGGCTGATCACGGACAGTGGCCTGTTTCCCGGCCACTCCTGGGCTTGCCAAACGCGCCGCCCACCGAACTCAAAATTCTGCCCATTGACTATTACTGTGGTACAGTTTCACATACACTGACTATTGTTGGGGAACAGTTTCGCAGACACTGACAGTTGCTGGAGTACAGTTTCACACACATTGAATATTTCTGGGGTACAGTTTCACAGACACTGATTAGTGCTGGAGTACCATTACAAAGCCTCCAGTACTTGGTTTGAGTGTCTTCATTGCATTTACTCCCAAACAGCGAGTAATGGCAGGATGTTCAACCACACATAGGAGCAGGAGGCCATTCAGCCTCTCAAGCCATTCCTTCTTTCAATTGGATCAGGTCTGATCTGTATCTTAACTTCATTTACCCATCTAGGTTCTGTATCTTTATCCACCAGAACTTTACCTTCATTTTGAAATGTTCAGTTATTCAATAGTTTTTTGGGAGAGAGTACCAGATTTTCACCCCCCTTTGTTTGAGGATGTGTTTCCTGTCATCACTCCAGAATGGCCTAGCTCTAATTTTTAGGTCATTTCCCCCTTGTCTGGTTCCCCCTCACCTCACCACAGGAAATAATTTTTTTTCTATCTACCCTATCAAATCTTTTAATAACTTTCAACACTTCCGCTATATCATCCCTAACTCTTCTACACTTGTGGATAACAAGCATAGTCTGTGCAACCTGTCCTTATGATTTAGCAGCTCCAGACACAGCATCACAGTCCAGTTTGCACCTGATTAGGCCATTTGTGGGAGCCACATTTTTATCTGTTTCTGTAGCTTTGTTGTGCAATTGGTTTGTAGCTTGCTGTATTGAATCCTGGGTTAATTACATCCACTTCCTGGAGTGCGACTGCTCCATAATCAGCACTGTATGCCTGGGCCAGCTCACCACTGAGTTGATTTAAACTGACAGGTAGTCTGGATGTGATTACAATCTCCCTAAAGACAGCTGTGCCAGCAGTAATGGATTCCCTCAGCAGTTGCATAGGGGTAGTATCAGCTGACCTGACCTTTATAAGAGCCACAGGTCAGGTTTTTCCGTCCTCAGATGCCCCACAGTCAGGGATGGATGATAAGCTTCTCGCATATCTGCAAAATATTGGCAGCAACAGCAATACACCCACAAGTGTTTCTCAGCTCATCATTAATATAGCCTAAGGACACACACACAGCTTTCCTGGCCAGCCTCCCACCATCCAGAAACTCATCCAAACTTCTGCCGCCCAATCCCACCCCAACATCCAGTTCTGGATGAGCTGCAATTTCTTCCAACTAAACATTGAGAATACTTGAGTCATTGTCCTTGGGCCTGGCACAAACTCCGTACTCTTGCAATCGATTCCATCCCCCTCCCTGGTCACTCTCAGGCTTTAGCACCAAAAATATTTATATTCTTGCTGTCCTACTTGACCTAGAGCTGACCTTCAATCTAATATACTGTCCATCACAAAGACCGCCTGCTTCTGCCTCCATTACAAAGTCTGCCTCTGCCCCTGCTACAGCCCAAGTGCTGCTCAAACCTTCATTTGTTCCTTTATCAACTCTGGACCCAACTTATTTGTAAAATGCAAAATATCCCACAGCACTATTCAAAGGAGCGCAGGGGAAGTTCTCCCAGGTATCCTGGCCAATATTTATCTCTCAACATATATCACTAAAACAGACTATCTATCTGGTCATTACCAGATTGTTGGTTGTGGCTGTGAAGCACTTTGGGATGTCCTGGGGTTGTGAAGGGCATTACATAAATGCAAGTCTTTCTTTCATGCTGCCACATTCCCCCTAATACCATGTGTCCTAATTTTGTCATGTGTTGAACCTATGAAGCACTTTATCAAGTGCGTTTTCAACACTGATCAAGCAGAGAGCAATCAAATCCTGAGGGTCATGATTCTGAATGACAACACAGACTGATCGCAACAAGGACCAAAATCTCATTACAACAATCTCGTTACAGCAAAGACTTAAAAATGCTTTCTATGTTAAGATTAAAAGCAAATTCTGAATTAGGGATGTGAAATAATCAATATTCCCATTTTAATCCCTGTTATATTCAGGTATAAAAAAGACAATGACCAGGCTAAATAATGAAAGGGAAAAAAGTTTAAAAAGGTTCATGGATTGAGTTCAGAGAGAGATAGCTTGCAGAAAGCTGATCTATTAGTTGAGAATACAATTCCTCAGGTATAAAAAATAGAAAGGTCAATATTTTTGAAATGTGCTTCCAGCTGGAGAAGCTCACTGTTCAGACAGCCCTACCATAAACTGGTCCTATTGTACAAAATAATGAGTCAACCATAAATGGAATAAACTAGGGAAAAGATACAAGGATGAACTAGGAATGACTCGTGATTGTGGAGGACTCATTACATGCATAGGCTGAGTGCCAAGCCAGTCCATCTCAAGAAGAGGCAAAGCCAGATCAATGCAGTGTAGGAACAGGAGAATTGTCATATGACCTTCTGATGCACAGTAAAAGTGCTATCAATGAGCCAAACCTTATGAATAGATACATTTAAAAGAGTTGACATTGCATAAACTTGGTTTGTATTTCCTCGTGTACAGAAGATTGAGAGGTGACCTAATTGGGGTGTTTATAAATGTTGAAAGGAATCGATAGTGTAGATAAAGAGAAACCCTTTTCTCTGATGGAAGAATCAAAAAACAAGGGGGCATAATCTTAAAATTGGACCTTAGCATTGTGGGAAATTAGGAAGTAGTTTTTCACACAAAAGGTAGCAGAAATCTGGAATTCTTTCCCCCAAACCACACTTGCATCCCACTGCCCACCAAAAAAGGCTGTTGATACTAAGGGTAAATTGGAGCTTTCAAACTGAAGTCAATAGATTTTTGTTAGATAAGGGTATCAAAGGAAGGTAAATGGAGTTCAAGTATCAATCAGCTGCTGTTGTCGTCGGCTCATCCCTCAGTTCAAGGATGACGTCTACTAAAGGTCATGATTTTGTACCATGGTCTTCGTGTGAATGAACTGACCAATTCTTGACTCACAGGTCTTTAACCACATGGGGCAGGATCTGGAGTGCAGGATTTACTTCCTTTTCTTTACTTCTTTGGCACTGCTCTGCCTCCTCATTAAGATGTTGTGACTCAAAGAATGGTGCAGCTTTGATGGGCAAGTTGTCGCCATTTTGATCTGGTGATAGCAAGCTCCTGCCAATCATTATCAATGCTGCTGTTCTTCTAGGAGAGCTTCGGGGTGTCTCTGAAGTGTTTTCTTTGACATCCCCTGGAACGTTGGCCATTTGGGAGCTGAGAAAACAGGACTTAGCCAGGAAAATGCTTTTTGGCCATCCGGTCGCAGTGTCCAGTTCATGAAAGTTGATTTTGCAGGAGTTTTCTCTGAATGCTTGTAGAGCGGGCTTCTTGCCTCTCATACTCCCTGCTCTCACACACATGCTCTCGCCTCTCTCATCCTCCCCTCACACACACACTCACTCCTCTCACATACACACTCTCCCCTCACTCAAGCATACACTCTCCCCTCTCACACACACACACTCATACTCTCTCCTCTCACACATGCTCACACTCTCCCCTCTCACACACACACACTCATACTCTCTCCTCTCACACACGCTCACACTCTCCCCTCTCACACTCACACACTCATACTCTCTCCTCTCACACATGCTCCCTTCTCACACACTCTACTTTCACCTCTCACACATACACACTGTCCACTCTCTCTCTCACACACACACTCACACTCTCTGCCCTCTCACACTCACACTTTCCCCTCTCACACATGCACACTCACCCCTCTCACACACTCTCCCTTCTCACACACTCTCCCCTCTCTCACACACATGCACTGCCCTCACAAACACACACACCCCTCTCTCTCACATATACATACACACTCTTCCTTCATATACACACATTTCCGTCTCACACACACACTCGCACTCTCCCCTCTCTCACACACACAGTCACTCTCGCCTCTCACACTCTCCCCTCTCACACATACTCTCCCTTCTTGCACAGACACACTCTCCCCTCTCTCTCACACACACAGACACGCACATGTACACACACATACTCTCCCCTCTCACACACATGCTCACATTCTCACCTCACACACACATTCCCACAGTCTCCACTCTCTCACACATGCACTCTCTGCCCTCACACACATTCTCCCCTCTCTCTCACACACACACACACAGACACATGCACATTCCCCTCACAAACACATATGCACTCTCCCCTCTCACACATGCTCACACACTCCCTTCTCACACACATGCTACACTCACTCTCCCCTCACACATGTGCTCACATTCTCCCCCCTCATACACACGCTACATTCACACTCTTCCCTCTCATACACATGGTACACGCACTCTCCCCTCACACACGCGCTCACTCTCCCCTCTTATACACATGCTACACTCACACTCTCCCCTCTCATACACACGCTACACTCACACTCTCCCCTCTCATACACACGTTACACTCACACGCTCCCCTCTCACACACACGCCCACACTCTCCCCTCTCTCACACATGCACACACTCTGCCCTCACACACACACTCTCCCCTCTCTCATACACACACATAAACGCACTGTCCCCTCACAAACATATGCACACTCTCCCTTCACACACAAATACTCTCCCCTCACAAGCCCACACTCACTCTCTTGTCACAAAGTCACACTCTCCCCTCACAAACACACACTCTCCCCTCTCATACAAACTCTCCCCTCACATGCACACTAAATCTCCCCACCATGCACACACTTTCCACTCACACGCACACACTCTCCCCTAACTTGCACACAAACTCTCCTTCACATACAATCTCCTCTCTCACACACATTCTCCCCTCTCTCACGCACACTCTCCCCGCTCTCACACATATACTTTCCCCGCTCATACATGCTCACACAATCCCTTCTCACACAGATGCTCACACTCACTCTCCCCTCACACACACGCTCACACCCGCACTCTCCCCTCTTACACACACGCTCACACTCTCCCTTCACACACAAGCCCACACTCTGCCCTCACACGCACAGACACACTCACTCTCCCCTCACAAACACATACACATACCCTCCCTTCACAAACACATACACTCTCCCCTCTCTCTTTTACACACACACACACGCGCACTGTCCCCTCACAAACACATATGCACTCTCCCCTGACACACACACTCACTCTCCCCTCACAAACACACACATATACTCTCCCCTCACACACACTTTCCCCTCACACAAACTCTCCCCTCTCTCTCACACACACTGTCCCCTCTCTCACACACACTCCTCTCTCTCACACACACGCGCACACTCTTTCCCTCTCCCACATGCTCACTCTCCCCTCTCACACACACTCACACACTCCCTTCTCATACACTTGCTCACACCCTCTCCTCTCACACACACTCACACTCTCCCCTTTCACACACACTCTCCCCTCTCACACACCCTCATATTCTCCCCTCGCACACTCTCCCTTCTCTCACATACACACTCTCTCCCTTCACACACACACACACCCCTCTCACACACACGCTCACACTCTCCCCTCCCACACACTCTCCCCTCCCAAACATATGCTCACACTCTCCCCTCTCACATACATGCTCACACTCTTCCCTCTCACAGACATGCTCACTCTCCCCTCTCACACACAGACTTGCTTCTCACACACACACTCTCACTCTTGCCTCTCACACTCTCCCCTCACACACACATGTGCACACTCTCCCCCTCACACACACACGCTCTTGAAGGGGGAGGTGAAAGGGTTAAAAACCAAATACAATGGACAAAGAGGTAGCTTTTGATGAACCACAAGTCATACTCTGGACCAGATAAGAGGTCAAGATCTGCATGTATATATTGAATAGGAGTGGATAATATAATCATGTATGAGTGTCTCGAAGATAATAGGATAGAACTAATTATGTGTGTAAACGACTGGGTCTTGTAATGAGGTTCAAGCATGTAGACGTTGATTACTGGTGGATGCAAATAGAGTAAGATAAGGGAAAAGTATAATTGCAAGAAAACGTAGCCATTCAGGGAGCTTGTACCCATCTTGTATGGATACAGTCTCCCCTGCATGCTTAAATAAAACCGGTGAAAGAAGCTGGAGTCTCGTGTGGTTGCTGTGGGTTTGGAGGGTGCTTGAACTCCCTTTCATGCACACTCCCCTCACACACACTCTCCCCTTTCTCACACAGACGCTCACAGTCTCCCCTTTTATGCCCTCACACTCATCTTTCACTCACACACACATACACTCTCCCCTCCATGCATACACTCTCACCTTTCTCTCACACACACTTTCCCCTCACATGCACACAAACTATCCTCTCCCACGCACACACTCTCCCTCTCACACATCTTTACACTCCCCCCTCTCTCACACACACATTCACACTCTCGCCTCACACACTCATTCTTCCCTCACACATACACGTGCAGACTCTACCCTCACACACACATTCCCCTCTCACACACCCAAACTCTCCCCTCTCATACACACATATTCTCCCCTCACACGCACAATCGCTCTCCCCTCACACGCACATACTGTTCCCTTACATGCACACACTCTCCTCTCACACACACACATACACACACACACACACACACACATTCCCCTCATGCATACACACATACATTCTCCCCTCACACACACACACGCGCTCTCCCCTTACAGACACACACTCTCTCCTCGCACATGCACGCTCGCACACACTCTCCCCTTAGACACACTCAAACTCTGGGGATACAGGTTCAAATTTCAACATGGCTGGTGAATTTAAATTCCATGAATTATTAATTAATAAGTTAATGAAATTGAAAGCTAGTCTCGGTAATGTTGGCCATGAAATTATCATCGATTGTCATAAAAACCCATCATGTTCACTAATGCCCTTTAGGGAAGGAAATCTTCCATCCTTATCTGGTCAGGCCTACATGTGACCCAGAGCAATATAGTCTTCACCAATCTACCTGTCGCAGATGACATGACAGTATTGGCAGGAGTAACTACCACGCAGTCCTTGTGGAGTCCCATCTTAACGCTGAAGATATTGTCTATCTGTGGCATTACCTCATAAATGGGATAGATTCAAAACAGATCTAGCAATTCAAAACTGAGCATCAATGAGGTGCTGTGTGCCATCAACAGCAGCAGAATAGTATTCAACTACAATCTCTAACCTGGCATATCCATCTCTATGGCATTACGCTCAAGCCAAGGCATCAATCCTGGTTCACTGAAGAGTGCAGGGGAGCATGTTAGGAGCAGCACCAGCATTACTTAAAATAGAGGTGGGGGGGTTGTTAACCCAGTGAAGCTACAACACAGGACTACTTGCCTGCCAAAATATGGAATCAGCATGCAATAGACAGAGCTAAGCAATCCCACAACCAACAGTTAGACCAAAGCATGGGCCCCAGCTATGCCTGTCTCTTTATGGGGTATGTGGAACATTCCTTGTTCCAGTCCTACTCCAGCCCCCTTCCACAAGTCTTTCTCCGGTACATCGATGATTACTTCGGTGCTGCTTCATGCTCTCGTCGGGACTTGGAAAAATTTATTAAGTTTGCTTCCAATCTCCACCCCTCCATCATTTTCACGTGGTCCATCTCTGACACTTCCTTTCCCTTCCTTGACCTCTGTCTCAATCTCTGGTGATAGACTGTCCACCAATATCCATTACAAGCCTACCGACTCCCACAGCTACCTCGACTACAGCTCCTCACACCCCGCTTCCTGTAAGAACTCCATCCCATTCTCTCAGTTCCTTCGCCTCCGTCGCATCTGTTCTGATGATGCTACCTTCAAAAACAGTTCCTCTGACATGTCCTCCTTCTTCTTTAACTGAGGTTTTCCACCCACGGTCGTTGACAGGGTCCTCAACCGTGTCTGGCCCATCTCCCGCGCATCCGCCCTCATGCCTTCTCCTCCCTCCCAGAAACATGATAGTGTCCCCCTTGTCCTCACTTATCACTCCACTAGCCTCCGCATTCAAAGGATCATCCTCCGCCATTTCCGCCAACTCCAGCATGATGCCACCACCAAACACATCTTCCCCTCACCCCCCCGGCGGCATTCCGTAGGGATCGTTCCCTCCGGGACACCCTGGTCCACTTCTCCATCACCCCCTACTCCTCAACCCCCACCTATGGCACCTCCCCATGCCCATGCAAAAGATGCAACACCTGCCCCTTCACTTCCTCTCTCCTCACCATCCAAGGGCCCAAACACTTCTTTCAAGTGAAGCAGCATTTCACTTAGTCTACCGCATTCGTTGCTCCCAATGCGGTCTCCTCTACATTGGAGAGATCAAACGTAAACTAGGCGACCGCTTTGCAGAACACCTGCGGTCTGTCTGCAAGAATGACCCAAACCTCCCTGTCGCTTACCATTTTAACACTCCACCCTGCTCTCTTGCCCACATGTCTGTCCTTGGCTTGCTGCATCGTTCCAGTGAAGCTCAACGCAAACTGGAAGAACAGCACCTCATCTTCTGACTAGGCACTTTACAGCCTTCCGGACTGAATATTGAATTCAACAACTTTAGGTCTTGAACTCCCTCCTCCATCCCCACCCCCTTCCTTTTGTTTTTTCCAATAATTTATATAGATTTTTCTTTTCCCACCTATTTCCATTATTTTTAAATCTTTTATGCCCCCCACCCTCACTAGAGCTATACCTTGAGTGCCCTACCATCCATTCTTAATTAGCACATTCATTTAGATAATATCACCTTCAACACCTCTGTGTTCTTTTGTCTGTGACATCTTTTGATTATCTGCTCCTATCACTGCTTGCTTGTCCCTACAACCACACCACCCCCCTCCACTTCTCTCCCCCCACCCAACACCTCCTCCCCCCAACCCCCCCCCCACCCCCCACCTTAAACCAGCTTATATTTCACCCCTCTCCTTGGATTCACCCAGTTCTGCTGAAGGGTCATGAGGACTCGAAATGTCAACTCTTTTCTTCTCCACCGATGCTGCCAGACCTGCTGAGTTTTTCCAGGTAATTCTGTTTTTGAGTTAGACCAAAGCTCTGTTGTACTGCCACATCCAGTTGTGAATGGTGGTGGACAATTAAACTACTAACTGAAGGAGGAAACTCCACAAATATCCCCATCCTCAATGAAAGAGCCCAGAACTTCAGTATGAAAGACAAGGTGAAGCATTCGCAACCATCTTCAACAAGATGATCCTGGCAGTAGTAATAAAGACTTGTGCTCCAGAATTAGCCACGGCCTTAGCCATGGTGTTCCAGTAAAGTCACAAGGCTGGCATCTACAACAATGTGGAAAAGTGCTCAGATATGTCCTGTGCATAAAAAGCAGGACAAATCAATCAGGCCAACTACTAGCCCATTGGTCTACTCTCGATCATCAGCAAAGCGATGGAAGGTGTCATTGACAGTGCTACCAAGCAGCACTTACACCCCAATTAGCTGCTCACTGCTGCTCAATTTGGATTCTGCCAGGGCCACCCAGCTCCACACCTCATTACAGCCTTGGTTCAAAAATGGGACAAAAGAGCTGAACTCAAGAGGTGAGGTGAGTGACTGCCCTTGATATCAAGGCAGTATTTGACACAGTGTAGCATCAAGGCTTAGGCATAGCAGTTCTTCCAGTCCCATGCAGGACAATGGGCAGCAAGACTCCACCACAAACCTCGGTCCGTCACTACCTCTTTTGTTCCAGCCCAGGTAGTGTCCTGCTCTTGGAGGTCCTCCTTAAATGTATTTTGCTAAGTTATCTTTGGTTGTCCCATTCTTCTTCCTCATCCAGTGGGGTCCATTACACTGGCACACTGGCGGGATGTACATCCAGGAATCAAACTATACGTCCTGCCAGCCTCAGTTGTTTCTTTGTCAAGGTGTCCCCAGGCATGCCTGACCAGTCCTCTTTAGCACTTGTTGGTTTTTGATGTTGCCTCTCCATTTGATGCCCAGGATTTTACGTAGGCAGCGCTGGTGAAAGACGTCCAACTTCTGTGGCACCTTTGCTGTTTTCTTCCATGTCTTGCTGGTATAGATTGTAGTTTTGTAATATCAAGAAATCCTAGCAAAATTGGCAATTGGGAGAAAACTCTCCACCGGTTGAAGTCATGCCTAGCACAAAGGAAGATGGTTGTGGTTGTTAGAAGCCAATCTTCTCAGTCCCAGGGCATTGTTGCAGGAGTTCTTCAGGATAGTGTCCTAGGCCCAACTTAGGTCAGCTGCTTCATTAATGACCATTCCTCCATCATAAGGCCAGAAGTGGGAACATTTCCTGATAATTGCACAATGTTCAGTCGCATTCACAACTCCTCAGATACTGAAGCAGTTCATGTTCATATGCTGCCAAACCTGGACAATATTCAGGCTTGGGCTGATAAGTGGCAACATCTGCAGTTCACAAGTGCCAGGCAATGGCACAACAGAGAATCTAACCAAATCAAAAATACCTGGAAAAACTCAGCTGGTCTGACAGCGTCTGCAGAGAGGGATACAGTTGACGTTTTGAGTCCATATGACCCTTCATCAGATCTAAGACACAAAGAAATGAGATGAAATATAAGCTGGTAGAAGGGGGCGGGACAGGAGAGCTCGATAGGGCGCCAGTGATAGGTGGAGGCCAAGAAGACACTGCCAAAGATGTCATAGGCAAAAGGGTGTTGACGGTGGTGATATTATCTAAAGGATGTGTTAATGGAGATATTAAGGGAAGCATACTAGTGGCAGATGGTCCTAGTGCGGGTGGGATGGGGGGAAGGGATCGAAATGGGCTAAAAGATGGAGATGAAACAATAGATCGGAATAAATTTAAAAATCGGAGGGAAAAGAAAGAAATATAGTTGTAAAATAATTATAAATTATTGGATAAAGGGAGATCAGAAAGGGGGTGGGGATGGAGGAGAGAGTTCATGATCTGAAATTGTTGAACTCAATATTAAGTCCGGAAGACTGTAAAGTGCCTAGTCGGAAGATGAGGTGCTGTTCCTCCAGTTTGCGTTGAGCTTCACTGGAACAGTGCAGCAGGCCAAGGACGGACATGTGGGCATGAGAGCAAGGTGGTGTGTTGAAATGGCAAGCGACAGGAAGGTCTGGGTCATGCTGAAACGTTAACTGTAACCCTCTCCGCAGATGCTGTCAGACCTGCTGAGTTTTTCCAGGTATTTTTGTTTTTGTTCTAGATTTCCAGCATCCGCAGTATTTTGCTTTTATCTTAGAGAATCTAACCATATCCCCTTGACAGTGAATTGCATTGCCATCATTAAATCCCCCACTATCATCATCCTGGGGTTACCATTGACCAGAAACTGAACTGGACCAGCCACATAAATACTGTGACTACGAGAGGAGGTCAGAGGCTGGGAATTCTGAGGTGAGTAACTCACCTTTTGCCCCAAAATCTATCTACCATCTACATGGCACAGGTCAGGAGTATGATGGAATACTCTCCATTTGCCTGGATGAGTGCAGCTCCAACAACACTCAAGAAGCTCGATACCATCCAGAACAAAGCAGCCCGCTTGATTGCTACTCCGTCCATCACCTTAAACATTCAGTCCATCCACCACAGATACACAATGTGTACCATATACAATATGTACTGCAGCTCTCACCAAACCTCCTTCTTTAGCACTTCCAAACCAATGACTTCTACCACCTAGAAAGCCAAGGGTAACAGACGCATGGGAAATCACCGCCTGCAAGTTCTCCTCCGAGCCATACACGATCTTGATTTGGAACTATATTCATGTTCCTTCAGTGACACTGGACCAAAATCCTGGAACTTCCTTAACAGCACTTAACAATTGGTGTACTTGCACCAGATGGACTTCAGTGGTTAAAGAAGCCAGCTCATCACTGCCTCCTCAGGGGCAACTAGGGATGGGCAATAAATGTTGGCCTTGGCGGTGGCACCCACATCCCATGAATTTTTAAAAATCCAACCTTCCTGCCTTTTCTTGATGATATTCACTAATGATCTTTACTCCACCACCAACCTGAGAGCTTCTTTGCTGCTCTTGTGTTCTAGCCAACTGTCCTGCTTCATCCTCCTCCAGAACTACATTTCACAACTTTCTAAACTTTGGATGTCTGCTTTTCCCAAGGTCCATGCTTCAGCCCTATACAACAAGGCACTCCAAATCGCAGTTTTGACAATTATTTTCCTAAGATCTCTATTCATTCCTGTGCTTTAGCAAATCTTTATGTTTGGAGAATGCTATTCAAGCTTTGGATTTCTTTAGGCCTTCAGATGTCCCCCGCTACTTTAGTCACTTCTTTAAATATGATGCCAAAAAACTGCTGTGCTGTAAAACCATATATGAAATTTTAAAAAGTGATGGTCCTTGAAGGGACAACGGCGAACGTAATTTATAAAGCGTTTTCAGGAGAGATTTTCCTTCACAATATTATTGCTTAGACATTGGGCAAAATGTCTCTGAGCCACCAACCAATCAGAGACCGACACTCCGCCCAGTGCTGCACCGACCAATCCAAAGTCACTTTCCAACATAACTGGCCAATCACCTCGCAGCCTCTCAGATAGCCAATGGGCAGGCACGCTAGGATCCGGCGCAATCCGGTCAGAGCCGGCCCGCTCCCGTCAGGGCGGAACCGGATCCGGCGGCGGAAATGGCGCGGGGGGAAGCCTGGTGACTAGGCCCGAAAGACGGAGAGACGCAGCGACAGACAGTCGCCCAACCCCGCCCTCGCTCGGTTAAAGGGGCTGCGCTGGATGCTCGGAGCATGAGCCGGACGGGGAGGAGATTGCAGTATAACTATGGTGAGTGTGGCTCCTCTCAGCCTCGTCCGGTTCCCTCTACCCTAGCTGCGGTAGTGAGCCTGAGCCTGGCTGAGGAGAGGGCAAGGCTGCTCTCCTGCTGTGGGCCTCGGCTGGGAGAGATTTTGCTGCTCTGCAGAGAGCCCCTTATGCAATCGGCGGGGTTCCATCTCTCCGGGATAGTGGTGACCTGTTCTCATCTCTCTGCATCAAGAGAGTGCAGTTGGGGGTCATTATTATCCCACCTTCTGTGTAACCCTGTGCTGGCATCCTCTGGGATAGTATATGGCCTTTGCTGTGCCACTGTCCACAGACTTGATTGGATGCCAGGGACATAAGACTAGGAGACCGTTCAGGCCCTCAAAACTGTCCTGTCACCCACTGGCTGACCTGCGTTTTAACACTCTACCTGCCTTGGTTCCATATCCCTGTCCCGACAAAACACGAGCTTGCTGTGTGCAGGTCCATATACTATCATTCTCTGCTGCAGCATTCCTGAGTGACCCTTTGAATCATACATTGCTTGAGATTGTGGCCCTCAACAAGAAGTTAGCGTGCTACATCACAGACCCTGATGACATTGCTCCTGTGATCTGCACTTGACTGCAGATATAGCTCAGGAATTTGGTAAGGTGCATGGATGATCAAGTAACAAGATGGATTGACAGTTGTCATGCCCAAAGGCAGCTGAGATGGATAATTATTTGGCAAGCTTTATGTTTATATCTGGGATATAAATGGAAGATGTTATAGACTTAGTAAATTCAAAAAATGAAGTGATTTCTGTGACCAGAATGATACCATATACATTATACAGGCAACACGGTTTGAAAATGGGGTAGAGCTGCTGCATCCAGAAAATGGTCCCATATATCCCAAATCTGGTCATAGACACCTGAGTCATTCTGCATTTTATGCAGAAATGTATGTAGACATTTCTTGGACACATTTGTGCTATTTCTGGACATATGAAAAGATGGGCAGAAAAAGACCAACTGGTCCATTAAGTCTGTTGGGGACACCATTGTCCCCATCCACTAGCAGTAAAGTAATCTCCTGGTAGTGACCAAAATATATGTTTTTTTAAAAACATGGCCAGTTTTGGTGGAAAATATTTGGGAAATTATATTACCCACCACCTTGCCTTTTGTGCACTGTGATATCAGACTCCTCCATCAACTTGTCCAGCTCCCTTTTTGATGTTTGTGCAATGGATGAAGGTTTGCTTCAATCTGGCAACATATTCCAAAGTTCAATAATCATTTGGAAACAAAATTCTGACGTCTAACCTAGTTCTTGTGCTTGCATAACTTGTATGAATGGAATCATGGAAAATTGCTGCGGAGGAAGACCATTTGGCCCATCATTCACAGCTGATTTTTCATGATCGGTACAGGCTTAGTTCCACATCGTTGCTTTTTGTAATCCTGTAAGTTCCTCATGCTTAAGTACCTGTTCAGCTCCGTTTTCAAATTAATTATGGAATTTGTTTTCACCACCTTTTTAAGTAAAGTGTTTCAGATTTCAACAAATGAAAACGTGTTTCTTCAACTCCCCTCTAGATCTTTAGCCCATGATTTTAAATCCATGACCTCTAGTTATTGCCCCACTTGCCAGAGGAAATGGCTTTTCTCTATCAAAGCCTCTCATCAACATGTTCCCTCATTCTCCCTAATTTACCTATCCCAAATAATTGTTTCATGTCTGCTAAAACTAATCACTATTGCAGGATCATCTCGGAATGCAAAGGTAGACCCCGGCTTCTTTTCTCTACTGCTAACTGTCGTCTTAAACACCTGTCTCCACCACCCTCTCCTCAAACAATAAGTGCGAGGAGTCAACGGTGGTCTTTGTTACTAGAATCCAGAGCATCACTCAGCTGCTTCTGTGTCCCTCCATTCCACTAGCCCAAGCCAAAGTTTTCCCCCACCAGGGCCCTGAACCCTCATCTTTCTCTAGTTTCTCTCCCATTTACCCATGTGCCTTTTCTGAACTTATCCATGAGATTCAACATTGCTCTCCCAATCCTATTCCCACTAAACTGTTGATCACCCAATTGCCCTCCCTGTCCACTTGTTAGCTGATATTGTTAATGGTTATCTACACGCATTGTCCCTTTCTCCTTTAAATCTGCAATCATCACTCCTCTCCTCCAAAAAACAATCCTTGACCCCACTATTCTTGCAAACTACCACCTTATCGCCAACCTTCCATTCTTCTTCAAAGTCCTTGAACATGTTATCACCTCTCAAAACTGTTCCCATCTTTCCTAGAAATCCATGTTTGAATCCCTCCAATCAGGTTTCTTTCCTTGTTACGGTACCAAAATAGCTCTTATCAAAGTTACAAGTGACATCCTATGTGACTAGCACGAAAGTAAACTATCCCTTGTCCTTCTCGACCTCTCCGCAGACTTTGACACAGTTGATCACCTCCTTCCAACACCTCTCCACTGTCGTCCAACTGGTTGGGATTCCTCATCTGGTTCTATTCTTGCCTATTGTAGCCAGGATATCACTTGCAATGGCTTCACTTCCAGCTTCTGTACTGTTAACTCTGGTATCCCCCAAGGATCTATTATTGACCCTGTTTCTCATCTACATGATCATCTGTGGTGACATCTTCCAAAAGCACATTGTTTGTTTTCACATGTAATTTGATGACACCCAGCTCTTCCTCATCACCATCTCCCTGGGTTGTTCACTGCTGCTAAATTATCAGACTGCTTACCCAACATCCAGTACTGCATGTGCAGAAATTTCTTCCAGTTAAGTATTGGGAAAGCAGAAGCCATTGTTTTCAGTCTCACTGCAAATTCTGGTTCCTAACTATTGACTCTATCCCTGCTCCTGGCAATAGGTTGAGACTAACCAGTCTGCTGGTGTCATATTTGACCTGGAGATGAGCTTCTGTTTGTGCCATAATTAAGATTACCTATTTTGACCTCCATAAAATTCATCCCTGTCTCAGTCACACCTGCTGAAACTTAACTTGTCTATGTTACTTCTAAACTTAACTATTTCAGTGCACTCCTGGCTGGCCTACCACACTTAACCCTCTATAAACTTGAGGCTGTCGAAAACTCCACTGCCGTGCTTAGCTTGCACCAAATCCCATTCACCTATCACCCCTGTATTTGCTGACCCACATAGCCTTCTGGTCAAACAACGTCTTGATTTTAAAATTTTCATCTTTGTTTTCAAATCCCTCCATGACCTAACCCTCCTTACCTCTGTAATCTCTTAGCCCTACAAACTTCTGCGATATCTGTGCTCATCTAATTCTAACCTCTTGAGTATTCTCACTTTTAATTGCACCACCATTGGTTGTGTGCCAGCGGTTGTCTAGGCTCTAAGTTCTGGAATTCCCTTGCTGCCTCTCTACCTCTCTTTCCTCCTTTAAGATACTCCTTAAAACCTAACTCTTTGATCAAGCTTTTGACCACTTGACCAAATAGCTTCTTATGTGGTTCAGTGTCAGTTTTGTTTTATAATGCTCCTGTGACACGCCTTGGGATATTTTATGTTAAAGACACTTTATAAATATAAGTTGTTGATATATACACAGTCCAAGCTCTTCAACAAGGCTTTCTGAAGCCTGTTTTCTTTTTTTTTGGAATAAAGAGACCTGGGAGATCTCAGCCTGTTGTCATAGTGAAGGTTTTAGATCAGGGCTGGATTTTGGCTACCAAGCTGGTATTTGAGTCTGGAAACTTCCCAACTCGCCAACCTGCCTTGGTTGACAGTGCCCCAATAGACAGTTTCAGCTCTGGGCAGGGGTTGGGTAGGATGAAGTCAAGCCCCAGAAGCAGAGTGTAGGTGGCCACTTGGGCGAGTGGGTGCAGAGATGGGCTGATTAGATGGCCTGCCTCAGTTCTGTGGGACTTAATCCCAGTTGTTAGATTTTAAGCCCTCTAGCCCTCATCCTGCACGCCCTCTTAACTCCCACCCATCCCCACGGCCCCTTATATCATCCATGCCAATTCTTGCCCCCCCACTACTCCTCATAGTCTGCATACTGTACATGCTACCTCATGCCCATTCATCACCAGGGGTGGCTCAGTACTGACTGAGCTGGCTGAGCCCTAAAGGACATAGCTGCTATACTGGGCCTGTGGCAGGTGGTGAGGGAACCAACAAGAGGGAAAAACCTGCTTGACCTCATCCTTGCCGACCTACCTGCTGATGCATCTGTCCATGACAGTATTAGTCAGAGTGACCGCTGTGCAGCCCTTGTGGATACGACATCCTATCTTCACATTGAGGATGTCCTCCATCTGTGATATGGCACTACCACTGTGTTATGTGGGATAGATGTCAAACAGATCTAGCAACTCAAAACTGGGCATCCATAAGGCACTGGGCCATCAGTAGCAGAATTATATACAATTCTGTAAATTCATGGCCCAGCATCTCTCCCACTCTACCATTATCATCAAACTGGGGGATCAAACCTGGTTCAATGAAGATTGCAGGAATGTATACCAGGAGCAGCAGCAGGCATGCCTGAAAATGAGCTGTCAACCTGTTGAAGCTATAACACATGGTTACTTGCATGCCAAACAGTGGCAGCAGCATGTGTTAGACGGAGCTAAGCAACCCCACAACCAATGGATCAGACCTAAGGCCTGCAGTCATGGGTAATTAAGCAACTAACAGGAGGAGGAGGCTCCACAAATATCCCATCTTCAATGATGGTGGAGCCCAGAAGAGCAGTGCAAAAGACAAGGCTGAAGCATTTGCAATCTTGAGCAACATACCTGGGCAGTTTTCCACATTGCCGTATAAATGTCAGTGTTGTAGCTATACTGGGACAGCTTGGCTAAGTGTGTAGCTAGCTCTGGAGCGCAAGTCTTCAGCACTATTGCTGGAATATTGTCAGGGCCCATAGCCTTTGTAGTGTCCAGTGCACTCAGCACTGCCAAGTGGAATGATCATTCGGCCTCTTCCTGAGGTCCCCAGCATCTCAAATGCCATTCTTCGGTCAGTTTGATTCACTCCACATGATATCAAGAAACGGCTGACTGCACTGGATACTGCAAAGGCTGTGGGCCCTGACAATATTCCAGCAATAGTGCTAAAGACTTGTCCTCCAGAGCTAGCTACACACTTAGCCAAGCTGTCCCAGTACAGCTACTACACTGGCATTTATATGGCAATGTGGAAAACTGCCCAGATATGTCCTGCCTACAAAAAGCAGGACAAATCCAACCTGACCAGTTATAGATCGAATAGTCTACTCTTGATCATCAGTAAAGTGGTGGAAGGGGTCTTCGGCGCTATCAAGCAGCACCTGCTCAGCAATAACCTCTCTGATGCTCAGTTTGGGTTCCGCCAGAGCCACTCAGCTCCTGACCTCATTGCAACCTTAGTGCAAACATGGACAAAAGAGCTGAACTCAGAGTGAGGTGAGAGTGACTGCCCTTAACATCAAGACAGCATTTGACAGAGTGTGACATTAAGGAGCCCCAGCAAAACTGGAGTCAATGGAAATCAAGGGGAAAACTCTCCACTGGTTGGAATTATACCTAGCACTTTGAAGATGGTTGTGGTTGTTAGAGGTCAGTCATCTCTGTTCCAGGGCATCACAGCAGGAGTTCCTCAGGGTAGTGTCCTAGGTCCAACCACCTTCAGCTGCTTCATCAATGACCTTCCCTCCATCATAAGATCAGAAGTGAGGATGTTTGCTGATGATTGCACAATGTTCACCATTCGCGACGACTCGGATACTGAAGCAGTCCAGGTGCATGTGCAGCAAGACTTAGACAACATTCAGGCTTGGGCTGATAAGTATCGGGGGGGTTTTACCATTGACCAGAAACAGGACTGGTCAAATAAATACTGTGGCTACAAGGGCAGGCCAGAGGCTAGGAATTCTGTAGCGAGTAACATTTCCCCCTGACTCCCCAAAGCCTGTCCACCATCCACAAGACAAGTCAGAAGTGTGATGGAATACTCTCCAATTATGAACAAGGAGCAGGCCATTCAGCCCTGCAAGCCTGCTCTGCCATTTAATAAGACCATGGCTAATCTAATTGTAACGTGAAATCTGCACCCCACCTACCCCCGATAACCTATCACCCCCCTTGCTTGCCATGATACAAACATATGAACAAATTGCCTGGATGAGTGCAGCTCCAACACTAAAGAAGCTCAACACCATCCAGGACAAAGCCCGCTTGATTGCCACCCCTTCCATCACTGACACACAGTGGCAGCAATACATGCATCTACAAGATGCATTGCTGCTACTCACCAAGGCTCCTTTGACAGCAGCTTCCAAACCTGTGGCCTCTATCACCTAAAAGGACAAGGGCAGCAGATGCATGGGAGCACCACCAGTAAGTTCCTGTCGAAGCCACACACCAACCTAACTTGGCACTATTTGCTGTTCATTCACTGTTGCTGGGTTAAAATCCTGGAACTCCCTCCCTAACAGCAATGTGTGTGTAGCTACACCACATGGACTGCAGTGATTCAAGAAGGTAGCTCACCATCACCTTGAGATTCAGTTAAGGATAGGCAATAAAAATGCTGGCCTAGCCAGTGATGACTACGTCTTATGATAGTACTTTTCAAATATTCAATGTACATAACCAATGGACCATATGATAACAATGGCAAGTGTGGAACTGCTGAGGAGGAAGAGAAAACCCACTCAAATCTTCAGAGAGAAGAAAATTGCTATTCCTACAAAACTGCAAAAGTGTCAACCAGACAGATCATTAAAGCAACATAGGCATCAAACACTTCACACCTTCTAATCTTGTCCAAATAAACATTGATACATTGACAAAAGAGGTCACAGAAGACTTCAGTTGTCAAAACAACCATCTCCTGAGCTAATGCTTTTAACCTACTGCATCAGTGGATTGGGCCAGATCGAGAGTGCATGGTATGGTCACGCAACACGCACTCTTAACCTGTGACAGGGAAAATTAGGGGTTGCAGGAAAAGGAGGCAGGGATTGTGGAATAGAATCCCACCTGCTGTTTTCTAATAGCTCTGATACGTTCTGACTCTGTCAAAATCTGGACCCAGGTGTTAACCTAGCAGTTGCCTATTCAACATTATGTGGGGTGTCTAATCTGTTAGTTGAGGGGACTAGAATTGGACCCCATATTTCTGACGGGACTAAATTTTTGAATAGGCACACCATGATGCTTTGTTTTATGTTGCATTGACCGAGCTATACATCTTAATTTCTGTTTGCCGTTGCTATCGGTACTTGTAATGGATCAGTAGAGACTTGTGCACGATACCATGAAAGTCTCTTCCTACTCAACAGACTCTAATTCAGATCCCGGCATGATACACACGTGTGCTCACGATTGTCCTATACTATAAACATGCATCATACTACGTTTATCACCTGTGAGCTACAGGCCCATTTCCCCTATAGATCTAGATCAAATTGTAATCAAGGGTCCTGACACCAGCAGTTAGTTCTTCATGTCCAGACAGCCACATTGCATTCATCCAGTTCATTCCTGTATATCAACAATACATTGTAATGTGTATTGCAAAGAATAATGCCAACACCAACACTTCCCTGTGGGGGCCTCCATGCGGATCTGCTCCCTTTAATGACAGCTGTGAACTTGCAACCAAGTCCCTATCCTTCTGAAAAATTTTACAAATATCCGGTGTTCACATACTTGCAGGGTATCTTCCTCCAATTGCTAGTTACTTGTTTGAATAATTCAACCAGATTGGCAAGACATGATAAAAGCAAAAAACTGTGGATGCTGGAAATCCAAAACAAAAATGCCTGGAAAAACACAGCAGGTCTGACAGCTTCTGTGGGGAGGAATACAGTTAACGTTTCGAGTCCATATGACTCTTCAACAGAACTAAGGAAAAATAGAAAAGAGGTGAAATATAAGCTGGTTTAAAGGAGGGGTTTGGGGTGGGGGGGGGCGGGGCGGGGGATGGGGATGGGGTGGGACAGGTAGAGCTGGATAGAGATAACCAAAAGATGTCATACACAAAAGGACAAAGAGGTGTTGAAGCTGGTGATATTATCTAAGGAATGTGATGATAAAGGTACAGTTAGCTCTAGTGGGGGTGGGGTGGAGGGAAGGAATCGAAATAGGCTAAAAGGCAGGGATAAAACAATGGATGGAAATATATTTAAAAATAGTGGAAATAGGTGGGAAAAGAAAAATCTATATAAATTATTGGAAGAAAGAGGGTGGGGATGGAGGACAGAGTTCATGATCTAAAATTGTTGAACTCAATATTCAGTCCGGAAGGCTGTAGAGTGCCTAGTCGGAAGATGAAGTGCTGTTCCTCCAGTTTGCGTTGAGATTCACTGGAACAATGCAGCAAGCCAAGGACAGACATGTGGGCAAGAGAGCAGGGTGGAGTGTTGAAATGGCAAGCGACAGGGAGGTCTGGGTGATGCTAGTGGACAGACCGAAGGTGTTCTGCAAAGCGGTCACCCAGTTTACGTTTCGTCTCTCCAATGTAGAGGAGACCGCATTAGGAGCAGAGAATTCAGTAGACTAAATTGAGAGAAGTGCAAATGAAATGCTGCTTCACTTGAAAGGAGTGGGCCCTTGGATGGTAAGGAGAGGGGAAGTAAAGGGGCAGGTGTTGTACCTTCTGCGGTTGTATGGGAAGGTGCTGTGGGAGGGGGTTGAGGTGTAGGGGGTGATGGAGGAGTGGACCAGGGTGTCCCAGAGGGAACGATCTGTTCTGATGATGCCTCTTTCAAAAACAGTTCCTCTGACATGTCTTCTTTCTTCCTTGACCGAGGTTTTCCATCCATGGTGGTTGACAGGGCCCTCAACCGTGTCCGGCCCATCTCCTGCGCATCCGCTCTCCCTCCCAGAACCATGATAGGGTCCGCCCTGTCCTCATTTATCACCCCACCAGCCTCCGCATTCAAAGAATCATCGTCCGCCATTTCCACCAACTCCAGCATGATGCCACCACCAAACACATCTTCCCTTCACCCCCCCCGGCAGCATTCCGTAGGGATCGTTCCCTCCGGGACACCCTGGTCCACTCCTCCCTCACCCCCTGCATCTCAACCCCCTCCCACGGCACCTTTCCATGCAACCGCAGAAGGTGCAACACCTGCCCCTTTACTTCCCCTCTCTTCACCGTCCAAGGGCCCAAACACTCCTTTCAAGTGAAGCAGCGTTTCACTTGCACTTCCCTCAATTTAGTCTACTGCATTCTCTGCTCCCAATGCGGTTTCCTCTACATTGGAGAGACCAATCGCAGACTGGGTGACCGCTTTGCGGAACACCTTCGGTCTGTCCGCAAGCATGACCCAGACCTCCCTGTCGCTTGTCATTTCAACACTCCACCCTGCTCCTCTCATGCCCACATGTCCGTTCTTGGCCTGATGCATTGTTCCAGTGAAGCTCAACGCAAACTGGAGGAACAGCACCTCATCTTCCAACTAGGCACTTTACAGCCTTCTGGACTGAATATTGAGTTCAACAATTTTAGATCATGAACTCTCTCCTCCATCCCCACCCCCTTTCTGATCCCCCGTTTTTCCAATAATTTATATAGATTTTTCTTTTCCCACCTATTTCCATTATTTTTAAATGTATTTCCATCCATTGTTTTATCTCTGCCTTTTTGTCTATTTTGATCCCTTCCCCCCACCCCACCCCCACTAGGGCTATCTGTACCTTTATTATCACATTCTTTAGAGAATATCACCAGCTTCAACACCTTTGTCCTTTTGTCTATGACATCTTTTGGTTATCTCCACCTATCACTGACCCTCTATCCAGCTCTACCTGTCCCCCCCCCACCCGCCTTAAACCAGCTTATATTTCACCTCTTTTCTATTTTTCCTTAGTTCTGTTGAAGAGTCATACGGACTCGAAACGTTAACTGTGTTCCTCTCCACAGATGCTGTCAGACCTGCTAAGTTTTTCCAGGTATTTTTGTTTTTGTTTTGGCAAGACATGATCTTCTCCATAAGCCATGTTCTGTGCATGTCTTCCATGTCAATGTGGTTGTATAGGGCAAGCCTAATGATCCACTGTGGCAACTTTCCTATTTCTGACGTCAAGCTAATAAGCCTATAATTTTGTGGTCTAATTTGTACTTTTTGAATGCCAGTGGAAAATTAGCTTCCCTGCAGTAATTGGTTCAGAGAAGTCTTTTGATCATTCCTATCAACTATATGAATAGGCAGCTGCCATTTATTTCATCATTCTCAGCTAGATGCTGTCCATGCTGGTAACTCAGTCTGATTTAAGACCCCTCATTCTCTCCCAAGATCAGAGCTTACATTTACTTCAACAATCTTAATGTCAGCTACAAAATGGTAATTGATCTCAGTCCACAGTAGAAAAGATTGGTGCAAAAGTTCACCTGAGCCTTCCCTGAAGAGTCAGCCTCCTATCTCTAAACATAACTGAACAGTTCAGTGCCCTTTCCAGTTCTTTAATTCTCATGCCTTATTCACCTTTTGATTTTGAATAGTTCATTGTGAATTCTGTTTATTTCACTTTTCCTCAGAACTTAAATTCATATAATTCACATTGCCATGTATTGGAAGTCATTCCTTTAGCCACTGTCTCTAGTGTTTATACAGTACTGTGCTTTTATTGTGGTGTTTCTGTCTGTTACTATATCCTTTAACATTCTGTCCTCTTCCCTGTCTTCATGCACTGGATTCATGTGTTGAATTCACATTTCCCACAGTCGACCTAGCACCAATGATATTTTTCTACATTTCCTATCTCTTGTCCCAGTTTTGGGAAAGATCCAATTGAGTTTAACTTGGATTACCAACTCTATGAACAAGATCCTATTGATGTGTAGGCTAATGCAGAGATGGGCCTGACAACCGCAGCGAATCAGCTAGCTACAATTTTAATACATTGTGCCTGACTGGCTGGGTATGTGCTATTTGTACTCTGCTTCCGTGGTTCCTTTTTAGTGTTGACGTAGATTCAAGTACTCGACAATTTGGTTTAAATTTACAGGCATTCATCCTGTGAAGCTCTGAAGCTGCTTGTTCTTATCTTGCCGTGGTTTGCCATAGTTTCAGCTGCCTTGAGCACAGTCAGCTGCTTGCCTCTTTGATCTACTAGCTGCTGGAATTGGGGTCTTTCTCTCCTATTATCCTGAATGTATTTTTCTTTGTTTCAGTTTTATCTCCATAAGTGTATTACTTGTAGAAATAAATTAAGAATGCAATGACCCACCTTTTGATTTGGTTCAATGCACTTGCTAAAGGAGGAATTAGACAGTGCTTGAAGTGGGCTATTTGGGTCTTGTGTCTCAGTGTTGTTTGGTGTTTTCACTTAGGTAGCAACTATTCAGCTTTTATTCCTGGTCTGAGTGCTTCTGCTTATGGTTTCTTTCTAAGGGACAAATAATCCATGTGTTATATGGCTGACCAAGAAGTAGCTTAACATACATTGCTATTGATGCAGCATTAGGTGGTAAGCTTGCTATGGTTTCTTTTGTTATGGTCTTTGGGTATCCTGTTTGGGCAGTGTCCTCTTGGAAGTGAGGGTGTTGAAGAAAAATTGAAAGTTAAGTTTGTCGTCAGCAAGATGGAAGAACTGTCCAGAAAGCACTGCAAGTAGTCCACTTAGTAAACCCATTATTAGCATCAGTTACTTTTAATTCACATGTAGCACATGTACTAAGCAAAACCCAGCTGAGAGGAGAACCATACTTGAACCAGTGAGCCATTTTGACATTTCCTTCACCAGAATAAGTGCATGTCATAAATGCACTTGTTTCAGTAGGTTCTACTTGGAACACTTTTAAAACCTAACAGATGCTGGCAGGGTGATTTTTTTTTTTCCAACACTTCCTACAGTTTCAGCAGTGAGTCTTTTTCAAACTTTACCTGAATTTTATACCCAACTAAAACAATAGTTGGGCAAAAAAGTATTGATGTAGCAAAAGATTTTGCACCAGACTTGAGCAGAGCATGTTAAAGCTGCATGCAGCCAAAAGGCAGCAACCATTAAAGTGACCCAGAATTGGAAGTAATTCTAGTGATGGGTTTGAGTTTAATGGGTATGCATAGTAAGTACAATATTATATTTGTACCTTTCTCCCTGGGCTGATCAAGCACATTGCTTTCTGCACATTGTTGCATTAAACAATGATCGGGGTAGGGAGTAGGTGTGGTAGTGGGAACTTGAGGTGTATTTGGACGGTAGTCTGCAATGTTGTCTTCTGTTATCATTGGGCGGTTGATGTCCAGATCCAAAACAGACTTTTAACTCAGTTTGTTTAACAAGGATTGTAGGCTAGGGAGAAGTGTTGATATCCAAGGAGGAAGCTATACATTGAGTCTAAGGGATGCATCAGAAGATGGGCATTTGGTCTGAATGGGATTGCTGTAGTTTTCTTCAGGCAGCGATTAAAGGATTTTGGAAACAGTTCAACTTGGTTGTGTCTCTCAGAATTGCTGTCTGTCCTAGGGCTTCTCATCTTTATGAAGGAAGCATGTTAACTGTCATTTTGATGGGTTGCAAATGGAAGAGAGGCAGAGTGCCATTGTCTGCAATTCAGACTACAAATAAAACTTTCAAACATTCTGAAAGCAAAGTTCTGCTTTTGGACTCGTAATCGTTTTTACTTGTGCAGTGAGTTTAGGGTATGCACCTTTCTCAGTCACAGAAAAAAGATCACCTGGCTGCTGGGGGCATTCATACATGGTTAGACCTTTCCATTGATTGACCTGCCAGCCAGTGCACCAGAGCTAGAAGGGAATCTCCAGATTTCCTCTGCCAGCACAACTCTTGGTTTGAACAATTCTGAGAACTTGTTTTTAAATACCATGTAGCCATGCTACATCCAACTACAGCTTAATAGTTTAAACTGGACACTAGAATTAAATAAATTTTGACCGCAAGAAGCTTTTGAGGGAACTGCAGCTTAATTCAGCTCCAACTCTGACTCTGGAATAGTGAAGACCTGTCATCCCTGCAGCTCATCAATGAAGGCAGTTTTTCCCAAAGGTTAGAAGAGGTTTTAGAAATGCTGTAGTGTGGTGAAATGAAATACATTTGCAGCATTAACGGTTACATGGTTAGCTGATAAAGTAGTAGAGACGCTCTTGATGGAAAGGACCTATGGTTTTGTATGTTGCCATGCCAATGTTGATCATGTTTCTAAGCCAAATTCAGTCAAAGGGGGAGAAAAAGTGCACCTAGAGTTTTGAATGTTGGCAGTTTTGCTGCCACCTCTGTCTGTGGTTAACAAAGGCATAACCAAAATAACGGTACTGACACCTTTTAGTTTAGGTACATGAGGGGTTAAAAACTAGGGACTCTCAAACTATATCCTAGTCTAACTCTAGCATTATGACAATCTAGTTGTTTTCTAGGTAGTTCAAGGAAGTGGGATGAACTACTTATTTCAAACATACAGATGTTGAGAATTTTCTTTCTGGTGCGCCTGAGAATTCCTTTAAAATTTAGCAAACAGTTAAATTCATGAAGCCCCATTAACTGTTTCAGGGATTGTTTATTAGTCAGTATTTGTTGAGTCAAGCAAGTTTGTGTCTGTCTGGAGATTTGGAATTTCTGAAGAGCTAAAATTAGTTAAGAACACCATGAGTTAGTAAGATGAACTGTGAAAATGTTAAGTTTCTGAAATTCCATTCCTTTACTCTTCAATAAATTTGTCTGGAAAGGGCTAGCATAACATCCTTCTATTGTAGCCTGAAGACTGGGAAGATCCTGTATAGGAAGGGGCATGGTATTGTTGAACAAGTAATCCAGGGGCCTGGACTAATAATCAGGAGACACGAGTTCAAGCCACACCATGGCAACTTTGGAATTAAAATTCAGTTAATTAAGTAAATCCAGAATCAAAGACTAGTCTTAGGAGCAACAATTGTGAAACGACTGGATTGTTAAAAAATCCATCTAGTTCACTAATGTACCGTAGGGAAAAAACCTGACACCCATACCCAGTCTGGCCTTACAAGTGACTCGTCATGCACAGTAGTGTGCTTGACTCTTAACTGCGCTCTGAAATGACCTAGCAAACTACTTGGTTGTATTCAAGAAGGCACTTGCCATAACCTTGTCCAGGACAATAAGTGCTTGCTGGCCTCGCCTGCAATGCCCACATCCCATGAATTGATTTTTAAAAATCACTTATTCCCCTGGGGAACACTAGCAACCTTACTTAGATATTAGGACAAGTGAAAATACTCTTAACAATGTTAAAGCAGTCAGAAAAATGCCAAGAATATGTAGGCTAAAAAGATCCAAATGTAATGAGCATGTCTTGATTTTAAAATTCTCATCCTTGTTTTCAATTCCCTCCAAGACCTTGCCCCTACCTATCACTAATCTCCTACGGGATATTTGCACTCACCTGATTCCGGCCTGTTGAGCATTTTGATTTTAACCGCTCCAGCGTTGGTGGCCATGCCTTCAGTTGCTTAGGCCCAAAGCCCTGGAATACCCACCCCACACACCTGTTTCTATACCTTGCTTTTCTACCTCTTTCACCAGGCTTTTGGTCATCTGACCAGTGGCTTGGTACCATGTTGGTTGTGTAATGCCCTTGTGAAATGCATTGCGATGTTTTATTATGTTAATGGTGAGCTATAAATGGTGTGTTTCATAGGAACCAAGCATGATCAAGAAAGTGTAAGAAACATAGGATTCAAGTTACTTTGATTCAAAGCCCCAACATCTGGCTCAATTTGTCCATTTCTAACTTGCATTTTGTAAGTTAAAATATTTTCAGATATTAGCCAAATGTCCTAAATGTTCATTTATTGTTTGAAAATCCCTCTGTTTTGATGATTCAGATGACTGCTTGTGGACACTGAGAATCACAAGGTACGCCTTGTTCACATTTCCAATTGCCAAAGTCATTGTGTTTTGAAGAGTGCCTTTTGATGTTTTGGTGAGCTTCATTTCCTGAAACCTTGACCTTTGCTCTTGGCAGCTTTCGTCCTTTGCACCTGAAGATATTAACTCTTTGCAATGATGGTGAGCATTGACAGGTTATTCAGGCATTGCAGGGAGAAGAATTGCAGCAGGATCCAAGCTATATTTGCACTCCACTGGATAGTGCACAATCCTGGTTATGCTTGGTGCGCACAAATTAATTTTAGCCCTGCTGCCCTCAGCTGAGTCAACTATCTACATAAGCTACTGCACAGAAATGGGCCATTTGCCGCAACTAGTCCATATGGTATTTGTGTTCCACTCATGTCTTCTCCCATCTTTCCTGATCTAAATCTATCATTGTAACCCTTTTCCCTCATATGCTTGTCTAGCTACCCTTTCTTCTGAATTCCCTATTGGATTTCTTGGTGACTATCTTATATTGGTGGTTTCCAGCTATTCTCTTTCCATAAGAGGAAACGTTCTCTCTGTATCCACTCAATCAAAACCTTTAATCATTTTAAAGACCTCTATTAGGTAACCCCTCAGCCCTTTTCCAAGAGAAAAGAGCCTGCCAATCCTTTCCTGATACGCTTACCCATGTATTCCTTGTAAATCTTCTCTGAACTCTCTCCGGTGCCTCCATTTTCTTTTTACAAGATGGCAACCAGAATTGTACACAGTACTCAGTGTGGTCTAACCAAGGTTCGACACAGGTTTAGCATAACTTGCCTACTTTTGAATTCTATCCCTCTAGTGCCTGGTTTGATTTATTTTAATGGCATTGCTAACCTGTGACAATTTTTCGTGATTGGCGTATTTATACTCCGAGATCACTTTCTTTCTCTACACCGCCGAGACTTGCACCTTTTTAAGGCGGAGGTATATAGTTTCTTGTTAGACAAGGGAATCAGGCCATCAGGGATAGATGGGAATGTGGAATTTGAAATACAAACATTTCAGCCATGATCTTAATGGCAGAGCAGGCTCAAGGGGCCAAAAGGCCTACTTCTGCTCCTATTTCATATCTTCAAAAGTATAGTTATTCAGAGCGTCAGGTGGGAAGCAGAGCAGGCTTGGGTGGCAAATGGCCTATTTCTAATTCGTATGTTGATATGTTCCACAGGGATCAGTGCTGGGACCGCTACTGTTCACCATTTACATTAATGATTTGGACGCTGAATCAAAAATACAACTTCTAAATTTACAGATAAGACCAAATTGGGGGAGTGCAACAAATTACATGAAGACATTGATAGACTTGCAGATGAGCAAATAATTGGCAAACGAATTTCAACACAGATATGTGAGGTAGTACATTTTGGTAGGAAGAATAGGGAGGTCATTTATCACACTTTTTTTTACTCATTCATGGGATGTAGGCTTTGTTGGCTGGGCCAGTATTTATTGCCCATTCCTAGTTGCCCATGGGAAGGTGGTGTTGAGCTGCTGCCTTGAACCGCTACAGTCTGGAGAAGGTACACCTACAGTGCTGTTAGGAAGGGAGTTACAGGTATTTTGACCCAGTGACAGTGAAGGAACGGCGAGATATTTCCAAGTCAGGATGGTGAGTGACTTGGGGAGCTTCCAGTTGGTGGTGTTCCCATCTATCTGCTGCCTTTGTCCTTCTAGATGGTTGTGGATGTGGGTTTGGAAGGTGCTGTCGAAGGAACCATGCTGAATTCCTGTAGTGCACCTTGTAGATGGTACACACTGCTGCTACTGTGCATCAGTGCTGGAGGGTGCGAATGTTTGTGGATGTGGTATCAATCAAGTGGGCTGCTTTGCCCTGGACGGTGTCCAGCTTCTTGAGTATTGTGGGAGCTGCACTCATTCAGGCAAGTGGGGAGTATTCCATTACACTCCTGTCTTGTAGATGATGGACAGGCTTTGGGGAGTCAAGAGGGGAGTTACTCATCGCACGATTTCTAGCCTCTGACCTGCTCTGGTAGCCACAGTATTTATATGGCTAGTCCTGTTCAGTTTCTGATCAGTGGTAACCCCAGGATATTGTTAGTGGGGGATTCATTGATGGTAATGCCATTGAACTTTATGGGGCGATGGTTGGATTCTCTCTTGTTGGGATGGTCATTGCCTGACACTTGGGTGGTGCAGAATGTTACTTGACTCTTGTCAGCCCAAGCCTGGATATTGTTCAGGTCTTGCTGCATTTGAACATGGACTTCTTCAATATCTGAATTGTGCTGAACATTGTGCAATCATCAGCGAACATCCCACTTTTGACCTTAGGATGGAAGGAAGGTTATTGATGAAGTAGCTGAAGATGGTTGGGCCGAGGACACAGCCCAACCTTGGTGTTAACTGTAAAATTAGAAGTTGTATTTTTGACTCACCATACAAATCATTAATGTAAATTGTGAATAGGAGTGGTCCCAGCATGGATCTTTGTGGAACATAACTAACATACGAATTAGGAGCAGGAGTAGACCATTCGCTGCCCAAGCCTGCTCTGCTTCCCACCTGCCACTCTGGATAACCACACTTATGAACATAGGAGCAGAAATAGGCAATTTGGCCCCTCTAGCCTGCTCTACCATTCATTAAGATCATGGCTGATCTGTTTATGTTTTGAATTCAACATTCCCATCTACCCCCGATGATCTTTGATCCCTTGCCTAACAAGAATCCCTACCTCCGCCTTAAAAGTATTCAATGACCCCACCTCTTTCTGAGGCAGTGTTCCAAAGTTGCACAATCCTCAAAAGAATTTCTCCTTATCTGTCCTAAAAGGGCAACCCCTAATTTTAAAACAGTGCCCCCTAGTTCTGGACTCCTCCAGAAGAGGAAACTTCATTTCCATGCCCACCTTGTCCTTCGGGATCTTTTATACTTCAATCAAGTCACCCCTCACTCTTCTAAACTCCAGTGGAAACAATCCCAGCCTGTCCAACTATCCTCATAAGACAACCCGCTCCTCACACCCCGCTTCCTGTAAGGACTCCATCCCATTCTCTCAGTTCCTTCGCCTCCGTCGCATCTGTTCAGATGATGCTACATTCAAAAACAGTTCCTCTGACATGTCCTCCTTCTTCCTTAACCGAGGTTTTCCACCCACGGTCGTTGACAGGGCCCTCAACCCTGTCCGGCCCATCTCCCGCGCATCCGCCCTCACGCCTTCTCCTCCCTCCCAGAAACATGATAGGGTCCCCCTTGTCCTCACTTATCACCCCACCAGCCTCCGCATTCAAAGGATCATCCTCCGCCATTTCCGCCAACTCCAGCATGATGCCACCACCAAACACATCTTCCCTTCACCCCCCTTATCGGCATTCCGTAGGGATCGCTCCCTCCGGGACACCCTGGTCCACTCCTCCATCACCCCCTACTCCTCAACCCCCTCCTATGGCACCACCCCATGCCCACGCAAAAGATGCAACACCTGCCCCTTCACTTCCTCTCTCCTCACTGTCCAAGGGCCCAAACACTCCTTTCAAGTGAAGCAGCATTTCACTTGCATTTCCCCCAACTTAGTCTACTGTATTAATTGCTCCCAATGTGGTCTCCTCTACATTGGAGAGACCAAACGTAAACTGGGCGACCGCTTTGCAGAACACCTGCGGTCTGTCCGCAAGAATGACCCAAACCTCCCTGTCGCTTGCCATTTTAACACTCCACCCTGCTCTCTTGCCCACATGTCTGTCCTTGGCTTGCTGCATTGTTCCAGTGAAGCTCAACGCAAACTGGAGGAACAACACCTCATTTTCCGACTAGGGACTTTACAGCCTTCCGGACTGAATATTGAATTCAACAACTTTAGGTCGTGAGCTCCCTCCCCCATCCCCACCCCCTTTCTGTTTCCCCCTTCCCTTTTTTTTTTTCTTCCAATAAATTATAAAGATTTTCCTTTTCCTACCTATTTCCATTATATAAAAAAAAAACCCCCACTAGAGCTATACCTTGAGTGCCCTACCATCCATTCTTAATTGGCACATTCATTTAGATAATATCACCAACTTTAACTTTAACACCTATGTGTTCTATTGTACTATTGTCGTTGACATCTTTTGATGATCTGCTTCTATCACTGCTTGTTTGGCCCTACAACCACACCCCCCCCACCCTCCACCTCTCTGTCTCTCTATCTCTCCGCCCCCCACACACACACCTTAAACCAGCTTATATTTCAACTCTTTCTTGGACTCGAACTCAAGTTCTGTCGAAGGGTCATGAGGACTCGAAACGTCAACTCTTTTCTTCTCCGCCGATGCTGCCAGACCTGCTGAGTTTTTCCAGGTAATTCTGTTTTTGTTTTGGATTTCCAGCATCCGCAGTTTTTTTGTTTTTATCATCCTAGTAAACCTCTTCTGAACTGCCTCCAATGCATTTACATCCTTAAATAAAGAGACCAAAACTTGTGCACTATTCGAGATGTGGTCTCTCAAATTCCCTGTATAACTGAAGCATAACATCCTTACTTTTATGTTCATTTCCTCTCATAATAGAGGATAGCATTCCATTAGCTGCCTTAATTACTTGCAGCACCTGCATTCTAATTTTTAGTGACTCATCCACTAGAATACATAGATCCCTCTGCACCTCGGAATTCTGCAGTCTTTCTCCATTTAAGCACTACTCTGCTTTTTTTATTCTTCCTGCCAAAGTGAACAACTTCACATTTGCCCACGTTGTACTCCATCTGCCAGATCTTTGCCCACTCACTCAACCTATCTGTATCCATCTGCAGCCTCCTTATGTCCTCTTCGCGACATACTTTCCTACCTATCTTTGTGTCATCTGTAAATTTAGCTACCATGCCTTTGCTACCCTCATCTAAGTCATTGATATAAATTGTAAAAAGTTGAGGTCCCAGCACAGACCCCTGCGGGACCCCACTCACCATATCCTGCCATTCAGAAAAAGACCCACTTATGCATACTCTCTGTTTTCTGCCAGCCATCTAATCTCCTATCCCTGCTAATATGTTACCCCTACACCATGAGCTTTTGTTTTCCACAATAACCTTTGATGTGGCACCTTAGCAAATGCCTTCTGGAAATTCAAGTACAGCGTGTCTACAGGCTCCCCTTTATCCAAGGTGTTTAAAGAACTCCAATAAACTGGTTAAATATATTCCCCTTTCACAAAACCATGCTGACTCTTCCCGGTTACCTTGAGTTTCTTTAAGTGCCCAGCTATAACCTCCTCAATGATTGATTCTAATACATTCCCCACAACAGACGTCAAGCTAACTGGCCTATAGTTTCTTGTTTTCTGCCTCCCTCCCTTCTTGAATAGAAGGGTTATATATTTGCTACTTTCCAGTCTGATGGAACCCTTTCATAATCTAGGGAATTTTGGAAAATTAACACCAATGCATCTACTACCTTATTAGCCACCTCTTTTAAGACCCGGAGACTTGTCAGCCTGCAGCTCCATCGGTTTGTTCAGTATTACTTCCTTAGTGATTGTAATTTCACCGTAGTTCCCCTCTCGCTTCCACCACCTGATTTCCAGCTATTACAGGAATGTTTTTGTATCCTCCATAGCCAAGACTGAAGCAAAATATTTGTTAATTTCATCATCTATTTCCTTATTATCTGCTATTAACTTCCCATTGCCACTCTAGAGGACCAACGCTCACATTACTTTTCTCCTTTCTAAATATCTGCAGAAACTCTTGCTATCTGTTTTTACATTTCTGGCTAGCATCCTCTCATACTTCTCATTTCTTTCTCGTGATTAACATTTTAGTCATTCTCTGCTGTTCTTAAATTCTGACCGGTTATCTGACCTGCCATTCACTTTTGCGCAGTTAATATGCCTTTTCCTTAAGTTTCATGTTTCCTTAACTACTTTAGTTAACCATGGATGATGGGTCCTTTAGAATTTTTCTTTTAACATAGGAATATACTTATTCTGAGTATTCTTAAATGTCTGCCATTGCTTGTCTATTGATCTATCCCCTAGCCTAGTATCCCAGTTCATTTCTGCTAGCTCAGCTTTCATGCCCACGTAGTTGTCCTTAAGTTTAAAATACTACTCTTAGATCCACTCTTTTCCCTTTCAAACTGGATGTAAAATTCAATATTGTGGTCGCTACTACCTAGAGGTGCCTTTACTCTGAGGCTATTAATTAATCCTGTCACATTACACAACACCAAGTTTAATATAACCTGCTCTTTGGTTGGTTCCAGAATGTGCTGTTCTAAGAAATTATCTCAAAAGTATTCTATGAAATCCTCATCCAGGCTACTACTGCCAATCTGACTTTTTCAGTTTGTATGTAGATTCAAATCATCCATGATTATTGCTGTCCCTTTATCACAAGCATCCAATATTTCTTCCTGTCTACTTTGTCCTAATTTGTTACAATTTAGGTGGATCTGTCCATGACAGTATCGGTAGGGGTGACCACCACATCATCCTTGTGGAGACAAAGTCGCATTTTCACATTGAGGATACCCCACATTGTGTTGTGCGGCACTACCGCCATGCTAAATGGGATAGATTTTGAACACATCTAGCAGCTCGAGACTGGGCATCCATGAAGCGCTGTGGGCCATCAGCAGAATTGTATTCAAACACAATCTGTAACCTCATGGCCAGACATATCTCTCACTCTACCATTACCATCAAGCCAGGGGATCAACCTGGGTTCAATGAAGGGTGCAGGAGGGCAGGAGCAGCACTAGGCATACCTAAAAATGAGGTATCAACCTGGTGAAGCTATAACAGGACTACTTGCGTGACAAATAGCATAAGTGATAGGCAGAGCTAAGTGATCCCAAACCAACGGATCAGATCTAAGCTGTAGTCCTGCCCACATCATTCATGAATAGTGATGGACAATTAAGCAACTCACTGGAGGAGGAGGCTCCACAAACATCCCCATCCTCAATGATGGAGGAGCCCAGCACATCAGTACAAAAATAAGGCTGAAGCATTTGCTACGATCTTCAGCCAGAAGTGCCGAGCGGATGGTCCATCTAGGCCTCCTCCGGAGATCCCCAGCATCACAGATGCCAGTCTTCAGCCAATTCATTTCACTCCATGTGATATCAAGAAACAGCTGAAGGCATTGGATACTGTAAAGGCGATGGGCTCTGACAATATTCCAGCAATAGTACTGAAGACATGCTCCAGAACTTGCCATGCCCCTAGCCAACTTGTTGCAGTACAACTACAACACTGGCATCCACCCGGCTATGTGGAAAATTGCCCTTTACGTCCTGTACACACAAAGCAGGACTGATCCAACCCGGCCAGTTACCACCCCATCAGTCTACTCTCGATCACCAATAAAGTAATGGAAGGTGCATTAACAGTGCTATCAAGTGGCACTTGCTTAGCAATAACCTTGATGACGCCCAGTTTGGGTTCCGCCAGGGCCACTGCTCGTGAGCACATTACAGCTTTGGTTCAAACATGGACAAAAGAGCTGAACTCCTGAGGTGAAGTGAGAGTGACTCCCCTTGAGATCAAGGCCTCATTTGACCGAATGTGGCATAAAGGAATCTTCGCAAAACTGGAGTCAGGGATTCAGGGGGAAAATTCTCCACTGGTTTGAGTCATACCCTACCACAAAGCATGATGTTTGTGGTTGTTGGAGGTCAGTCCTCTCAGCTCCAGGACATCGCTGCAGGAGTTCCTTAGTGTAGTACCCTTGGCCTGACCATATTCAGCTGCTTCATCAATGACCTTTCTTTCTTCCAAGATCAGAAGTGGTAATGTGTGCTGATGTTTGCACAATGTTCAGCACCATTTGTGACTCCTCAGATACTGAAGCAGTCCATGTCCAAATGCAGCAAGACCTGAACAATATACAGGCTTGGGCTAACCAGTGGCAATTAACATTCATGCCACACAAATGTCAGGCAATGACCACCTCCAACAAGAGAGAATCTAACTATTGCTCCTTGATGTTCAGTGGCATTACCATCACTGAATCCCCCACTACCAACATCCTGGGTGTTACTATTGACCAGAAACTGAACGGGACTAGCCATATAAATACTGTGGCTACAAGAGCAGGTCAGAGGCTAGGAATCGTGAGATGAGCAACTCGCCAAAGCCTGTTTACCATCTACAAAGCACAAGTCAGGAGTGTGATGGAATACTCCCCACTTTCCTAGATGAGTGCAGCTCTCACAACAGTCAAGAAGCTTATCAGCGCCCAGGGCAAAGCAGCCCACTTGATTGGCACCATCTCCACAAACATTCACTCCCTCCACCACTGATTCTCAGTTGCATCATTGCATACCACCTACAAGATGCACTGCTGGTATTCACCAAGGCTTCTTCGACAACACCTTCCAAACCCATGACCCCTACCATCTAGAAGGACAAGGGCAGTAGATTGAGGGGAATACCACCACCTGGAAGTTCCCCTCCAAGTCACTCACCATCCTGACTTGAAGATATATCATTGTTCCTTCACTGTCACTGGGTCAAAGCCCTGGTACTCCCTAACAGCATTGTGGGTATACCTACACCACATGGACTGCAGTGGTTCAAGAAGGCAGCTCACCACCACTGCCTCAAGGGCAACTAGGGATGAGCAATAAATGCTGGCTCAGCCAGCGAAGCCTGCATCCCATGAATTAATAAAAAAAGAATTTGGAGGCCTGTAGACCACTCCCACCAGTGACTTCTTTCCCCTACTATTCCTTATCTTCACCCAAACCAATTTTACACCCTGAATCAAGGTAATCTCTAACTATTACACCAGTGCCATCCTTGATCAACAGAACTCCCCCCTCCACCTTTACTTAGCTTCCTATTCTTCTTGAATGTCATGTATCCCTCTAGGATCCAATCCTTGTCAACCTGCATCTATGTCTCTGTAATGGCTATCTGATCATATTTACTTCAATGTGCCCAATCAGTTCATTTACTTTGTTATGAATGCTATGCACATTCAGATACAGAGCCTTCAGTTTTGACTTTATCTTTGTAACATCCCAGTCTTCACTATTAGTGTATTCTTAGGTTTTACCTCTCAGCCCCTTCCTGCTGTTCTATGACTCTCATTTCCCATATTACTAGTATGGTCTCCTGCCTTGAATCTACCCTTTGATTTGCTGCATCCCTTGTTTAGTTTAAAGCCTTCTTTCCTTTCCTTATGTGATTCACAAGAACACTGGTCCCAGAATGGTTCAGGTGTAGACCATCCCAATGGTACAGCCCCAACTTTTTCCTTCACTGCTTTACTGTCCCACAAACCGGAACCCACATCTTCCACACCAGTCTTTGAGTCATGCATTCAACTCTTTAATCTTATTTGCCTTATGCACTGTTGATCAAGGATGGCACTGGTGTAATAGTTAGAGATTACCTTGATTCAGGGTGTAAAATTGGTTTGGGTGAAGATAAGGAATAGTAGGGGAAAGAAGTCACTGTACGTGGCTCAGGTAATAATCCAAAGATTTATTATCTTTTGAGGTTTTGCTTCTTAATTTGGTACCTAGCTTCTCATACTGTCTATGCAAAACCTCCTTCCTTGTCCTGTCTAGGTAGTTGGTACCTACATGGACCACACAACTGGATCCTCCCCCTCCCACTGCAAGTTCTTCTCCAGCCCAGAGCAGATGTCCCGAATCCTGGCATTGGGCAGGCAACATAGCCTTCTGGACCCTCATTGTTTGCTACCCTTCACTCCTACATTCTGCTTTCTGTCTTGAAGACAGCTAAGAATCCATTTGGCCAATTGACACCTGACTCCACATCTCTGACCTTATTCATTTGCCTACTATGGGACATCTTATCGAAGGCCTGTTGAAATCTATTACATTACCATTGTCTACTCTGTTAGCTCCTCAAAAAATTCAATAAGATTGATCAAGCAAGACTTTCACTTTTGAAATCCATGCTGTTAGTTCTGATAACTCCCATTTCTACATGTTGTTCTATTCCCTCCTTTTTACCACCACTTTCTCGAGGACACTTAGGGATGGGAAACAAATGCTGGCTAGCCAGTGGTGCCCATATCCTGTGAAAGAATTAAAAAGTAGGAATTCCATTATTTTTCCTACTGCTGATCTTGAGTTGACTGGTCTTTAGCTCCCTGGACATGTTCTGTTCCCATAAATATAGGAATGATATTAGCTATCCACCAGTCCTCTGGCCCTATACCTTTTTCTAATGAATTATTAAACGTGTAGTTATGTCTCTGCTATCTCTTCCTTGAGTTTTTACACTCCTTTCAAGTGAAGCAGCACTTCACTTGCACTTCCCTCAATTTAGTCTACTGCATTCGCTGCTCCCAATGCGGTCTCCTCTACATTGGAGAGACCAAACGCAGACTGGGTGACTGATTTGTGGAACACCTTTGGTCTGTCCGCAAGCATGATCCAAACCTCCCTGTTGCTTGCCATTTCAACACACCACTCTGCTCTCATGCCTACATGTCTGTCCTTGACCTGCTGCAATGTTCCAGTGAAGCTCAGCGCAAACTGGAGGAACAGCACCTCATCTTCCGACTAGGCACTTTACAGCCTTCCAACAATTTCCGATCATGAACTCTCTCCTCCATCCCCACCCCTTTTCCGATTCCCCTTTTTCCAATAATTTATAATTTTTTTACAATTATTTTTTCTCTCTTCCCCCCCCCATTTTTAAATTAATTTCGATCTATTGTTTCATTTCCACCTTTTAGCCCATTTCGATCCCTTCCCCCCCACCCCACCCGCACTAGGGCCATCTGCCACTAGCCTGCTTCCCTTAATGTCCCCATTAGCACATCTTTTAGATAATATCACCACCGTCAACACCCCTTTGTCCTTTTGTCTATGACATCTTTGGCAGTCTCTCCTTGCCCTCCACTTATCACTTGTCCCCTATCGAGCTCTCCTGTCCCACCCCCTTCTACTAGCTTACATTTCTATATGTCTTAGTTCTGATGAAGGGTCATACGGACTTGAAAAGTCAACTGTATCCCTCTCCACAGACGCTGTCAGACCTGCTGAGTTTTTCCAGGTATTTTTGTTTTTGTTCTAGATTTCCAGCATCCGCAGTATTTTGCTTTTATCTTTTTAAATACTTGGATGTGATCCATCCTGACTAGTGACTTCATCCTCTGAGTTTGTTTAGCTTATTTAAAACGTCCTTTTCTATTTTAGAGGAGTATATTTTTCCTGTACTCTGAACGCTTTTAAATGCTTCCCATTTTTGTTTACCAATATTGTTGCCTATTTCATTTTCCCAGATTCCCTTCTCAGACCCTCAAAATCTGCTTTTTTCTAATCTATTCACCTGGCCGTCTTCATACTTTTGTCTTTTTTACTATCATCTTAAAGCATATTACACTGTGGTGACCATTGCCTAAATGTTTCCCTACTTTTACTTCTACTTATCTGCTCTGGTTTATTCCCCATTACTAGATCCAGTAGCGAGTCTACACTTGTTTAAATAGTGGGTTAGAAAGGAGTCCTGCACACATTGTAAGAACTCCATTTCTTTATCCCCCTTAACTGCCTCTTCTGTCCAATTAATATCAGGAAATCCCCATGATTGTTTTTATCACTCAATTCCCTAATTTTGCTTCATAACTTTTCCTCCACCTTCTTCCACTACTAAGTGGTCCGTAGATTTATTGTTAGTGTTATTAATCCTTTCTTTTCTTAGAATTCAAATGGATATGGATCAGTTTTTGTCTTGTTGATAGTTGCATCCTTTTTTTTTCTATTGCTACTATGCCACCCTAATTGCAACTACTCCACCTCCGCTTTTTCACTCTCTCTTTTCTAAATATGTTACATCCTTCAATGTTTATTCTCCAGACCCGATCTTTCTGTAACCATGTCTCATGAATCTGTACTGTGCCTGGTTCCTCCTAACACATGATTGCCTCCAGCTCCCGTTTTGTTATGAACACTGGAAACCTGATTTCCTCTCGCTTTAATGTTTCACCATCTTTTCAGATTCCTGTTTTATAACTTATTCCCATGCCATCATATGTCCTCCCTTTATTCTTTCCTATGCTCCCCTGTCCTGTTTTGTTTACACTTAGACTGTTTACATTTCTTGTAGATCTCTCCCTCCCCCTTACTAGCTTACAGCCTTTGCCATCACCCTATTTACCTTTTCTGCTAAGACAAGGGTACCATTCCAGTTCAGGTGGAACTTATCCCATCGATACAACTCTTTCCTGTCCCAGAACTGCTGCCAGTGTCCTATGAAAAAGAACCCCTCTTTTCCCAGACCAGCCCTTTAACCCACGTGTTAATTCTCCTGCTCTGTCTGTGCCTATGCCAAATTGCACACGGTGCAGGCAGTAATCCAGAGATTATTATCCGCCTGGCCTTGCTTTTTTTTTATAAAGAGTCTAATTCCTAATACCCTTTCACAGGTAGGAACAGAGAGGAGGTCCTATGTATTATTTTGTTCCAGTGTGGCCCACAACAACTGGATTTACACCTCCCTTTCCAAGTTCCCCTCCAGCCATCATGAGTTATCCTTTATCCTGACATTGGGTAGACAACACATGCAGACTAAGGATCAAAGTTATTTTATGCAGCTAAGTTACTCACTTAAAGCACCTGGGTACCTGGATTGTATATTCAATCCTCTACACAGCCAGCTCTTGCCACTTGCTTTGTTTGTATGCAGCGGGAGATTTGGAACTTGTAGCTCTGGTGATGCTTTAAAAAAAATTGCCGCGTTAGTTGTACACACCTACACCTTTGAATTCAGTGGTACACATCTGTTAGCCATACGTATGCTCACTGGTTGCTTTTAGTACCTTTAGTGCATACTTCTAAACTCCTTACCCCACTTCCTGGGTGCACGTTGCTGGAATTGTGCTGCTGACAGTATGGGGTTGGGAGGGGGAAGGTGCACTGAGCTGCAGGTTTAACCTGGAAAGGTTGACAGATTTTGTTCTGCACTGTACTGTGCCATGTTTTCTTTTGAGTGGACTGTATAAAAGACCAACAGAAAATTGCCTGTGTGGATGAAGGGCTTCAGCTGTGTGGGGGAAAGTAGGAACCCAACTGAAACTGGATTATCCAAAACAAAAACAGAATTACCTGGAAAAACTCAGCAGGTCCGGCAGCATCGGCGGAGAAGAAAAGAGTTGACGTTTCGAGTCCTCATGACCCTTCAACAGAACTGATTTTTCTTTACAAGGAGAGGGGTGAAATATAAGCTGGGGGGTGGGGAGTAGAGAAGTGGAGGGGGGGTGTTGTTGTAGGGACAAGCAAGCAGTGATAGGAGCAGATCATCAAAAGATGTCACAGACAAAAGAACACAGAGGTGTTGAAGTTGGTGATATTATCTAAACGAATGTGCTAATTAAGAATGGATGGTAGGGCACTCAAGGTATAGCTCTAGTGGGGGTGGGGGGGCATAAAAGATTTAAAAATAATGGAAATAGGTGGGAAAAGAAAAATCTATAAAATTATTGGGGAAAAAAAACAAAAGGAAGGGGGAAGAAACAGAAAGGGGGTGGGGATGGAGGAGGGAGCTCAAGACCTAAAGTTGTTGAATTCAATATTCAGTCCGGAAGGCTGTAAAGTGCCTAGTCAGAAGATGAGGTGCTGTTCCTCCAGTTTGCGTTGGGCTTCACTGGAACAATGCAGCAAGCCAAGGTCAGACATGTGGGCAAGAGAGCAGGGTGGAGTGTTGAAATGGCAAGGGACAGGGAGGTTTGGGTCATTCTTGCGGACAGACCGCAGGTGTTCTGCAAAGCGGTCGCCCAGTTTACGTTTGGTCTCTCCAATGTAGAGGAGACCGCATTGGGAGCAATGATTACAGTAGACTAAGTTGGGGGAAATGCAAGTGAAATGCTGCTTCACTTGAAAGGAGTGTTTGGGTCCTTGGGAGTGGCATTGTTTCAATAACTTGATGTTAAACTTCAAGTGGAGTCTGTAGGGCTGCATGCTGTCCTGCTATGGGAAAGATTAAAACATTGCCGATTACTGAGATTTGGAGAATTCATTTTCAAGTTGCAAAAATTGTGCCTTTTGGCACACACTTAAATTGCATTGCAAACGTGATCCCTTCTAACTATAGGCAGCACTCCCAACTTCATCTGGCTTTTTGCCTTTTTAAGTAAATGTTCCACTTGTGACTTGATAAAGTAATAAAAGCATGAGCTTTGTTTAAAGCATGAAGTTGATGGAATTAGCTTGTAAACAGGTGTGGCACAGAGCTAATAGAGTTCAAAATGTAAATTAAAAATGGTGTTTAAAGATTGAAGAATTGCATGGAGAGACAGCAGATATTTTTGCTTTGACTAATTGAAGAACATGAGTCAATTTGATCTGGAGCTCGGTAAAGCAAAGTTCCCTTTCACCGGTAATCTGTAACCTCTACTTCTAAAGAGTGCCAATTTAGGACATCAGGGTGAGATTATTTTCCAGTTCTCACTCCATCGTTGTAAGGCTGCGAGCTGTTGAAGGAAAGGAGAATGAGGGAATATGGGAACAGGGTGGATAAGTGAGATTAGGCTGCAGCTCCTGAGGACAATAAACATTAACACATATGGTTGGGCCCAGCAGCCTGTTTCCCTGCTTTAATTTTGTGTATTTCTGTTAGCAAATATAAGGCAGTTTTGAGCTTTGGGTCCATGCCCAGTCAGAGCCAGAGTGAGCCTCTGGGGGAAAAGTGCTGTTTAATCACATGGTGCAGCAATTGGCTTGCAGAGACTGATGATCGTTCCACAAAGCTGCTCAGGAAACCACTGTTAGAGGATAGTTATAAGAAACCTAAGAGGCAGGGATTTCTTTGCCACTTGTTTCTAGGTTCCCTAAGGATCGGCAAACTGAGTTATGATCTTATTGCAAAATCAGCTTGTGGGGGCAGGATGTGCAAGACCGCGAGATAGCAAGAGGATTATGTCATTGATGTGTTTTTAAATCTGCTTTTAATTGTTGCATCCAGTTAGGTCAGGACAAACAAAACTGCCTTGCAGTTGAAGGAAATTGATGAGGAGGCCCTTTTCATTAGGAGTTTGGATATATTGTGGCTGTTAGCGTGTATGAAGATGTACCCAAACTTGATGGTCATAGATGTTGATTGAAGCTGTGTAGTAACTGTAGCATTGAGGAATGTAGTGTAGTTTTAAGACTTATTGTACTGTGTAGTATCACGTGACAGTGTGAACGAATCAGCCTTAAGCGTGGGGAACATTAGAGGTGGAGTTTGTCTATTTGTGGATCTTGGTGGAAGCATGTAACTGCTGCTGAAGCCCTGTAAATAAAGTTCATTGTTTCTTATGAGAAACCTTTCTGGGAAATCAAGTGTATAACAAGCTGGTAACTCATGGCGTGCCAAAAAACTCCAAATCACATGATGGGTTTAGAGACATTTTTGTAGGTGGTGATACCTCGGCTACTCTTTCCCTACTTATGCCCCTTTTGTTGCTGATCCGTCTCCTTTTTCCCCCTCCCCATGAAAGCTTAATTCTGCTCCTACCCAATCTTCCTTTGGGCCCCATTCTTTACTGGTCTTTGTGTTTCAGGCAGTTCTCCAGCTGCTCCCCTTGCAATTCTCTGCTGTATCTGTGATGCTTGGTAGCTGATCTCTCCCACTTTCCAGTTTTCTCTCATTCTCTGTGACCATGCTGTGCCCCTCTCACATCATCATTTGACATGCAGATATACATCAAGAAATCAAAATTTTATTTAAAAAATCAAATGGCATCAAGTTGCATTATACTTGAATCTGACAGGAATCAGATAAGCATAACTCTTGTCCGAACATAACAGCTGAATTTTGTCTGTTTGCACTATTGTGCTCAGTAACGCCACTAAATAATCCACTGCAAGAAAATATATTTCCCTTAATCTCTTGTTGCTCAGTTTTGCACATTTAAGAGCAATGGAAAGCTTTAAAAGGATGATAAATTGTGTGTCCTACAGCAAAGGAGCTGCATGTTAATCAAGCAGAGGATGACAAAGCACAGACCATTGGAGCCTCGAGGTTGAGTCAGACTGTAGTTCAGTATAGTGTGCGAGGTCATGGCTATGTGGTACACTGTCAGATAAGTAACCTTCAACATCGAGCATGAAGAAACCTGAGGTGCTTAACAATGAGACCAGGGGTTATTTGTGCACAAGTCTCTGAAGGTTGGCAGGACTGGTTAACAAAATAGTTAATAAAGCATATGAGATCCTGGGGTTTACAAATAAAGGCATAGAGTACAAAAGACCAGATATTGTGCTAAACCTGTATTGAAACACTTGTTTAGTCCAGTTGGAGTATGGTGTCCAATTCTGGATACTACACTTTTTAAGAAGGACGTGAAGGCTTTCAATAGGGTACAGAAGAGATTTAGGAGGATATGAGATTTGGCAGAGGTGTTTAACATCATAAAGGGTTTAAATAAAGGGTAAATAAAGAAAAAAATGTTTCCTTTTGGCTGAAATGTCAATAACGAGAGGGCACACATTTAAGGTGATTGGCAAAAGAACCAGAGGTGACGTGAGGGAAAACACTCTTGCAACTGGTGGTTAGGTTTCGGAATGCACTGCCTGATAGAGTAGTGGATACGAAATCAATAGTAGCCTTCAAAAGGGAAATGGATAAATATCTGAAGGAGAAAAAAATTGAGTGGACATGGGAAAAATCAGGAGAATGAATCTAACTGGATAGCCCTGAGAGCTGATGCAACTAGATGGGTTGAATGACCTCCTTCTGTGCTATACTATTCTATGAAGTGCATAACCCAGAAAGAGGAGATAGAGTTTTATCCTTTTGGTTGGTCCTTTATTTTGTATAGCACAGTACTGTTAGAATTGAGGGATTAATCAAGGAAATGGCTGACCCTGTGTGTACTCTTGGTTTCCCTATTGCTGTTACGATACTGTTCTGGCCAGCGAGACACTTTCTAAAACTTGATTCAACCAATCTGTAATTTCTCAGATGGACTAGCTTAGATATAAAGAATGGTTTCTCAAATAGGATCTTTCAGCCGAGAAACTGAATCTAACTTGTAACATTATGCAACTTCATCCTATTTTTCACAAGAGCTTGGTGAAAACAATACTTGTTTTAGGTGAATAATTGGTGTGGACTCTTTTTAAACTGAGTTTTTGAGTTGACTGGCAATTGTAGGAGCTGAAGTGCTGGTGTATTGTCCATGCAGAGAAGGTGCTATGCTGAGGGATTATCACATTTCATTAATGGCTTTTTTACGGTGCTAGTTAACAATTCCCATTCTATCTAATTCTAGGGACAAGTATTTAAGCATTGTCAGACTAAAAGTTCAAAAGGGATCAATGTTTAATAGTACATTTGGTAAGAAAAAGTGGCGATTGCAATTTTGAAAATGGGGAACCAGTGCCTGAAGAAAGGTAAAAATTGACTTTCTAAGTACTGGGATGAGGAGGGGGGATAGCTGTTTGCATCACTGTCAATTTGTTGCATTATAATATTCAGGTACCATAAGTATGTTCTAAGGCTTTATTGTACTGTGCCAACTTTGTAGCAGTGTTCAGGACATCCTCTATTTTTTTGATGCCTTACAGTTACTTTGAGATTTGTCTTGTTTTGTTGAATATTCAAATAATCCTTTTGAGGGGGTTCTAATACCATTTCTTAAGCCTCTGCCCTCGTGTTCTCTTTTTCCCTTGATGTTAACATTTGCTGGTATTGGATTGAGTGCCTGCAGTCACTGATACCTCACCCAAATGGCCATTTTTATATGAACTAGGATGATGTGTCACAAAGATTATTTATTTGCGGGAACACCAGGATCAACACCATGAGCTGGAGTGATGGTACTGATTAGGAAAGATATTGTATTATTGGAAAGGGAGGATATCCTTGAAGGGGCAAGAGGAGAATCCATTTGGTTAGAATTAAGAAGCAAAAAAGGGATGATCTCACAACTGAGGATATTCTATAGGCCTCCAAGTAGTGTGTGAGACAGAAACAAATCCGCAGGGATAGGAAATATAGAGTGGTGATATTGGGGACATTAATTATCCAAATAATGGTTGAGATGATGTCGGAGTAAAGGGTAATGAGGGGGAGGAAATGCCTTCAGGACAACATTGATCGGTCTGTTCTCAGTCCATCTAGGAAGAAGGCCATTTGCGAAGAAGAGTCATATTGGACTCAAAATGTTAACTCTGTTTTTCTCTCCATAGATGCTGCTAGACCTGTTGAGTTTTTCTAGCAGTTTCTGTTTTATATAGGAAGGAGGCATTGCTGGACCTAGTGATGGGAATGAAGTGGTCCAAGTGCACCACGTGTCTGTAGGGGGACACTTAGTTAAGAGTGATCATATAAGGTTTAGATTAATAATGGAGAAGAGCAAAGAAAAATCTAAAGTCACTTCTAAATTGGAGGAGGGCTAATTTCAATAGGATGAGAAGGAATCTAACCAGGGTAAAATGGAACCAAAGGCTGACAGAAAAAAACTAATGAAACAATGGGTGATCTTTAAAGAGATGTTGCAGGCACAGGCTCAGTATGTTCCAACAAGGCAAAAGGTAGGTGAATCTACCTTTCTAACCAAATTCTAAGCAAAGGTAGGTCAAAATAAGGGGGAAGCCACTTGGGACTTAGATGAGAAATTTTTGTACTTGGAGGGTTGTGAAACTTTGGAATTCTCTATCCAGAGGGTTATGGAAGCTCAGTCATTGAGTATGTTTAAAGCAGATTTGCAGGTTTCTAAATACCAATGACATAAATGGGTGTGGGGAGAAAGGCATTGAAGTAGGTGATCAGCCCTGATCGTATTGAATGGCGGAGTAGGCTCGATGGACTGAACAGCCTACTCCTATGTTCCTAACCAAAGCCAGGGCTCCTTGGATATGAAGAAGATAGAGAATATGATGAAATAAAAGTGTATGATGCATGTCAGGTGAATCCTTCAAATGAGTACCGGAGCAAATACAATAAGTTGAGAGGGAAGTGAAGAGGAAAATAAGACTGGCAAAAAGAAAATGAGAATAGAATGCCAGAAAAAGGGAATCAAAGAATCTTCCACTGGCTTGTAAACTGCATGTGAGTAGTAAGATGGGCTCTATTAGGGACTAAAAGGATAGTTTATTGTTAGAGGCATAGGGCAAGGCTAGAATGCTTAATGAGTACCTTGTATCTGTGTTGACAAAATAACAATAGAAGCAGAGATAGTTTGAGGTTCTGGAAGGGGTGAAAATTGACAGGCTGGATGTACTGGAAAGGATGGCTATGCTTAGAGTGGATAAGTTGCCTGGTCCGAATGACTTGCGTTGCTAAAGGAAGTGAGAGTAGAAATGGTGGAAAGGCTTGCTGTAATCTTTCAGTCTTCCCTGGATACTGGGGGAGGTGCCAGAAGATTGGAGAGTGGCAAATGTGACATCCTTAGTTAAGAAAAATTGTAAGATGTTTCTGGTAATTACAGACTAGTCAGTTTAACACTAGTGGCTAGATAAGGTTTTAGAAATAATAATTGAGGGGGGAAAAAAGTCACCAGGCACTTGGAGAGGTTTGAGTTAATTAAGGATAGCTAGCACGGATTTGTAAAAGGCAGAGCATGCTTGAATTTTATGAAGTAACAGGAAAGATTGAAGGAATTGTGGTGGATATTGTCTATGGATTTTAAGAAGGTGTTTGGCAAAGTACCATATAAAAGGCTGCTTAAGAAAATTGAGGTTTATGGAATACAAGAGCCAGTGCCAACTTTGATAAAATATTCGCGTAGGATTGAAAAAAGCAAGTTGTGGTTGTTTCAGATTGGAGGATGATAGACAGTGGTGGTGTTCCCCAAAGTTCAGTGCAAGTTGCACTGTTTTTTTGATACACAGATTGACTGCAACAAGACATAGGCTAGCAGAATGGGCAGGCAAATGGCAGATGAAATTTAATGCAGAGAAGTGTAAGATAATGCACTTTGGCAGCAGAGTATAAGGACAGGCAATTTAAACCTAATGGCACAATTTTAAAGTGTGCAAAGACAGAAGAATCTGGGGGTTCATGTGAATAGATCTTGGATGGTGGCACAATATATTGAGGGTGTAGACAGCAAAGCATATATGATCTGGGGCTTCATAAAAAGAGGTATTGAATACAAGAGCAGAGAAGTTATGTAACTCTGCTTGCCTTTGTAAGCTCTGGTTAGACCATATCTAGAGTATTGCATCCAGCTCTGGTCATCACACTTTAGGAAGGATGTGAGGGTCCTTGAGGGTGCAGAGGAGATTTAGCAAGATGGCTCCACGGATGGGGACATTGAGCTACCAGGTTAGGTTGGAGCAAAGGAGATTGAGGGTAGATTTAATAGAGGTGTAGAAGATTATTACAGGCTTAAATAAGGTAGACCACAAAAAGTTATTCCATTAGCTAATAGTACAAGGATAGTGGATGCAGATTTAAAGTTTGGACAAGAGATGCAGGGGGTGATGTGAGGAAGAACTTTTATACAGTGAGTGGTAATGACCAGGAACTTTGCCTATGAGGGTGGTGAGAGTAGAGGCTATCAGCGATATCTGAAGGAAATGAAATAGGCACTTGAGGAAATTAACTTGCAGGGATAGAGCAGGGGAATAGGATTAACTGGATTGCTCTACAGAGAGCCAGCTGGCCTGGACACTGGGGTTAATGGTCCCCTCCTGTGCCTAATGACTCTGACCACTATGGAGTTTCATTTAGTCCTTGCAAGAACTATGAATAACGCCTTTCCAGCAAGAGATAATGGGTAGTGGTGAGCAAGAACCCTAATTTCCAACTCATAGCCCATTGATATTGGTTGGCACCTTTCAATATTCCTGCGTAGATAGCATATTTATTCACTCTTATGATGGAGAATGTGATTGAGCTAGCTGCCTTTTTTTTGGCCTTGGTTGTTTTTTGTTGAACAAGCTTAATATACCCCCAGTATATTGGTTTTACTGGTAAAACACAGCAGAAAGACATTAGCAGGCTTCGTAAGTTCCAGATCCAGTGATGCTGCAACACAAGTTCTCTCTAAACCCAAATTCAAAACAACTCTAAGATAAAAGCAAAAAACTGAAGAGTCATACGGACTCGAAACGTGAACTGTGTTCCTCTCCGCTGATGCTGTCAGACCTGCTGAGGTTTTCCAGGTATTTTTATTTTTGTTTCAAAACAACTCTGGTTTAGCAGTGCAGTGCTTTTGAGACTTGGTTATCAACTTGCAAAAGCAGCAATTTCTGGCCCTGATGCATATCTTGACTGTATTTGAACAAAGAAATGCTTATAGTTAAGTTTTGTCAATTCTGTTAATGCTGCAATGAAGCAGAATAACTCTGACCGTATGAGAATTGCAATTTTTAAAGCTGCAAAGTTAAGCTTGTTTTGCATGCTAGCTTCACACAGAGGAGGATACTGTTCTGGTTGGCATTTCATCCTTAATCCTGGATACGTGACTGAGCCAGATCATTTCCCTGTGGCTGACATATGGTCACTGGTTGTGAAATTTAAATAAGTAGTCCATCACTAAACCATTGTCATTTTGAAGTTGCAGTTAATGTGTTTTAAATGTGTTTGGGAGGAAGGGAGGGCAATTGAATTACTGAAATCTGTTATCCCATGTTGGCATGCAAGCATTTCTGTCACTGTTTGAACATGTTTTTACATAACTATAATTTGTCCTGGCCTGTGAAATTTCCTTATATCCAGGGGGCAAATGAGTTATCTTCTACAGTATTACACCAGCAACTTGCAACCAGCAAAATGCTGGGAGCAGCTTTGCAGCACCTTCAATACTTGTCTGGAGCTTTGCCTGTACCTCTGTAGCATTTTGTACTTGCTTATGGAACAGTAGTTTGCCCTAAAATGAAAGCTTTTAAAGTATATACTGTAAGCAGCTGCTGAAGGGCAGGATGACCTCAAATAAAATTACATATCAGACTTAATTAATGGATTTAAAGATTTCAGGATTGCTTGGGACACTTCAGATTCATGAAGACACCCTTTAATATTCGAGATGATATGATGATGATGATGAGTACATCAGGCATGAGTGAAGAGCTTTTGTTTTTATTTATTCTTTGGATCTGTGCATTATGGCAAGACAAACATTTATTACCTATTCCTAAAAGCCTTTGAGGAGGTGGTAGTGAGCTACCTTGAATCATGCTGTTAGGAAGTTCTAGGATTTTGACCTGATGATAGTGAAGGAACAATGATATATTTCCAAGTTAGGATGATGTGCAACTTGATGGGGAAATTGCAGATGGTGGTGTTCCCATGTGTCTGCTGCCCTTGTTCTTCCAGGTTGTGGATTTGGAAGGTGCTGTTGAAGGAGCCTTGGCAAGTTTCAGCAGTGTGTCTTGCAGCTGGTACACACTGCAACCAAGATGCAGTGATGGTGGAGGGAGTGAATATTTAAAGTAGTGGATGCGGTGCTGATCAACTCGGCTGCTTTGCCTGGGATGGCATTGAGCTTCTGGAGTTGGTATAGCTGCACTTATCCAGGAAAGTGGAGACTCTTCCATCACATTCCTGACTTGTGCTTTGTAGATAGTGGAAGGCTTTGGGGAGTCAGGAGTTGAGGTAGTTGCTGCAGAATTCCCAGCCTCTGATGTGCTCTTGTGGCCATAGTATTTATATAGCTGGTCCAGTTCAGTTTCTGATCAGTGGTAACCCCCCCCAAAGAAGTTGATGTGTTCAACAAAGGTAATGCCATTGAATGTCATGGTGAGACGATTAGATTCTCACTTGTTGAGGCAGTTGTGTGGTGCAAATGCTACTTAGCACAAGTCTGAATGTTGTCCAGGCCTTGCTGCTTGCAGGCACAGACTGCTTTACTATTCTTGAAGTTGTGAATAGAATTGAACACTGCAATCATCAATGAGCATTCTCACTTCCTTATGATGAAAGGAAGGTCAGTGATGGTTAGGCTTACAGCATTACCCTGAGGAGCTCCTGCAGTGATGTCCTGGGCTACGATGATTGAGAGGTCTCCAATGACCTCAACCATTTTCCTTTCTGCTAGATACGACTCAAATTAGTGTAGAATTTCCCCCCCGATTTCCATTGACTTCAATTTTGCTAGCACTTTTTGTTGCCACAGTCAAATGTTGCTTTGATGTCAACTGTAACCATTCTCACCTTGCCTCTGGAATTCAGTGCTTTTTTTGACCATGTTTGGGCCAAGGCTGTGATGAAGTTTGAAGCAGTGGCCCTGGTGGAACCCAAGCCAAGCATACTAATTAATAGAGCCTGAGTAAGTGCCGCTTGATATCTTTCATCTCCTTAAGAGTTAACTGAGAAAGTAATTGATCAGATTGGATTTGTTCTGCTTTTTGTGGACAGGACATACCTGGGCAATTTTCCATATTGTCAGGTAGATGTCAGTGCTGTCGTTATACTGGAATAGCTTGGTTGAGGGCTAGTTCTGGAGCTCGAGTCTTGTTCAGCATGGAATGCTGTCATGGACTATTGCTTTTGTTGTATCCAATGTGCTTACCTGGTTTCTTAATATTAAGTGGAGTGAAAAGGGGAGCAACTGAGAGCACGGACCCAGTGAGATTTGAAAAGTGCTGCATCTGGATGTGTGCAACAAAATGGATGACAATGCAGAAATAAATGTATATTCCTTCTTTCCATCATAAGGTCAGAAGTGGGGATGTTCGCTGATTGTGCAATGTTCAGCACCATTCGTGACACCTCAGATACTGAAGAAGTACATGTACAAATGCAGCAAGACCTGGACAAAATCCAGGCTTGGACTGAAAAGTGGCAAGTGACATTCGCACCACACAAGTGTCAGGCAATGACTATCTCCAACAAGAGAGAATTCAACTGTCGCATCTTGATGTGTAATGATATTACCATCACTGAATCATCCACCATCGACATCCTGGAGGTTACCATTGACCAGAAACTGAACTGGACTAGCCATATAAATACTGTGGCTACAAAAGCAGTTCAGAGACTAGAAATCATCGATGAGTAACTCACCTCCTGACTCCCCAAAGCCTGTCCACCATCTACAAGCACAAGTCAGGAGTGTGATGGAATACTCCCCACTTGCCTGGATGAATGCAGCTCCCACAACACTCAAGCTTGACACCATCCAGGACAAAGCAGCCCGCTTGATTGGCACCACATCCACAAACATTCACTCCCTCCACCACCAACGCCCAGTAGCAGCAGTGTGTACCATCTGCAAGATGCAGTGCAGGAATTCAGGAAGGCTCCTTAAACAGCAGCTTCCAAACCCACGACCACTACCACCTAGAAGGACAAAGGCAGCTGATAGATGGGAACACCACCACCTGGAAGTTCCCCTCCAAGTCACTCACCATCCTGACTTGGAAATATATTGTTGTTTCTTCACTGTGGCTGAATCAAAATCCTGGAACTCCCTTCCTAACAGTACTGTGAGTGTACCTACACCACATGGATTGCAGCAGTTCAAGAAGGCAGCTCAGCACCACCTTAAGGGCAACTAGCGATGGGCAATAAATGCTGCCGAGCCAGCAAAGCCCACATCCTGTGAATGAATTTTTTAAAAATTACCTGATAGCCATTACAAAGACATGGTTGCAAGGTGATCAAGGCTGAAACCTGACTATGAAAGGGTATTTGACATTTTGAAAAGACAGGAAGCTAGCTCTGTTAATTAAGGATGCCTTTAGTATATTCATGAAAGGTGACCTTATCTCAAAAGAGCAAGGTGTAGAATCATTTTGGATAGAGATAAGAAATAGGAAAGGTAAAGGGTCACTTGGAGTAGTTTATAGGTCCCTTAACAGTAAGACTGCTTTTGCTTGGGCTTCTTGATGCCACATTCAGTCAAATGCAGCCTTGATGTCAAGGGCAGTCTCACTCACCTCCCCTTGGGAGTTCAGCTCTTTAATGAGCAGGCTATTGTTAATCAAGTGCCGCTTGATAGCACTGTTGATATCGAAGGTTATTGCACGTGATAGGAGCACAAGGTGTAAGGAGTAAAATATTAGCATGGATAAAGGATTGGTTAACTAACAGGAAACAGTAGGGATAAATAGGTCTCTTTCGGGTTGGCAAGCTGCAACTCATGGAGTGCCACAGGGATCAGTGGTGGGGCCTCACTATTTACAGTCTATATCAATGACTTAGATGTAGTTACCAAATGTATGGTAGCTAAATTTGCTGATGGCATCAAGATAGGTAAGAAAATAAGTTGTCAAGAGGAGGTAAAGCCTGCAAAGGGATAAAGATAGATTAAGTGAGTGGGCAAACATCGGGCAGATGGGGTATAATGTAGGAAAATGTGAACTTGTCCACTTTGGCAGGAAGAACAGAAAAGCAGTATACCAGTTAAATGGTGAGAATTTGCAGAACTTGGAGGTACAGATGGATTTGGGCGTTCTGGTACATGAACCTCAAAGTTTGTGTGCAGGTACAGTAAGTGATTCGGAAGGCAAGTGGAATGTTGGCATTTATTGCGAGCATTTGTAACCAACTTCAGCCAGAAGAACTAAGTGGATGATCCATATCATGTCGTCTCTTGTGGGAGGAAACTAGAACCAGGGGATGCTGTTTAAGAATAAGAGATCTCCCTTTCAAGATGGAGCTGAGAATTTTTTTCTCCGAGAGTAATTTGGTCTATGGGTAGGATTTTCTGGCCCTGCCAGCCACCGGGATCATCCAGTTCCACTGAAAGTCAATGCACTCATGGCTGGGCTGCCGAATCTCCTGTGGCAGGTCCTGCCTTGATAGGACCAGAAAATTCTGGCCTGTGGAATTCTGTACCCCAGAAAGCAGTGGAAGCTGGGTCATTGAATTTATTCAAAGCTGAGTTAGATTTTTGATTGGCAAAGGAGTTGATGGCTATGGGCACAGAAAGGAAAGTGGAGTTGAGACTGCAACAAGATCAACCATGATCTAATCAAATGGCACAGCAGGCTCGAAGGGCCAAATGGCCTACTCTTATGTTCCTATGAATTAAATCGGCTTAAGACTGGCTTCTGTGGTGCTGGGACCTAAGGAAGCAACTGAGATGGATCATCCACTTAGTTCTCCTGGCTGAAGGTGGCTACAAATGCTTCAGCCTTATCTTTTGCACTGACGTGCTGGCCTTTCTTAACATTGAGATTGGGGATGTTCGTGAAGTCCCTCCTCCAGTTATTTGTTTAATTGGCTACCACCTTTCACGACTGGATTATCCCACTGGTCTAATCAGTCATGTATTAGCCTGGCTCTCACCTTCGTTAGAAGCTTGTAGTTTCAAGTCCCACTCAATCTTGGTTGCATAATCTGAGTTGACATCTACAGCTACATTGTCAGAGCTGCTGTCTTTTGGAGTAGATGTTAACCCAAAGCCCCATTTAACTGTTCAGGTTGATATAAGATGTCATACTATTTGGAACAGTGAGTTTCCCCTATGTTCTGCCCCACATTCCTAATTCAAACACCAAAACCATTGTCTGGTCATTCATTCAAGTGCTGTTAGTAGGACCTTGCAATGTGCAAAATGGCCAATGTATTTTCTTACAGAAGAATATTAAATGCACTCCAAAAGGCTTTAATGCCCTTGGAGCATCCTAAAATGCCCAACAAGGGTAAACACCTTGACAAGAGGAGCACATGGGGAAGAAGTGGGGTGAAGCATGCTTTCTGCTTTGATATTTTAACCACCTGTTTTCTGTGGGTTGTGAATGTGACAGGGATTGTAAAGGCAGCAAACCATTCAAGAGAGTTTAGGGAGGAAATTGAACTTATTAGTGGGTGGTTTGCAAGGACAGGTTTAAATGGTGAGTTTCTTTGAGGAGAGGGTGGTGACAGCAAAATTGAAAGTGAAGGAGATACAACCATTTACAGTATCAGCTATTAGTGTTATGAGGAAGGGAAGTTGGGTAGTCAGTCAACTACTGGAGCTCAGATGATGCGGAACTAAAAGTTCAGCATTTGTTGGAGACACTTCTGGTATCTTTCGAGGCATTTCTGTTCGCATAAAGTCCTAAAATCAGAAATTGTGAAAATGATAATTGCAAACTCTTCATGCACAAATGCTGCCATTTCTGCCACTTTGTTTCTTTGTCAGTCATTTTTCTATTACTAATTATTTTGTTACACTTGATTTTACAGTATGATGACAAGTTACTTTCTCCCTGTATTTTTATTTGCTTATCATTTGTTATTTGAAGGGTGGGCGAAGGCTCGGGTGACACTGGAGGGGATCACTTTTTTGAAGGTTGCTGCACCAGCTCAAATTCTGTGACTTCAAAAGATGAGTGCTTTGGACAAGAGCAGGGGCTACATAATCCAGATCTGAGTCCATATGTTGCATTTACCAGCACAATATAGTTCCTTTTCACATACTGCTCACAGTCATGTAGTTTCCAAGCTTTTGTCAGTCTTTACGTGGGTAAACATGCAGCAGTGAGCTGAGAATACTCTCCTTGTTAGCCTCCCTTCGCAAATGGTAGTTGGCCCAGAACTATGTAGCACCAATCCTTTCTTAAAATCCTTCACACCCATCACCTCTGCCTATACTTGACCTTGCTGGTTTCCCATCCTATGGTGTATCTACTTCATTACCCTCATCTGTGTTTGCAAATCTCTTTTTTTGGCCTTAACAGCTGAAGATCGCTGATTTAAAGTGGGGTATGTCCTAGCCTGCTCTCTGGAACACATTCAAAACCACTTAACCTTGTCAACTCTTCTTTTAAAAGTCTCCTTTTTTTAAAAAAAAAATTGTTGTATGGCACTTTCCAACTCCTAACCTGTCTTGTGTCTTCCTCCATATTGCCCTGGTAAACCACAAAATCTTCAAAGTGAGTGGAACTCTAGAAATGTTGCATAGAAGCTTGTTTTTATTAATTGAAACATTGCTAGTCAGTGATTCTACAAGCTAGTCAAATCTGGTGTTGTGGGGCCTCGGCTCTCTTGGTTTATGTTGGTGGGTGGAGGTAAGTAGATTATGTAGCAGCAGTACCAAAGTAGGCTGATTTTGTTTCGGTCTGCATTACTGCCATGTGATTTGAAATAGTCTGAATTTGTGTGAATGCTTTTTCGAGGGCCGAACTGGAGGTCCACACCATTCAGGCTGGTCTGAAAACTGTCCCTATTTGCCGTGAACCCATATACCATAAAATAATTTTTAAAAACTAATATCTAAACTACAGGGATAATAGGAGTTAAAGAGGAAGAACAAATTTCGTGGAGTTCTTTTTCCGAATATATCCCTTGCATTTTCTCTTTGGGAAAGTAGAGTTTGTTAGTAATGTTAGTTTGTGCGAAAGAAAATGTAATATTAAACCTCCCAAAAAAGCCTTTAATCTTATTTAAAGCTGTTTTTCTGGTAAGCTCTTGTGCATTCCATTGCTGTGACGTAATGCAAATGTTTTGAAACTTGTAATAATTCCAGAGGAGCCTCTGCATTTGGTAATCGTTAATACTGTTTAGACAATTCTGTATGAATTCCTCTCCCTTGATGTAGTTCAATTACTACAGTTTTTTAATGTGAATTCCTTCATGTTACTTTTCACTTCCTCCTCCCTGCCTGATGCCCCCCCAAACACACTTCACTCTGTTGAGGAGGTTCCTTTCATATTGCAGTCGTAGCTTTGCTGGAAGGCAGATTAATTTAGGAGTGCTTTGGGATGTCCTGCCCTATTTTCATGGATTATTCCTTCAAATTCTGTGTTTATTGCGATAGAACAAGATGGTTTCTAGAACAAATTTACTTTCAATATGTGCCCCCCCCCGCCAAGATACATGTATCCTTCATTTACAATCTTCCATTCATTGCACTGTGTAGTTCCCATTAGCTAATGTTATGTTAAAAATGTTAATGCAACAAATGTTGGCTTTGCCAGTGACGCCCATGTACCATAAAAGAATTTAAAAAATGAATGAATGCTTAAACTGCAGGGATATCTAACAGGAGTTAAAGGGGAAGAGCAAATTTCGTGGAGTTCTTTTTCCGAATCTATCCCATGCATTTTATCTTTGGGAAAGTATAACTGAATGTATTAACTTTTGAGAGCTAAACGTGACCTGTTGAGAGCCAAGTTAGGTACTGCATAGAAAACAATGGGGTGTGAGTTGGGACCAATCTGAGGGCCAAACCTAAAGCTCAGGAATTGGCATCATCTGCATGCATGGTCAGTGGAGTTTCCCTGGATCTTGCTGCTATAGACCATTCAAGCTGAAATCATTGCTCGTGTTTCCTATGTTGTCACCCCTGTGCACACAGTGGAAAGGGAATCCCACGTTTCCCTTTAGCTGTTAGATTTCAGATCTGCTAATTGATCAGTAAACAAATGTAGATTGAAATTCTGGCAGAAATCTTGCATTAATGTAGATCATGACATAAATCACAACTACAGCATTGCTGCTGTATTTGCCTCCATGTAAATTCCAAACATCCCCTTCTAGATAGGACGATGATTCCAAAACCTGAACTCCTTGTCTCCGTCTGACTTAAACCCAAGTTTAGTGTGACCCCGTCTTTCAGATTTTTATCTCCCCATTCTCTTTGCAGTCTTGGAATTGTGCACTAACTTTTTGAGAACACTTAATGATGTACAGTATATAGGTGAGTCCTCCAAACCAATCTCAACCCACATTAATTTCTGGTTAATTAATGCTGCCTCACTGTTTTCACAGGCATCTGAAGAGGCCTCTCTGCGTGCATTGGAGAGTCTTATGACTGAGTTTTTCCACAGTTGCACCACAAATGAGCGAAAAAGGGAGATTGGTAAGTGACTAGAGCTGGCTATTGCTTCCAGCTTCTCATATTTCTCTGGATGAATTGCTATGTTGCCGGGGAGCTCTGATGACATGATATTCGTTCTTTGCTGTATGGAGGCATATGAGAATTATTCTATTTTTATCTCCTTCCACCTGACTTGATGTCCCTCCTGTCTGTTGCTGTACCTCTTCTGCTGTGCTGGGAATTGTAGCCCTATTTGATTCTGTTGTGATGTTTACCAGCTGGCTATTTTGAGAGATATGAAGATTTGTTTTGAGATTGGAATTGTCTCCTCCTCCCAATCCCTGTCATATTGGAGACCAAATGTGTGGTGCCAACCCATAGTGATTACCCCCTGTATTATCTCTGGGGTGGAGGAGGCATTGGTCTCCATCAGTGCTCACATGTGTAAACTCCTTTTATAATTTACTGTGACTGCATGTTACTGTTTCTCTTTTTACTTAAGACTGTCTACATGTTTTTACTTAATCATTTCTATTTATAGTGAATGTAGCTCCTTTATTCAGAAAGGAAGGGAGACAGGAAACAAGAAACTTACAGGCCAGTTAGCCTAGCACCTGTCATAGGGAAAATGTTAGAAGCTATTATTAAAGATGTTATAACAGGGTACTTAGGAAAATTGGGGCAATCAGGCAGAGTCAGCATTGTTTTTTGAAAAGGAAACCATGTTTAACCAATTTATTGGAGTTCTTTGAAGAAGTAACATGTGCTGTGGATGAAGGGGAACTGGTGGATGTACTGTACTTCGATTTCCTTACCTTATCAAATGATCTTGATAAGGTGATACATCAAAGCTTATTACGGAAAACAATAACTCCTGGTGTAGGGGGGTGACATGTTGGCATGGATGGAAGATTGGCTAGTTAACAGGAAACAGTAGGCATAACTGGGTAATTTTCACATTGGCAAGATGTAATGAGTGGTGTGCCATAGGAATCAGTGTTGGAGCATCAACTTCTTCACAACTTATACAAGTGATTTGGGTGAGGAGAGTAAAGGCATGGTTGCTAAATTTGCTGATGAGACAAAGTTAGGTAGGAAAGTAAGTTGTGAAGAGGACATGAAGCTACAAATAGGTATTGGTAGGTTAAGTGAATGGGCAGAGATCTGGCAAATGGAATATAATGTGGGAAAATGTGAAATTGTCCATTTTGGCAGGAAGAATGAAAAAGCATATCTAAATGGTGAGATTGCAGAGCTCTGAAATGCAGAGGGACCTGGGTGTCCTAGTGCATGAATCACAAAATGTTAGTATGCAGGTACAGCAAGTAATTAGGAAAGCTAATAGAATGTTATCATTTATTGCAAGGGGAATTTAATACAAAAGTAGGGAGGTTGTTTCAGTAATACAGGACAGTGGTGAGACCACATCTGGAGTACTGTGTACAGTATTGGTCTCCTTATTTAAGGAAAGATATAAATGCATTGAAAGCAGTTTGGAGAAGGTTTACTAGACTAATACCTGGAATGGGTTGGTTGTTCTTTGAGGAAAGGTTGGTCAGGCTAGGCTTATATCCACTGGAGTTTGGAAGAGTTAAGAGGAGACTTGACTGAAATATAATGTCCTAAGGGGTCTTGCCAAGGTGGATGTGGAAAGGATGTTTCCTTTTGTGGAAGAATCTAGAACTAGGGGCCACTGTTTAAAAGTAAGGGGTCGTCCATCTGAGGCTGAGATCAGAAATGTTTTCAGAGAGCCATGAGTCTTTGGAGCCCTTCTTCAAAAGGTGGGGGTGGCAGAGTCTTTGAATATTTTTAAGGCGGAGCTAGATTCTTGATGAGCAAAGGGGTGAAAGGTTATCAGGGGTAGGTGGGAATGTGGGGTTGAGGCTACAATCTGATCAGTCATGATCTTATTGACTGGAGGAGCAGGCTTGGGGGGACGAGGGGCCCACAACTCCTAATTCCTATGTTCGTATGTACATTTCTTCATAGAATTATAAAGATATAAGGCATTGTTTTTGTCTGAACTTTTAAAAGATTCTACCTTATTTAAAGTACCATGGATGTTCTTATTTGAATCAACTTTTAACAGTTACTGTGGTCTTAAACCCTATATATACTGTAATTGTGATTGGGATAATTTATGGGGATTTGCAGTGCCTACGTTAATGCGGTTTCTATTGGAAGCTTGCCTCATTGTGAATATTCTTTGTTCCACAGAGGAGCTATTAAATAACTTTGCACAGCAAATTGGAGCATGGCAACATTGTATTTACTTCTTATCCAACACTCGTAATGAGTATGTCATGATGTACAGCTTGACGGTGTTTGAGGTGAGTCAGGAATATTGAATGAAAACTGTGTGACAGACCTTGCAGAAGTTTGCACTGGCCCTGCTGCTTCCTGTTATTTCCAAAAGCAGAATGTTCAAACATGGGCTTATTGAGTCATGGTGTAACTTGGGCTTGGAATCCCAATCTTAGTCACGTTCAGTACAGTGATAGTTTATGGCTGGTTTTTAACCAAGCCCAGTAACACTGGATAAAATTTGAGGACTGAATTATAAAGTGAGGCTGAGGGCGGTGTGGAGGGAGAACCTTAATCTCAGGTACATAGTAGTGGTTTCCTTCCAGTACAAGGATGCATATAGGTTGCAAAAAGTAGCTGTTGGTGTCTCTAGCCCAATCCACATTACATCACTTTTTCTATAATATGGTTTGACTCATTTTAGTTTGCAATATTGTGCTGCAGATGAGTTATTTAAGATGTTGATTCAGTGCACCCCAGCAGACTAGGGTGCGGCCACTAAAGAGGTTTCTTACAAATCAACAGCAATCAGTAATTTTAATGTTCTTTTAACATAAACATACCAAGACGTTTTACAAAACGGATACTAAACTAGTGCGAACATAGGGTCCTGATGCCATAAGTGAGGCAGGAGTTAAAGGTAAACTACACAAACTAGCTAGTAATGCAGTTCTATAATTGCTGATTTTGATGAACACCTTTTGAATGCCAGGTCAGGAAAATTTTTACTTGTAATTTGAACCTATATTTTGTTCAGGGTTAATTGTTTGCATTAACTTTATGGAAAAAAAATCTGACTGCTTTTGCCCATCAGAACCTGATTAATAAGATGTGGTTGGGAGTCCCGTCTCAAGACAAAATGGAGATTCGAAGCTGCCTACCCAAGCTTCTGTTGGCGCACCACAAGACAATGCCATATTTCATTCGCAACAAGTTGTGTAAAGTAATTGTGGATATCGGGAGGCAGGATTGGCCAATGTTTTACCATGATTTTTTCACCAGCACATTACAGGTAATGTATGCAAGAGAAGCTTAAATTGTATTGGTCTGGATACACCTATAATTACTAGTATCTAATGGCAGTAATATTGTAAATTGTTTTATCTGTCAATAATATAATTTCCCTAAGAATAACACTGGTCTCCCAAAATAAATCCAGATTCCTTTCTTGCCATCATGCTAACACTTTGAAGAACTGCTTCTTGATTTCACTCCTAAATTGCCTAGCTCTAATTTTATGTCGTACCCCCTTGTTCTGGATTTCCCCCACCATAGGAAATAATTTCACTATTTCCCCCATAGAATGGGACGGGCAATAAATGCTGGCCTAGCCACCCACATGTCATGAATGAATAAATAAATAAACAAATCTTTCATCATTGTAAATACCTTGGTTAACTACTCTTCAACTTTCTAAAATCAGGGGAATATAAGCTAAGTTTATACAACCTTTCCTCATAATCTAACCTTTCCTCATAATCTAACCCTTTAAATCCTGGTAACATGCTGCTAAATTTGACTTGTATCTTCTCAAAATGCAATATGTCTTTCCTGAGGATTGGTGTCCAAAACTGTAGGCCAGACCAGGCAAGGATGATTGATTTCCTTCCTTAGTGAACCAGTACACTCCAGATAGGTTCTGACCAGAGTTACCTACAACTGAAGCATCACTTCCTTACTTTTGAATCCCAATTCACTTGAGTTAAAGGCCAACATTCAAGTAGCCTTTCAAAATTAAAAATAAGACTGTTTTGGGCTTGTGTACTACTAACTTAGCTTTTTCCACTTCCCTCTACATCAGTTGAAGTGACAAGAAGAATTGCTAATTGGCTGCTTGTATGCCACATACTGTTTGAGGCTGCAGATAGGGTGATGTGCAGCTGCAGAGCTCTGAACCTGTCCAAGCTCAATGTGGCAGGCTCAGGATGGTACTAAGAGTGTCAAATTTATCTAGCTTTTTAATGGGCATAGGACGTCTCATTGAAAGCATCAAACTGCTTCATTTACATTAGCTGTTTGAGTCTGGCCAAGCAAGTGTAAGGTCAGGGTTAGATTCGGAACTTGAACAGCTGCAGAGCTTCATTAGGCTTTGCAAATTCAGTGCGTTCAAGTTATGAGGTTATCCAGTTGCATGGGGTCAGGCACAGGTTGCAGCTTTCCTGTCTCCTGTCTAATGGTTAGCATTAGTTTCAGAGATGCCTGTCATAGGGAGTTTTAAAAGGGATTCATTTGTCTTCAGCTGATGAAGCCCTTGGTCAGTCTTAGTACCCCTCCTGGGACGCTTTACCTGCCTGGCTGATTAGAGCTGCAGCTAGTGGTGTGTGCCTGGAGGAGGAGGAAGGAGAAGGGAGGAAGAACAAGTTGTATGCTGCTGAGGTGAATTATTTCAAGTCACTTGTGAATGTTCTAACTCTGCGATAACAACACCTATTTTGTCTGGTTCTCTGTAAGCTGTGAAATGTATTCCTATTTAGCTAATCCAGGCTCCTTCCACCACGCCTTTGGGTCTGATCATGTTGAAGACTACCTCTGAGGAGTTAGCATGCCCACGGGAGGACCTCAGTGTGGCACGGAAGGAGGAGCTCCGAAAACTGCTACTGGATCAGGTGCCAACAGTACTAGGCCTTATCACAGGTCAGTATGAAAATGGTGGTCGTAGTACAACGTTGGGTAAATGCTGAGAGATTGTTCCTACTGATTGGGAGATCAGAGCAGAATTAGGGGAGACGGTTGGCGTAGTGGTAATGTCACTGGACCAGTAATCCAGAGACAGAACATAATGCCCAGGAGACATGTATTCATATCCCACCATGGCAGCTGGTGGAATTTAAATTCAATTAATAAAAATCTGGAATATAAAAGCTAGTCTCAGGTTATTAAAAACCCATCTGGTTCACTAAGGAAGGAAATCAATCATCCTTGCCTGGTCTGGCCTACATGTGACTCCAGACCCACAGCAGTGTGGTTGACTCTTAACTGCCCTCTGAAACAGGCTAGCACCCAGTTCAAGGGCAATTAGGGATGGGCTACAAATGCTGCCGCATCCGAAGAAAGAATAAAGAGTTATCATTTAGAAGAGCAATGGGACAAGTTGTTTTATTCTCTAAAGAGTTATTAGGACATAGGATGCTTCATTTCAATTCTTCAGTCGGTGATTATTATCATCATTTGAAATGAAATTGATCCAGCGCTTTAAAAGAGTTTAAAAGGATACAGGGAAAGGGCAAGAAAGTGGGCTTAGTGTAGCTGCTGTTGAGAAGCTGGCACTGGCACAGGTACAATGGGCTGAATGGCTTATTTTGCTGTAAATTCTACAATTCTATAGTGTTTCATCTATGAGCAAATATGTGCCCTCTATAAGCCTGAATGACTTCAGGTGGAGAGAGTTGTTGGATTTAAGGATTTGAATCCAAGTAATATGCAAGACTATGGGGGCAACTTGGGCAGTTGGATTAGTTTTGGGTCTATCTAACAGATATGCCAGCACATATACGATGGACCAAATGGCTGCCTCCTGCCATGTCGTATTCTATGGTTTTGTGGTATCAGATTAGATAATTGGGCAGCCAAGGTTCTGGATCCAGCTGCTCCAGAATCAATAAATTGCCATTAACAATATAGCCCACATCCCTCATTGTGAAGTCAGCTATTTTTCATGAACTGAGAAAGTCACTACAGAAGTAATTTAAATTTGACCGATCATTATAAACATTGAAAGCTACCCATAAATGAAAAAAATGCACAATGATCAAGGCATTTTCTTACAACTTTTCTTCCCAGTACTTTGGCTATATGTTAGGTTGGTTGAGTTGGTAGCATTCTCCCAGTTGAATGTTAGGTTCAGGGTTCCAGAACTTGAGCATATGAACTAGGCTGACGCTTCAGTGCAATACTGAGGGAGTTTGCCATTGTTGGAGGTACAACTTTTTTTGCACGTGACATTAAACTAAGGCTGCATCTATTTGTTCAGTGACAAGTAAAAGATTTGGTGGCACAATACAAAAGGGCAGTGGGCTCTTCTGGTCCCTTGGCCAGCATTGCTCCCTCACCAACATAATCAGGAAATTGGATATCAGATTTGCACACATGAATGATTACACTTCAAAAGTAAAAACATCCCGAGGATGCTATGAGGTACTTTTACAAATGCAAGCTCTTTCTATGTGTGTGCATTAAATTCCAGTGTACAAGACAGGTGGCAGTTACAACACTTGTATTTCAAATTGCTGCACTTTTATTGGCTTTGCATGAAGAAACAGTAATACCTGATATTCATTGTGTCCACGTTTTGTAGCAATTCGCAACTATTGCATTTCCCGCATTTAATAGGAAAATAGGCTCCCACAAGAACAAACTGATCACCCATCTCACTGTAAAATGACCCCTTCTCATTCTTAACCTGTCTGCAACCTTTGACATGCTTGACCACACCAACCTTCTTCAGCACCTTTCCACCATTGTGTAGCTGGATAGGGCTGAACTCATCTAGTTCCATTCCTATCTGTCTAATCATAGTCAGAATATCAGCTGCAATGGCTTCTCTTGCTGCTCCCCATTATTACCTCTGGTGTGCCCCAAGGTTCTATTCCTTAGTCCCTTCCTATTTCTCATGTGTTTGCTGCCCCACATGATCTGAAAACATAGCTAGTCTTCATGTGTATGCTGCTGACCCTCAGCTCTACCTCACCACCACCTCTCTCAATTTTACCACTGATACTAAATTATCAGTTGCTTGTCTGACATCAGTACTGCACGAACAAAAAATTATTTCCGTTAAATCTTCAGAAGGTCCCTGCCACAAACTCTGTCCCCTAGGTATGAATTCCATCTCACTCCCTGGCAACTGAGAGACTGAACCAGACTTTTCACAACCTTTCATATTTGACATACACTATATGCAAGTGCCAGGCAATAACCATCTCCAACAAAAGAGAATCACCCATCTTCCCTTGACATTCAGTGACATTACCATCACTCATTGCCCCACTATCAACATCCTGGGGGTTACCATTAACAGAAACTGAACTGGCCCAGCCATATAAATACTGTGTCTGCAAGAGTAGGTCAGAGACTGGGAATTCTGTGGCAAGTAACTCACCACCTGATTTCCCAAAGCTTGTCCATCATCTACAAGGCACAAGTCAGGAGTGTGATGGAATACTCCCTACTTGTCTGGATGAGTGCAACTCCAACAACACTCAAGAAGCTCGACAACATCCAGGACAAAGAAGCCTGCTTGATTGGTACCCCACCCACTATCTTCAACAACCGCTTCGTGCACCACAGCACAGTGGCAGCAGTGTGTACAATCTACTAGATGCATTGCAGCAACTCACCGCAACTCCTTCAACAGCACCTTCCAAACTGTCACTTCTACCACATAGAAGGACGAGGGCCACAAATGCAGGGAAATAGCACCACCTGCAAGCTCCCCTCTAAACTACACCTGACTTGGAACTATATCATCATTCTTTTGCTGTTGCTGGGTCAAAACCCTCCCTAACTCCTGGGTGTGCCACATGGGCTGCAGTGGCTCAAGAAGGTGGCTCACACCATCTTTTCAAGGGCAATTTATTATTTTATTCATGGATGTGGCCATCGCTAGATAGGCCAGCATTTATTGCCCTTGAGAAGATGGTGTTGAGCTGCCTTTTTGTGTCTCTGCAGTCCATGTGGTGTAGGTGCACCCACAGTGCTGTTAGGGAGGGAGCTCCAGGATTTTGACCCAGCGACAATGAAGGGTATGGCGTTATATTTTCAAATCAGGAAAGTGAGTGGCTTGGATGGGTGGTAATGAGTGGTGGTGGTGTTGTCCTTCTAGATGGTAGCAGTCGTGGGTTTCGAAGGTGCTGTCTACAGAGCCTTAGTGAGCTTCTACCTTATAGATGGTACACACTACGGCCACTGTGTGTTGGTGGTGGAGCAAGTGAATGTTTGTGGATTGGGTACCAATCAAGTGGATTGCTTTGTCCTCTAGTGTTGTTGAAGCTGCCCTCATCCAGGCAAGTGGAGAGTGTTCCATCACACTCCTGACCTGTGCCTAGTAGATGGGGTGGACAGGCTTTGGGGAGTCAAGAGGTGAGTTCTCGCCACAGGATTCCTAGCCTCTGACCTGCTCTTGTAGCTGCAGTGTTTATATGGCTAGTTCAGGATATTGATAGTGGGGGATTCAGTAATGGTAATGCCATTGAATGTCGAGGAGCAATGGTTAGATTTTCTCTTGTTGGAGATGGTCGTTGCCTGGCACTTGAGGCGCAAATGTTACTTGCCACTTGTCAGCTCAAGCCTGGATATTGTCCAGGTCTCACTGTATTTGCACATGGACAGCTTCAGTATCTGAGGAGTTGCGAAGGATGCTGAATATTGTGTAATCATCAGCGACCATCCCCACTTCTGCCGCTTTGATGGAAGGGAGGTCATTGATGAAGCAGCTGAAGCTGGTTGGTCCTAGGACACTACCCTGAGGATCTCCTGCAATGATGTCCTGGAACTGAGATGATTGACCTCCAACAACCACAACCATTTTCCTTTGTGCTAGGTATGACTGCAACCAGTGGAGAGTTTTCCTCCTGATTCCCATTGATTCCAGATTTGCTAAGGCTCCTTGATGCCGCATTAGGTAAAATGCAGCTTTGGTGTCACACTCACCTCACCTTGGGAGTTCAGCTCTTTTGTCCATGTTTGAACCAAGGTGGTAATGAGGTCAGTAGCTGAGTGACCCTGGTGGAACACAAACTGAGCACCAGTGAGCAAGTTATTGCTAAGCAAATGCCACATGATAGCATTGTTGGTGATCCCTTCCATCACTTTACTGATGATCGAAAGTAGCCTGGTGGGGTGCTAATTGGCTGGGTTTGGAATTTATCCTGCCTTTTGTGTACAGGACATGACATAACCTGGGCAATTTTCCACATTGCTAGGTAGATGCCAGTGTTGTGACTGTACTGGGACAGCTTGGCTAGGGGCGTGTCAAGTTCTGGAGCACAAGTTCTTCTACTATTGTCAGAATATTGTCAAGGCCCATAGCCTTTGCAGTATCTAGTGCCTTCAGTAGTTTCTTGATAACGTGGAGTGAATCAAATTGGCTGAAAACTGGCATCTGTGCTGCTGGGATCCTCTGGAGGAAGCTGAGATAGATCATCCACTCAGCACTTCTGGCTGAAGATTGTTGCAAATGCTTTAGCCTTATCTTTTGCACTGATGTGCTGGGCTCCTTCGTCATTGAGGATGGGGATATCTGTGAAGCCGCCATCTCCAGTGATTTGTTTAATTATTCACCACCATTCACGACTGGATGTGGCAGTACTGCAGAGCTTGGATCTGATCCGTTGGCTATGGAATCGCTTAGCTCTGTCTATCACTTGCTGCTTATGCTGTTTGGCATGCAAGTAGTTCTGTGTTGTAGCTTCACCAGGTTGACACCTCGCTTTTATGTATGCCTGGTGCTGCTACTGGCATGCCCTCCTGCACTCTTCATTGAACCAGGGTTGACCACCTGGCTTGATGGTAATGGTAGAGTGGGGGATATGATAGGCCTTGAGGCTACAGATTGTAGATGAGTACAATACTGTTGCTGCTGATGGCCCACAGCACCTCATGGATGCCTAATCTTGAGATGTTAAATCTGTTCGAAATCTATCCCATTTGGCACGATGATCGTGCTACACAACACAGAGGGTATTCTCAAGTGGAGATGAAGTCCTGCCTTCATAAAGGTGGTCACTCCTACTGATACTGTTACGGACAGATGCATCTGCAGCAGGCAGGTTGGTGAGGATGAGGTCTAGTATGTTTTTCTCTCTTTCTTGTTCCCTCATCACCTTAATCCCTGCAGCAGGTGGTGCCTGGGACATTACCTGTAAGATATGATACTGTGAGCATGACTATGTCAGATTGTTGCTTGACTAGTCTGAGACAGCTCTCCCAATTTTGGCACAAGCACCCTAGATGTTAGTAAGCAGGACTTTGCAGGGCCGCCGGGGCTGAGTTTACCGTTATAGCTTCCGGTGCCTAGGTGGTTGCTGGGTGGTCCATCTGGTTTCATTCTTTATTGACTTGTTTTTAGCAATTTGATACAACTGAGTGGCTTGCTAGTCCATTTCAGAGGGCAGTTAAGAGTCAACCACATTGCTGTGGGTCTGGAGTCACATGTAGGCAGACCTGGTAAGGATAGCAGATTTTCTTCCCTAAAGGACACTAGTGAACCAGATGGGTTTTTACGACAATCAACATTGTTTCATGGTCATCACTAGACTTTTAATTCCAGATATTTTATTGAATTTAAATTGGGGATGGACAATAAAAATGCTGACATAGCCAGTGATGCCCAAAATTCCATGAAAGAATAAAAAAAAATTCCTGAGATGAGCTTCTGATCACACATCTGTGGCCAAGCAACACCTCCATTATGAAATTCTCATCTGTGTTTTCAAATCCCTGCATACTGTAAACTGCAGCATCCCTATAACCCTTTTGCATTTGTCTAATTCTAGCCTCTTGCGCATCTTCAATATCCTTTGCTCCCACCATTGCTGGGTAGCATTGTGCTCACTGCATTCCATGTGCGCACAACCCTTTAACATGCCAGCCACAGCCCCCAAACAAAACCTTTCTCCAATCACTGGCTAACCCTAGCTTACTTGGAAGTACGTCTGTTGGCTTCAATGGAAGTATTTGAAGTTCTCCGCAAACTGCATTTTATTTTCACCGCTCCTGATGCCAATTGGCCACGGATCTTTTTTTTTACCCATTAACAGATCTTCCACATTAACTGTGTACAGCCTCTATCTCATCCTGTTGAAGCCAATCCTGTCTAAATCTAGAATCTTAATTGTCTCTTGTTTCTCCCTTTCAAGCACTATTTTGAACTTGATCATGTTGACAGTGAACTGTTCACACACTGATTAGACTGTTCACTAAATCTAATTACTCAAAACTAATATGGCCGGCTGCTTATTGGTTCTAGAATATATAGTTGCAGAAAACTATTTCAGACACTCTCAAATTCATTATTTTATGTGCTAGTCTGTTTATCCCAATCTATATGAAAGTTAAAATTCCTGATTAATACCTATGCTCTATGCTTGTCTGATCTCTATTTGTACAAGCTTTGACTTCGCAGGTACTCACCAGGAGGCCTATACACAATGCATACTATCGTCTTAAATCCTTTTCTATTTCTTAATTTTACCTGTAAAGTCGCCACTATTTTCTTATTTTTATCCTCATTATTGAAATGTTTTCATCCTTAACCATTTGACCTTTTTAACCAGGTATATTTGGTTCCCAGCCCTGGCTGTCTTGCAGCCATGTAGCTATTATCAATAGTACCTTCTCCAACAGAACCCTGTTCTCCCCATTTAAAATCCCTGTGGCCACCTTATTCCTTTCTGCTAGAGCCCTGATTGCAGCCTGGTTCAGGTGGAGCCTATCCCAGCAGTACAGTTCCTCCCTGTTCCAGTACTGGTCCCATTGTCCCATGAAATGGAACCCCTCATTCTCGCACCATTCCTTCAGTCACATGTTCACCGTTCCGATTTGCTTTTCCCATGCGGACTCTCATCCTGCTTGCATAAAATGCTATCTCTCTCCCTGATTATTGAATCTCCTACAAAACTCTCACATTAGGCTTCTCCTTCCCACCCCACTCTTTTGGACAACCTCCTTCTTCCAGGTGCCATGGTCTACATTCTAGCCACCCTTCTGACAGTCTTTATCCTTATCCTCACAGGTAGCAAGTGCATTGTATCTTTTGATTAGGATCAGTTTCTGTGATTCTTCGTTCTCTATTTCACCTGGGTTCTTTTTACTCTCTACATTCACTCATACCACCCCATTTGGAACCTGCACCTCCATATGAGGTGTGACAGCGAACTGTCCAGAGATTTCCCCATGCTTGTGTCTCCACGTCACTATAGTTCAATGACTGAGCTGGAGCGATTCAAGATGCAGGCATCTTTGCAGATTTGTTCATTCTGGACAGTCTTGCTGTCCACAAACTCGCACAGACGACAGACCAGACAGATGACCTGCTTTGCCATATTGTCGTCTCAATTATTTATAATGCATCTAGTTTATAGTTTGTTTCTTTGCTTTTTCTATGCACTGACACTAAGGAGTGGACAAAAAATTTAAATAGTTACATTAAAGGTGTTATATAAACACAAGTGGTTGAATCAATAGTAACTATGCAGATACAGTGATTAACTTAGTAACTGCAGATTCGCAATAATTAACCCTTACCCTACTAAATCAATAATGACTCAGTGGTGGCACATAGCAACCAACCCTTGCCCTGTTACATAAGCTGCAGCTTTGTACTGTTGGAGATGGTAACCTTTTAAAAGATTTCGAATGTGCTATTAAAATTGGAATAAACTTTAGAAATAATAAATTTGACAATGGTGCAAATGAGAGAAGCTGCAATAGTTCCCTTGCTCGGAAATTCCCACTTTCAATTTAAGATGCATCTATTTATATATTTTGTAAATATTCATTTGCAAGTGAGATTTCCTCTCAACTTCAAAACACTGTAATGTACACAGAGGTTAACTGTGTGGTTTTCCTCCCAAGTGCAATAAACTTCCTATTTTGCAATGCTTTGCTGAGTCTGTACTTAAACAGGCCTGTACAAGAAGGCTGTGTTGTCATGAAAATATAACTATTTTCATAATATTGTAATTTGTTGCGAAGGTAGGCTAATAATGGGGGTTGGATTAGTTTCTCTTTGTGTAGGGTTTTAATTGAATTACAAACAGCTGGTCTGGGTGCTTAATGTTTCAGCAGGGAAATTAGGTTTGAAATGCTAAATATGTAAACAAGGCTGAAGTTTTAGAATGTGAGATTTGAAGAATATTTGCGTTTTTAGATAAACCAGAGTCTTGAATTTCAAAGAGATGGTAAGGTGTTACACCTAGTCAAGAGGCTAAGGCAAACAGCATGTTTATTTTTAGTACTATGAAAGATTTATATTATGGAAAAAGTCGCAAAGACATATTGGGACAATGAGATTTACATTAAAAGGGGGAAACCTGTATAAAGGAGATGAGGTTATGTGTAAGAAGGCGGCATTCTAAGATCCAACAAGTGTGAAAAGCTTCCAGCCTCTATGTATCAAGCTGCTGTCTCCAGGAATCGAAGCTCAGAGAATTCACTTTAAATATCACTGTCCAGCGTATTGTGTGCTTTGCCTGGGTCTGTTGAAATCTATCTTGTTTTACTGTTGCCTTAACGGAGGTGTAACTGGGAGTTAGATTAATTAGGGGAGCTAGGAGTTATCATAGTAGTAATTTGTAGACCTATGTATGTGCTTAAAATCATTTCTTTTATTAAATGTTTAATTTAGTCTTGTAAAAAAAAACCTCCTAAGACTCAGTGGACCTATTAGTACTGAATTTAAGGAATGCATCTTGAAATAAAAATTTACAAATTGCAAAACAGTTGTGGCAGCTGTTTCAAGTTTTCCTCTGGGATTTGAGCAGCTCAGCATTTACCATCCGCTGTGTCATAATGCCAGCACAGAAGATGTAATAAAATCTGAAATTTTATGAAAAATTCCCAGTTGGAGCTATTCAGCCATTTTCCAACTAATTACCCCACAATGCAATAAATTTGCATCGAAGACAAATGTACATTGGTGATGATATGTGAATGAGCTTGTAGACTGAAATAGTAGTCTCTTGCTGTGCTTTGTGAAACCCAAAGTTCATCACAGATGCCTGATTTTTTTTATTGTTTCAAAGTGCTTCCCTGCTAATCCAGTAATGGACCCATTCTAGTGTGTGCTAAGAAATGTGTATGTAAAGTTGCCACTCCAAAATATTGAATAAGCTAACTTATTGTACTTATATTGTACTATGAAGAATGGGTGAGTGTAAATGTTGCTCTTAGCCAGGTATTTGTTATAATAGATGCCCCACCTATGTAGGGGTTCAGCCTACCTGTAAGTGCCAGCCCAGCTACTGCCTACGAAGTGCTACATTGTCATTGCCTCTTGGTCAGCACTGCTGCTTTTTATAGAAGAGTCCTGAATTCCTAGAAGCTGCTGGCTCAGTTAAATTATTGCAATAACTGGAACACCAGCAGTGGAAAAATGGCACAATTCAAGTTTCAGAACTGTGGGAAGAGCAGTGATCTGGGAACACTGTGCTTCGTGAACCAAGTGCTAAGTCAGGAATTTGGTGCAAATGGGGTCTCTAAATATATTTCGAGCGGTAATTTAGATTAACAATTAGAATCTGTCTTAAGCTTTAAAACTGCAAAAGAAACTACAAGCTAGATAAGATACCTAGCTAACAGAAACTGCCTAGCAGTCAGAATTGTTAATCAACTAAAAGCAGTTGTCTGAATAAGTGTTATTAACTGGAGCATTAATAAGCTCTCTGTATAAGTAAACCTTGTTTGCTACTGCATAGCGTGATCTGGGATTAGAGTGCTTCATGAACCAAGTGTTAAGTCAGGAAATTGGTACAAGTGGGAATTCAGTGCAGAGGAGGAAGAAGGTGCTGCTTACCTCCAGTAGCTGTTTAGTGTTCCTTTTGTCCCCAAGCTAGGAAATTGTAATTTACAGTCGTTTAGTGGTTCAGAACTTGAGTATTGCTGAAAAAGACTTTTTGTCAAAACTTTTCATCTTGCAATCAAGACAGTTCCCAAGAATACCAATGTAAGGGAAACAAAATTTATACTGTATGAGAAGGTGCTGCTTACCTCCAGTAGCTGTTTAGTGTTCCTTTTGCCTCCAAACTAGGAGATTGTAATTTACAGTCGTTTAGTGGTTCAGAAGAGAGCTGATTGTTTGGCAGGTGGACTCCAGTAGAGGCATTGCCATGGGGAATGCACCAGTTTATGGTGAGTTTGAAATTTAAACCAGGCAGTTTGACTCTGGTCAAGCATTGCCCTGAGGAATGAACCGGCAAATAGCTGTCATTTATTTTGTTTAGCTGAAACAGGCGCAATGTCCGGAAGTGTTCTTTCTGTCTGCAAAGAACAGGGCCCTGTGTATTAATATATGTATCTGCCAGTACATGCAAATGCCCCACACTGTGAGCCCGACTGACGATCTTAAATTGGTTGTCAGCGTAATTCTTAGTACACTGAGGATTATTTAGCAAACATTGTCCAATCGTGAAATCAACACCTAATGTTGGACATTGTGTTTTGAATTTTGCTGGTTGGGTACAGTCTGCACCTTGCCTGCTGCGAACAATGGAAGAGAAGTGCTGTTTGATACAATCTGCCAGTCTTTGGGACATACAGCCTACATACCTAGCATTGCACTCGCATTGAAATTCATATACCAAATTATTCATTTGTGTGATAGGCAGAATGTTGTTTTGGTTTGATGGCAGCGTCCTGTTAGTGGTGAATACCACTTGTGTTGCAGCTGCATAGTAGCAGCGTGAAATGGTTAGCTTCATGTGTTGCTCAAATTTTTAAGATCCCTTTCCTTTCCAACGTTAATCTGAGGTAGACTAGGCACTTTTCAGGGCCAAAAGTGATAACCTTGGGCCCGTTCATGAGTTTGTGCGATATGCAACGCAAAATGATCTGATCATGATACCCATTAACCACAGGATGCCTTTGGTGAATCCTATTTCAGCATCAAGCTTGCATGGTGAGCAGATGGCTTGGGCCCTTTTTATGAGGTTGTCAATAAGTCCATTCTTATAGCACATTGAATTGTAAGAATGCCAGCATGTATATTGACCAGTGAAGGTAGGCTTGAGATAGACTGTGGTAGAGAACCCCCTGGCAGATTTCTCAACAAGTACATCAAGGAAAGGGAGTTCATTTGCAGTGAAGCACTATATCATGGAAACCTCGACCCGTTACCATTGCGAGAATCAGTACTCGTCGAACTTATGAACTTGGCAACTTGCACTGCTGAGTTCAGTTTTAACAACACCATGTACCCCCAAATAGATGGTGTTGCCATAGCCCCAGATCTCGTAACCATTTTTGTTTGTTTCCGTGAGAAACATGTCTTCAATGGAATGACACCTTACCTCCTACCCCTTCCATATTTCTGATACGTGGATGGTATGTTTGCTATATTTAAATCTGCAGCTGCATGTAATAATTTCCTTGCATGTCTTAATGGACATTTTTAAAATGGAGCAGTCAAATGAACTCCCTTTTGTTGATGTACTGGTTGAGAAATCTGCCAGGAGATTCTGTACAGCCTTCTACGACAAACCTACTTCACTGGTCAGTATATGTGTTAGGATTTTTACAGTTCCACGCATTGTAAGATTGGCCTTAACGGAAATCTCTTAAATAGGGCACAAGCCATTTGCTCACCATGCAAGCTTGATGCTGAAATAAGGCGCATCATAGGCATCCTGCAGAATAATGGATACCCTGATCAGATTATTTTATGCTGTATATTGCCCAAACTGAGTTTGCACAATACAAAGCCATCACTTTCAGCCCTGAAAAGTGCCCAGTCTCCCTCAGATTACCATGGAAGGGCAAGCTATCTCAAAAATTTGCACAACAGATGAAGCTAGCTGTTTCATGCTGCTATTATACTGTAGCAATGCCACCAACAGGGTGTTGCTGTCAAGCCAAAAAACATACTGCCTATCGCAAATGAGTATTGTGGTATATGAATTTCAGTCTGAATGTGATGCTAAGTATGTAGGCTGTACGTCCCAAAGACTGACACATCATATCAAATAGTGTGTTCTTTTTGCTGTTCGCAATAGTCAAGGTATAGACAGTACCCAACCAAGCCCATGCTTGCAAAACTCAAAACACAATGCCCAACATTAGATGCGATTCCGTGATTGGACAATGTTTGCTAAATAATCCTCAGTGTGCTAAGAATTACGCTAACAACCAATTTAAGATCATCAATCATGCTCGCAGTGTGGCACATTTGCATGCACTGCAAGCTACATATATTAATACACAAGATCCTGTTCATTGCAGAAAAAGCATGTACACACACATTGCGCCTGTTTCAACTAAACAAAATAAGTGACGGCCATTCGCTGGTTCATTCCTCAGGGCAATGTCTTGACCAGTCAAGCTTAACTGCCAAGTATTGTTTGAAATTTAAATTAACAGTCACCAACTGGTGCATTCTCCATGGCAACTCTTCTACCAATCGGAGTCTACTTGCAAACCAATCAGCACTCTCTTCTCATACAGTATAAATTTGTTGTTTCCCTGAAATTGGTATTTTTGCGATTCGTCCTGATGAGTGCAAGGCAAAAAGCTTTGACAAAGACTGAGTTACTAATTTAGTAAGCAGTTAACTAATCACATTAGATAAGACAGACATGGCAGTGCAGGTGATGTATAGTAATTGAAACGTGGGAGTTTGTGGAATTCATTGTACTTCTGAACAACCAACCAACATTGGCTCAGAGTTACTGAGCTGGAGTCTGAGTTACAGATGGAGGCAGTCACACCTCTAACTTTAGAGTTGGTTAATAATCAAGGACAGAAGGATGTGACTGCAAGCCTGGCAGGCACAAGGCTCAGAATAAAGTGATGGAAGAGCCTCAGCCCTTGACTTTGACCAACAGGTATGAGGTCCTTTCTACCTGTGTAGATGAGAACAAGGATTGCAGGTTGGATGAGCAAACTGACCTTGGTACCATGATGCAGGATGCCATTCAATTGGGGAGGGTGAAGAGGATTGTCGTGCTAAGGGACAGCATAGTCAGGGGGTTGATACTATTCTCTGCAGCTGCGCCCAGAAGCTCTGAATGTTGTTTTACCTGCCCGGTGCCAGGTTGAAGGACTTTCATTGCAGCTGAAATCAAATTTTGATTGGGACAATGCAGATCTAGTTGTTGTCCATGTAGGAACGAGCAACATAGGTAGAACTAGGAATGATGTTCTGCTGAGAGTGTTTGAGGAGTTAGATCACAGAATTGTTACAGCATAGGTGGAGGCCATTTGGCCCATGTCTGTACCGGCTCTCCAAATGGACACTTCACCTAGTGCCATTCCCCGTAACCCTGCACATTCTTCTTTTTGATGGAGCAGTCCATTTAGAAGCTCAGTCAACAGCATAGTTTGCAAATTTTGTGGAATATGCTTCAAATAGAGTAGCCTGCATGTTTTTGCATTTACACAGGTGATGGCAAACTAATACTGCAAATGCTGACTCAAATTTTGGTTGGGTGCAGATTAAAACACACAACCTCAGATGTAGTAATCACGGATTTGTTACCTGAGCCAGGCAGCGGTTGGCATAGGATCAAGCAAACTTTGAGAAATAAATGCATTTGTTCAGGGTGGTCTGAGAAGGCGTTTTGATTCATGGGGCACTGATACATGTACTCTGGAAAAAGGGAGCCCTTCTGTTGGGATGGGCTCCACTTAAAACAGTCTGGGATCAGTGTCCTGGCAAATCATATAACTAGGGCTGTAGACTTTAAACTAAAAGAGGGGAGGGAGAGTTCAGGTGAAAGAAGATTTAGAAATCTAAAGACAAATGTCAAAGCAATAGAACAGTGGAGTGATATGGGTAAAGACAAGCAGAATGGTACAGGAGGGACAGAGTGTTTTAATAATAGTGTATCAGCGAATAAGGTCCATGCAAATAATAGTTTGAAAATTAAAGGCCCTTTATCTGATGTGCAAAACATTCTTAATAAGGTATATGAGCCTGTGGCACAAATAGCGATAAATGGTTTAGATCCAGTGGCCATTAGAGATGTGGTTATAAGGTGACTGAGGTTGTGAAATAAATATTCCACGGTACACAGCATTTCAGAAAGATGGATCAAATAGAAAAGGAGGAGTAGGCTGAAAGTAAAGAATGACAAGGATAGTGAGAAAGGATCTTGGTTCAGAAGATCGGGAAGTAGAATCAGTCTGGATGGAGATTAGGCATGTAATCAAGGGTCAGAAACACTGGTGAGAGTAGTTTATAGCCCCCCAAATAATGGTTATGCTGTTGGACAGAACATTAAGCAAGAAATAATTGGAGCTTGTAACAAAGGCAATCTAATAATAGTGGGGCGCTTTGATCCAGTCTATAAAATTAATCAAAATGGCAAAGATGACCTGGAAGATGAATTTGTAGAATGTTTTTGTATACTTTCCTGGAATAAAATGTTGTGGAACCAACCAAAGATAAAATTGTTTTAGATGTAGTATTGTGCAATGAAACAAAGTTAATTAGTAATCTCTTGGTAAAAGGTCTACTGGGAATTGGTGATCAAAATATAATTGAATGCCATACTAAGTTTGAAAGAAACATATCCAGTCCCAAAGAAGAATCTTAAAGCCGATTACGTTGGTATAAGGAGAGAGTTCGATAAGGTTGATTGTGTAAATAGGCTAAAAGGTATGGCAGTAAAACCAATTAAAAACGAGCAACAAAATCATTCCATTTAAAATAAATAAATCTCAGCAAGAAGAATCCATTTGTGGCTTACTAATGAAGTTAAGGTGCTATTAAGTTAAGAGGCTTACAATGTTGCAAAGCATATTAGTAAGATTGAGGGTTGGGAGTGTTTTAGAAACCAGCAAATGGTCACCAAAAAGTTGATGATAAAGAAGAAATAGAATGAGTATAAACTAGGCAGGCATAAAAAGAGATTGTAAGAGCTTTTACAAGCATATGAAAAGGAGGAGAGTAGGTAAAGTAAACATTAGAGGCAGAGGCAGGAGAAATTATCATGGTGGAGTGAGGAAATGACATATTAAGCAAATATTTTGTTTGTCTTCACAGTAGAAGGCACACAATACATACTGGAAATAGAGGTAACTTAGGTGCTAAAAAGAGTGAGGAACTTAAGATAACTAATATCAGCAGAGAAAAAGTGCTGGAGAAACGCAAGGGACTAAAATCCAACAAATCCTCAGGACGTGATGGCCTACATGCTAGGGTTCGAAAAGAGATAACTGCAGAGATAATGTATGCACCATTTATGATTTTCCAAAATTCCTTAGATTCAGGAATTGTCCCAGCAGATTGGAAACTAGCAAATGTAACACCACTATTGATAAAAGGAAGGAGAGGTACAACAGTGAACTACAGGCCAGTTATTCTAATGAGTCATCTGGAATCTATAAGGAACTCTTAACAATGCACTCAAAATCGTAGTATGATCAGACAAAGGCAAAGTGGTTTAATGAAAGGAAATCATGTTTGACAAACTTATTGGAATTTTTTGAGAACATAACTAATAGGGTAGATAAATGGGAACTAATATATGTAGTATACTTGGATTTCCAAACTACATTTGATAAGGTGCCGCACAAAGGTTAGTACACAAGATAGGGATTTGTGGAATTGAGGGTAATATGAATAAAGGATTGGTTAATGGACAGGAAGCTAAGAGTAGAGATAAATAGGACATTTTAAAGTTGTCAGGCAGTAACGAGTGGAGTGCTGCAAGGATCAATGCTCAGGCCCCAGTTATTTACAATCTATTTATGATTGTCTTAGACAAATGTACAGAGTAATGTATCAAAGTTCATAGATGATAAGAGGCTAAGTGGGAAAGCAAGCTGTTGGGGCTAAAGAGGCTGAAAAAAGATAGAGGTGAGTGTTGGCAGATGGAGTATAATATGGGAAAGTGTGAGGCTAGTCACTCCACAGTTAGAATGGAAAAGCAGAATGTTTTTTAAAAGGCGAAAAACTTGATGTTCAGAGGGACTTCGGTGTACTCGTACAAGGAACACAAGCTAGCATGCAGTTATAACAAGCAATTATGAAGTCAAATGGCATGAAGGTTATTATTGCAAGAGGATTTAAGCACAGGAATAAGGAAGTGTTGCTAAAATTGTACAGGGCTTTGGCGGGACCACATCTGAAGTACTGAATGCAGTTTTGGTCTCCATCTTTAAGAAAAGTTATACTTGCATTGGAATGGTTCACTAGATTGATTCCTGGGATGAGAAGGGTGTCCTATGATAAGAAGCTGAGTAAATTAGCCAATGCTGTCTGGAGCTTAGAAGAATGAGAGGTGATCTCACTGAAATATACAAGACTTGAAAGAGCTTGACAGAGTAGACACAGATTGTTTCCCCTGTCTGGGGATTTGAGAACATGGGAACAGTCTTGGGATAAGGGGCTGAGATGAGAAATTTCTTCACTGAGGGTTCTGTGTCTTCAAAATTCTCTACCTCAGTGGGTTGTGGATGTTCCATCATTGAATATATATATATGTTTTATATATATATGGCTGAGATAGATTTTTGATCTGTCAGGGAATTGAGGAGCAGGCAGGAAAGTGGAGTTGTAGCTGAAGATCAGCCATCATCATATTAAATGTTGGAGAAGGCTCAAGGGGCTGTATGGTCTATTCCTGCTCCTTTTTCTTATGTACCAGCTATTTATATTAATGATAAATAACCTCAACCAGAGACTGGAGTGGAGAGAGCTTTACAAAGGACTGCTGGTACAGAAATAGAAAATTCTTTACCATAAACCTCAAAAATAAAACACTAAGTCCTGGTTAGTTTGGAAATGTAGGGGCGAGCTGGGACCCTATGGTGTAAAGGTTTCTCGTAATGTTACTGCTCAAAGTTTCTGCTAACTCACTTGCTACAGTGTGACCTGAAATTTGGCGTTAGATAACTTTGTTAATATTTTAACGTAAATACTACACATAAGGGTTAGATTTTCTCAACGATATTTTTCTTTGCAGGTATTTTAGAGACCATTTGGGATAAAAACAGTGTTACAGCTGCTACTCCGCCTCCCTCCCCAACTTCAGGAGATAGTGGTAGGTTCTGTTTGGTTGAAATGCCTGTGATTTGGATATAACCACCCTGATCACATGAAGGTGATTTGCATTAAACATACCAATTTTGATGCAAATATATTCATTCTGTAGGAAAATGATGGTGCCATTAGGAAATAGAACACATCTATTTAAGATACTTAGTGATCTCAAGAAGTCTCAAGTGAGGTAGAGAGCAGCCAGACTCGGAGTAAAACTCCACGGTAACTCAGCAGTGTCTGTTGACAACCTCAGGATCTTTTAACTGCACTGTCACAATCTTTGGTTTTTGCACGAGATTCATTGTTATTAATCACATACACAAGGGAACCTTGAATCGCCTATGACGAAGGGCAGAGTCCACTTTTCAGTTGTCAATATATAGTTAAATTATAGTAGGACTCGGACCATAAATGATCCGTGCTCCTTGTACAAAATATCATGAGCCCCATCTCCTTTGTAGAAGACTGTAAAGCACTCCTCAAAATAGGCTTGGCTTCAAACCAAGAACTGAATACCAAGTTTCAGACTCAGCTCAGCACACAGTCATTCAAGATTACTGCACAGCATAAAAAGCCTACCCATCCCAGTATCAGCATAATTAAGCTTCCTGCTGTGCCATTGGAATGTAGTGACACATGGCCCCTCTGGTCTTACAAGGAGTAATCTTCTTTCAAAGACATGTTATGCTTGTGATTGTACCTTAGTCTTCCCACTGAATACCTAACATTTTTAGTTGTTGTTGAGACTAAGCTCGGGCAGCAGGCTTATTTTAGAAGAAAACCTAGCTTGGACAAAATCCAATCTGCTGCTAGTACCAAGGGATGTCTCAGTTTGATCTTTGTTTGTTGCCTTCCCCAAAGGATAGTTTGCTCATGTAAATGGATTGATGATTTCTGTTGACAGGGAGTGCCCACAAACTGAAATTTGTTAATTTGGTGCAGATTAGAAGCAGTGCAGCTAATCATAGTAAATTAGCCGCTGAAGAATGCATTCAGTATCCACTATATGTCCTATCAATTATGATAACCAGAAGTATCGATACTAGACCTCTTCGTACAGGCTAGAGTACTGCTGAAATTAATTTATAATTAAAGTCACAGAAAACACAAGCAAAAAATACTCATGAGAGGACTGGAATTAGTCCATGACAGATTACTACATTCCTTCAGAATTATGTCTCCAGCATTCTTAAGTTTCTTCAGATGAATCGGTTAAGCTTTCTGTTCTTTGGGAAACCAGGACTTATATCTTCTGTAGTAATGTATACGGAAGCCTGAAATGCCCAAGGTACAAACCTGAAAACCTAACAGCTAGAACAAGAACATTTATTGGGATGATATCAAACCATTTTTTGAAGTAAAGAAAAGGCTTCATATCTTGCAGCAATGATTAATAATACATATATATTTGCTTTTCTGCATTTCAGTGAGGCTGCCAATAACTTGAAGCTACTGAAGTCTAATGATTTTTTTCCCTGTTAGGTGATTTGCTTAGTAGCCTATTGCAGACTCCCCAAGCTGCCAAATTATTAAATCAGCCAATCCCAATTTTGGATCCAGAGAGTGAGCATGTTTGTTTTCTGGCTTTGGACTGTTTGACTCATCTCTTCAGCTGGATCCCACTCTCTGCCAGCATCACCCCAACTCTCCTGACTACCATCTTCCACTTTGCTCGTTTTGGCTGTGATACCCGTGCCAAGAAACTAGTTGCTGTGAATGGAAATGGCCACAATAATAACATCATCCAGGAGCGAGGTAAACTGGGTGTATTAGCCATGTCCTGCATTAATGAACTCATGTCCAAGAACTGTGTCCCTGTGGAATTTGAGGAGTATCTACTGCGTATGTTCCAGCAGACATTCTACTTGCTGCAGAAAATCACCAAAGAGAACAATGCACACTCCATAAAGAGCCGCCTGGAAGAGCTAGAAGAAAGGTAAGCCTTGTAGATACCCTAGCATAGGAGGTATGGTGCGGGGGCCTGCTCTGAGATTACTTAGTACACTGTTTGGAAACAAATGCATTTTGGATAAGCCTGGCTTTGCCATCATCTGCTATGCATATGGAGTTTGAGCCCAAAGCGAAATTGTATGGCAACATGAGTATCTTGCATTTTATTCCTCTACATCTTAACACTAATATTAAAAGTTTGTTCATTTCACTGTGGAAGAAAAGTCTCCTGTTTTATGAAATCCTTTAAAAAGGAAATAATGTGTAGATTCAGGTTTGGATGTGAAGATCAAAAAAAAAATCAGTTTAACATCTCTCATAAAGAATTTGCACTTCTGTCAGTAAATGGCCGTCTGTAAGACCTGCTGCCCTGAGCTTCTGTAATCCAGATAACAAGGGAAATAATTGGCTCTAAAAGCATGGTTTCCTTGTTGGTCTGATTTAGGATTTATTCACCACTGTAGCACTCATGGCAGCCCTTTGAAAGCTCCAGCCACAAGTAAGAAATAAATATAAAAGTAAGAAAGATCAAACAAAATAAGTTGCCAGAGCTCACATGCTGTTTTGTGGATCTGTAAGCTATATACTGGTGTGTAGTGTATTCTTACAGGACTTGCCCTGTTGTGTGCAGGATCCAAACATGAACTTGAACTGGAGAGTATGGCTGGGCATTCCTGTAATCTGCAGATTGTACAACACAGTCCTCTTAAGAATACAATGAGCTCTGTTCTCTCGATAAGGCAGCAAGTATTGAAAGCTGAACAGTAGTAATAAGAAATTCTTTGTCAAACATCATAACATTGTAAAGACCTAGTTACCATATGATTTATGAAGCAGCACATGCTGTCTCCATTAGCTGCAACTGGTTGGTAGTACTGTGAAGCTTGGAGCTGGACATATTCATCGCCCGGTTGTGTTTTAACAGTATTGATTAGCTGATCGTCTGCTGGCTGAGAGATTGAAGTCAGCATTTCCTTATTAACTATCATTGACCACGGTTCTGAGTATAAGGATAACTTGATGGTGTGCAATTCCTTTTTGTATCTGGAAATAGTGGCCACACAGGTTTGCATTAATATGAATGAAGGCTTAAGGTGCAAAGGCACAACATTCTGTAATACTGAGTAATACAAGGTTAGTGAGGCTAAGATCTGTCGGACAGCAGTAGAGGTACTACAGTTGGTTACAGACTAGTGAGAGGGGAATTGGCCAGAATAGCTGCTCGTAATCATTAGGTGTGACTGGATGCTGAAAGGTACGTGTGTATTTTTGCACCCATGAAGGAACCTGGCTCAACAATCATGCTCACTGATATGGTTGTCTAATCCAGTGGTTTTCAATTTTTTTTGATTGAAGGGTCATTTTTCAATTGCATTAGTAATGTAGTAATTAGTAATGCATTATTTTTCAAATGCATTAGTAATCACTGCACCCATCTAAATGATAATACAAAATGAAAAGTGTGTTTTAATAATGCTTTTAAGAAAACAGATTTTGTTTACAGATATTTAGTTGCAGATTACTTTCAGATGTAATGATCTATGCCTTTTTAGTGCTGCCCCATTGCACTCCTGGGTGAGACAGCTAGGCCACTCTGCGCTGCACATTTGGTGACCACACTCCACTCCCACCTTCCAGCTTGCTCCAAGCCCACCACCTGTGCAGCTGTAAAGCCTGCCCTGTTCAGTAAACACTCAACCTCAGTTTAAGAACCACTGGCCTAGCCCACTACAGTGGATGAATAATAGCTATTGATGAGGTCTCTGCTGACAGCACTTGTGAATTGTGCCGTGGCATGAGTCACCGCCTTTGGGAGAGCACAGTAGGAACCCACAGTAGGATCGCTTTGGACAAGAACAGTGAATGTGAATGAAGTCCGAGTCTGGTTTGGATTTTTGTGTGAACGACCCAAGTTGCTATGACTGGATTTTCTCATGCTATGTTTCAGATATTGGAGTGAACAGTTGTCATCCTGTACGCAATGGTTGCAGGGCTTTTTGTTATAATGTAAATGACCTATATTTCTTGCAGTAATGAGTGTTTATCAGCTATCTTCTCCATTGTGTGTATTTAAAATTTTGAGATTCGGCTTGTAATTACTGTCTTGAGTATCTCTATCTCTGATCTTTCCCTTTTAGCTATGTGGAAAAGTTCACTGACTTCCTACGACTTTTTGTGAGTGTTCACCTGCGTCGAATCGAGTCCAACTCCCAGTTTCCAGTGGTAGAGTTTCTGGCCCTTCTTTTCAAATACACCTTTCATCAGGTGAGACCGACTTCCTGTGACCTGTACTTTAGAAAATGTGTACAGCCTATAGGTGGAACATTGGATCTAATAATGGGGAATAAGCCAGAGCAGATTTTTTTTTAAAAGTAAGGGGGCATCAAAGCAATATAATAAGCTTTAAGATGATGGTAGAGATGGACAAATGTATGATTGTCCAGTTAATAGATTGGAGAAAAGTTGACTTTGAGGGGTTGAGAATAGAACTTGGTAAAACAAAAATGGACAGCAATATTGGCAACAGCGGTGTAGATCTACAATGGGAAACATTTAAAATAGTGTTCAAAAGAATGCAGGAAAATATTCTGCAGACAGGAAAGTGCAAACTGAGCATCAGTGGGACCCCATGGATGAATAAAGACCTAGGGAACAATTGAGGGCTAGAAAGGAGGCAAACGTTAAGTACATCGAGAGAGAAGAGTACATGATAAGGAGGAAAATAGAAATAAGGGGAGAAGTAAATAAATCAATTAAGAAGACAGGAACAATGAAATTAAATTTTCACGGGACTGGAATAAAATCTTTTACAGGCACATCAATTAAAAAAAGGCTGTGATGGGAGTAGGATCACTAAGCGATAGACAGGATAATACCAATGATAACGATAGAGACATGGCAGAAATATTAAATCCTGTTTTGCTTCAGTGCTTACCAAGGAGATAGGCAGGTAGACTTGTCATTGAATGATGAGATGAATAAGGTAAGTACACTTAAAATTATTTTATTAAATAAACTAAAATTGAGGATAAAAGCCCCTTGTCCAGATAGATTGCATTCACGTAATTTAAAATAATCTATGGAAGAGATAGGAACACAGGACTTATGAACAGGAATAGGCTATTTGGCCTTTTGAGCCTCCTCCAGCTTTCAATAAGTTCACGCTGATCTGATTGTGGTCTCAACTCCACTTTCCTGCCTGCCCCTCCATAATCCTTGACTGTTTTGTCTATCAAAATTTTATCTAACTCAGCCTTGAATAAATTCAATGACTCAGCCTCCACTGCTTTCTGGGGAAGAGAATTCCACAGACTAATGACCCTTGGAGATAAAAATTCTCTTCCTCTCCGTCTTAAAAGAGACCTCTTATTTTTAAACTGTGCCCCTGGTTCTAGTCTTCCCCACAAGAGGTAACATCCTCTTGGTATCCACCCTTTCAAGTCCCCTCAGAATCTTGTATGTTTCAATAAGATCACCTCTCAACAGAGGCTGTACAACACATATATAATAATTCGTTAGAAGAAGGTGTAGTGTCAGAGGACTGGTGGATAGCAAATATAATTACGATATTTATGAAGAGGGAAAAGAACATGTCTAGGAAATTATAGACCAGTCAGCTTAACATCCGTGGCAGGAAAAGTAATTAAATCCCTGCTAGAAGAGAGAATAGAAGAACATCTAAAAATGAAACACACAATAATGGATAATCGTCGTGGATTTTAAAAGTGAAAATTTTGCTTGACCAACCTTATTGAATTTTTTGAGGAGCTAACAGAGCTAACAAATGGTGGTAACGCACTAAGTGTAGTTTATCTGAATTTTCAAAAGACTTTTGATGAAGATGGCCCATAATAGTCTAATGAATAAGGTCAGAGAATGTGGAGTCAGAGGACAAGTGGCAGAATGGATTGCTAGCTGCCTTCAAGACAAAGCAGAGAGTGGGAGTAAAGGATAGTTATTCAGAGTGACAGAAGGTGGAAAATGTTGCTCCTGAAGAATCAGTGTTGGAACCATTGCTGTTCACAATTTGTTAACGATGATGGTAGATTTAGACGAGGAAAGGTGGAAGGAGGCCCGAGCGAAGCATGAGCACCCAGCATGGACTGATTGGGCCAAATGGCCTGTATTTGTGCCTTTATATCATATGTAGTCCTACAACATGTACCCTGTTTGTAGAGGCAACAAACATAATTTCTGACGTTTTGTTGTTACAGCCCAGTCATGAGGGTTATTTCTCCTGCCTTGACATATGGACGATATTCCTGGATTACCTAACGAGTAAAATCAAAAGTCGGCTTGCTGATCGGGATGAGGTCCTAAACAGGTCAGCTACTTGTTTAGTATTAGCCCTGCTTCCTAAGCGCTTTAGATTGGGGCAGTTTGTCATTTGGGTAACATTGGCTTACAGTCTGAATAGTCAAGATTTGAGGAGCTCTTGAGTGTTCTTTGTATTTGTGTGAGAGCTTCCTCCCTCTATTGGGCATCTTTATAAATCTTTTAATGTGAGAATACTCAAAGACACCTTGATTTTTATTAATTGAGTAATGTAACCCAGCCGCAGTTCCTGTGCAATGTTTGCACAACGACATTTGAACTTTGATCATAACACTATGCTATTAGAACAGGAGCTGGACATTCCGTAACGACTGCAGTGCTTAATATTAAAGCTGGAGTCACTGTAACTCATTTGAAAAATTGAACACATCAGATCAGACAAACAAAAGTCGGATGAATATAATTTCTCAACCTACTCTAATTTCATCTCTGTAATGATTGTTGATGAACATTTTAGTCAATTTTCCTTGCAGTTATCTTAATTCCCCTGCCATGGCCTCCATGAATTTAGGAAATCATGGTTTAAAACAAGGCTGCGTGTTCAGTTGGATGTAAAAGATGCTTTGGCACTATTTGAAGAACAGAACGTGGTCACTATATCCTGACCTAAATTAATCCTGCAACCAATGCCACCAATGATGTTTTTTTTAAGTCATTCATTCTTTCACTGTATGTGGGATCTGGCCTTGCTGAGCAAAACTTGGCTGTCAAGTTTGGCTGCATAATCACAACTGCACTTGTTTTGGCTGTAAAAACATTCTAGGGTGTCTTGAGAGCAATGTAGGACACTGCATAAAATGCAACTTCCAGTTGTGCTCTGCCAGATTGTGGAATGCCTTTGTTGATGGTGTCACAAGTTACCGTAGTAGTTCCTTTGGAAAGGAAAGATGAGAGCTGCATACTTCAATAATAGTGTTGAAGTAGTTGAATTGGGGAGGGGTCTAAGGATGATTAGAAGTATCAAATTTTACATAGTTGCAGCAGCAATCAGCAAAAAAAACCGATGCATGACTAGATTACAAGTTGTACTATGCCCGGCTAAAACAGAGTTCTGGTCACTGAGACACGAGGGAGTCCAGAACCTAGAAGCAATGTTTAGAGGATTGACAAGACTGCTCCCCAGCATCAGAGGGCTAAGCCAGGAGGAAAAACTCTAGCAATTTAAGCTCTTATCCCTGAGAAGAAGCAACTATGAGGGGGCTAGTAAAGAAACACAAGATGGCAAATGGTGTAGACCTGATAAACATGGAATTCTACCTCTGATTAAACCATGGTAGATTTACATTCAAGCCTGATATCAAGAATTTGAGTGATCATTGTGTTGAATAATCATCTGAATGAATGGTGGAGATAGAATCTCTGGAACCACTTTAATAGTTGGGTGCTGTACAGTACTGGGTCTGTGGGATCCTCCAGGATGTATGGGTCAGGTGATCTTTCTCATCTATCTCATGAAAAGAAAATCTCCTTGGCTGCAAGAGGGGAAATTTGGAATCACTGACATGCAGATATATAACCATCTTAATCTTTTAATATATTTTTTCTTTTCAGCAAAGTGGCCTTTTCTTCTGACCTCCGCAGTTTGCATTGCGAGGTGATTTGCACTTGACACTTTGTTCAAAGATGCACTCAACTCTAATGTGAAGAAAATTCCTCTTGGCCCAAAGATCCTGAAGGCAGCCATCTAAGAAGCCTCCTGGGAAAGCCTGGGCTGAGGATTTGAATGGCATCATTTTTGACATGGTTTAAGTTTACACACAATGCCCAGGATGTTTGACTTAATCCATTGCAGCAAAGTTCTCTCAGCCTCACTGAGTTGCACACCCATTAGACCTAATTTGAGCAATGAGATTGTTGAGGTCTATTAAGATTCATGGGGCAGAGCTGCTCAAGTCTGACATCTTTGCTATATGTCTGCAATATGAAGGTAACAGTTTGTTACCTGATCTAAAGTGAGTCTATTTCCTTAGCTTAGATCTCGAACTTGGATAATTTTATTATATCTCTGATCTGGGATATGTCAGGTTTCTCTCTGGCCATTTCTATTGGATAATACTAACGGTGTGCTCCAAAATGCCTATTTAACCTGAAGTTTAAATTTCCATGAAGGATGTTGGCATCTGTTGCAAACAGATGGGCATCATTCAGAGGTTGTGTGAGGGCACTCATTTTTTTTTCATTTTTTTCTCCAGAAACCTTTTCCCATGCTGCAGGATGGACTTGCTCAAATGCCTGTATGCACATTCTCGTAATTGTTCGTTGGCAGGGCTCTTTAGCACATTCGTATTCAGTGGGTGGTTATTCTGCTTTCTGCAGTTCTCTTATCCACACATATGATGGTGATACACAGGGATTGGCGGTGGGATGTAGTGACCAGAACTGTTGCAACCTTAAGAACATAAAGTTCGAGAAAAGATCGCTTGGCCCATTCAAAGCCCCTAACTTCCCCAGAGTAATTTCATAAGCTCCTTCAGTTGTCTCTGTCATGCCTATGAAAATATTACGAACAGTTATAATTTGAGTTTTTAAAACAGAATCTCCTAAATAGCTTTTTACTTGCTACAAACTTGCATTTGTTTCTGGTCTTGCTACCCAGAGTTATTTTTCTAAAGCCTATGACTTTGGAAATCCAAAGTTTTATGTTTAATAAATTGAAACAGCATGTAGAATTACTCCATGTCTTTGTGCTATAGTGTTGGCTTAAAAGTTTGAGCCTGCTTGTGAAAGTTTCTGAATTCCAATAGTTCTGACTGGTTAGATGTCAGCATATTTCCTTGTGTCATGACCCAGGACAAGAAACAAAAAGGAATGCTTAGGTTGTTGACTTTCAGACAAATAATAGAGTTGGGAATACTGTTGGACCTATTTTTCCGATTAAAGGCTGCTCATCACCACTCAGTCTCTTATCTAAGAAGCTGCAGTAGTCAGAGTATTTATCCACCCTGTTCCCAGTTGGGTGATTGAAGGTTGACCTTTTTTTTCAAGGTACTTGATTTGGTTTAATCCAATACAGTGATGCTGTTCTCATTGGGAGTTGAGAGCTTGTTGTTTCTTGAAGAACAGCAGGCATAGCTAAATCTGAAGTTTAGAATCACCATCATCCTGCAGGGCAGTCACGTTTGTCCTACTTTCCTGCTTAATATGGATGCACAAAATGTACCCAGTGACTCTACCCTTTCAGATGACTCTCAAATGTAGCATATTGCTGCTGCATCTGGATCTTCGACACAGAGACACCCTTCAAATTACCAGAAGCAAAATACTGCTGCTCTTAGAATCTGAAATAAAGCCAGGAAATGCTGGAGCACTCAACAGGTTATCATGTGGAGAGAAGGCACAGATTAACATTTGAAATTATTGACATTTCATCAGAACAACTCTGCAACTCTGACAAAAGGCAATTGACCCAAGATGTTAACTCAATCTGATGCTGTCTGACCTGCTGAGTGTTTCCATTTCCTGTCTTTACCGGATTGCTTCCGCTGTTAGTGGAGGTAACAAATGCTAGATACGTTTATAGTTGGAGGTTCACAAACCCTCAGACAGGCATTTTAGCTGGTGCCTTTGCACCAGCTCCTTCACTTTGCCTGTGGTTGCTAGGTGGCTGAAGTGTTGGATGCCCAGACAGCATCCAATAATGTACTGGTGTCTTAACAATTGCACCTGTGCGCGTGCACGCACCCCACCCACCCACCCACCCACCCAAACCCTGGTCCAAACCAAGGAACACAACACATAACCAGTTTTGGAAATGTGGATTAATTTGTCAAATTTCCCCAATTTATACGCCACCACTTATGGAACTAATTCTGCCTGAAGTAACTCCTTAGTATAAAGGTAAAAAGCAAAATTTCACATCATTACCGAGGATAGTTTGCTGCCTTCAACACAACAGGAAGCAGGTTTCTATACAAGACCACAACGTGACTCTGCAAAATGGGAAGTTTTCTCATATGTTTGAAACTGAAAATTGTATTGTTGCCTGCCCTGGCTGCCTGTAAAAGTAAATCCCAGGATGTGTGAGCTGAACATTGTACCTTGTTAATGTAGTGAGCAAATTAAATAGTTGTTCTGTAACCTGATGTGAGAATGTTATGAGTAAGAGGTGGTTCAAGCCAACACTACTTCCTCTTGCAGCCACATTCTGCTAATCTATAAACATCAGAGCTGGAGTTTGTTGCTTTATGCGTAACTGTTAGTGAATATTTCACATCTGCTTGTTGCACCTATACTGGGAAACATTAATTTTTGTGACAGAGCTGCTCTATTGTTCAAGTAGTTGAGACATGACTCATGCAAGTTGCTGGAAGTTTATCAAGTGGGGATACATACAAATTAGGAGCAGGAGGAGGCCACTCAGCCCCCTCAAGCCTTTCCACATCCACCCTGTCAAATCCCCTCAGGATCTTGTGTTTCAATCAAACCGCTTCTGACACTTCTGAACTCCAAGTACAAGCCTAGCCTGTCCAACTTTCCTCATAAGGCAACCTGCCCATTCCAGGTATTAGTCTGGTAAACCTTCTCTGAACTGCTTCCAATGCATTTACATCCTTCCTTAAATAAGGAGACCAATACTGTATACGGTACTCCAGATGTGGTCTCACTAATGCCCTGTATAACTAAAGCATAACCTCCCTAATTTTATATTCAGTTTCCCTCGCAATAAACAATAGCATTCTTTTAGCTTTCCTAATTACTTGCTGTACCTGCATGTAACCTTTTGTGATTCATGCACTAGGACACCCAGGTCCCTCTGTACCTCAGAGCTCTGCAATCTTTCACCATTTGGATATTCTTCCTGCCAAAATGAGCAATTTCATATTTTCCCATATTATACTCCATTTGTCAGATCTTTGTCCATTCACTTAACCTATCTATATCCCTTTGTAGCCTCCTTAAGTACTCTTCACAACTTACTTTCCTACCTATCTTTGTGTCATCAACAAATTTAGTAACCATATCTTTAGTCCCTTCATCCAAGTCATTTATATGAATTGTGAAAAATTTGAGGCCCCAGCACTGATTCCTGTGACACACCACTTGTTACATCTTGCCAGCCTGAAAATGACTCATTTATGCCTACTGTTTTCTGTTAGCTAGGCACACTTCTATCCATGCCAATATGTTACCCCCTACACCAGGAGCTTTTATTTTCTTCAATAACCCTCAATGTGGCACCTTCTCAAATGCCTTCTGGAAATTGAAGTGTAGTACATCCAAACAGTTCCCCTTCATCCACAGCACATGTTACTTCTTCAAAGAAATCCAATAAATTCGTTAAACATGATTTCCCTTGCACAAAACCATGCTGACTCTGTCTGATTTCCTTGAATTTTTCAAAGTGCCCTGCTATAATATCCTTAATAGCTTCTAGCATTTTCCCGATGACAAATGTTAAGCTAACTGATCTGGAGTTTACTGCTTTCTGTCTCCTTTTTTGAATAAAGGAGTTACATTCACTATTTTCCAATCTGATGGAACCTTCCCCAAATCTAGGGAACTTTGGAAAAGTAAAACCAATGCATCAACATCTCACTAGCCACTTCTTTTAAGTCCCTAGGAGAAACTCCACCAGGACCCAGGCACTTGTCAGCCCGCAACTCCAATGATTTGCTCGATACCACTTCCCAAGTGATTGTAATTTTCTTGAGTTTCTCCCTCCCTTCCATTTCCTGATTTGCAGCTATTTCTGGGGTGTTACTTGTATCCTCTATAGTGAAAACCGATGCAAAATACCTGTTTAATTCATCTGCCATCTCCTTATTTTCCATTACTAATTCCCCAGACTCACTTTTTATAGGACCAATGCTCACTAACTTTTTTTAAAGTATCTATAGAAACTCTTACTATTTGTCTTTATATTCTTGGCTAGCTTTCCCTCATATGTTTAATTTTTCCCTCCTTATTAATCTTTTAGCCACTCTGCTTTTTTTAATATTCTGTCCAATCTTCTGACCTGCCACCCATCTTTGCGCAATGATATGTTTTTTCTTTAAGTTTGATACTATCTTTTAACTACTTTAGTTAACCACAGATTGTGGGCCCTCCCCTTGGAATTTTTCTTTGTAATTTTTCTAATTTGCCAGTTAATTTTAGCTAGCTGTACATTTATGCCCTCATAAATGACAAGCTCCCATTATTTTTTCCTTTATTCCCCATTCTAGTGTGTGGTTACTGTTAGGGTGCCTTTACGCCACTGCTACAAGTGACTTCTTGCCGCTATCATTTCTCACCTCTACCCAAACTGCTTCTACACCCTGTTTTCCTGAACTTGGGTCATCCCTCTTCTGTGCAAATACCATCATTAATTAACAGAGCCATCCTTCCGCCTTTTCCTAGCTTCCTGCCGTTCCTAAATGTCATGCTTCCTTCAATATTCAGGTCCCAATCTGTTATCTTGCAGCCATATCTCTGTATTTATTTTTATTTGCGTTATCAGTTCATTGCTGATATTTTTAATGCTACGAGCATTCAGATACAGAGCCTTTAGTTTTGACCATTTTTAAAATTATTTTTGTAACCTCTAGCTTTATCTGCTGATTTGCACTCAGATTTGTACACTGTCCTTTCCTGACAAGATCGATTTATCATTTCCCATATTGATATCTTTGTCTTTGATTTTCCACACCTTCCCATATTTGATCCCTTGCCCCAACTATTTAGTTTAAAACTCTCTCTACTTCCCTGGCTATGCTGTTTGCTAAAACACTGGTCCCAGCGCGGTTCAGCTGTAGACTGTCCCAATGGTACAGCCCCCATTTTCCCCAGTACTGGTGCTAGTCGCCCATGAACCAGAACCCACTTCTCCCACAGCAGCTTTTGAGCCACACGTTCATCTCTCTAATTTTATTTATCCTATGCCAATTTGCATGTGGCTCAGGTGATAATCCAGAGGTTATTACCTTTTGAGGTTCTGCTTTTTAATTCCTAGCTCTTCATACTCTCTCTGCATGGACCATGACCACTGGACGACTCCTGTCTTACTGCAAATGCATTTCCAGCCCTGAGCAGATATACCAAGCCCTGGCACTGGGCAGGCAACATAGCCATCTGGACTCATACTCTATCTCCCTGAATATGCTGTCTCCTATCACTACTGCATTCCCCCTCACTCCCCCAACTTGAATGTCATCCTTCACCATGGTGCCATGGTCAGTCCACTCATCCACCTTGCAGTCCTTCCCCTCATCCGCTTGGGTAGCAAGCACCTCATACCTGTTGGGCAAAGTCAGGGACTGAAGCTCCTCCATCACTGCACGCTGGTTCCCCTTACCTGCCTGACTAGCAGTATCATCTTACTGGTCCTGTTCCATGACCAACTCTAAAGTTCTGCCTAATCTAAGGGGAGTGACTGCCTCCTGGAACAAAACGTCCAGGTAACTCTTCCCACCCCTGATGCCCTGCAATGTCCACAACTCAGACTCCAGCTCAGCAGCTCTGAGCCAAGATTGTCTAAGCTGCAGACACTTTCTGCAGGTATGGTTGTCCGGGATTACAGTGCCTTCCACAGATTTCCATGTTCTGCAGTCACGGCACATCACTGGCCCTGCCAATTCTGTTCAACATTATTTATTTAATTATTTAATAGTTTGCGCAGATAAAAAAAAATAGAAAGTTGCACTCACCTAGCTTGGAAATGAGGAAGGAAACTCGCCAACCACTGGAGGCTGAAAGGAAATAGAAAAAGGGAACACCTCTTTCGTCCCTGTGCAAAGAATTCTCACCTGAACCAAATTCCAAACTCACTCATATCTACGTCTCAATCGGTGTAGTCTGGTGTCTGTGTGCCCCTGTCTGTCCGAAGTAGCTGAACTCAAATCTTTAACACCAGCAAACTGAATCATGCTGTTAAGAAAAAAAATCAATCTTTAGATTTGAACCATTATATCTGAACTGTTAACTTCATCACTGTCGTCCCTTTATAGGAAAGGGTAATTAGCTTAGGAGGCTGTCATTATGGAACATAAATACTGTGGGCTATTGGATAACCTTCCCCTGCCTACTTTGTAGTGTAATCTTGTTCTAAGACAGCCCTTCAGTTATATTTCTCCTGACATCTTCATCAATTGCCTCCCAAAGTAGCAAAAAGCTCAGTAACCATTTGTGGGTAATTATCCAAAGTGATGTAACTCCATTGTTAAGTGGGGGGAGAAAGACATTCACCCCAGCAAGCCTGTCTGTCTTGAGGGAACCCAACTCACTACATTGTTCTCTCACTCAATCTGTTTTATCCTTCTCTCCAGAAACAGAGTCCCATGCTACCTGATATAGAGACCTGAACAAGTGAATGTCAGAAAAGTTGAAACTGTTACTTGACCCCTATCAGCACCTCCATTTTCTTCCATTCATCTCACCAGTTGCTATTTTGCTCTGAACCAGAGCTTGTAAAATCTTGGTGTACAGCTTGATCCTGAGCTGCACCATCGCCTCTGCATTACCAAAGCTGCTTTCGACTTCAATGTTACCCACCACAACGATGACTTTCCTCATTGTGCTGCTGAAATTTCACCCATACTCCTCATTTTCGCTACAACCACATCTTACCTTGGATATCTCCTCTTGCCTTGTGTCCCTTATTTATGCATTTTCTGAGAATTTTAATCTGCATGCATGAATCTATTTGTACCTACCCCTTGTGCTTTCTACATATACACATGGCTGGAAACAGCATTACTTACTCTCATGTTATTGTTTTACTGTAATATTTCCATGGCCTTGCTTTGGTGTCCCTTTCTGCCTGATCACATCCTATCAGGAGTTGTATCAATCACATTCTAGCAAAAAACAATTTTCCAAGGTACAGTTGCCATTACAATTTCTCCACATATTCTATTATATATCCTACAAATTTTAACTTTTACAAGGTCATATTCCAACTGCTTCATATCTCCTCTTTTTCCCCCGACCCCCCGAAGCACATCCTGCTGAGTCTCTTGCATATCCTTGACCTTGGATGTTTGTTCTCCAAGTACTTCACAGCCTAGCCAAGTGGTGCATAATGCACAGTTGTATTATGAGCTGATGTGATACAACCAAGTTACATCATCCAGAAACCATTGCATGGCACCAGACACCCCAAACTCACAGCAGCTACAAACCTCATGATTTGACACTCTTCCTGTCCTTGGTGTGAGCATTGCCTGCTCTCCTTATTTCCAAGGAAGTGAGTGAGCAAGGGAATCCAGGTCCCACATGAGGTCATCGATGAATGAAGAAGTCCAAGAAAAAGGCTGTAATGGGCTCAGGGTGTGAGTGACATTGCCATTCCTATATAGGGAGCCTGTATTCCCAGACTGGTATAAATGGGGCAGGTTGCTGCTACAGCAGCAGGAGACAGAACTAGAGGAAACATTAAACTGATCTGTACAAATAGACAGCGTCTTGCTTTTTGCCTAATTATTTTGAATGTTGAGATTCATTACCTTGTGATTGTCACTAACTACTACTTCTCTCCATAGATACAAAGGTGCACTAGTTCTACTGCTGACAGAGGTTTTACGTCGGATACAGTTCCGTTATAATCAGGCCCAGCTGGAAGAACTTGATGATGAGACACTGGATGATGACGTAAGTGCGTTGGTGTGGATTAGACCTGAACTGCTAATGAATGTGGGGGCACATCTTGTTCAGCAAGTTGTTCTATCATTGAGCAACCCAGGAGGAAGCAAGACTGACCTGACAAGTCTCAAGATAAGAAAAATTACATTCTTAATGTCAAATCACATTTTGATCTCTGCAATATAAGTTTGGGGGTGGTGGGGTGTAGGTGATTTTGCCTGAAGTTCGGAGATCAAGAATTATGATTGACACAATTTTGCACCAAATCCAAAAACTTTATTGAGAATTTTAAACAAAACATCTTCAATTAAATCATACAACAATCCTTCAGGTGGTCAATCTGAGATGACAGGAGGTCACTTAGGGAAGTGATCTTTGAGACCGACCTCCTTGATTCAGGCTTTATTCAAGGAGTTTCTACATGGCCTGGGTAGCTCGCTTGGTAGATGGTGCAATCTTAATCCCAAGGTCATGATTTTGAGTCTCACATTGGGTGATGAATTTTTCCTTAAATATTTTAGTCAAAATATTTTTTTAATCGATTTTTTACGAAAATGTGTCCTTAAACTAAATATTAAATCAATTCTTCACATTGGAAGTTGAGAATCTCACTTGCTGAAATTTCTTGATTATAAATCTTCATCATTTACTGAATTGGCAGAAGTGCACTAGATACAGAAAGTTTCAATTGGTTAAGGACTGCACAGACCTAAAATTAGGTAACTTAAACTTTATTGTTAGTCTGTGTTAGCCAACTTGTTTTAACGTATGCAGCTACCACTCTGACACTTAGGCTTCAACTGCATATGTGCAGGAAGTGCTTCCTCTATTGTTACAGGTCAAAAAACTACAGCCCTTTCTTGGTTCACTAGGACTCTTCCCATCAAAATGTATCTTCTGCTGCCTTCCTTTGAATGCTCCTGTCGATATGTATCTTCTGTCATCTTTCTTGAGCCCTGTTATGTGAAACCTTTTCAGGGTTTACATATAGAATGCAGTTTTTGAAAGGGCTGTATTTATTTGGTTAAGTTCACATTTTCCAACATTATACCCCATCTGCCAAATTTTTGCTGCTCTCTTAACCTATCTATGTCCCTTTGCAAACTCCTTATGTCCTCTTCTCAACTTACTTTCCTACCTATCTTTGTGTCATCAGTGAATTTAACAACAATACATTTGGTCCCATCATCCAAATCATTGATAGAGATTGTAAATATTTGAGGCTAGAGCATTGATCCCCATGGTACTCCACTTGTTACTTCCTACCAACCCGTAAAAAGCCCATTTATGCCTACTGTTTCATGTTAGCTAACCAATCCTCAGACGTTTGTGATGGCTTTAAAGGCAAAATGTCCAGCCCTCAAGGGTTAGTAATGTGGACCAGGCATTGCAGACCACAAGATTCAGCCGGTTAGAGGTCACAGCATACTTGTCATGTGTTGGGTGATTTTTCTAGCCCAATGAAAACATGGTTTTGCATAAATGACTGAGGCAGTGAGCTTGTCTGTTTCGAAAGATCTGCCCAAAAACTCATTGCAACAGACCTCCCCATATCTTTATTTACTCCAACATTAATAAGGACCTTCAGTTGAGTAACGAAGAAAAAATAGACTTGCAATTATAAAGCGCATTTCATGATCATCTTTGCCCCAAGTGCTTTTAGCTCAACAAATACATTTCAAGTGTAGTCACTGTTGCAATGTAGGAATTACAGCAGCCTATTTACACACGGAAAGCTCTAGAAACCACAATGAGCCTACTATATAATGTATCTGAGGAGGTTTCAGCATCTTTGCTTCTCTTTGCTTGCAGCAACAGACTGAATGGCAGCGCTATCTGAGACAGAGCTTGGAAGTTGTGGCCAAAGTGATGGAGCTCCTTCCTTCTCATGCATTTTCTACAATCGTAAGTAACAGTTACTGAACAATGTATTAATGAGATTACTTCAGCCTAGTGTTAGGCAGCAGACTAACTGTACTGTCACCAGTCTGCTCCCCCCTCCCAACAAAACCCCCATCACCTTGTTGTGCCAGGGAGGCAGTTTAATTTCCTTTCAGTACAAAACCTGTTGCCAGCCAGCCAAGGTTGCATTTTAAGCATTTCCTCCTTTTATTTTGCCTTTCTTAATCCTGCTTTGAATTGTGAATTTAAATTGCATTTTGCACTGCTGCAGTAATAGATTTATTAATATTCTGACTCATCCAAGACATTGTAAAAGTTACTGGACGAGTTGAGAAGCTATAATCATAGTCTGGAAACTAAGCCTTTCAGGTGCGATTTTCAGGATACAGTGTGAATCTTTGCTCAAAGTGTGGGATATATGGCACTGAGGAATGTAGCAATTTATATTTCAGTGCTATGATCAGCATCAAACACTCACATGGCATGTACAGCATAGATTAGATACAAAGTAAAACTCCTTCAGCCAAACCCTTACAATGTTTCTCAGCCACTACCTTGTGAGAGAGCACCCCTGATGCAAAAATGTAGAAATTTGTAATTTTCCCACACTAGATGTAGTTTTGCACTGAGAGCCTTTGTCTACTGGAAAATGAATTGAGGTTGCCCTTGGATTCACTCAACCTAGGCCGATTGAAGAAAAGTCTCCACTCTGTTGAATAGTCTTTTGCAGCCTTTCTGGGAAACTTCTGTTTCAGCAGTATGGGCTAGAATTGAACCAAGTACAGTTGTTTATCGCAGTCTCTAATCAGTGCCATTCAGATTCTGCAATAACTGCAAAAGACAGTCAGTACTTGCACCAAATGTTTTGAGTGTTTTATAATTGTCATTTGGAGAACTGCTTTCAATCCTTGTTTATTCTTTCTGTTCCTAGTTCCCCATCTTGCAGGATAACCTTGATGTGTACCTGGGGTTGCAACAATTTGTCGTAACATCTGGGCAAGGTAAGGGGTTGGGTGCCTGTTAACAGCTGACAACGTGCAATGTCATTCTGTGACCTTGACTACAATAAGCTCAGTTGTTGCAGGATATGACTGCAGATTTATTGAGGTATTTAACTTTACAGCTACTGAAGTTTATCCTGTAAACAGCTGACCTTGTTTTAAATTGGAGTTAAACTGCCAGAATTGGTGCAGTTGCAGGCTTAAAGAGGAAGTTTAACTCAGCACATTTGGAGAAACTTATTTTAATATTAACTCTTTTCTTCTCCGACGATGCTGCCAGACCTGCTGAGTTTTTCCATGTAATTCTGTTTTTGTTTTGGATTTCCAGCATCTGTAGTTTTTTTGTTTTTATTTTAATATTGCACTGATTCTACTAATGGAAAGGTGGTGACACAGTGCAGCCCTTGTTATTGGTGAGGAGAGAGCGCCACAGTGTGACACTGATTATATGGGTGAAGAAGAGTACTCCAGTGTGCCATAGCTTGTATGTTACATAAAACAGGGGCTTTGCATCTGAGGCCTCTTCCCATGTTATAAAAATTCCAACTGCTCCCATAAAAGTATTTTTTTCTGCAAAAAAATTAGTTATACAATTAGACATGGTTTTTTTTATTATTTTTGTTTTACTCACTTAATGTGAACCTTGTTTCTGGTGCTGAGCAATATTTCTCAATTCTTGCACCAATTTTCAACATTAAGATCGCGCACATTCCCTCCCAATTAAAACGCATCTTTCTAAGCCTTCAAAAGGGGAAAAGTGATATCACTGGAGTCATGTTTTATAATCTCACCATGACTTTTACCAGTCAGTTATAATGAATTCTGCCCTGCCTAATCTCAACCAAGCTCTTCCTCACCTTACTGGCACCAGCTGCGGGTCTAGGAAGCTGTCAGATGATTGACAACCTCATTGTCTGTACCTTCAATGGCTGGTTGTACGACAACCCCGATCCAATTGAACCTGTTGAGGCATTAACATCTTTCATCGTATGAAATGCCTTTTCATGTTATCATAGAGCAAATGGCGGTCAGAATGCACTGACACTATTTAAGAAGACAAACTCACTCAGACAAACATAAGTGCTTCTTCTGGGTAGTAAACAGTTAATTTATTGGAACAAGTTTTTTTCTACACATTCACAGATTATTTTTTGGAGCATGACTTGAAATCTTGCGGAACCCTGGCGGAGAAATGCTGACATAAACATAAATAGGAGTAGGCCACACAGCCCCTTGATTCTGCTCCACCATTGAGTACGATCATGGAATTCTTTGAGAAGGTAACGAGTAGGTTAGACAAAGGAGAGCCAATGGATGTTATCTACTTGGACTTCCAGGAGGCCTTTGACAAGATGCCACACAGGAGGCTGCTCAGTAAGATAAGCCCATGGTGTTAGAGGCAAGGTACTAGCATGGATAGAAGATTGGCTGTCTGGCAGGAGGCAGAGAGTGGGGATAAGGGGTCCTTCTCAGGATGGCGGCCGGTGACTAGTGGTCAGTGTTGGGACCAAAACTTTTCACTTTTTACATTAATGATCTAGATGAAGGAACTGAGGGCATCCTGGCTAAAATTGCAGATGATACAAAGATAAGTGAAGGGACAGGTAGTATTGAGGAGGTGGGGAGGCTGCAGAAGGATTTGGACAGGTTAGGAGAATGGGCAAAGAAATGGCAGATGGAATACAACCTGGGGATGTGTGAGGTCATGCACTTTGATAGGAAGAACAGAGGTATAGACTATTTTCTAAATGGGGAGAGAATTCAGAAATCTAGAGTGCAAAGGGACTTGGGAGTCCTAATCCAGGATTCTCTTAAGGTTAACTTGCAGGTTGAGTCGGTAGTTAGGAAGGCAAATGCAATGTTGGCATTTATTTCAAGAAGACTAGAATATAAAAACAGGGATGTTTTGCTGAGGCTTTATAAGGGCTCTGGTCAGATCACATTTAGAATATTGTGAGCAATTCTGGGCCCCGTATCTCAGGAAGGATGTGCTGTCCCTGGAGAGGGTCCAGAGGAGATTAATGAGAATGATCCCAGGAATGAAAGGCTTTGAGGACTCTGGGTCTATACTCAACAGTGTTTAGAAGGATGAGGGGGGATCTGATTGAAACTTACAGAATACTGAAAGGCCTGGATAGAGTGGACGTGGGGAAGATGTTTCCATTAGTAGGAGAGACTAGGACCTGAGGACACAGCCTCAGAGTAAAGGGTAGACCTTTCAGAACAGAGATGAGGAGAAAATTCTTTAGCCAGAGAGTGGGTGAATCTATGGAATTCATTGCCACAGAAGGCTGTGGAGGCCAGGTCATTGAGTGTATTTAAGACCAAGATAGAAAGGTTCTTGATTGGTAAGGGGATCAAAGGTTACGGGGAGAAGGTGGGAGAATGGGACTGAGAAACTTATCAGCCATGATTGAATGGCGGAGCAGACTCGATGGGCCGAATGGCCTGATTTCTGCTCCTATGTCTTATGGTCTTATGGCTGATTCTTGATTTCAACTCCTTTTTTCCACCTGATCCCCATATCCCTTGATCCCCTTAGAGTTCAAAAATCTATTATCTCAGTCTTGAATGTACTCAGTGATTAAATATCCACAAACCTCTGGGGTAAAGAAATCCAAAGATTCACAACCCTCTGTGTGAAGAAACTTCTCCTTATCTCAGTCCTAAATGACTGATCCTTTATCCTGAAACTTTGCCTTCTAGTTCTGGACTCGCCAGCCAGGAGAAATAGACTTGGCATCTATCCTGTCAAGTTCCATCAGAATCCTCTACCTTGCAGAGGCTGAGCACCAACTCTGGGACATTTCTTCCTATCACCCCTGGATCATGACCCCACAACCAAACATTGTTTCCAGGACTGTCACTGACCTCATCTCCTCTGGAGATGTTCCCTCCATAGTTTCCAACCTCATGGTCTCCCAACTCAGCATAGCCCGCTTCAGCCTCTTTCCCAAAATCCACGAACTAGACTGACCTGAGACCCGACATGCCAACCTGTTCCTGTCCCACGGAATTCATTTCTTCCTATTTTGACTCCTCTCGCGCTCGCTGTCGCCACCTACGTTCTTGATCCCTCCTCCAAATAAAAGGTGTGGCTATGGGCACCCACATGGGCCTGTTATGCCTGTCTTTTTGTGGGGTATGTGGAACATTCCTTGTTCCAGTTCTACTCAGGCAACCCCCACAGCACACTTATTTTCAGTACATCGATGACTGTATCAGTACCACTTCATGCTCTTGTACCTGGAAAAATTTATTGACTTTCCAATTTCCATCCCACTCTCACCTTCACATGGTCCATCTCTGATACTTCCCTTCCTTAACCTCTGTCTCCTATTCTAGTGATAGACTGTCTACCAATATTCATTACAATCCCACTGACTCCCACAGCTACTTGACTACAGCTCCTCACACCCTGCTTCCCATTCTCCCACTTCCTCTGCCTCCGTTGCACCTGTCCCGATGATGCTACCTTCCAAAACTGCATTTCTGACACACCTTCCTTTTTCCTTAACCAGGGGTTCCCCCCCACTGTGGTTGACCAACCATGCCTGACCATCTCCCACACCCCTGCCCTCACCTCTACCCCTCCCTCACAGAACCATGATAGGGTCCCTTGTCTTCACTTTTCATCCCATCAGCCTCTGCATTCAAAGGATCATCCTCTGCCATTTCAGCCAACTCCAGCATGATGCCACTACCAAAAACATCATCCCATCACCCCTGTCAGCATTCCGTAGAGACCGTTCCCTCTGTGACACCCTGGTCCACTCCTCCCAACACCTCAAACTCCACATCCTTTCCCACAGCACCTTCCCATGCAGTCGCAGGAGGTGCAACAACTGCCCCTTTACCACCTCCCTCACCGTCCAATGCCCCAAACACACTTCTCAGGTAAAGCAGCGTTTCACTTGCACTCCTTCAATTTGGTCCACTGTATTCTCTGTTTCCAATGTGGTCATCTCTACGTTGGGGAGACTAAACACAAACTGGGTGACCCTTTTGCAGGACACCTTTGCTTGGTCCGCAAGCATGACCCAGACCTTCCTGTTGCTTGCCTTTTCAGCACACCATCTTGCTCTCATGCCCACATGTCCCATCCTTGGCCTGCTGCAATGTTCCAGTGAAGCCCAAAGCAAACTGGAGGAACAGCACTTCACCTTCCAGTTGGGCACTTTACAGCCCTCTGGAATTAACATTTGAGTTCAACCACCTCAGACCATGAACTCTGCCCTCCATCTTTACCCTTTTTAATCCAATTATTTCCCTGTATTTATTTATTCTTTATCCTTTTCTCCAATCTTCCCTGCTCCCCACACAGAACCATCTGTCACTTTTTTGGTTTTACTTTCACACAGCGCTGACCTTTGTTCTACTATTAACGCATTGTGCTCTCTTACCATTATGCCACCATCAGCACCTTCAGAATTTAACACTACCATTAACAGTCCCTTTGCCCTGTGTCCATGACATCTGTCAAATTTTTCCTTAACTCCCATCTATCCCTGACCTTCTATTTTGCTCCATCTGTTCCACCCCCTCTTAAACAATATAAAATCCATTACATTTCTCCTTCTCTTTAGTTCTGAAGAAGAGTCATATGGACTCGATGTTAACTCTCTCTCCACAGATGCTGCTAGACCTGCTGAGTAATTGCAGTATTTTCTGTTTCTATTTCAGATTTTCAGCATCCACAATATTTTGCTTTTATTTTGGATACATTACACTCGGTCGCTTCTAAATCATTAATATAGATAGTGAGTGCTGAGGCCTCAACACTGATCCTTGCGGCATCCCATTATTAACAGCCTGCCAATGGACCTGTTTGTTGCTATTGTTTGTTGTCTTTTTACTACTGTTCTATCTATGCTGATATATTACCCCCAATCTCATGACCCCTTGCCTTGTACAACAACCTTTCATGCAGCATCTTAACATTTAAAAATCCAAACACTGATTCCCCTTTATGTACTCTCTGGTTACATCCGCAAACATCTCTAATAGATCCGTGAAGCACGATTTCCCTTTAGAGGCATGTTGAATCTGCCTAATCATATGACTTTAAATGCCATTACCACTTCCTTAATAAAGGTTTTCAGCATTTTCCCAATGAGTACTATCAGGCTGATTGGTCTGTATTTCTCTGCATTTTCTCCCTCCTTGCTTGGATAGCAGTGTCACATTTTCTACTTCCAATCCAAAATGACACTGTTCAGAATCTAGGGAAATATGGAAGATCACAAATCAGAGCATTCACCATCTCAGCAGCCACATCTTTTTGAACCCTGGAGTGCAGGCCTTCAGATACAGGGGTTTTGTTGACTTTTCATCCCATTACTTTCTCCAGTACTTTTTCTATACTAATAATTGCTTGGAATTTTCTCACTCTCTTTAGATCTTTGGTGTTTTTGTGCCTTCTACTGTAAAGACAGATACCAAGTATTTGTTTAATGCTCCTGCCATTTCTTTATTCACCATTATAATTTCTCCTGTCTCAGCCTTTAAGGAACCTACCTTTGCTTTGACTCATCTCTTCCTTTTTATATTCCTGTAGAAGCTCTTACAATTTGCTTTCATATTTCTTGAAGTTTATTCTCATATTGTGCATTCTCCCTCTACCAATTTTTTGGTTATCCTTTGTTAGTTTCCAAAACTCTTATTGACAATATTATAAGCCTCTTCTATTCATATAATACTATGCTTAACCTCTTTAGGGTGGGTGGATTAATTTTCCCATGGAGCTTTTCCTCAATGACATTTATTGGGAATTGAGATACTGAGAAGCCAGCAGATCAAGAGGAATCAGTGAATATAGTATATTTGGATTTTCAATCCAAACTAAGAATCAGTAAATATCATGAATGTTATTTGTATGGACTTCCAGAAGGCATTTGATAGAATCATAGAATACTTACAACAAGGTCAATCAGACCATTGTGGCTACCCAGTCTAGTCCCATCTTCCTGCCTAGGTCTGTAGCCCTGCAGATCACAACATACATCCAAGTACTTTTTAAAAGTGGTGAGAGCTTCTGCCTCTGCCACCGTTCCTGATTAAAAGTTCCAGGCTCTTACCACACTCTGGGTGAAAAAATGTTTCCTCATCTCTCCTCTAATTCTAATTACTTTAAATCTATGCCCTATGGTTTTTGACTTCTCTGCTAAGGTAAATAGGTTGTCCTCCATTTACTCTATCAAGGCCCCTTATTTTTTTACACACCTCAATTAAACCACCCCTCAGCCTCTTCTGTTCTAAGGAAAATGACACCCACCTGTCCAATCTTTCCTCATAGTTAAAATTTTCCAGTCCTGAACATCCTTGTAAATTTCATCTGCACCTTCTCCAGTGCATTCACGTCTTTCCTGTAATGTGACCAGGACTTCATACATTACTCAAGCTGTGGTCCAACTTGTGTTATATACAGATCTAGCATAACTTTCCTGCTCTTATAGTCTCTGCTGCAGCTAATAAAGGAAAGCATGCCATAGACCTCAATGACCTGCTTTAAGGATCTCTGGACACACACTTCAAGTTCTCTCTGTTCATCAATGCTACTCAGTATCCTCCCATTTATTGTGTATTCCTTTGCCTTGAATTCAATTTTCCACTTTTCTACCCAACTTACTAGGCCACTATATCTTACTGCAGTCGCTAAAGCTTTCTTCTTGACTGTCAGCCATGCAACTAATTTTTGTGTCATCTTTGATCTCCTTTACTATGCCCCCTACATTTAAATCTAATTAATATAAACCACAAAAAATAAGGGACTTAGTACTGAGCCCTGTGGAACCCTGCTGGTAACAGCCTTCCAATTGCAAAAACATCTGTCAACTATTATCCTTTGCTTCCTGTCACTGAAACAGTTTTGGATACAATTTACCACTCTCCCTTGATTCCCAAGGACTTTACTTTTTTGACCAACCTGCCATGTGGGATCTTACAAAACTCTTTCTAACATCCTTGTAGACCACATCCACTGCACTGCCCTCATCGACCCTACTGCTGTCACCTCAAAAAAAAAAGTCCTTCCTAAGAAACGTTTGCTAAAGCTGCGGCGCATAGAATTGAAGGCAACTTATTGACCTGGTTAGGAAATTGGCTGAGCAGCAAGAGACAAAAGGGATAAATGGGCAAGTACTCCTAATTGGCAGGCTGTGACTTGTCTTGTGCAAACATCTATGGTGGGCCTCAACTATTTATGGTATTTTTTAACGATTTAGTTGATGTGATAGAAAGCTATGTATCCAAGTTTGCCACTGAGACAAAGGTAGGTAGCTTTGTAAGCAGTGTAGATAGAAGCTTAACATTACAAAGAAATATTGATAGATTAAACAAATGGGCAAAACTATGGCAAATGGATTTCAATGTAGGCAAGTGAGTTTATCCAGTTCAGACCTAAAAAGGAAAGAATAGGACACTTTCTAAATGGTGAAAAACTTGAAACAGTGATGGTCCAAAGAGAGTTGTGGGTCCAGATACATCATTAAAATGTCAAGAAAATAATCAAAAAGGCTAACAGAATGCTGGCCTTTTTATCCAGAGGAGTAGAATACAAGGGGGTAGAATTCATGCTTCAACCAAACAGCCCTAGTTGGTTCACACCTGGAGCACTGGGCTGTTCTGAGCACCACACCCAAGGAAAGAGGGTCTTGGAGCGAGCGTGATGTAGATTTACTAGAATGATATCTGGATTCCAAGAGTTAAATTACAAGGTGAGGTTACACAAACTAGGGTTGTATTTCTTAGAATTTAGAACGGTGAATGGCTTGACTGAAGTTTTCAAGATATTATGGGGAACAGATAGGGTAGAGAAAGAAAAACTAATTCTGCTACCAAAGTTTGGAACTCTCTACTGCAAAAAGTCATTGATAATAGATCAATTGTAAATTTTAAATCTGGGGTTGATGGATTTTTGTTAACCAATGATAGTGCATATGAGGCAAAGGTGGGCTATATAGTGATAGGTCACAGAATGGCCGAACAGGCTTGAGGAGCTAAATAGCCTTCTGTTCCTATGTTCCTCCTACTTTAAATGTTTGCACTGTGACAGGTATGCCTCAGTTGCCATTACATGCTGATGCATTGTGTTCTTCAGTTCACAGATTAAACATTACAGCAGAAAATGACTGTCGACGTTTGCATTGTTCTTTACGTGACCTCAGCTCACTACTTCAGACTAGTGGTCGTCTTGCTGAGTATTTTATCGGGGATGTGTTTGCAGCCAGGTTTAATGATGCGCTCAGAGTAGTGGAAAGGTAAGGCCCTGTTCTTTTAACACTAATTTTGTGACTGATTGCAGCTGATCCCAGCTTTGGGGTGGAGAGGTGGGTGGGTGCTATCTCTGTTAACCCTTGTTAACCACATGGGGACGCCAGGGGCAGCAAATGTATCTGCTCAGCACAAGAATTCAACTTGCCATCGTATATTCTGCTTATATTAGAGAGATCGTTGTGTGTATCAGTTTTAATTTGTTCTGTTGCTCAGTGCTGGCCAAATTAGTAACTCTATTGACTTTTTTCTGTTCAGTTTTCAACTCAATCAAAAAATGTTTTTATTTCTGCTGCTTCAAAATCCTGATTGAGAATAAAATCACAATAACTGCATTTATATTAATATCCTGTGTTGGGATGAGCTTAAATATCTTTCTTCCTATCTCAGGTCTGAATGTTTAATATATGAAATTGTTGTTTACAGTCCCATAGCCAATCTGTAGTTCATTTTCACTGTTGAATTATCCACTCTGTGCAGAGTGCTATAGATAAAAGTGCAGCTTACATAAATGTCCGAGAGCTTTCTTAGAGCAACCCCCATGCTTATTGGGTCAAGGCAGTATGGTATAATGCTGACCCGTAGACACCAAAAGACGCTGAGATGTCGTCCAGTCTGCGCTGATGGCAGATTTGAGTCAGGGCACTACAATTGTCTTCAGCCCCCATCAGGTAAGGAAAAGAAAGTTTGCCAGGCTTTTGCTCACTTCCAATCAGTGTGTGTGTGTGAGTATGTGTGTGTATATAGTATGGCTGCCCATTGAAGACAGGGTAGCTCTCACTGTCTGACTTGTGAAGAATGTTCACTGGGTTCAGCTAATGGATTCTCCACACCACACTTTCTCCCAGAATCTCTTCCAGGATTGCTTTGCTCCTACAGGTGTTACCTGCAATCTCCATGCTGCCTCCAGAATAGGAGGAGGCCATTCAGTTTCTTGAGCCTATTCCTCAATTGAGTTTGATCATGGCTAACCTGTATCTTAAGTCCGTGCACTCACCTTGGCTCCCTGAACTTCTATATCCTAACCTATCAATCCCTGATTTAAAATAATTAATTGACCTAGCATCTACTGCTTTTTATGGGGTAGAGTTCCACATTTACACCTTTAATGTGGAGAATTGTTTCTTAACTTCTGAATTACCATCTCCTTTTTAAAGTTGTTCCCTTGCCCTGGATTTCTACCATCAGCGGAAATGTTTCTCTATCTACCTTATCAATTCCTTTCAAGGCCTTAAAAACCTCAATCAAATCCCTTAATTTTCTATATTCCAGGAATACAAGTCTAGTTTATATTCAGGGACTTGTCTTGGGAATCGCCCAAACTTTTGCATGTAAACCTACTCCCACTTGGAACCCTTTCTGAAAGATTTGTATGCATGTGTTTCTGATCACAGTCCTGCTGATTTGCTTCTGATATGTATGTGTTGCTGTGTCTTAGGCTAGTTGAAGTGACGCTGTATGGATCCCAGATAAAACTGTATGATATGGAAACAGCAGTGCCGTCTGTACTGAAGCCAGATCTGATTGATGTGTGAGTACAGTGTTGATTCTGTGTACCAAATCTGTTTTGTACATTGATATTGAGAGCTGGATGAAACGGGACGGACACTCTTCCTTCGGTCAGACCTGGTGCATTAACAAAGAGGAACTGATATAAGCTGTCTGCCATCACTCACTGTCCTATACCAATTGCAATGAGTGTGATCAGGAGTGAGATTGTATTACATGAGGAGGACTCCTTTGTACCTAAAATTCTCATAATTGGGACGAGAATAAAAATGTAAAATGATTGACCAGTACTGCGATTATTACCTCTGTAGAATTTTTTATATTTGGGGTCTGACTTTAAACCATCACTTGTCTAAATTCCAAAGAGCACCATCCTCAGTGTGGGCAGATTTGCCTGTCTCAGGAAGCAAATTAAATTTGTTTAAATTGGACCAAATGCAAGAGGGAAATCTTTGGACACTTCTGTGTGGGTATTGTTGTAGATCAGCTTACTTCATTCCTATTGTGAGGGTGTTCACCCGTGGGAGAATGTCTAACCATCCAAGCATGCAAACACATAAACCACCTAGGAAATGCAATAGGTGGCTTTGGGAGAGTGGATGCTACAGGTTTCTCATCAAATCAATGTGAGCTGTAAATTATAAAGAAAAAGACTCGCATTTATATAATGCCACTCTCAATCTTCGGAGATCTCAAGCTGCTGAATATTTCCAGAATTTACTGTTTTTATTTAAAGTTTCCAACATCTATGGTATTTTGTTTTTGTATGGAGATGTTGGTATTGGAACTGGGACATGCTGGGGACTTGCCAGGTGGTCATTTTTCAGGCTCTAGCAGAAAGCTGAAGCCAGGCATCTCCCCACAGGGAGGGAAACTGGAGAGCTTTTTCTGAAGCTGTGCTCACTCACTATTTGGTTATGAAGCACAATGGTAAGGGGTTGGGATGCAGAGTACCTCAGACTGGGAATTGGTGGGTGATACTGGGCAGCCTTAGGAAAAAGAGTAGGGCAGAACTTTCAAACTTGGGATGATTCAGCTCCATAAGCTAGCTTCACCCTGGGACAACTAATTGGTTCCCGATCTCAAGCTGAGACAAGCTGCAGCCAGAATCATAGGTACAGCACAGAAGGGAGGCCTTTCGGCCCATTGAGCCTGCACCGCTCTCTGAAAGAGCAGTTGATCCGGTGTTTGGGAGTTTTGGACTTGCTTCGCAAAGTATCTGGCCAGTGAAAACCAATTGCTGTCCAACTTTCATAAACTTACTAAATGTTCATGTTGACTTTTTTTTAAAACCTTGTCTTTCAGTCATGCTCAGTCTCTGGCAGCACTGCAGGCTTATTCCCACTGGCTCGCTCAGTTTTATAGTGAAGTTCAACGTCAAAACCCCGAACGATTTGTATCTCTCATTTCCACTGCCATGGAGGCCACTGCTCCCCTCATCAGCTCAAAGGTACGTTGACATCATCTCAGAGAAGTGAAATGATAGTTTACAGAATTCTTATGGCACAGAAGGAGGTCACTTGGCTCATTGTGTCTGCACCAGCTCTCCGAATAAGGAACTCACCAGCTCTCCGAGCAACTCACCTGGTGCCATTCCCCTGCCTTCTCCCTGTAACCCTGAACATTTTTCCTTTTCAGATAAGTCAGTTCCCTCTTGAACCCTTCCGTTGAACCTGCTTCTACAACATTCTCAGGCATTGCATTCCAAACCCTAACCACTTGCCGCGTAAAAGAAAGTTTCTCTAATATCACTTTTACTTCTTTTACTAATTACTTTAAATCTGTGCCCTCTCGTTCTTAATCCTTCCATAAGTGGGAACAGTTTCTTCCTATCTACTCTGTCGAGACCCCACATGATTTTGAATACCTCTATCAAATGTCCTCTCAACCTTTTCCAAGAAAAACAGTCCTAACTTCTCCAATCTGCCTTCATACCTGAAGTTCTTCATCCCTGGAACCATTCTCCTGAATCTTTTCTGCTCCCTCTAATGCTTTCACATCCTTCCTAAAGTGCAGCGCCCAGAGCTGGGCACACTACTCCAGCTGAGGCTAAATTAGTGACTTATAAAAATTCAACATACCCTCCTTGCTCTTATACCCAATGCCTCTATTAATAAAACCAGGATTTTGTATGCTTTAACTGCTCTCAACCTGTCCTGCCACCTTCAGTGATTTATACACGTATACACCCAGGTCCCTCTGCTCCTGCACCCCCTTTGAAATTGTACCCTTTGTTTTATGTTGTGTCTCCATGTTCTTAACAAAATGAATCGCTTCACATTTCTCTGCATTGAACTTCATCTGCAACCTGTTTGCCCGTTCCACCAACTTGTCTATGTCCCTTTTGAAGTTCCACACATCTCACAGTTCACAATGCTTCCAAGTTTTGTATCATCTGCAAACTTTTTGAAATTGTGCTCTGTATACCAAGGTCTAGGTCATTTAATATATATCAGGAAAAGTGAGGGTTCCAACACTGACCCCTGTGGGGGTGGTGGGGGGAGCCCCACTACAAACCTTTCTCCAACACGAAATACGTCCACTTACCACTACTGTTTCCTGTCGCTCAGTCAATTCTGTACCCATGTTGCTGCAGTCCCTTTTATTCCATGAATGTTTAGAAACATGCCATCTCTCACTTGCTGAAATCCCTGCTCAGTTTGGATGCATACAGCCAATTCTTGGGGCTTCTGCATGCTGTATGGAAGATCAGACCCTGGAACATCACTAGCTGGCCTTCCAATGTGTTCTCTGAGCATCAGCCCGCTCTGCAAACACCTAAGCATCTTATGAAGCGCTGGGGAATTACATGACCTCATTCTGTTGTGAACCTAGTGAATTCTGAAGCTCCTGTAGATGTTATAAATTGTCAGTGTTTGGAGTCTGCTCATCGACCTGGCTCATAGCTAGTTTAACCTCCTGAGTGTACTGCTTTCTCCATTTCTCATCTGTATTATTTTCAGTGATGAGGGTATGCTTAATTTCTGCTTGGGCGGGAGGAATGTTGGTATAATGTTCAGTTCATCAGGATATTGAGGTTTGGTATTTACATTGGAATTTAGTGCATGTATTATCCTGGTGCACCACAAGAGCAGGAGTCCATAGGGGTACCTAATTATGTGCCTGCAAGCTCCTTGATTCAAACCTAAGATTCTGTTGTAAATACCCAGTGTTCTTACTTTGAATTTGTGCATTTCTGATGGTGTCTTGTGCGATGCAGCATCTTGCTTTGTAAATTCTAACTGCGATTGCCATGTTGAATCTTGTGGTGAGCTGGAAATCCTTGTGTGACTAACTGAATTCTCCCTGCAGGTGCCAGAAAAACTCTTGCTCTCAGCATGCCATTTGTTGCTGTCATTAGCCACCACGGTGCGCCCTGTGTTTCTGGTCAGAATCCGAGCAGTACAGAAAATCTTCGATAGGATCACAGATGGCTCTGCTCGTCAGCTCCCTCAGGAGGTAAATTAAGAGTACATTAAGGTGATCAAAATGAATTTACAGATTTTAATATCTTAAAGACAGTCAAGACAGATCACTGAAACATGCTGATGTCTAAGAAATGAAGGCTGATGAAAATTTCAGGGTATAACTTTTAGCATTTGAATACATCGCTCTGAAAGTACCCCCCCTTTTGGCGTTTGGTTTTGCTGTTCCTGAAATAGTGTCCACTGCCTGTGTAGACCTTCTGTAACCTGACAGAATTACTTAAACTAAGCTCCAGGGTTGTAAGGAAAAGAAGTCAAGAGCCCCCATAACATTTGTTTGACCCTGCTGTGCAATATGGCTGCTGGATCTGGTTTCTATACCAGTTACATGTGTGCAAGAGTCCTGAACTAGTGTTTTAATCTTCTGAAGAGGCTCTTGAGGTAATAATATTTCGCTAGTTTATACCCCAGCTCCACCAGTCTGCTTCAGCTCCCATGAGGTACTGCTCCACCTACAATCAATCTGAATTTCCTGAACTCCTTGTACTTCAGACCATTACTGGACAGAACTGATGCAGCCTTCATGTTCATACTGTTGTTGGACTGAACCCCACAGCCAAATATTGTTGATCTGACATGGGAATAGTACACTAAGCAGGGCCAGAGCATGCTGTGCGGGGAGAGCTTGAGTCCTTGTAAGCTTTAAGGTACTGACCACATGATTATGATTAAGCATTACTGTAAAACAAAACAATGTGCAATTACCATCCAGCCTCAAGTAGTAAAGTTAAGAGTGAAAGAAGGCATACACTGATCACCAAGAGTGTAAAGCATTACCCAATATAGTCCTAAAATTAAAAAAAAATGCTGGGAAAAACTCAGCAGGTCTGACAGCATCTGTGGAGAGGAAGACAGAGCCAACGTTTTGAGTCCGACTATCATCAGATAGTCCTAAAATGATGTTTTATTAGTTTGAATCTGTGTGCGCAGTAGATGACTGGATAGCTTAGTGAAATATTGTGAAGTGATTGATTGCTGAAAGAAGGGGACTGTCTTATTTTTTGATAGCTGAACTAAAATGGGCTGAAAGGCCTTCCTGTCAAAAAGCTACGTTGTGATAGCACAATTCCCAGATCCAGGGCCTGCAGGAAAATTTGTGAAGTTGAGTCATTGTCAGTGGAGGGAGTTCTAATACTGTCAGTCACTTTTTTGTGTGCCCCATTGAATTTCTGAATCCTGTGTCAATTTGGATTTTAATAATCCCCTGTCTTGTTTCTGTGGCTGTCATTCTACAAAACTAACATTTTTTTAAATTGTGATGCTGGTTGTGAACTAATTATAGTGAGGTGCAGAAACCCCAATGAAACATCACTGTGTAGGTGAATTTGGATTATCAGAAACAAGCCTGCCTGCATTTGGCGTGCTGATCATAGATACCAGGGTATGATGGTATAACAGTTATTTTGCTCGACTTGTAACCCAGAGACCTGGACTGATGAGTAAACCCTCCCACAACAGCTTGAAAATTTAAATTCAATTAATTAAATCTGGCATAAAACACTAGTATCAGGAATGGTGACCATGAAACCACAGGATTGTTCAAAAAACCCATCTGATTCACTTGTATTCTTTAGAGGTGGAAATCTATTGTCCTTGTCCAGTCTGGCCTAAATGTGAATCCAGGCCCACAGAATAATGGTTGATTCTTAATTGGTCTCTGCCTCGCAAGCCACTCAGTTGTATTCAAGGAGGTGTCTCACTGCAGACTTGAGGGCAGTTAGGGATGGGTAGCAAATGCTGGCATTGCCAGTGATGACCACATCCTGTGAATGAATAAAAAAGACAGCACAGAAGGAGGCCATTTGGGCCATCATGCTTGTGTTGGCTTTTTGAAAGCTATCTTATTAGTGCCACTCCCTTACTTTTTCCCCCATAGTACAACAATTTTTTTTCAGGTATTTATCCAATTCTCTTTTAAAAGTTAATACCGAATCCTCCTCCCACTAACCTTTCAGGCAGTGCGTTCCAAATTGTAACTTGCTGTGCGTATTTATTTCCTCCGGCTGCCTCTTTCTTTTGCCAAGCATCTTAAATCTGTGTCACTTGGTTACCAACCCCCCTGACACTTGAACATTTCTGCTTATTTTTATATTGAATCCTTTGTGGTTTTGATAACCTCTAACAAACCTCCAATAACCTTCTCGAAAGCAAACGACTCCAGCTTCTCTAGTCCAGTCCTCCCCAAAATTTTTCTGCTATAACCCCATCTAATGCTGCAAACTTGGTGCAATCCCAGAGTGAAAAATTGTGAGGGGAGTGCCAGGAAGAGTTGTTGAGCAGGGTGTGGGTTCAAGTAGTAGAGATAGATACGTAAAAAACAACCAGAAACCTATCAATTAGCAGGCTCTGTAGGTGTCAGCAATTGGACCTCTGAGCTCATTGGATTAGGCCATGCCCACAAGCAAAAAATAATCACGCACATTTAAAGGGGCATCGCAACCAATCCCTGGACTGTCAAATCTTGAGTTTTCGCCCTACAGCTGCCATTGCTGCCTTGGAGCTCACAACCCCACTGGGGCTTAAGACTCACAATTTGGGAATCCCTGCTATAGTCTTACCATGTATCTGAAGTCTTTCCTCTCTAGTGTGATTAGTATCTTCTCTGCATCCTCTCTAAGGTCTTCACATTCTTCTAAAGTGTGGTGCCCAGCATTAATCGTAATACTCTAGCATCTCTTCCTTGTTTTCAAATTTCTCCAAGGCCTCACCCATCCTTATCTCTATTGTCTCCTCCAGCCTTATAACTTCTCAAACTCTGCACTCCTCCAATTCTGGCCCCTCACACATCGCCGATTTTAATCACTCCACCTTTGGTAGCCATGTCTTCAGTTGCCTAGGCCGTAGACTTTGGAATTTCCTCCCTATCATCCTCTAAGATGTTGATTTAAACCTGTCTCTTTGGCTAAGCTTTTAGTCATCTGACCTAATATCTCCTTATGCAGCTTGGTATCAGTTAGTTTGACACAGCTCCTATGAAACACCTTAGAACGTTTTACTACATTAAAAGCACAAGATAAATGGAAATTGTTGTTTGCTTTATAAAGGTATTGTGTAACGTTCTTGCTTCTGATTCTATTCCTCTATTTATAAAGCAGAGGATCCTATATACCTTTTTAACAAACTTGTCAACTTGTCCTATCACCTTCAGAGATTTTTGTGCATAGACCCTAGGTCCCTATTCCTGCACCCACTTGAAATTGCTTCTTGGGAAGCCTTCAGTTAGATTGTCTTGAGCTGTGAGAACCTGGGTAAGGTGGAACCACTTCGGGCCCTGTGAGCGGCTTCATCAACAGTTTATTTTGTTTGGTGTATAGATGTTGAATATTGAAATATATGTTGAACTACTTTGACCCAAGCGGTGTTTTCCTGCTAGGGTAAAGTGCTGGTGTGCAGGGCCCTGTCCAATATGTTGCTGTTACCGTGGCCAAATCTTCCTGAGAGTGAGCAGCAGTGGGCGGTCCGTTCTACCAATCATGCCAATCTCATTTCAACCCTCACGAGAGAATACCGGCGGCTCAAAGAAAATGCAGGATTGTCACAGAGCAAAGTGGGCCTGGGCAACGGTGAGTATCTTCTTGCATCTTTTATGCTGTGATAATTTATTCACAACATAAGCATTTCTATTCCTCTGCAGAGTAGTGTGTTAGGAACTAGTCAAGATCTTACCTGTGAACTGCAGTGTATGAATAGTACAGGAACAAAATGGCTACATTTAGATTAGTTAGTTTGGAAAAGCAGTGTTTGTACTTTTTCTAGCAACCATGCTAAACAACATCAGAGAAAGGGGAACACATTGTTATGCCAGTTTGGAAGGATTCTGTCTTATGCACAGCCTTGAACTTGTCTTACTTGATCACAACCTGTCATTAATTGATTTTTCACAAGAGTTTAGGCCATCTGCTCTGTCTTTACCTTCCCTATCCCAGATTATTTTCTGCCTATTATGTGAATTTCCCTGCTTTCTATTTAAGATATTGATTGTCGTTCTACATTAATAAACTTTTGGCACCTTGCATTTGGTATGATCACCAGCAAGTGGAATATGTATGTAAAGGCAAGCTCTCTTCAGTGGTGATGTTCTGATGTTCTGGTTCTCTAGTTTTGCTGTCGTGAGACAATGCACAGTGCAGGCCTCTGTCCTATTGGCCTTTCAACTGGCCCATTTAAAGACTCACGGCCATTTCACTAAAGAGAAGAAACAGTGCCATTCAGGTCACATGCCTGTACTTGAGCACCATTCTACAGTCAACATCAAGTTCATCACTCTGGATGCTTTAAGGCGGTGGACATTCAGAACAGTTTCTAGCCTTTGAAGTTCCATAATGCTAGCTTTCTGCATTTAATATTTTTTAAGTCATAAACTGCTCACTTTTTTTTAGCGAAAGTGGTTGTCCAGGAGACGCTGAGTATCCTGAGGTACATCGTGGAGAACATCTCCGGGGAGGTGACCAAATCCCGTCAGATTTGCTACCAGTCCCTGCAGGAATCGGTGCAGGTATCCCTGGCACTCTTCCCAGTCTTCATTCACCAACCTGGTAAGGCAGTTTTGGTTTACTATGTGGCTTGGCTCCAGTCCTTGACTCCCAAGGTGTGAGCAGTCTTACCACTAATTTATAGTGGCAATTAAAGTTTGCATTCAACTTTCTAGCACTGAATGGTGGTTTATTGATGTTGCTACCACCTGCACACTTCCTCCAGACACAGGTTCCCACCAGGCCAGATCTTGGGAAAGTACAGGATCCAAAGGAACTCTGTAATCCACCTGACCAGCCTCAAAAACTTTACCGCTCAATCAAACTCATTTCAATCTCACTTACAACAATTTTGTAGTTTCTGGTTGGATAAGAATATAAAGGGTTATGCAACCAAGGTGACTGGATGAAGTTAACATACAGATGAGCCATAGTTTATTGATTTGCAATGGAATAGACTTGAAGGGCTGAATGGCCACCTCTTGTTCCTATGTTTGAATCTGCCCATTGAGAACTACCAGTGAAATCTGCTACATAAGTTTGTGCTCTCAGGAGATGGGATTCTCCTAAACACTTAAGGATGGTATGTCCTGACCTTTGCCTTATTAGTGATGCATTTCATTGGTGGGGCTCCCTCTAAACTGAATTAGCCTGGTTTATTTATCTCTGGAGCTAGTGCACTCCAACCTTGTCCATGCCAAACAGCTCAAAGTTCATGCAGAGATGTTGGAATATAGTCTAGATTTAGGTTGGTGTGAAAGCTTGCTGCTTCTGAATTGTCAGTTCATCTTTTGTTTAAAAAAAAGTGGTCAAGATTTACTTAATGCGTTTGTGATTTCCAGGAATACTGAGATGTCTTTTTTAAATCAGGCTCCCTTTTAGAAACTTCAAGTTGATAAAGTTTAGAAGTGGCCAGAAATGGGGAGATTAGCTATTGCATCAACTGACCTTTGATTGGTAATGGGCAAAAAGATCAACGCTCACACTTTAAATCCAGTTGCCAGTGATACAGGTCTAGGGCAAAACAAGCTGGTGACAGGTTCTAGCTCTGGCATCTTATATGTCTGCATAGCATTTATGCTGGTCTCTTTCCTGCACAGTCATACCACCCATTGCTTGATGCGTTCTCAAATGTGCCGCAATGACACTTGTAGCTAATGGGCTAGTTTGAGTATTTAAGCAGTGCTGCTTCTTGGTGCCTAACACAGATTTTCTCTGTCTTTCAGGTGTTACTGATGAGATGCTCAGCTTCTTCCTCACTTTATTTCAAGGCCTCAGGGTCCAGATGGGCGTTCCCTTTGCAGAACAGATTATCCAAACCTTCCTCAACATGTTCACCAGGTAACTCCCCTCACTGGAGGGGGAGTGGGGGGGGTACTGAGCCCCGGTGTCACTAGGGCGATGGAACCCAGTTCCTGGTTTTGCCAGGCTTTGGTAGGGGGTTGCTGCGCCACATGCCTAACGTCACTTCGTGGGTGGGGAGCACTGATCTTGGCATTGCTGTGGGGGAAGGCTGAGCCTAATGTCTCACATCAGAGGATGGGGGCAGGGTGGTGTGATGAAGAGCTCTGTACCTGGCATCAATAGAGGGACTGAACTCTTTGTCTACTGACACAGATGGGAGTGTGGGGCTCAGCGGGGGTGAGGAGTCCCACTCCTGGTATTACTGGGGGGACTGAACCTTGTGCCCAACATCGCTGGGGGTGATGGAGCAATCGTAATGTGCGTTTCTCCCCTTTGTTCTGCAGGGAGCAGTTGGCAGAGAGTATCCTAGAGGAGGGCAGTGGTGGTTGCCGTGTGGTGGAGAAGTTCCTGAAGATTCTGCAGGTGGTGGTTCAGGAGCCTGGGCAGGCATTCAAACCATTCCTCCCCAGCATCATCTCCCTGTGCATGGAGCAGGTCTACCCGATCATAGCAGAGGTAAAGCTGAGAAGCTCCTGCATCTCCAGCGCTGGTGAAGCATAACTCTTCGGAGAGTTTCTGTTGGTCACCTTCAGTGCAGGTGCTATAAATCAATGATTCTTAGTAGCCATTCAATGTCTGTGGAACATTTGGAATTCTTTACTGCAGAGCGCAGTGGGTGCATGGTTGTTGAATATATTTGAGACAGATCAATAGATTTTTGGGCAATAAGGGAATCAAGAGATATGGAGATAAAGTTAGAAAGTGGAGTTGGTGTAAAAGTTCAGCCATGATTTTATTGAATGGGGGAGCAGGCTCAAGGGACTATATTGCCTACTCCTTTATTCTAATGTCACCCTGTACCCCTTGTTTAACCCCCTGCACACTGGCATTGGTAGAGGGTTTGTGTTGAGATCAGCAATGCTTTGCATGATCCCAGAGCGTTTAATTGGATTTGTTTTGAGTCCCATTCCGGTCAAGTTGCGGGCCGTTTTGGATTGTGCTCTGTTCCTTCGCTAGTTTGCTTCTCATGCTCCTTTCTTGCTCTCCAGCGGTCCTCACCAGATGTGAAGATGGAGCTGTTTGAGCTGCTTTACCAGATTCTGCACAATAACTGGCGGTTTTTTTTCAAGTCATCTGTCTTGGCCAGCGTTCAGCGTGGAACAGCTGAGGAGCCAATGGAGAATGAGGCCCAGTTTGCTTCTGCTATGCAGGTATGTCTGCTTCTATATTATTTGTATGTTTGCTGTTATGTTCCTACATGGGCCATCCTGTCCCTGGATGAGTCTACCGTCCTGTACACTCAGGACTACAGAAAGTTCTATTGCCTGTACAGGGCTTCACTGCAAGAGCAAGGGTGAGCAGCACAGTGAGGTGCCGTCTTTCAGGCAAGATATTAAACCGTGCTATCGAGTGACCATAAAAGATCCCCACCACTTTTCAAGGAGGTGCAACAGAGTTCATCTAGTCCGTTGGCTAACATTTATCCCTCAGTTGACATCCCTAAAACAAATTATCTGGTTATTAGTAAGGAATCTTTTTGTTTGTAACTTGGCAGCTGCACTTCCTACATGTCAATAGTGACTACACTTCTGAAAGGTGCTACTTTGGCTGTGAAGTTCTTTGGGGCATTCTAAGGATATGAGATGGGTGCTATATAAGTGTCCATTTCTTCCTTTTACATGGTGTGACTGCTAAAGCTGCTCTAAGCTCTGCTTTGGGGCCTACTATGATCAATGTAATGATGTGCACTGTGACACTGCCCCAGAAAAGATGCTATGCCTCTCTGTTGCATGGGGAATAATGGCTAAAGTGAGGTGCTATCCCACAGGAAGGATTATCTTTGTTGCTTTGTAAGCTATTGATGAGTAAATGTTAATTCTAGCACACTGCCTCTTGTTCTTTTGCCAGGCTTTTGGTCAGTCCTTTTTGCAACCGGATATTCAGATCTTTAAACAGAACTTGTTTTACTTGGAGTCGCTCAACACCAAGCACAAGCTGTACCACAAGGTGCGTCTGGTTCAGGTACATCTTCGGTAGGTTTTTGTACTGCAGTAGGTTTAGGATGGGATTCTTCACTCTGAAGGTGATGTATGTCCCAAGCTGAGTTCAACAGTGTTAAAATGCTACATTGTAATATTTTACCCCATTGCCATACCTGACAGAAATCCATTAGAATTTATCACAAAATACAAAGTTGCAAGTGTAAAATTCAGTTGTATTTGTCTAAGATGCTCCTAGCCAGAGGAATCAGCACAGTCTACATTTAGACATTTTCCTTGAATAGCAATTCCAGAGAGTAATGGGGGTCTCGGATTGAGGAGGGGAGTTGACAGGGAGCTGCTATAGTAAAGCAGGCAACATATTGGCACATGGTTTACTGTGTGTGAAGAGTTGGGGGGATTGCTTGGCAGGTTGTAAGGACAAGTATATAATTGTACGTAAAAGGGAGACTTTAGGGAATTTAAAAAGATATAACTTGCTCTGTGTCCTTAAAATCAGTCATCTTCTCTCTTCCTCATTAAGAGTTCCCAGAACTGTAAGATAAAAGCAAAATACTGCAGATGCTGGAAATCTGAAATAAAAACAGAAAATGTTAGCAAAGCTCAGGCTAGGCAGCATCTGACAATAGAGAAATAGAGTTAATGTTTCAAGTCTGTATTACTTCAGAACTAAAGAGAAGTAGAAATGTGATGGATTTTATACTGTTTGAGAGGGGATGGAGCAGGTGGAGCAAAATAGAGGGTCAGGGATAGGTAGGAGCCAAGGAGAAATTTGACAGATGTCATGGACACAACAGAAAGGGAGTGTTGATGGTAGTGTTAAAGACAGAGAAGGTGCTGATAGTGGCATAAAGATAAGATAGCGATGTGTTAATAGCAGAACAATGGTCAGCGATCTGTGAAAGCACAAAAGAACCCAAGTGACAGATGGCTCTGTTTTGGGTGGTGGTGGGTGGTTGGGGAAAAAAATAATTAAAAAATGTTAAAACTATTAGACTAATAAAGAGGGTGAAGATGGAGGAGAGAGTTCATGGTCTGAAGTTGTTGAACTCAATGTCAAGTCCAGAAGGCTGTAAAGTGCCTAATCAGAAGATGAGGTGCTGTTCATCCAATTTGCTTTGGGCTTCACTGGAACATTGCAGCAGTCTAAGGACGGACATGTGGACATGAGAATGAGATGGTGAGTTAAAATGGCAAACAACAGGAAGGTCCAGGTCATGCTTGTGAACTAAGCGAAGGTGTTCTGCAAAGCAGTCATCTAGTCTACGTTTAGTTTCCCCAATATAGAGGAGACCACATTGGGAGCAGTGAATACAGTAGGCCAAATTGAAGGAGATGCAAGTGAAGTGCTGCTTCACCTGGAATGAATGTTTGGGACCTTGAACGGTGAGGTGGTGAAGGGGCAGGTGTTTTGCTCCATCTATTTTGCTCCACCTGCTCCACTTCCTCTCAAACAGTATAAAATCCATCACGTTTCTACTCTTTAGTTCACAAGAGGAATCATACAGACTCGAAACATTAACTCTGTTTCTCTCTCCATAGATGCTGCCAGACCTGAGTTTTTCCAACAATTTCTGTTTTTACCCCAGTACAGTAGCAAGTTTTTCCATTGGTAATCATGCCAGTCACCATTTTGCCCACTGTTGCGTATCACAGGGTTCTTTTCTGTCTGGGAGTCATTAAGAATTTTCTTCCTTTTCGGATGATACAGGTTGAGTTAATTCCCTGATGCCAGCCACAGACCCTCACCTGAACATTCTCCGTAAGCCTTCATGCAGGCTATTTGGCCATGATGGGGTTACTGTATTCAGAGTCTGATCCCATCCTTGCCCACTAACCCCACACACTTTCAGTAGGGGTTAGTATTAGAGTGAGCTGGAGTCCTTTTTAAAAAATTTCCCTCCTAGCCATACCCAAACCCTGGAGGCCAATTGAACTCTGATAAAGTGTTGGCTAAAATCTGATACTCCACAGAGCACGTATTGGACCTGAGACTTTCCTGGTCTGTTTAACACCCAATTGCACCAAGCATGGTCTTTGTAAAATAAAAACACCAGATGTTCATTTGTGTGAATTGTATTACTGCTGGGGACTCTCCCTTTAGGAAACACTGCAACATCTGCCAACCCTCGCCACATGAACAGATCAAATAATCAGGCTGCTGACTCTTATATCCTTCCTGTGATTCACATATTTGGTATGATTCCTGTAAAATTATGCCAGCATTGAAATCACTCCTTTGTTTTTACCTTTTGGCATGCAATGGCCATCTAGTGACCAGATTGGCAAAATTTAATTACTGTAATAGTTATCAAAAACTAGGGTGTTGGGAAGAGATCCTTTAGTATTTACATAGCAACTTGATGCATTTTACACTGAACCAGTTTTAGAGATGTTTATATTCACTCGATGAAGACATAGCATTTATTACCCAACACTAATTGCCCTTAACTGAGTGACTTGCTAGGCTATTTCGAAGGGCAGTTAAGAGTCAACCACATTGCTCTGGGTCTAGGGCCACACAGACCAGACTGGGTAAGGATGGCAGATTTCTTTCCCTAAAGGACATTAATGACCAAGATAGATTTTTACAACAATCTGTCAGTTTCATGGTACCCATTATTAATACTAGCTTTTTATCATAGATTTATATAATTAATTTTAAGTTCAGACATCTCCTGATGTCTGCTCCTGGTTTATTCTTAGTCCAGAAAAAAATCATTACCAAGTAATTTGAAGGCAACACAAAAAGTGGTGAATTTAGCTGTTTTTTTAATTAATTTGAATAATTTGGTAATTTGAATTCAACTTGAGTGAATATGGGTAGATTGTATCTTGGCATCCTGCAGTCCAGTGTATAGACATTTCAGCCTGGTAACACTTAGTGCTAAGCTTTTGCAGAACAAGTCCTGCAGATCTACTTGCTGTGGCTTAGTGGGTAACACTCTTGCCTCTGAGTCAGAAGATTGTAGGTTCAAGTCTCACTCTAGAAGCTTGAGCACATAATCTAGGCTGACACGACTAGTGGAGTGTTACACTGTCAGAGGTGCCATCTTTCAGATGAGATGTTAAACAAAAGCCCCATCTGTCCCCTCAGTGGATATAAAAGATACCACAGTACTATTTTGAAGATGAGCCAAGGGAGTTAACCCAGCCAATATTTAACATCACTTAAAAGAAGATAGATTTTTTGATCACTATCATATTGCTGTTAGTGAGAGTTTGTTGTGTGCAAATCAGCAGCTTTTTCCACAATACACAGTGACTACTCTTCAAAACACTTCATTGGCTGTAAAGCTTTTTGACATATCCTGCGGTCATAAAAGGCAATTGTTTTTTTTTTTGCTATAAGAAGGTCTTGTAGTCAGTGCCTGAGCAGATTCTTTCTGATCTTTCAGACCTTACTGAAGAAGCTGTTTTCTCCAAATACTCAACACGCCTTCCTGTTTTCTTCCCAGAAAATCTTCCGAACGACCATGCTGTTTCAGTTCATCAATGTGCTGCTGCAGGTGCTGGTCCACAAATCTCATGACCTACTGCAAGAGGAAATAGGCATCGCTGTATACAACATGGCCTCGGTGGACTTCAGCAGTTTTTACACTGTGTTTTTACCCCAGTTCCTGGGTAGTTGCGATGGTATCGACTCCAATCAAAGAACAGTGCTTGGCAGGAATTTCAAAATGGACAGGGTTAGTTACTGGAAGAGAACTGGAATCATACGAGGGGGCATCGGAAAAGTGGATGTAACTCAATGTCTGGGTGCTACAGCCAGAGGATCCCTTTCTAAAGTCCCCAAGTGCTTAGTAAATGCTGTATTGTAGAGTACTGTGTTTAGTAGCTGTGACTTCTCTCCATGGTAAGTATTCTTAGGTCAGAGGAAAAGGGTCAGAATGCACTTTCCAACTTGTGCGTTCCCTAAAACCTTGTGTAGGATGCCACTGCATTGAGGAATGAGCATTGTTTCACTGGAAGCAGTGTCTATCCAGGGTGCTGTACTGATGGATGTGCAAATGGGTCAGGGAGCCACAAAGTGAGCTGAGCAAGCTTAAACTGCAGTGAAGTTCTATTACAGTTATGGAGGTACCATTGCCCCCAACCCAAAATAACTGGGAGATTTTGGGCAGAGAAGTTGCTCACAGGCTGACGTGCCTTTCTCCCGTGTTTGAAAAGAAACCAGATTATGCACCAGCTGTTTTGGGGAAACTTCTAGTGTCTGAAAGACTGAGCAAATCTGGTGTCAACTAACCAGTTTATTCTGTTCATCTCACTGATTCTGTAAACAGTGGGCTCCATAGGGATTGTCAGTATCCAACTCTCTGGGGTCATTAAAGCCAGTCTGTCACAGCTCATTGTGTGTGGTCACACCATTACTGTGATTTGGTGACTGATTTGTAGACCACTAACTGCAGGCTGAAATATTGAAGCATTGTGCTGTCCTAAAGCCTGACGCATTGCAGGACCCAACTTCGTGACAGCTCCCTATCTGCAGCTATCCTCCATTCTATTGGAACTGAATCTGTTAATTCTGGCCACTGCATCGGTTTTATTTTCTAGGACATTGCCCCTTGTATCTGAAAGGAGAAGCTATACTTAAAAAAACAGTTTTTGCCTTTGCCTACATTGTCTTAAAAAGCAAACTAGTTAAGTATTGAGGGAAGAAGGAATAGAAGGATAGGCTGCGATGAGGTAAGGTTGATATTTTCTCCACTCGGATTTTTTTTTCTTTTTCCTCCTTAACTGTTTTGCTCCTTGCCCGGTTCCCTCAGGGATGCTCTCAGTTCCTGCCTCTTGTTCACCTTCCTGCCTGGTGGCCAGGTCAGCGCTTGGCACCGGCCCCTTGGCTACTTTCCGGGACCGCCTGCCCAGCCTCCAGACACCGCTTTCTTCTGGCCAAGACTGACCTTCCTCTGCCCACCCGGCTTCTTCTCGAAGTAAGGTTGGAGCATAAATACCAGCATGGATGAGTTAGGGAAAGTGGACTGTTTCTGTGCTGTGAATTCCACATCATTCAGCGTCTTTCTGCAGTTAGTCTTGGTAGATCTGTGTTTGACCTTGCATACAAACATTAAAGATTAGGAGCAGGAGTAGGTCATTCAGCCCCTCAAGCCTGCTCCGCCATTCAATAAGATCATGGCTGATCTGATTGTGGCCCCACTCCACATTCTGCCTACCCACAATAACCTTTGACTCCCTTGTTAGTCAAGAATCTATCTACTTCTGCTTTAAAAATATTCATTGACCTTGCCTTCACTGCTCTCTGGGAAAGAGAGTTCCAAAGATTCATAACACCCCGAGAGAAAAAAATGGCTTCTCATCTCTGTCTTAAATGGGCAAATCTTTTTAAACTGTGTCCCTTAGTTCTAATCTGTCCCACAATGGGAAACGTCTTTCAGTATCCACCCTGTCAAGTCCCTTCAGGATCTTACATGTTTCAATAAGATCACATCTCAATCTTCTAAACTTCAGCTGATACAGGCCCAGCTGTCCAATCTTTCCTTGTAAGATAACACCTTCATCAGGGATCAGTTGAGTGAACCTTCTCTGAACTGTTTCTAACGCATTTATCATTTTGTTTTATTCATTCATGGGATGTGGGCGTCACTAGCTAGACCCGCATTTATTGTCCATCCCTAATTGCCCTTGGGAAGGTGGTGAACTGCCTTCTTGAGCTACTGCAGTCCATGTGGTGTAGGTACACCCACAGTGCTGTTAGGGAGGGAGTTCCGGGATTTTGACCTAGCGACAGTGAAGGAACGGCGATATATTTCCAAATCAGGATTGAGTGGCTTGGAGGGGAACTTCTAGATGGTGGTGTTCCGATCTGTCTGCTGCCCTTGTCCTTCTGGATGGTAATGGTCGTGGGTTTGGAAAGTGCTATCCAAGGATGCTTGGTGAGTTCCTGCAGTGCATCTTGTAGCTGGCACAACTGCTGCCACAGTGCGTCAGTGGTGGAGGGAGTGAATGTGTGTGGATGGGGTGCCAATCAAGAGGGCTATTTTGTCCTGGATGGTGTCAGGCTTCTTGAGTGTTGTGGAAGCTGCACTCATCCAGACAAGTGGGGAGTACTCCATCACCCTCTTGACTTAAATTGTAGATGGTGGACAGGCTTTGGGAAGTCGGGAGGTGAGTTACTTGCCGCAGGGTTACTAACCTGTGGCCTGCTCTTGTAGCCACAGTATTTATATGGTTAGTCCAGTTCAGTTACTGGTCGATGGTAACCTGCAGGATGTTGATAGTGGGATATTCAGTGATGTTATTGCCATTGAATGTCAAGGGGTAATGGTTAGATTCTCTCTTGTTGGAGATGGTCATTGCCTGGCACATGTGTGACACAAATGTTAGTTGCCACTTGATAGCCCAAGCCTGGATATTGTCCAGGTCTTGCTGCATTTGGACATGGACTGCTTCAGTATCTGAGGAGTCGTGAATGGCGTTGAACATTGTGCAATCATCAGCAAACATTCCCACTTCTGACCTTATGATGGAAGGATGGTCATTGATGAAGCGGCTGAAGATGTTTGGGCCTAGGCACTACTCTGAGGAACTCCTGCAATGATGTCCTGGAACTGAGATGATCGACCTCCAATAACCGCAACCATCTTCCTTTGTGCTAGGTGTGACTGCAACCAGTGGAGAGTTTTTCCCCCTGATTCCCATTTATCCCAGCTTTGCTAGGGCGCCTTGATGCCATGCTAGATCAAATGCTGCCGATGTCGATGGCAGTCATTCTCACCTCACCTCTGGAGTTCAGCTCGTTAGCCCATGTTTGGACCAAGGCTGTAATGAGGTGAGTGCCCCTGGCAGAATCCAAATTGAGTGTCAATGAGCAGGTTATTGCTAAACAAGTGCTGCTTGGTAGCACTGTTGATGACCCCTTCCATCATTTTACTGATGATTGAGAGTAGATTGATGGGGCGCTAATTGGCTGGGTTGGATTTGTCCTGCTTTTTGTGTACAGGACAAACCTGGTCAATTTTCCACATTGCTGGGTAGATGCCAGTGTTGTTACTGTACTGGAACAGCTTGGCTAGGGTTACAGCAAGTTTTGGAGCACAAGTTATCAGTCCCATTACCCGAATATTGTCAAGGCCAATAGCCTTTGCAGTATCTAGTACTTGCAGCCGTTTCTTGATATCATGTGGAGTGAATTGAATTGGCTGAAGACTGGCATCTGTGATGCTGTGGACCTCCAGAGGAGGCCAAGTTGGATCATCCACTTGCAACTTCTGACTGAAGATTGTTGCAAGTGCTTCAGCCTTATATTTTGCACTGATGTGCTGGGTTTCCCCCATCATTGAGGATGGGGATATTTGTGGAGCCGCACCCTCCAGTGAGCTGTTTAACCGTCCACCACCATTCACGACTGGATCTGGCAGGATTGCAGAGTGTGGGTCTGATCCGTTGGTTGTGGAATCGCTTAGCTCTGTCTTTTGCTTGCTGCTTATGCTGTTTGGCAAATAGTCCTGTGTTGTAGCTTCACCAGGTTGACACCTAATTTTTAGGTATGTCTGGTGCTGCTCCTGGCATGCCTTTCTGTACTCTTCATTGAAAAAGGGTTGATCCCCTGGCTTGTTGGTAATGGGGGCTATGTTGGCTCATGAGGTTCGAGATTGTGGTTGAGCACAGTTCTGCTGCTGCTGATGGCCCACATCGCCTCATGGTTGACCAGTCTTGAGTTGCTAGATCTGTTCGAAATCTATCCCATTTAGTAGTGATTGTGCCACACCACACGTTGGAGGGTATCCTCAATGTGAAGATGGGACTTTGTCTCCACAGGGACTGGTAGTGGTCACTCCTATCTATACTGTCATGGACAGATGCATCTGCGGCAGAAGGCTGGTGAGGATGAGGTCAAGTATGTTTTTCCCTCTCGGTTCCCTCGCCACCTGCTGCAGACCCTGTCTTGCAGCTATGTCCTTTAGGACTTGGCCAAATTGGTCTGTAGAGGTGCTACCAAGCCACACTCTGATGGACATTGAAGTCCCCCACCCAGAATACAATCTATGCTATTGCCACCCTCGATGCTTCCTCTAAATGGTGTTCAACATGGAGGATTACTGGTTCATCAGCTGACGGAGAGGGTTGTGGTACGTGGTAATCAGCAGGAGGTTTCCTCGACCATGTTTGACCTAATATCATGAGACTTCATGGGGTCAGGAGTCGGTGTTGAGGACTCCGGAGCATCAACTTGCCGACTACATAACACTGTGCCGCCACCTCTGCTGGGTCTGTCCTGTCTCTGGGTCAGGACGTAACCAAGGATGGCATTGGTAGTGTCTGGGGCATTATCTGTAAGGTATGATTCCGTGAATATGACTATGTCGGGCTGTTGCTGTGAGACAGCTCTCCCAATTTTGGCACAAGCCCCCGGATGTTAGAAAGGAGGACTTTGCAGGACCATCTTTGCTGTGCGGAACGAAGCCATTTGGTCCATCGAGTCTGCACTGGTTCTCAAAGAGCATTCCACTTAGTCCCACTCTGCTACCTTAACTCTCTAATCTTTCAGGCAGCAATCCAATTCCCTTTTGAACACCTTCATTGCACCTGCCTCCACCACCCTCTCAAAGCTTGTTCCAGACTCCAACCATGCTATAGGTGAAAAAATTTTTCCTTGCATCACATTTACTCCTTTCACCAATTATTTTGAATCTGTGCCCTCTAGTTCTTGATGTTCTCTTGAGTGGGAACAGTTTCTCACTATTTATCCTGTCCATACCCCTCAGGATCTTGAATACGTCTATCAAGTCTCCTCTCAACCTCCTTTTCCCCCAAGAAAAACAGTCCCAACCTCGCCAATCCTGGAATTCCTTCTCTAACAGTACCCACACCAGACGGACTGCTGCAGTTCAAGGGAAATTAGGGATGAACAATAAATGCTGACCTTCTGCACTGCAAAGATGGTCCTGCAAAGTCCACCTTTCTAAAATCCGGGGGCTTGTGCCAAAATTGGGAGAGCTGTCTCACAGCAACAGCCTGACATAGTCATATTCACAGAATCGTACCTTACAGATAATGCCCCAGACACTACCAACGCCATCCTTGGGTATGTCCTGTCCCAGAGGCAGAACAGACCCAGCAGAGGTGGCGGCACAGTGGTATGCAGTTGGGAAGTTGCTGCTCCGGAGTCCTCAACAATGCTCTCGCTCTATGAAGAAATAAAAATAAAGCAATATAACTATATAAACTGGAATCCTATCTGAGTGTACTATGATGCTGCTAATGAATGCACAGCAGTTTTACCACTAGGAGGGAAGGAAGGAAGCTGGAGATGGACTTCCTCACACCTCATGCCAATCTGTGGCTCTTAGCCTAACTTGCCCACTTCCTCAAACTCCATCACCAGTAATCCTCCTCATAAATGGAATTGGGCTAAGCAGCTGCGCAATGAGCATTGTGGAGTGACTGGGCCTGGCCCTCAGACTTGCACACTCCTGGTCTTATTGAATCAATGAGTCATGCACCGCACTGCCAACTCAATCAGAAGTGGCTGGGGAGAAGTGACTTTTTCTATGTGAAGCAGCCCCTCCTCGCAAAGGCAAATGAGTGAGCCCATTAATGACAGTTCATTAATCTGCCAAAACATTCATACAGAGTTAATTCTGTAAGCATGGATAGAGAATTGGTTAGCTAACAGGAGGCAGAGAGTAGAGATAAATGGGTCCTTTTCAGAATGGCAAGATGTGACGGAGCGGAGTGGAGTGCCACAGGGATCATTGCTGGGGCTTTAACTATTTACTATTTATATCAATGACTTGGATGAAGGGACCAAATGTATGGTTGCTAAACTTGCTGATGACACAAAGATAGGAAAAAAAGAGAGAGGGATGATGGATATGCCAGATTGAGGTTACAGATTGTGATGGAGTACAATTCTGACAGGTGGACATGGAAAGGGTGTTTCCTCTTGTGGGTGAGTCCAGAAATAGGGGACACTGTTTTAAAATTAGAGGTCACCCTTTTAGGACAGAGATGAGAAATTCTTTGAAGGCCATGCAACTTTGGAACTCTGCCTTCAGAAGGCGGTGGAGGCAGGGTCATTGAATTTTTTTAAGGCGGAGATAGATTCTTGTTAGGCAAGGGAATCAAAGGTTATCGGGGTGGATGGGAATGTGGAATTTAAAACACAAACCGATCAATCATGCTCTTATTGAATGGTGGAGCAGGCTCGAGGGGCTGAATGGCCTACTTCTCCTATTTCGTATGCTACTGCTGATGACCCGCAGTGTCTCATGGATGCCCAGTTTTGAGCTGCTAGATCTGTTCTGTATCTATCCCATTTAACATGGTGGTATTATCGCATGGCACAATAGAGGATATCCTCAGTTTGAAGACGGGACTTCACCTTCACAAGGTCCGTGCACTGGCCATTCCTACCAATACTGCTATAGACAGCTGCATCTGCAACAGGTAAATTGTGCTAGCAAGGTCAAGTAGCTTTTTTTTCCATTTGTTTCTTTCACCAGCTGCTGCAGGCCTATTCTGGCTGATATGCCCTTCAGCACTTGGTCAGAATTGGCACTACTGAGCCACTTTCAAAGATGTATGGGGTACCTCAATGTCCAGAATACGTTCTGTGCCCTTGCTGCCCTCAGTGCTCCCTCCAAGTGACATTCTACATGGTGAAGTACTGATTCATCAGCTGAGGAAGGCTGGTAGATAGTAATCAGAAGGAGGCTTCTTCGCCTATGTTTGACCTGATGACATGAGATTTTATAAGCCTGGATTCAATGTTGAGGGCTCCCAGAGCGCCTCCCTCCTCACTGAATACCACTGTGCTGCCACTGCTGCAGGGTCTGTCCTGCCTATAAGAGAGGACGTACCTAGTATTGGTGATGGAGGAGTCTGAGACTTCAGCTGTAACATGTATTCAGTGAATATGACTGTCATTTGTTGTTTGATTAGTTTGTGAGACAGCTGTCATAATTTTAGTATGGGATTACCTTGGGATAGACAAGATGTTACTAGGGATTAGTGTTTAGTTATAGGGGGAGGGGACTTTTACCTTCAGAGTTGAGAAGTTTAAAGGGTGTGCTGATATAGTCTTCATGACCAGTGCAAACATTGAGGTGGCAGATATTCAAGACAACTGTAGAGGAATTAAGGATGATAAAGTAAATTCTTTACCCAGTATGCAGTTAGAATGTGTAATTCTCTGCTACAGAATGTTGCTACATCAATAAATGCTTTAAAAAGGGAAGTAACAACCTGAAAAAGTGGATTTTTGAATGATCTGGGAAGCCTGAGAGAGACTGAGAATGGACTAGGAGGCTCAGAGAAACAATGGCATAGACTGGATGGATCAAGTGGCCTCAGATTGTTTGTGAGAGAGACTGGTAGGATCGTGTGCCTAGGTTATCAGTCCGTTCCTTTTTATTATTTCTTATAGAAATTTGATACAACTGACTTATTCAACCTTTTTTGAGGGCAGTTAAGGGTTAACTGTGCTGTGGGCCTGGAGTCACATATAGGCCAGGCCTGGAAGATTTCCTTCCCTAAAGGACATTAGTGAACCAAATGGATTTTTGCAACAATTCAATAGTTTTATGATTATCATTGCTGAGATTAGCCTTTCAGTTAACTAAAATCCTGTAATGAATTTAAATTTCCTAGGTAGGATTTGAACTTGTGCCCCCACTGTTAGCCCAGGCCTTTTTAAAATCACCTTTGTGTAGGTGTAAAGTTGAATTTTTAACTCTTACAGTTCATTACATGGCGCAGCAGAGTTTCGGTTAGGGGAGCTGAATTTTAGAATGACCGATAGTTTCTATTTTGTAAGGCATTGCCCTCATGGATGGGAGTTTCAGGGGTTGCTGAGAGATTCTGATAAGCTGCTGTATTAAGCTAATAAAAAATCTGAGGCCACTTGATCCATCCAGTCTATGCCATTGTTTCTCTGAGCCTCCTAGTCCATTCTCAGTTTCTCTCAGGCTTCCCAGATCATTCAAAAATCCACTTTTTCAGGTTATTACTTCCCTTTTTAAAGCATTTATTGATGTAGCAACATTCTGGAGCAGAGAATTACACATTCTAACTGCATACTGGGTAAAGAATTTACTTTAACATCATCCTTAATTCCTCTACAGTTGTCTTGAATATCTGCCACCTCAATGTTTGCACTGGTCATGAAGACTATATCAGCACACCCTTTAAACTTCTCAACTCTGAAGGTAAAAGTCCCATTCCCCCTAAGTCACTCCCTATAACTAAACACTAATCCCTAGTAACATCTTGTCTATCCCAAGGTAATCCCTTCCTGTAATAGAATGCTCACAATTGTACACAAAACTCCAATTGTCCCCTAAGATTTTCTACAAGCTCGAAATGACCTCCAGCTTTTCTATTTTGAGCCTCTAGGAATAGAGCTGAGGAGTCCATTTGCCTTTCTATGTTCTTACGTGAACTGACCTTTCTATTCACATACCAGTCTTACTCAGGCCCTGTATTTCCTTGTCATTTTTATGAAGGTTTTGGCTGAAGTAATTAGATAACAATGGGTTTTCATGCAGCTGCCTTTTGGTAAGCATAATTAAGCTAAACTTGAAAACTGGGGGAGAGCAATGCTGTGTAAAGTAGCATACTACACTGGGTTTTCTATTCATACATTAGACAGTGAGACAATCGGGTTAGTTATTCTGATGTGACAAGTTATTGTTGCTGCAGGAATTTCGGTGAAGTGCAATGAGTGAAATCTCTGCGGTGTCCATTCAACAGACATTCAGTAGAAAGTAACCGCCCAAACATTGAAGTGAAGTTCCTGTACCACCGGAAGAGTTTTTGTTGCTTGGGTAACAAATGACAAAAGAGTGACAATGCTGCCACTCACACTAGAGTCTGTCAGACCCTGTGGCATAAATGATCCTATAGATACTGCCATTGTCTAATGGTGAAAGTCAGATCCAGTTTTATTCATTTTCTCCGCATAACTGAAAATTTGCTTTGCTGCAGAGAGGATTAGTTATAGAAGACAATGCTAACATTTCTCTCTCTCTCTCCCTCTCTCCTTCATGCTAGGATTTGCCTTCGTTTACACAGAGTGTACACAGACTTGTGAATGATCTGCGTTACTACAGGCTTTGTAATGGCAGTTTACCTCCTGGAACAATCAAGCTATAGCCCCTCCTGACTGATGCCTTTACCCTTGCCCTCTCGCCAGGCTGTCCAGTGCGACCTGCTAGCTGGACCCTTCAGTATGCTGCTGCAGCACTTTGTGTCTTTGTCCTGCAGGAATATAATGGTTGTATTCAGTACATTGACATGATGCAAACCAATCATGTAGCCTGCACTGAATAGACATCAATCATTCGCACCTTCGCATCGATGTGCTCCTCTCAGCTGTTTCATTGGATTAACGAGACTCTCCCGGGCAGTGCTACTGTGTTCAGCACTTTGTTTCCTCATTTGATTTGATTTGATTTGCCTTGAACATTTCTACTCTGTGCAGGCAGAGGAACTCTCAATTTTAGGTCATATCATTCCAATGTGATACCAATGGCACACGCTTAATTGATGAAGTGCTTATGTTGTAAACTGTATTCAGATCCATTGAATCACCCTCTCCAAAATGTATGCTGGATTATTTTTTTAATGAGAAGTTTTTAAGTTCGGTAAATTTATTTTATATTTTCATTAGACTTCCACTCATCTTTGTAACAATTCTCCTATGATCCCTTTCTCATATTAGTCGATCCTGTTCAACATTTATTGGCCTGTGCGTGTGTGTGTGTGTATGTATGTGTGCAGGAATTGTAGCTGTTGCAGAATGTAGGATTGAAACAGATGAGAACATGTGTGGTCAGTAAATGTAAAAGATCAAGTGTTTGTTTTTTACATTTATGTTTTTGCCTTTTAGTATCTAATTTATTCTCTGTTTGTCTCTGGACTTTGGTGAAAGTCCACTTCAGTGCGGTCACCAGACTCCAATAGAAGGGAGAATCCCAGCATGGACTCTTTCCTGGTCCAGCTCTTGGGCCATGGGTTACTCATTCGTCCTAGCCCAACATGTTTTACCTCTGAGCCTCTTCATTGTTCAACTCTGAATTTGCTGTCCAAACACCTATTCTCCACTCATTTGTTGGAGAGGTGGCATTGAAGGGCCAGAGCCTGCAAAAGATTTGGTTCTGCATTTTGAGAGAGAGAAAGTTTAGAGAACACTGAGGAGAGTAGGTAGGAAGAGAGCTTCAGGCATCTGTTTGTGGTTCAGCTTACTGTCAGGGAAGTGGGACCTGCAAATCTGGTAGGTCTGGAGTGGACATGTGATTGGCCAGAGTTTAGTTAGGATTTCTAACCTGCAAAAACAATGGTGCAGATTGTGAACATCGTGGAATTCTGAGACCCTGAGGCATGAAGAGGCTGGATTCTAGTTTGAAAATTTTGACAGGGTGATGTTTTCATGCTTACCTGTTGCTTTCCCAAGATTTCTATCAGCTACTCATTTTAATTGCCAGTTAGTGTTAGAGAGTTAAGCCACCTAGGCTGAATGTGTTAAATGGGCAGATAAAGTCTCCAGTATACTTGAAGATTAACCTTTTTTTTTCCAAAGGAACCAGTTGTTCCACTCTTAAATTATAGGTACAGAAATTCTAGGAGTTTGGAAAATGTGGCTTTTTTTTTAAATAAGTGAGGGTTTCAATTAATTATGTAAAACCTGGTTATCATCTACAGGATATCAGTGGCCTTTTCAGGAGCAATGGACTATACTGTCCTTTTCTACTGCAGTCATTAATATTAAGCAGGCCCCTGTAATTTAATCACAGGCCCTTGCCATTTAATCATCAACCTTCCTTCAGGTCGAGGAGGCTTCCGGCAGCAATGATATTTGGAGACTTGGCTCTGTGTGATGGTCTGAGTGTTTCCCAGATCCTAGTTGCGGCACAACCCTAACTCCATACTACCTTCCCTGTTCGTGGGGCGCTGACTCATGACCCATTTGTTCTCGGGCAACAAAATTAAATGTCTTGCACAAAGTTGTTTAACAAAAAAAACCCTCCAAACTTGTCCCTAACTTTTCAACATTTGTTTGACAGTTTTAAATAAAGCACCGGCAATTTTCATTCTCAGAACAAAACCTGGACCAAATCTCACTCTTCACAGTTGGAACTATATCGAAATGAACTTACCACACTCTGTCTTAGATCAGAACTCCCAACCTCCCCAGCACCCCCCTTACAGTGTGCTGCTTTAAACGCTGATAAGGGGAGCCCACTGCATAGTGCTTGGCACCAATTTGGCACAGTGACCAGTGTATATCACAGACTGGCACTGCTGAGGTGATTCACATAAGCAAATGTGAGCCCTCATAACATAGTAGCCAATTCTACACAGACTTGTAGTAAATGCTGGTCATCAAGTTTGTTCTGTATCTTCAGGAGTGGAAATGCACCTTGTAAATTGTGCAGCTGTCTTCTAGAACATTGCGAATGTTAGCAACACCTCACTGCCATTAACCACCTCCAGGCACCAGCAGTCTCTTCTGTGTTTGAATTTGTAGGCTGCATTGTGTAGTGCCTCTGTTTGACTCGATGATCTGAATCTACTGATTCCTTAGAAGAGAAGTTACTATTTAAAGCTGGGAAGATCTGACTTGAAGTATTTTTTTGGTTCTGAGCTGTGGATGTTTGATTCTGTCAGGGGCCTGCAATGAGCCATTTGTATTTTTACCCTTTGCCTTGATGAGCACATGAATAAATTAAGGTTTTTATAGAAAAAATATAATTTACATTTTGCTGCATGTTGTACAAGAACAAAAGGTACTCTGCAGCTTGCTGTAATCTTCACTAAATCATTTTCATTTCCATTAGACTGGAGTCATGCACCAGTCAGACATGGCAGATAAGTGGAAGTCTAATGTTTGTGGTACACTACCACCATTGATTGGACTTGATCTCTTAGATTAGGGCTGTTGCCAAAGCTTCTGTCAGCTCTGTTAGTTCCCGTATATACAATGGGGTATTGGCATGACCTTGCATCTTGCCTTTTTGTAATGAATCCATTCTCCCTCCATTTGGTTCACCCATTGCTTCCTTCTGCTTTGCTTTACTCCTAAGGTGGTGGCACAGAGGGTCTACCATAGGTTCCTCCATGCCCCATGTCAGCATTGTTCTGTCATCAGCTAATAAATGTGTATTTTTCCAGCGTGTCACCTGTTTCTCTGACCCTTCACCGAGGGTAGACAACTGTGCTCTTGCACAACATCCAGCAGATTGTGAAAAAGATTCTCTGGTTGATAATTGAATGGAAGATGAAGCCAAGCTTTGATCCTGTACTCTGGAGCTGGAATGGCGAGGTGTTTGTGCTGTGCAGATATTGGGCTTTCCTTGACAGAGTCCAATGCTGTGTATTTCCTGGGACCTATTTAGTGGTCCAGGCTCTGAAGCCACTAAAGCCATCATGGAATCCGGTGTCTGGAGTTGCTGGGTCCTCTTGGTAAGATTCCACATTATGGGGCATCTTCAGTGAGTCTTGTCCTCTGACACCTTTGGAGACACCCTGGGCTACTGAGCCTCCTACTGTATCGTTCCTTTATCCATTTGAAGAATGCGATATCTACAACATGATTGAACTACACTGTGGTATTTATACCAGATGCTTTCTGTACCTGAAAGGAATTTCCTCCCAGCGTACAAACTAAATGTGACGCAAATACCACAGTGTCACAACGTTGGTCTCACCATTGTAAAATATGGCTGACCAGCTTGTGTTGAAATTTGAAACTGTGTTTACAATTGTACTTAGAATGCCTGTATTTGTACAGTCACTGCAAGTATGTGCAAGACAGGTGCTGCCTCATGCAGCTTGCGCCATGTACAAAGTGGACTCTGTTTATTTTTTTAGGATTATGGTAATACTTTGTGAAAAAGTGGATATCAATGCGATTATAAACAGGTTCCAGCTTTCACCAGGGCTGTGTCAGTGTTTCTGGATGTAAATATGAGACTCTGTATTGTGCCTGAACACTTACAATGAGAAGTGTATTAAAACTACACACTGGTTTTACTGTTTGGGTTGATTCTGTGACATTCCATTGCAGAACTCTAGTCTTTTAATAAGTTGCAATTTTTCAACGTTTGTGTAGATATGACTTTTTTAATAAATAATGATCCTAATAAGTGTTTGGCTTCAGCAGGCATTTGAGAATTATCAGGGTCTCAGAATCTCAGCACAGCTTGAGGACACCTGTACAAAAGCATCTGTATCACTGCCATAGGAGCACAGGTTCAAACGTCGGAATCACCCCCTTCTGTACTGTCTACAGTTGTAACTCTTTCGAGTACAAACACGTTTCCATCTGTTCCTATTCAGATGAAATTACACTATTTCATAATTTGCCACGGTGAAATTTGAACTCTTGATCTTGGGGTTACAAGCCCAGTAACATAACCACTTGGCAGTTGTACACAAGCTGTTTATTTAAACTTGCAGAATTCTCCATTAAGATTGGGGATAACTCATCGCATAAGAAAGATTTCTACATTCTTTGGTTCAGTAAACTTATCCCCTTCCCCCACGAAAAAAATCAAATATCACATAACGAGTGTAAAACCAAGATTATTGCAACAAAGCCAGGAACCCTTTTAAAGCCAATGTATTTCAATCACAGCTTTTGGTCCTATTCATTAAGGTCTCATGAAATAGAGATTAGCAAAAGATTTTCCCCCGATGTTGCACATGTGGTGGTTGGGAAGGCAGGGATTTAGGAGGGGCGAACAGGAAAATGAAAGGTGCAGCAAGTGCTGGGAAGGGAGTTTAAAGCAGAAAAATATGTCTCCAAGGATCCATGTCTGTAACAGGTGTTAGTCCTTTTCGGGGGCCTAACAACATTTGAAACTTTGTGCCAAATTGTGGAAGCCTGAAGGCAACTTGCATACAAGGCAGCGAATAGGTTGGAGAGGGACTCGAGCAGTGGCTTGTGTTGACATTGTGGAGCTGGGAGAAACACTCTCGAACCTCCGTTCTATATTCAAGTAAGTTTATGTTTAATTACTTTTTTTGCAGTAGTCTTTTTAAGGACCTCTGGTAGGTAGCCTAGTGTGAGCTTACTGAAGTAACCATGTGAACTCATCTTCACCACGTGTACTGACTTTCAGCGAGTACGATGCGAAGCCGTAAACCAACAAATGGTTTTATTCAACATCAAACCTAAATGAACACCATGCACAAAATATTTCATTATACTGCTTGGTAGATAACAAAGTCATAAAAACATCACCATTAAAATTTAAAGGCTTGATGCAGAAAAATACTTTGCTACCGATAACAAAAAACTAAAATTAATCTGCAGATTTTTAATGTTAAGACAATTTAGATAGCTGGCACTAATTAGCATATATTTGAAGATAATAGGTTAGAACACAGTTGAAACTTTTCAGGTATTTTCCTGCGTGAGAGATGATGTACATTGTGCTGGTGTTAATGTATTAGTATTTATCCAGAACCCCTCATCCCAAAACATTTCATGATCAATAAATTGATTTTGAAATGTTGCCATTATTATGGAAGCCACATTACACACATCGAGATCCAACAAATAGCAAATGAGATAAATGACCAGATCATCTGTTCTTGGTGCTGGTGCGGGAGGGAAGATTATTGGCCAGAACACAGCGAGGATCTGTGCTCTTTGGATAGTGCTCTTCGACCTGATTGGGTAAACTTATCCAAAGCACGATACTTCTGACACTGCAGTCCTGCCTCTCTGACAGTGCAGAGATCGCTGAATCTGTTCAGAGAAAGTTTTAAATATTTCAAGATGCACGATGATGGAAGCCAAAAGGATCAGTTTGTGATTGATGGGGAGTTGGTATTGATTGGTGATTTGAGATTAGTTGATGTTGGTTTGTGATTGGTGGATGTGTTGATATTGGTTTATGATTGATGGGTTTTTTGGTATTAGTTTGTGATTGGTGGAGGGCGGTTGGGATTAGTTTGTGATTGGTGGAAAGGATTCGTTTAAGATTGGGGAGGGGCTTGGTAGTGGATTGTGATTCGTGGAGTGAGTTTAGCACTAGTTTGATTGCAAGGGGGCTGTTACTGTTTTGTGATTGGTGGAAGGTGGTTGGTGCTGTTTTGTGATTGGTGAAGGTGGTTGGTGCTGTTTTGTGATTGGTGAAGGTGGTTGGTACTGTTTTATGATTGGTGAAGGTAGTTGGTGCTGCGTTGTGATTGGTGAAGGTGGTTGGTGCTGTTTTGTGATTGGTGAAGGTGGTTGGTGCTGTTTTATGATTGGTGAAGGTGGTTGGTGCTGCTTTGTGATTGGTGAAGGTGGTTGGTGCTGCTTTGTGATTGGTGGAAGGTGGCTGGTGCTGTTTTGTGATTGGCGGAGGTATGAGCGTACCGCTTTTGCACCAAACGGAGCCCAGGTTCCGGGTCTGAGAAGGAGGTGGAGGGTGAATGAGGGCCCGAGGAGTGATGCTGCTACGGGGACTGAGCCGGTGTCTGACGGTCGGCATCATTCGCGGCTTCACCCCACCTCCAGAAACTCCCAGGCTGTCCTGGGCCGCCGCCAGGCTTCGCTTTCACTCGGCGGGTAAGTGTAGCTGGACTCCGGGAGTTGCGCCAAACTTTCCGCCGTGAATTCGGAAACAAAGAAATTTGCGGTCCCGCCACTGCTTCACTGTTGAAGATGCTAAATTATTGCTAGTTACTCAGCTGGAGAAGGAAAGCTGGTGTGTGATATTTGAGTCTTTTGCGGATGTTTCTTTACTTCAGTTTTTGTCAGTCCGGAGTTTCTCTGTCAGTTTCTGGGCTTATTTATTCTGAGGGTGAAATTCTTTTTCTGTGTTTCCCAGAGGCTGATCCGAGTTTATTAAACCTGACTAAAGTTGGTCCTTTCCATGCGGCCCCTGCGTTGAGCGATTGAAGTGAGTTCATCAAGAACCAGTCCCAGACCTCGACATTGGCGGCTGATGTTTAAAAGGAACTTTATTTAACTGAATTGATTGTAGTTGGAAGGTGACCCCGCCTGGTTGTTGAGAGAGCCCAGACCGGTGTGGTTGAGTCGTTTTGGGCAATTGCTTCTGTGAAAAACCATTAAGCTGAGGACAGACCAAAACTCACGAGTTCTAGATTCGTGAATGTGACCATATTTGAGTCTCGTGGACTGAGAACAGTCCAGGGCAGCAGAACTAACTTGCAGAATTGTCAATAAGTCCTTGTTTAAAACAGACTTAAAATTTAGATTTTTAATTCCATCAAAATGAATCTAATTGAATGAATTTCAATTTTACGGAATCACATAACTCTCCCTTTGTTATGAACCCCTGGCATTAAACAAATGTTCTATGATAATGTATAGCTAGACTGTAGAGAGAGGACATCAGGTGCTTTAGATAGCTTAGTCTGCCACCCTCTAGCTATTCCTTTGACTCCACAGATTTGTGGTCACATTGAACGTGGTTAATTTTTCAGGTTGAACACCTGGTTGCCCTCTGAGGAAAGTGGCACTCTAGTTAAGTACTTTAGGAGCCTGGCCATGCAATGGAAGGTTGCAAGGGCTCTGAGTTGTGCGAGACTGGCACACAGTAACTAAGAGATGTTGCAACATTTGTTCAGCTTTTATTGGAATGGATCAGAAATGAAGGTCTCGACTTAACCTGATGCAATCGCAATCGACTTTAACACATGCAATATACAGTTGACACTACAGAAAGGATCGAAACCATTGAATTATCATGATGCCTTTATCTTCAGCCCTAATTTTTGTTTGTTTATTTACTCATTGAATGTGGGCATGGCTGATTAATGTGGGGCATTAAGTGATAACTTTAATTGGCCAAAAGGTGGTGGTGAGCTGTCGACTTGAATACAACTGAGTGGCTTGCAAGGTAATTTCAGGGGGTGTCATGGAGTCATAGAGGTCTACAGCACAGAAAAGGCCCTTTGGCCCATCGAGTCTGCACCGGTCAAACAAGTACCTAACTACTCTAATCCCATTTTCCAGCCCTAGGCCTTGTATGCCATGGCATCGCAAGTGGACATCCAAATACTTCCTAAATGTTATGAGGGTTTCTGCCTCTACCACCTTTTAAGGCAGCAAGTTCCAGATTCCCACCACCCTCTGGGTGAAAAGATTCTTCCTCACATCTCCTCTAAACCTCCTGCCCCTTACCTTAGATCTATGCCCCTTGATTATTGATCCTTCCAGCAAGGGGAAAAGTTTCTTCCTGTCTACCCTATCTATGCCCCTCAAAATTGTATACATCTCACTCACGTTCCCCCTCAGTCTCCTCTGCTCCAGGGAAAATAACCCAGTCTATCCAATCTCTCTCCTCATAACTAAAACTCTCCAGCCCAGGCAACATCCTGGTAAATCTTCTCTGTGCTCTCTCTAGTGCAACCACATCCTTCCAATAATGCGGATTCCAGAACTGCACGCAATACTCTAGCTGTGGCCTAACTAGCGTTTTATACAGTTCCAGCATTACCTCCCTACTCTTATATCCTATGCTTTGGCTAATAAAGGCAAGTATCCCATAAGTCGTCTTATGAACATCTCTACCAAATCTCCTCTTAACCTTCTTCTCTCCAAGGAGAACAATTCCAGCCTCTCCAATCTATTCTCATAGCTGAAGTTTTTCATCCATGGAAACATTCTTGTAAACCTCTTTAAGAGTGGACCAGATCGCTATGGGTTTGGAGTCACATAAGGGCAAGAAGAGATAAAGACAGCAGATTTCCTTCCCTAAAGATCATTAGTCAACCATATGGGTGTTTACAAAATGGTAGTTTCATGGTCACATAGAATAAAACGGACAGTAGCAACATGGATACAAAATTGGCTGAGAGTAATGGTCAATGGATAGTTTTTGAGCTGGAGGAGGGCTTGTAGTGGAGCTCCCCAGGGGTCAGTATTGGGATCCTTGCTTTTCCTGATATATATTAATGATCTAGATCTTGGTGTGCAGGGGACAATTTCAAAGTTTTCAGATGATATATGAAGCTTGGTAGTGTTATGAACTGCGAGGAGGACGGTGTGAAACTTCAAGAGGGCATAGACAAGTTGGTGGAGTGGACAAATAGGTGGCAGATGAGGTTCAACGTGGAGAAGTGTGAGGTGATGCATTTTGTTAGAAAGAACATAGACAGTATAAAATAAGGTGAAATTTTGAAGGGGGTGCAGAAGCAGAAAGACTTGGGTGTATATGTGCATAGATCATTGATGGTGGCTGGACAGGTGGAGAGAGCAGTTAATAAAGCATATAGTATCCCGGGCTTTATTAATAGGGGCATAGAGTACAAGAGCCGGGAGGTTAAACTGAATTTATATAAGACACTCGTTAGACCTCAGCTGGAATATTGTGTACAGTTCTGGGCAGCACATTATAGGAAGGATGTGAACACATTAGAGGGAGTGCAGAAGAGGTTTACAAGAATGGTTCCATGGATGAGAAACTTCAGCTATGAGGATAGATTGGAACTCTTCTCCTTGGAGAGAAGAAGGTTACAAGGAGATTTGATAGAGATGTTCAAAATCATGAGGGGGCTGGGCAGAGTAGATAGGGAGAAGCTGTTCCCACTTGTAACAGGATCAAGAACGAGAGGGCACAGATTTAAAATGATTTGCAAAAGAAGCAAGTGTGACGTGAGAAAAAAACTTTCACGCCACAAGTGGTTCGGGTCTGGAATGTACTGTCTGGAAGTGTGGTGGAGGCAAGTTCAATCGAGGCATTCAAGAGGGCATTAGATGATTGTTTTTATTCAAATAATGTGCAGGGGTACAGGGAAAAGGCAGGGCAATGGCACTAGGTCATAATGCTCATTTGGAGAGCTGGTGCAGACATGATGAGCCAAATGGCCGCTTCCTGTGCCGTTAAGATTCTGTGATTACTGATACTCTTTTTATTCTAGATTTATTTAATTGTATTTTTAATTTCTCAGCTACTGTGGTGGTATTTGAACTTGTCTCCAGGTTAATCATCCAGGTGTCTTGTTTACTCGTTCAGTAGCATAACCAAAAGTGATATGACACCATAGTGGTTAATTAATCCTGGTTTATTGATGAGTTACTATAACTGCTTTATTGTCTGAATACTATAGAATATTATGTCAACACAGAATTGTTACATCACTACTTAATATGGTCAGGGAATCTGTTGGATATTAGTGGTTTCTATTTTTATTTCAGTTTTTATTCCAATCTGTTGAGAGGAGTTGACGTGATGTACAAACACAAAACTCAGATTGTGGGATCCTTTGCCTCACCTGTCACAATTTATCCACTTAATTCATTTCATGTCAAGTTACAATGTAACAAACACTAACAGCTAAATAATTTTCCAATTCTATCAAATTCACATTGACACAGCCTATCTGCAGCTCCCACGTCTCAACTTGCAAATAAATGAACCTTATCAGCTACATATATCGACACCGCTGTTTCAAAACAGACACCTCTGCAAATTGCAGGAACTTCCAAACCTGTGACCTCCACCATCTAAGGACAAGGACAGCAGGCGCATGGAAACACCACTGCCTCCAAGTCACACCCCAATCCCAACTTGAAAATAGACCGCCATTCCTTCTGTGGTCACTGGGTCAAAATCCTAGAACTGTCTCCCTAATAGCGTTGTTAGAGCACCTTCACCAAATGGACTGCAGTGGTTCAAGAAGAAAGCCACTACCACTTTTTAAAGGGCAACTAGGGATGGGCAATAAATACTGGTGATGCCCACATTTTGAAAATTATTTTGTTTTAAACACTGTCATTAGCAGTTTAAATCTGCACTAAAATCAGCGCTTGCTCTGCATCCAAACCATCCGATCTGTTAAATAAACACCAACTGCCCTTCAGTACAAGCAATTCACCTTGAAGCAGCAATAACTGTTGAGGCTTGGCATAAATTGATTGCCCTGTTTGCGTAGCACTTAATCTATCTTACTGGCTAGTGACAGATTTATAAATAGACAAATATAGATATAGTTCTGTGGGGAAACTGCTGCTTAGCAACACCTGTGGTTGTCAGTAATTTCTATTGGGCAAGTTTGGGGTAAGAGGACTGATGGGTTCTGATTGGTCTCTGCACCCAAAGCGTTGTGACACTTGATACCAACAGACCCTTCTACTTCCAGCATAGCTTTGGTTCCATGACATTTAAGACTCAACAACATATTTATATAGCACCTGGAACAAAATAATGTAGTAAAACATCTCAAGCTCTCTCCGAAAAACTTATTGTTGTGGTTGAATGTTCTGTACAGCTACGCACTGAGAATTCCCTCTCCAAGGGGGAGTGGGCTGTGGTCACTGGGCAAAACTATTTAAATGTAAACATGCCAACTTATAACCTCTTCCTCCTCCTCCTCACTCAGGGGTTTTTGGGATTCGTGAGCAAACACTGGTGGCTGTGAAACCAGATGGAGTTCAGAGGCGGCTTGTGGGCGAAATCATCCAACGCTTTGAAAAGAGGGGATTCCAACTTGTGGGACTGAAACTTGTGCAGGTACAGATCCCAGCCTCTGTTACTAGGCAACTTGCTTTTGCCAACATTCTATCTCCTGTTCCAGCAAAAGGCTTCTTTTATATTGGCACATTGTGAATTATGGGGAGATGGTGGTGAAATAGTAATATCATTGGACTGGTAATCCAAAGGCCCATGCTAATTCCTTGGGGACATGGGTTAAAACCCCACTGTGGCAACTGATGGAATTTAAATTTAATTAATAAAAATCTGGAATTGATAGTTAGTTTCATTAATTATGGCATCATCAATTGTAGTAAAAGCTATCTGGTTCACTAATGTCCTTGAGGGAAGGAAATCTGTGTCAGTTCTCTGTAAGAGCAATTCACCCATTGACACTCCCACAACTTTTTCCAATAGTCTTGCAAATTTTTCCTCCCCTGAAAATTATCCATTTCTTTTTTGAAAGCCACAATTGGATCTTCTAGTCCTTAGCTGATCTGACATACATGAGTCCAGACCTACAGGAATGTTTTTGACTCTTAACTGCCCTCTGAATGGCCAGCAAGCCACTCAGTTGTACCAAACCACTACAGAAAGGTCAAAAGGGAATAAATGTGGACGGACCACCCAGCATCAACTTGGGCACCAGAAATGGCTACAGCACACCCATCCCTGTCAACCCTGAAAGTCCACCTTCCTAATATCTGGGGCTTGTGCCAAAATTGGGAGATCTGCCCACTGACTAGTCAAGCAACAACCTGAGATAGTTACACTCACTGAATCATACCTTAATGCCAATGTCCCAGACATCACCGTCCCCGAGTATGTCTTGACAACAGGACAAACCCAGCAGAGTCGGCAGCACAGTGGTAAACAGTTGGGAAGGAGTTGCCCTGGGAGTCCTCAACATTGATTCCAGACCCTATGAAGTCCCATGGTATCAGGTCAAACATGGGCAAGAAAACCTCCGACTGATTACCACCTACCACCCTCCCTCAGCTGATGAATCAGTGCTCCTCCATGTTGGAGGAGGGAAGAGCACAATATGCATTCTGGGTGGGGGACTTCAATGTCCATCACCAAGAATCACTCAGTAGCACCACTACTGACTGAGCTGGCCGAGTAGTGAAGGAGCCAGCTAGAGGGAAAACCTCCTAGACCTTGCCCTCACCAGTCCACCTGTCACAGATACATCTGTCCATGGCTGTATAGGTCAAAGTGATTGCTGCACAGCCCTTGTGAAGATAAAATCCCATCTTCACATTGAGTATACTTTCAATTGTGTTGTGTGTGACTACCACTGCTAAATGGGATAGATTTGGAACAGATCTAGCAGCTCAAAACTGACTACCCATGAGGCACAGTGGGCCATCAGCAGCTGCAGAATTGTATTTAACCACAATCTGTAATCTCTTGGTCCGGCATATCCCTTATTCTACCATTACTGTTAAGCCAAGGGCTCAACCCTGGTTCAAAAAAGAGTACAGGAGAGTATGCCAGGAGCAGCACCAAGCATACCTAAAAATGAAGTGTCAACCTGATGAAGCTACAGCACAGGTCTACTTGCATGCCAAACAGCAGAAGCAGCATGCAATAGACAGATCTAAGAGATCCTGCAATGAAGAGTTGAGATTTAAGCTCTGGAGCCCTGTCTGCCACCCTTTCATGACGATGCGATAATTAAAACAAGTAACTAAGGAGCAGGTGCCACAAATATCCCCATCCTCGATGGTAGGGGTGCCTAGCACATCAGTGCAAAAAGCAAGGCTGAAGCTTTTTCAACCATCTTCAGCCAGGAGTGCCAAGTGGATGATTCATCTCTGCCTCCTCCTGAGTTCCCCAGCATCACAGATGCCAATATTCAGCCAGTTCAATTCACTCCACTTGATATCAAACAACTGACAGCATTGAATACTGGAAAGGCTATAGGCTCTGACAACATTCTGGCAATAATACTGAAGACTTGTTCTCCAAAACTAGCAATGCTGCAGAACTAGCCATACTCCTAGGCAAGTTGCTCCAATACAGCTATAACACTGGCATGTAGCTGACAATGTGGAAAATTGCCCTGTATGTCCTGTCCACAAAAAGCAAGACAAACCCAACCCAGCCAATTACCACCCCATCGGTCTACCCTTGATCATCAGCAAAGTGACAGAACATTGCTATCAAGTGGCACTTGCTGGGCAAATAACCTGCTCACTGATGCTAAGTTTGGGTTCTGCCAGGGCCACGACTTCTGATCTCATTTCAGTATTTATTCCTTTCACCACCGACGCATAGGGTAGGAGTGTGTATCCTATACAAGATGCACTGCAGCAACTCATGAAAGACTTCTTTAACAGTACCTTTTCAAACCTGTGACCACTGCCACCAAGAAGGACAAGGGCAGCAAAAGCATGGGATTGCCACAACCTGAAAGTTCCCCTCCAAGCCACACACCATCCTGACTTGGAACTATCAAAATCCTGGCACTCCTGCCTATAACAGCATTGGGTGCACCTGCACTACATGGACTCCAGTTCAAGAATGTAGCTCACCACCACCTTCTTAAGGGCAATTAGAGATGCAAGACAAATGTTGGCCTTGCCATTGCCACCCACATGCTGTGAAAGAATAAAAGTGTCTCAAGCTGCTGGTTGAGGGAGGAATGTTGACCAGGGTGGTTGGGAGAACCCCTATTTTAATGCTGTGGGATATTTTATATTTTCAGAGCAAATGGGGCCTTGTTTGAACATCTCACCAAAGGATGCCCCCTTCTGGCAGTGTCCCCCTCGCTGGTGCGCCCTGCCTTACTGTGGCAGTGCAACACTCTCCCTCTGGTTTTGTGCACCAACACCACCAATGCCCCCACCCCACTGCAAAGCCCCCACCCTCAGGCTACTCTGTTTGTGATACTCTGTGTTTATGCTTTGTGTGTGTGTATATCAAGTCTTGCTGTTCGGGAGAGGAAAGAGGCTGAAGTAGTCGAATTGTAAAGTATGACCAGTTAAGGAAGGGAGTGTAGGGGCTGAGGTGTGCTGACCGTGAACTGTGCTAACCCACCCGACCACTTGTTTCAGCCCACTCAAGATGTACTTTCGGAGCATTATCATGATCTGCACGAGAAACCTTTCTATTCTGCGCTGATCCAATACATGAGCTCGGGACCGGTCGTTGTTATGGTAAGAAATGGCCAGAAACAGCAATAAAGCATTAGTTCAAATGATTGAAGGGAGTTAAAACCTCAGTCTGGGATGCTATTTTTGGGACATCAACATTTATCCTGAAGATAATTCACTGGCTTCTCCCAACTTTGGGAGCAAAGAGGTGAGGAAGGTGCCACCATAAACACTACCTCCTCCCTCCTGGTCTGACTGGATATCCCAGGATTCTCCTTCATTTGTTGCTACATGATGGTGAAAGTGGCAAGGCCATTCCTGCCCATTTCTGTTCTAATCCTTGCACTACTTGTTTCTGTTCTTCGGAGTTAAAACTTCATTCACCATTTGTTTGCGTGACTGATTTAAACTTTTCTTTTAATCTGCTTGTTCCTCTTGCTCTGCCATCTCCAATTGATAGGTCTCTTGTTCTGCAGGTTTGGGAAGGTTGTGATGTTGTGAGAGTGTCTCGCATGATGGTGGGTGATACCAATCCTGCTGATGCTCGCCCAGGAACCGTGAGAGGAGACTGGTGTGTTCACATAAGCAGGTAGGGTGGGATGGGATTGCGGGGGGGCGGTGTATCCTCGATTATGGAAACCTTCCCTGAATCACTTGTACCAGAGACGGAAACAAGGGTTTGATCTTGGCTGGAACTTCAGTAGGGGCAAAATTAGATCCGACCCACCATCAGTCTCCTGCCAGGAAAGCACAGCAAGGAAAAAGGCTTCAATATTCACCTGATTGGTATTAGTGAAGATTCTGTTTATAGAATTCATAGCAAAAATTAGAAATGTTTGTTTAAAACAGTTTTGGTGGAACTGACTGAACAGGTGGAATATATATGCACGTGCATGCATTCTCTCTCTCTCGCCATTCTCCCCAAGAAATAGCAGGAGTAGTCCATATGGCCCTTCGAGCCTGCTCCATCAATCGATACGATCATGGCTGATTGTCGACATCAACCCCACTTTCCTACTCCATCCCAAAAACTATTAATCGCAGCCTTGACCATACTCAACCGATTAATCATCCACAGCTCCCTGGGGTAGGATATTCTAAAGATTCAGTCCTAAATGGCAGACTCCTGACCTTGAGAGTACTAGACTCTCCAGCCAGGGGAAAACAGCCTCTCAGCAGCAGTAGAATCATATTCCACCACAATCTCTAACCTCATATCCCTCACTTTACCATTGACCCAGGGGCCTGGTTTAAGGATAATGTGTAGAAAAGCATGCCAACATCAGCACCAGGCATAACTAAAAATGAGGTGCCAACCTGATGAAACTACAAAACACACAACTACATGCGTGCATGCTGAACAGAAAAAGCAACATGTTATACACAGAGCTAAGAATCCCACAACCAACAGATCACTTGGAAGCCCTGCAGTCCTGCCACATCCAGTCATGACTGGTGATGGATAAGTAAGCAACTTATGGGAAGAGGAAGCTCTGTGAACATTACTAGCCTCAATGATGGCAGAACCCTGCACCTGAGTGCAAAAGACAAGGCTGAAGTGCCAAGTAAATGATCTGGCTCAGCCTCCTCATGAGGCCCGCAGCATCATAAGAACTAGGAACAGGAGTAGGCAATTCAGCCCCTCAAGCCTGCCCCGCCATTCAATACGATCATGGCTGATCTCATTTCAGCCTCAACTCCAATTTCCAGCCCTTTCCCCATAACCTTTCAACCCATTACTAATTAAAAACCTGTCCAACTCCTGAAATTTATTCAGCGACCTGGCACCCACTGCACTTTTTTAAGGTAGTGAATTCTACAGATTCACGACTCTTTGAGAAAAGTAATTCCTCTTCATCTCTGATTTAAATCTACCACCCCTTAGCCTAGAATGATGGCCTCTCGTTCTAGAATTCCCCACAAGGGGAAACATCCGCTCCACGTCTACTTTGTCTATCCTCTTTAGCATCTTATATAACTCAATTAGGTCTCCTCTCATCCTTCTAAAGTCTAGCAAGTATAGGCTTAAACTGCTCAATCTCTCCTCATAATACAGGCCCCGCATCTCTGGAATCAATCTAGTGAACCTCTTCTGAACCGCCTCCAATGCAACTACATCCTTCCTCAAGTAAGGGGACCAAAACTCTGCACAGTACTCCAGGTGCGGTCTCACCAATGCCTTGTACAGTTGCAACAACACTTCCCTATTTTTATACTCTATTCCTTTAGCAATAAATGCCAAAATTCCATTTGCCTTCCTTATTTCCTGCTGTACCTGCATACTAGCTTTCAGTGATTCATGCACGAGGATCCCCAGATCCCTCTGCACTGAAGCATTTTGAAATTTCTCTCCATTTAAATAATAAGTCTCCTTTTTATCCTTCCAACCAAAATGGATAATCTCACACTTATCCACGTTAACTTCCATCTGCCAAATTCTGGCCCATTCACCTAACCTGTCCATATCCATTTGTAAATTTCTTATATCTTCATTTCAACCTACTTTCCCACCTATTTTGGTGTAATCTGCAAATTTAGCTATAGTACCTTCTATCCCTGAATCGAAATGATTAATATAGGTTGTAAATAGTTGGGGCCCAAGAACCGAACCCTGTGGCACCCCACTAGTTACAGCTTGCCATCCTGAAAAAGACCCGTTTATCCCGACTCTCTGCTTCCTGTTGGTTAGCCAATCCTCTATCCAAGCTAATATATTACCCCTAACTCCGTGTGATCTTATCTTGTGTATTAATCTTTTGTGCAGCACCTTATCAAAGGCTTTCTGAAAGTCCAGATATAATACATCTACAGGATCCCCATTATCCAATTTGCTTGTCACATCTTCAAAGAACTCTAGCAAATTAGTCAAACATGATTTACTCTTCATAAAACCATGCTGACTCTGATGGATTGCATTTTGACTTTCCAAATGCCCTATTACTACTTCCTTAATAATGGATTCCAACAATTTCCCAATGACAGACATTAAACTAACTGGAATGTAGTTTCCTACTTTCTGCCTCCCCTCTTTTTGAATAAGGGCGTTATATTAGCATTTTTCCAATCCACTGGAACCTTTCCAGAATCCAGGGAATTTTGGAATATTATAGCCAATGCATCCACTATCTCTGCTGCCACTTCCTTTAAGACCCTGGGATGTAGGCCATCAGGTCCTGGGGACTTATCACCCTTTAATCCCAATAGTTTGCTCAGTACTTTTTCTCTAGTGATAGTGATTGTTCTAATACCCTCTGCACTACCTGTTACTATTGGGGTGGTACTAGCGTCCTCCACCATCAAAATTGAGGCAAAATATTGATTAAGCGTCTCTGCCATTTCTGCTTTCCCCACTATTAACTCCCCAGTCTCATCCTCCAAGGGACCAACATTCACTTTAGCTACTCTCTTTCCTTTTATATACTTGTAAAAGCTGTTGCTATCAGTTTTTACATTTTGCGCTAGTTTTCTTTCATAATTTACCTTTGCTCTTTTTTTTAGTAACCCTTTGTTGATCTTGGAAGTTTCCCAATCTTCCAGCCTGCCACTGACCTTTGCAATTTGGTATGCCTTAGTTTTTGCCTTTATGTTATCTTTAACTCCCTTGCTTAGCTATGGATGCTTTTTCCCCCTCTTACCGTCTTTCTTCCTCTTTGGAATCAGTCTTCAGCCAATTCAATTCACTCTGCATGATATCAAGAAATGGCTGACTGCAATGGACACTGCAGAGAATATGGGCACTGGTTAGAGTGGTGAAAACTTGCGCTCTAAAACTAGTTGCACCTTTAGTCAAGCGGTTCCAGCACAGCCACAACACTGACACAAAAGCAAAATACTGCAGATGCTTGAAATACTCAGCAGTTTTGGCAATATCTATGGAGTTAACATTTCAGGTCTATGACCCTTCAACAGAACGGATGATGAAAATTCCGATGAAAGATCACTGACCTGAAACATGGGCCTGAATTTTACCCTTGGCGGGCGTGCATGATTGGCAGGCCCCCAGCTGCGATTTCACGCTGGCTGGCCAATTAAGGCCCACCAATGTGGAACGCATTGTCCTAGTGGTCGGGAAGGCTGGGGCCTGATGACCGCCGTGTCCAGTGGCAAACTGGCGGGCAGTTTAAAAAACGGCACAGGCAGCTCCTTGAAGGCTGCCAGGGAAGAGCATGTTTGCAGCATTCTGAAGACTGAAATTATGGCCTCCTCAAGCACGGCTGGAGACGCCAGTCGGGTGGGCACTTGGGCCTTCCCCCCGCCCCCTGGTTTTTGGACAAGTGCCTCACAGTCCTCCTGGGGGAGGTGGCTGCCAGGAGGGACAACCTTGTCCACAGAGATGGAAGGAGGTGGTCACTGCACCTGACAAAATAAGCTTGGGAAGTGGTGGCAGCGCAGGTCAGCAGCCACAACATTGTGCGGCACACATGGGTACAGACCCACAGAAGGTTTGATGGCCAGCTGCGCTCAGCAAGGGTGAGTACCGTGTTGGCAGGGATCAGTGTGTTGAAGTGTTAAGGTCCGGCCGTCCTCCTGTGGAGCCCGAGTCCGAGTGCCAACTGTCAATGACACCAGAGCTGGCCAAGGGGGTGAGCTCTGGATGTTTGGACTGAGTGTCTTGTGGCCATGACTCAGGTGTGCCCTACAAGGTGTTCCTCAGGTGGGGTTGGCCACTGCAGTGGCGCTGCAGATAGAGAGTGGACGAATCCGTGCTCCTCTCTCCTTTCAGGAGAAGATGACTCACAACAACGAAAGGTCGTAGACGGGCGGAGGCCCCCCCAAACCAACTAATCCTTACAAGATCCGAGCAGGACGCCTTGGAGCTGGAGAGGCAGCACGCACCTTGGTCAACTGGCTGCGGAGAGGCTGGGGGTATCAGATGAAGGTAAGACTGCAGTGCACAGAAGAGTGTTTAGGATCGTGCAAACATTCTTGTCGTCTCATCATTGATGGGAGCCTCAAAACTGGATTCCCCATTGATCACTGAAAGATGATGGCATCATGCTGCAGATCTCCATGGTCTCACCAGAGTGCCTAGCATGCACATTGACAGTGTGATGACTTAAATTAATGACATGTTGTTCTCCCTTAGATTCGCCAGTACACACACAATCGCAGGACCCCGAAGAGCCACCACTGACACCAGAGGACCGCCAAGCTTCACATGAGCCTCCACCACACCTGCTCTCTGAACCAGGCACCAGTGCAGATACCACTGGTGGGTGTTAGACCTTTGGCTAGAATGTCGATGCACAGCAATGAGGGCACTTCACACTCACTTGAGGAGCAGGTGGAGGCAGAGAGTGCCCAGGGCACCCGCTGTCAGAGGACTGCTGAAGACCAGGACGATGCTGAGTCGAAGGCAAATGATGAGCCTCTGGAGTCATCCATTAGGCAGTAGATGCTGGATGTCTAGCGAAATAAGCGGGAGGATCTGGTGGAGATCCATTCGAGTGTGCGTGCCATGGCCTTGGTTGTGGAGGAGTCCATGCAGGGCATAAGCACTGCACTGACCTTCATGGCTGAGTGCACTGCCTCCTCCATTGAGAGAGTGACAACCGTCACGGAGCAGCAGCTCCAGGGACAGAATCGGGGTTCCTGGGGATGCGCTTGGACCTGGCAAGCCCTCACACAGGCAATGCAAGCAGTGGTCAGTGCCAGTGTGGGAGACGGATGAGGCACCCAGTATCCTAGCTAGGTGCCCCAACATCAAGGGTGAGCGGGAAGGTCCAGAGCAACTTTACGTTGGCGCACAAGCTGTTTGTCGTCTCTGCGGGCTCCACTCAGCACGCTGGATGACATGGACAGCTCTTCCACTTCTCTGCCAGTGATCGTGGCATCTGATGAGGCTGAGATGACTGGGGAGATGGCAGCCATGGCACTGGCCACTCCCAGGCAGGACCAGCACAGGCTCTATTGGCCAGACAACAACAGCCAAGGTCATCAAGGCCAACAAGACACCAGAGTCAGCAGGCTGTCTCCAATGCTGCTGCCAGCGAGGGTGGGGGGGGGGCACCAGGAAGCAGCACTTGCAAACATAAGTTTAAGGCACCATGAGCATGAGGGGGACTGGTCACAGGTGATCTTCTATTGTGTAATCTTTTGTTTATGTTTCCTAGTCTGGAAATGAAGACCAGAGAAGGTTATGTTAATTTGTTTGGATTGTCAAAATGAGATAAAAATTTGTTATAATGGCTTGAATATACTTTACCTTTTTACTTTTTGGTGCAGGGTACACCAGTATGTAATGCTAGACTTGAGTGGCTCTAAACTTTATTGAACAGGCACTGAGTGGACTTTGGGTTCAAATGAAAGGGTCATTTCAGACATCCTGGATGGAGGTGGCAGCCCTGGCATGAGGTGGAAGCAGATCTTTGGCAGTCTAGCTGAAGGGGCATTGGATCAAGGCGTCCCTGCCTCCCTGAAGGATCCAGATGTCTGCCTCCACCCCTTCAGCATTCTCCTCACCATGCTCCTCTCCTGACTCACTACTGGATTCATCCTCTGTGGCCTGCGGAGCTGCCTCAAGATCCTCTTCCTCCAGTGGGTCCCCCCTTGCTAGTACCAGATTGTGGAGAATGCAGCATGTGCTCAGGGACACCTGCTCTGAGGGGCATTGTAGTGCACCCCCTGAACAGTCCAGGCATCGGAAACACATCTTTAGAAACCTTATGGTCCTCTATCACTGCCCTTGTGAAGGCATGACTTCTATTATAACGCTGCTCTGCCTCTGTTCTTGGGTGGTAGAGAGGCATCATAAGCCACCTTTTCAACAGATAGTCCTTGTCACCCAGCAGCCATCCATCCACTTGGGCTGGAACACTGAATGGCCTTAGCACCTGGGAATGTCTGAGGATATAAGCATCATGGGAGCTGCCAGGTTATCGTGCACAGACTTGCAGACTCTGCGTCCTGTGGTCACACACTATCTGGACGTTCATCCTATTGACAAAGGCACCCAGCTGACCTGCTGGTGCCTTGATGGCCACATGTATGCAGTCAATTAAACCCTGGATGTGGGGGAACCCAGCAATCGCTGCAAAGCCTCTGGCTCACTCAGCTTGGCTGGCCTTGACTGTACAGAAATGAATAAATGTTATTACCCGCCTGAACAGAACTGTCACTAGCTTGGTGCAGCTGTGGACAACTGATTGGGACACTCCATAAAGATGCCCCACTGACCCCTAGAAAAAGCCAGAAGCATAGAAATTGAGAGCCACTGTGACCTTCAGAGTCACTGGCATGAGGTTTCCACCCACAAAACCGGAGGTGATGTCTGGCCCAATCATCTGACAAATGGAGGTCACAATCACCCTGGAGAGGCAGAGCCTCCTTCGGTATTGCACCTTGGACATAGAGGTAGCTGCATTGCCACCTATAAACCTTAGCAGCAGAATAGTAGCATCTTCTGCAGCCTCTTCTGCCTTGGACTACATGCTGGCCTTGCACCTCTGCTGCCACAGGTTGCTCCCCTGGAAGCTGGGGAGGCGGTGGCAAAGTGATATTTGTCACTGGACTAATATTCTAGAGATACAGGGTAATGCTCTGGGGACTCCAGGTTCAAATCCCACCACAGCAGATGATGCAATTGTAATTCCAGATTTTTATTGAATTCAAAGTCTGATGATGCCCATGAAACCATTCCTGATTGTCATAAAAAAAACCCATCTGCTTCACTAATGTCCTTGGGGAAAGAAATCTGCTGTCCTTAACTGGTATGGCCTACATGTGCCTCCAGTTTCCAGACCCACAGCAATGTGGTTGACTCTTAAATGCCCTCTGAACAAGGGAAATTAGAGTTGGGCAATAAATGCTGGCCTCGGCAGCGACACTCGCATCCATGAACGAATTAAAAAAACTGCATTGAGACACCTGGCCTCCTCTCCCTTCTGTCCCTTGCTTCCTCCTCAGAGGAGACCACAATCCCCATTACCAGGTTAACAGAAGACTGTATAATACCTGGAAGGGTCTACATGGTCAAAATGCTCCAGGAGGCCTGGGCGACACCAATGAGTCCTGAAATGAAGCTGAGAAATGCTAAGAATGAAGCTGTTGTATTCAAGTAAGCAACCAGCAGTAAACTATCTCCTGAACTCCTCACTACTCACAATGGCAGTGCTGCAGGCCCTTTTTATCCTGCCCTTGGATGGGGTTTTGCAAAATGTGGGCTGCCTTCCTGCCCGTGCGACGAGTGTGAATTTACACGGGCCATGTAAAATTGGGTTCAATTGGGCTTTTAATTGCCTTAAGTGGCCTTTTAACTGATGGCAAGTGAGGACAATAAATGCTGACTTTATCAGCGATACCCACATCCTGTGAATTAGTTAAGAGAACTTGACAGTAAATGTTTTCTTAACTTTCTACATTTCAATGAGTGCTAAACGTTGATTGTAAATAGCTGAGGCACAAGCACTGATCCACTAGTTATAAGCTGGCATCCTGAAAATGATCCACTTAACCCTACTGTCTGTTAACCAGTCCTCAATCCATGCAAATATATTACCCCAGTCGCATGAGCCCTTGTGTAACACCCTCGTGTGTGGCACCTTATCAAATGTCTTCTGAAAGTCCAAATTCAGTGTCCACTGTTCCATCTTATCTACCCTTATAATTACATCCCACCCTCCCAAAAGACTTAGAAATTTGTCAAAGCCGATTTCCCTTTTGTTAAATCATGCTGATCCTACCTAAAAAATATTCTGATTTTCTAAGCACCTTGTTACAATGTTAATAGATTCTAGGATTTCCCTACTAGCATTATCACGCTAGCTATCCTAGTTTCTTGTTCTTCCTTTCTTGAACAACAGGGTTACACTTATTCCCTTCCAATCCAATGAGGCCATTCTGGAATCTAGAATTCCAGAGGACCAAAACCATGCCTGTGTCATCTCTGCCACTACCTCCTTTAAAACCCAAGGACGTAACCCTTTGGGTCCAAGGGATTTATCCATTAATTCCTGCAGTCCTTTTCTTTAATATTGTTAGTTGAACTCTAATCTATCTGACTCTGACCTGAGCATTCAATCCTTTATCCTCTTCCATCACCAAGACTGGTTGTCGGGTCTCTGGTTCTTTAACTGAAAGTTATGGCTGGTGGATGGGAGGCAACCGCATCATACTCCCAGTGCAAACTCAACCAGTTCCTGAGGAATGTAACATCAACAACTCTGTCTTGAGAATCAACTATGATCTTTACCTGATCTCTGCACAACCCAGTGTTAATAGTTAGAACACTGCATGGTGCTGTGCCAGAAGACAGTACCATCTATCAGAACAATCTCAAATCCAATCCTCAACCATCCGTTTCTTCAAAATCTCTCCAATTTTCCCTTAATCTTTCCACACCATCAGCCTTGAGTAGGACTCGATCAAGTATTTTGCAGTGTTCTTATAATCTCATTCTGTTGTCTTTCCTCACAGAAATGCCATCCATGCCAGTGACTCGGTTGAAGTGGCCAAGAAAGAGATTAGCCTGTGGTTCCATAGCAGTGAGCTGGTAGAATGGGAAAGTTGTACTCACAAGAACACCTACAATATTTAAATAACTCAGCTGAATCGTTGACAACAATAACTACCTCCAGTGACGGTGTGTCTGATTGTGTGTATTTCACATTATAAAGCTAGAGACTTATCTCCATTATTGAGTTCTCGAATTCCTGTAATGGTGCTCCAACCCGAGTTTATTTTATGTGCTGGTAAACTGCAATAAAATTCCTGTAAAATATTGTTCTGCATTAAGATAAAAGCAAAAAACTGTGGATGCTGGAAATCGAAAACAAAAATACCTGGAAAAACTCAGCAGGTCTGGCAGCATCTCTGGAGAGGAGCACAGTTAACGTTGAGTCCGCATGACTCTTCAACAGAACTAAGTAAAAATAGAAAAGGGGTGAAATATAAGCTGGTTTAAGTGGGGGGGGTTGGGACAAGGGAGTTGGATAGAGGGCCAGTGATAGGTGGAGATAACCAGAAGATGTCATAGACAAAAGGACAAAGAGGTGTTGAAGGTGGTGATATTATTTAAAGGCATGTGCTAATTAAGGGTAGAAAGCAGGACAAGCAAGGTACAGATAGCCCTAGTGGGGGTGGGATGGGGTGAAGGAATCGAAAAAGGCTAACAGGTAGAGATAAAACAATGAATGGAAATACATTTAAAAATAATGGAAATAGGTGGGAAAAGAAAAATCTATATAAATTATCGGAAAAAACAAAAAGGAGGGGTTGGAGGAGAGAATTCATGATCTAAAATTGTTGAACTTAATATTCAGTCTGAAAGGCTGTAAAGTGCCTAGTCGGAAGATGAGGTGCTATTCCTCCAGTTTGCGTTGAGCACACTGGAGGAACAAGAAACCAGAATTAGGAGTGCGGATATCTTGGATGGTTGTGGGACTGGAGGAGATTAGCAATAGGGAGCAGCAGGGCCCCAGAAGGATTTGAAAACGAGTGAGAATTTCAAAATCAAGATGTTGCTTGACTGGAAGTCAGTATAGGTCAGCAAGTACAGGATGATAGTCACAGGTAGCAGAGTTTCGGATGATCAAGGCTATTGCCAGGGATGGTCATTGCCTGGCATGTTACCAGACCAAGCCTGGACTTTATCCAGGTCCTACCATGGCCTGACAAGGCTCGTTCAATACCAGAGGAGTTGAGCACTGGAATTCTCAATAATTGGCTCCACTCCTGTCCTTACAATGGAAGAAATGTTACAACTAAAATAACTGAGGACACCTCCAAGTAATTCCTACAGCATTGTCCTGGGACTGCGAAGATTTGGTCACTGATAACCACTTTTTCCAGGTATGAGTTCAACAGCCATGGAGGATTTTCTTTCGACTGTCAGTGGCTTCAGCTTCTCTCAGGTTCCTTGGTGCTAAACTCAGTCAAATGTTGTCTTAAGGAAGATAGTAGATGCTCCCAGCCATTCAATGGAGAGAGAAACTGAGATAACGTTAAGTCCATATGACTCTTCTTCAGATCTCTGAAGAGTCATATGGACTCGAAACGTTAACTTTCTCTCTCCACAAATGCTGTCAGACTTGCTGAGTTTTTCCAACATTTTCTGTTTTTATTTCAGATTTCCAGCATCTGCAGTATTTTGCTTTTACCCTGCCATTCAATGCCTGACTCCAGAATTCAGGTCTAAGCTAAGTGCTTCTGGTGAAAACAGAACTAAGTAACTGTTAGTAGGTGTTACTTCTTGGCAATATTGACCATTCTATCAATCACTTTATTGATTGCACATGAACTGGCTTACATTTGTCCTGTGTTTTTTTTTTTGTGTGGATAACGTATATCTGGTTCACCTTCCAAATTGTTGGGTTTGTGCCAGTATCATAGGTACAGGAACAGCTTGGCTTGCTCTGAAGCACGGGTCTTCAGAATTACCACCAAGCTGTTGTTAGGGCCTTTGCTGTACCCTGTGCACACTAGCACTCGAATACAAACTTGCTGGAATGCAAAAAATACACACCTAAAAGGCGTCTTCCTGTAAGATTAACTCATAATTCTAACTTCTTGGGAAGGAAACTTTAACTCCGGTAAACACTCAAAATGCATACTGGGCACCTCACTCAGGCCTCGAGGTTCACTTCAATCAAGTATTAGTGCTAGATTTGTTGGACTGTTTGCAGGATTATCTTTGCTGGATTGCCAGTGCCTTGTGTAATAAAGCCCTCACTGACTTATATAATGATCCTGGGTTTATTGAAATACAGAAATTATACACAAAAATGGTATAAATACAGCAAAGGATCCAACTAAAAAACAATACAAAAATCTAAAGCAATTGGACAGGGTCATTGCTTAATACTCAAAACTCCTGAAGAATATTACCATCCATGAATAAAATCTCAGATTTGAACCCAAACATTACTTCTCATTTCATCTCTTACTTGGATTGGATAAATGGAGCAAAGTTCAAACCAGCCCCATTGCGCTGCCAGGACAGTGTAACTCAGGATTAGCACCTACTTCATCTCAACAATGCTGCATTTGTTTTAAGGCCAATCTGACAGAGGGACTCTACACCATCACCAACGATAACAACCAAGACATCAGGTGCCTTCCTGTTGATGATTATAACTCTATGACTGGATGGTGTTCCGTATCTGTCCACATTCAACATACAGGCATATTGAAGATTCTCTCACACGGTCCTGGGCTTATCACTCTGCCCTCAATCCCCAGCCTACCCCAAACACAGCACACATTATGTGCAAACATGTAAAATACAGAATTTCTCCCCTTGTCCGTCCGCCCACCCACCCACCCACCCACCCGCCCACCCACCCACCCGCCCACCCACCCGCCCACCCACTTAATTACAGAACTGAAGTAAAACACAACCTGAACAGAGTTTAAGATGGGAAAAGTTCACTAAATTTCCGATATATTTTTGAGCCTCCATTTCAATATTTTGCATGGGGATAGAATCCCCTGAGATTTCACAGTCTTTATCGCGAGGAGTTGGAGCTGGACCTGCTGCGATGGCGCCGCCGTCCTGGTGATCGTGACCGAGACCGTCTGCGGACCGGAGATCGCCTGCGAGGTGATCGGGACCTGTGCAGGAGACAAGTATTAAATCAGCTCTGTATCTCCAAACAACAACCTGTGCTGGAATCAAGTGCTAAACCCATACCTGGGCCAGAAAATTATGCACCGCACTGGCCCTCCCTCTCTATGCTGGTCCTCATTGCACTGGACCCACTGGATCAAACACTCCCCCCCCGGAGAGCTGTGCCATTCAAACAGCAATCTTGTAACTCACCTTCTCCTCATTCGTGGTGGGGTTCTGCGCCACATGGGAGGAGGTGGTGGCATCCTACGTGGTGGAGTGATCCGTCGTGGTAAAGGTCTGGGTCGAGGAGCCAACACGGCAGTTGCTGTTACTTCCTGGCCATCGATCTGACCTGAACAGGACAGAAACTTAGTAAAATGCAGAAAGACAAGAATCCATCTCAACAGGCACACACTATACTTACACAACATGCTCCGCACAGTGAGTTACTGCTATCGAATGAAAGCAACTGCGCAGGTAAACCACTGACCGTTCACACCAATGACAAGAGAGAAATTGTGGCCAGCACAGCAGGAATAATCATTCCTCCTCTCTGAATAGTACTGTGGGATCTTTATAATCACCTCAACAGATAGCCAGGACTTCAGTCCCAGTATAGCAGCACCACCTGCTCTTACCCCCACCCAAGTACACCACGTCTACAGGTTCTCCTTATCCAGGTTGCTTGTTACTTCCTCAAAAAACCCTAATAAATTAAACACGTTTTCCCTTTCACAGAACCATGTTGACTCTGCCTGATTGCGTTATGATTTTCTAAGTGCTCTGCTATAACCTCCTTCATAATAGATTCTAGCATTTTCCCAATGATAGATGTTAGGCTAACTGGCCTGTAGTTTTCTGCTTTCTGTCTCCCTTTTTTTCTTGAAGAGGTGTTACATTCACTTTTTTCTACAGTAAGGACGCAGACAAAATATCTGTTCAATGCTTCCACCATTTCTTTGTTTCCCATTATTAGTTTCTCTCTCTGGAGGATCAACTTTCACTTTAGATCCTTGTAGAAACTCTTACTATTGGTATTTACATTTCTAGATTTCTCTCATAGTCTAATTTCTCCCTCATTTTTTAGTCATTCTTTGCTGGATTTTAAATTCTGTCCAATTTTCTGCTCTATCACTAATCTTCACAGATTGTATATTTTTCCTTTCAATTTGAAGTATCCTTAACTTTCTTAGTTAGCCGCAGATGGTGTACCCTTCTCGTAGAGTCTTTCGCTCTTAGTGGAATGTATCTTTGCTGAGAGTTATGAAATATCTCTTTAACTGTCTCCCTGTGCATCTTTGCTGTCTTACCCTTTAACCCAATTTCCCAGTTCACCTCAGCCAACTGTCTTCATACCCTTTTAATTGCCTTTAAGCTAAAAATACAAGTCTTAGTCCCACATTTCTCACCCTCAAACTGAATATGAAATTCAATCATGTTATGATCACTGCTACCTAGGGGCTCCTTTACTATGAAGTCACCCGTCTCTTATCTTAAGGCAGCAGAGAGAGAGATTGGACCCGCAAAGGAACACCTAGAATCAGGAACACAAATACAGAGCGAGGCTTGAGGGCTTCCCTTACCTTCAGGGAGCAGAAGGGAGCCTTCAGGATTTGGCATGTGCTGATAGAGTTTGAAAAAAAAATCAGTAACATCACAGGAAAGCCATAAGTCAATTGGTTGGTGAGTAACTGCTATCGGGAATGTCTGTAAATAGCTAGGTTAGTGAACTGCCATAAGGGTGTGTGTGTAAGTAGGTGGAAATTAGAAAAACATATTAAATAACACTTAAGTAACCATCTTATAATTAAGGGACACAAACAGAAGAGAAGTAAAACGCTGGTGAGTCTACTGTTTAATTTTGTTTTTAAGTAGTAAAGTTTATTGTATTACTAAGGTTTAAAATAGTAGTTAATTAAAACACAATAAAGATGGCAGGGCAGCTGAAGTATGTGGGGTCAGTGGACAGCAGTGATCCATAGCAACCACGCCTGCAGTAAGTGTCTACAGCTTGAGGAGCTTCAGCTCAGAGTCAATGAGCTAGAGGTCAAGCTACAGACACTGAGATGCATCAGGGAGTTGAAGTTACCTGGCACTTCATTCCAGAACACATCCTTAGGATAGGGTCTTCTGATTTAGACAGTGGTCAGGGACAGAGGGGTGTGACTGCAAGTGAGGAAGATATGGGGACCGAGAAGGCAGAAGTGGAGGAGCCTTAGCCCCTTGCGATTGTTCAATAGGTTATTTCAGCTTAAATGGATGAGAGAGGGAGTACAATGTAGATGAGCAAACTGACCAAGGCACCATGGTACAAGCCATTCAAGCAGGGGGAGTAAACAGGAATGCCGGGGTAGTAGAGGTCAGTATAGTCAAAGGGATAGATGCATTTCTCTGTAGCTGAGAGTGTCTCAAAGGCAGTGTTGTCTGCTGATGCCAGGGTTTGGAACATCTGCTTGGGACTGGAGAGAAACTTGAAGTGGGAGGGGGAAGATCCAGTTGTCATGTCACAGAGGTACCAACATAAGACTAAGAAAGAGATCCTGCTTAGAGAGTATGAGCAGCTAGGGACTAAATTAAAAAGCAGAACTACAAAAGTAATAATCTCTGGATCATTACCTGAGCCACGAGCAAATTGGCATAGGTTAAGTAAAATTGGAGAGTCGAATGCATGGCTCAAAGATTGGTGTGGGGAAAATGGGTTTCGATTCATGGGGAACTGGCACCATTACTAGGGAGAGAGAGAACTTTACCGCTGGGATGGTCTTCACCTGAAGCATGCTGGAAGCAGCGTTCTGGCAACTCAGATGACTAGGGCGGTAGAGAGGGCTTTAAACTAAATAGTTGGTGGGGGTGTGAGGGAAGAAAGGGATCATGTGAGGGAACATGTGGTAAATTAAAGGGAAAGGAGAAGGCAACAGAGCAAGCTAACAATAAGGGTAATAATAATCAGAGCGTGTCAGGGAGGGACAGAGCGTACAAACCTGAGTGCGCCAACAGGTAAGGCCAGAGCTTGCAAACACAGTAAAAAAAAACAGAACTAAAGGTTCTTTATCTGAATGCACGTAGCATTCGTAACAAAACTGTCAATGTCAGTCGATGAATTGTCAGCAAAAACAGAAATAAATATGTATGCCCTGATAGCCATTACACAAATGTGGCTGCAATTTGTCCAAGGCTGGGACCTGAATATTCAAGAGCACTTGACATTTCGGAAGGTCAGGAAGTTGGGAAATGATGGTGGGGTAGCTCTATTAATTAAGAATGACATTAGTACAATAGTGAGAGATTACCTTAGTTCTAAATATCAAAATGTAGAATCAGTTTGGGTAAAGATAAGAAATAGCAAAGGTAAGAAGACACTTGTGGGAGCAATCTATCAGTCCCCTTACAGTGACTGCACGGAGAGACGGATTATATAATAAAAGTTCATGGGAGCTTGTAAGCATGGTACTGCAATATAACCATGGGTGATTTTAATCAACATACAGATTGGCAAAGGTAGCCTGGATGATGAGCTCATTGAATATATTCTGGACAATTTCTTACAGCAGCACATTCTGAAGAAAATCAGAGAGCAAGCTATTCTAAAACCAGTATGTGCAATAAGACAGGGTTAATTAATGACCTCATAGTAAAGGAGCCTCTAGGTAACAATGAACATAACATGACTGAATTTCACATTCTGCTTGAGGGTGAGCATACATGGATTTCCAAAAGGCATTTGATAAGGTATCACATCAAAGGTTACTACACAAAATAAGAGCTCAAGGTGTACAGGGTAACATATTAGCATGAATACAAGATTGGTTAGCTAACAGGAAGCAGTGGGTAGGGGTAAATGACTCATTTTCAGGTTGGCAAGCTATGACAAGTGGGTTGTTACAGGGATCAGTGCTGGGGCCTCAACTATTTACAATCTATATTAATGACTTGGATCAAGAGACCAAATGTATGGTTGCTAAATTTGCTGATGACACAAAGATAGGTAGGACAGTAATTTCAAAGAGGACAAAAGGAGTCTGGTAAAAGGAAATAGGTTAATTGAGTGGGATCTAATTTGGCAGATGGGGTATAATGTGGGAAAATATGAACTTGTCCACTTTGGCAGGAAGAATAGAAAAGCAGTATTTAAATGGAGAGAAATTGGAGAACTCTGCAGTTTAGGGGGATCTGGGTGTCCTGATACATGAATCACAAAAAATTAATATGCAGGTACAGCAAGTGATTAGGAATGCAAATGGAATCTTGCGTTTATTGCAAGGGAAATGGGCTATGAAAGTAGGGAATTTTTGCTATAGTTGTACAGGGCATTGATGAGACCATATCTAAGACCATTTTGGCCTTCTTATTTAGGATATATTTGCATTAGCAGTTCAGAGAAGGTTCAATTGGCTAATCCCTGGAATTAAGTGGTTATCTTATGAGGAAACACTAGACAGGTCTGTATCCATTGGAGTTTAAAAGAATGAGAGCTGATCTTACCGAAACATATAAGATCCTGAGGGGACTTGACAGGGAGGATGCTGATTCCCCTTACGGAAGAAACGAGAAATAGTGGCCACTGTTTAAGACAGGGACGAGAAACTTTTTCTCTCAGAGGGTCGTTAGTACGTGGAATTCTCTTCCCCAGAGAGCAGTGGAGACAGGGTCATTGAATATTTTGAAGGCCGAGTTAGATAGATGCTTGATTGACAAGGGAGTCAAAGGTTATATGGGGTAGACAGGAAAGTAAAGTTGAGGCCACAATTAGATCAGTTGTGATCTTATCAAATGATACAGCTGGCTTGAGAGGCCAAATGGCTTATTCCTGCTTCTAATTTATATGTTCACCCCAACAATTCAATACAGCTCTGCTTGAACCATCAGCTCAAGGTCTGTTATGGAACTTGGAGCTACCACCTTCTGATTCAGAATTCACAGAGATACCCACCAAGCAATGCCAACATACTCCAATATCAATACTCCAAGCTAAATATACAGTTTCTGACACTCTGAAGGCTGTGGCAGGGAGAAACTGAGCAATCATCCAACAACAGATAAAATCCTCTACAAGTGCTGTAATCAAAAATACTACTGTCCAGGGATATTGACCCGATCTGGGCAGGAGGGTTAAAACAAACTCATATACTATTGGACAGAAGCATTTACAGCAGCATCAAGTACAGTTTATTTGTAATTTAGCTGTTGTTATACTGATGATTTTGGTCAGTCTATAAATGCTACTGTATTCTGGTGATTGTTGACTGATTACCCATTGCTCCTCTGTTAAAGCCACAGAGTGGAGTTCTTTCTCTGCATTAGTTGTTACCTCCGTCCATATGCTTCAGAGCTTTCTCTGTATCATCCGGGTTTTCAAACTCAACATAAGCATAACCCTTGGACAGGTGGGGGTGCGAGCGGTCCAATGGCATGTCAATCAGCTTGATCTTCCCGTATGTAGAGAAGATCTCCATGATGTGCTCCTGTGGCAAAGCAAGAGTGACAAGTCATGGCCTGCAGCACTAGAGTACACAGAGCTCAGAGTGGGACATCCATTCACCCCATAACTTGTACACATACAGCACCTTTAACGTAACAAAATGTTCCAAGTGTTTCACAGGAGCATTATAAAACAAATTTGATACCGAATTACACAAAGAAATATTAGAACACACGTGCAAAAGCTTGGTTAGCTTTAAGGAACATTTCAGAGAGGCAGAGAAGTATATAGAGGGAACTCTAGAGCTTAGGCCCTAGGAAGCTGAATGCACGGACATCAATAGTGGAACAATTAACATCAGGGATGAGCAAGAGGCCAGAATTAGATGAGCGCAGATATCTCAGAGGGTTGGAGAGCTGGAGGAGATTACAGAGAAAGGGAGGGGTGAGGCCATGGAGAGATTTGAAAATAAAGACAGGAATTTTAAAATCGAGGCATTGCCGGACTGGGAGCCAATGAGATTCAGGCTAAACACAACTTCCCAGCTCCTTTGTGCTCAGTGAGTTGAAGAATATCATCGCTTGGGAGTGGAACACTTTCTATTTCAGACACTTGGTGCATCAAGCACTCCCATATCAAGCTTCATTTACCTGTGTCCAAATCCCAGAAAAACAGCCCTCACAGGAGGGCACTCAAACCACAGCCAATAGGCCCGAGGCCTCACCATCCAGTGAACAAACCAAGTATCTACTGTACTTGTATTACTTGCTCACTGCTCTGTCCTGCTTTATGAGTCCAGAGCTTGGTTTGGGGACATTTAATGCCATCTCAGCATTAGAGGATAAATCCTAAATCAATTAAAAAATCTGTTGGTATCTACAGGTATACGGATTTAACCATTACATATGGCAAAATACCTGCTGAAATCTGGACTCGCCTATGTCTCTCTTTAACCACTGGCTTTCTATTTTCTTTTGTCCTTTATTTCCCTCTCCCTCACACCTCCCTCTCCCATTCCAGCTACCACACAACCTTTTGCAATGCTTTCCCTTCTTTTCTGAACCAGTTCACTCCCCTCCTAACTTTTGCTGGGAGTTGTGGTGCCCTCCTGCAGACACAGCGCAGCACACAGTGTCAACACATGGCACCAAGGGGCAGTCAGGTTCACTGCCCAGCAACGGCACCATGAAGGGATTGGCACTTTTCCCATGGAGAGGAAAAATGAGGAGTCTCCCATCCCAGCTGCTCACATGGCCAACCTAATAACTCTTCAATCCTAACCTTTTTCCCTTTTTTCCAATGATGACAGTTCTGCACATTCGGATTGTGGTCAGATGTGGGAAACCTATAAGGAACTGAGATCACCTGTAAAATCACAGCAGCGTTAAGAACAACCCAGTAGGTCAACTGAGAGACGCCTCTTGGTAAGTGATCAGTTGAAGCTTTCAAGAGTCAGTGACTAGGTTGCAAACCCTTTGTCAGGGGAGGTGGAGGAAACATATAACTCAAATTATAGGTACAAACAATACAACTCATTCAAACAGAAAATCTTGACAGAGAAAACCTTTGATCCATGCCACCCAGTGCTGAGAGAGCCAGAGCCACAGGGTCCTAGTGCCCTCTCCTTCATAAATCCCAACAGCTCCATTCATGCAGGCAGCCGTTCACCTCAGATTTATGTACAACCATAGTTTGACCATCACCTTGGTCACGTTCCTGGTCAGTCTGCCGATGTGCACTTTGGTCGGTCTGGGTGTTGGACTCCTTTTCTTTCTTTCCTTGTCATCTCGTTTTGGGGATTTAGATCTGTCAATGCAACAAACATTAGTTTATATCAACACCTGGAGTAGATCACTGGTTACTGCAACAGAATGCCTTTGATGGTCAAGTCCAATTCATTCCAAGTATTCTGGTGCAGTTTAAGCAAAAGAAATTAACAGGGCCAGGAGTAGACCATATGGTCTGCTCTACCACTCATTAAGATCACGACTGACCTTAGACCTCAATTCCACTCTGGAGTTATTTACACTGCATAGTGCTGTTCAATCTGAGAATAGGCAGATCAGCTGGAAAAACATCCCCTCGACCCAGAACGGTCTCTAGCCCGACTGCTCTGCCACTGCAGACAGAAAATTAAATGTTACACGTGATGCACCCAGTGGTGGGGTAGCTTGTTGATCATCACTAGATAGATCAGAGCTAGATAACATATTTGAGGTTTGTCTCAATAACAAACCAAAGATATTGTATTCCACACAAACTCTACTTAATTTCCTGGAAGGTGCCTACTAGACAGGCTATCCCCAAATCCATTCAGTTTGGAGAGATACCAGGAGACAAAAGGGATTGTGGGCAAGGTTGCAAACCTCACAGCTCTCCCATGATGACCAGTGACCAAGCATGGGTTGCTAAAGACCACAGCAGGAGCAAGCTGGTTCCAGTCCACTCCACTCCTCCTCAGGAAGCTGGCACGTGCCCATCCCACTGCCCTTCAGCAAAAATACACAAAACATTGGTGAAATTAATGCCAATCAAATAGGAGATGCAAGGTGACTGTTTAGAGCTGAGAAAATAGCAGATAACCTGCTCCCCCTCTCCCCCACACATAGCATCACTGACAGGGAACATAAGCATTTCTGATGAAGAGTCATACGGACTCGAAACGTTAACTCCGTCTTCCTCTCCATAGATGCTGTCAGACCTGCTGAGTTTTTCCAACTATTTTTGTTTTAGTTTCAGATTTCCAGCATCCGCAGTATTTTGCTTTTAACATAAACATTCCCACTGCTTCTGGTCATTCACAGCTTAATCATCTCAGTGTATGCCATACAAAATACTGCATCAATAAAACAGAGCATCACACCCAAATCATTATGAATTCTCACCGAAAGCAAGTAAAAACCATGCAAATCCACTACAGCAAAGCCCCACATGAATGTTACATCTGAGAACATGAAGTTGATGAAAGGACAGACAAGGGTCTCTGTACAAATGTCATTCTTCATCAAGGCAAAGATTTCCTTCAATTGTTTTAACGATCAATGCCTTTTGTTTTGTATTTGGTGTTTAATAACACACTGAGCTGAAACTTAATGTGAAAACAATGTAGGCTCAAAAGCAAAGTATAATGGATGCTGGAAGTCTGAAATAAAATCAGAAAATGCTGGAAACACTCAGCAAGTCAGGCAGCATCTGTGGAGAGAGAAATATTTAACTTCTCAGGTCAGTGACCCTTTTATCAGAACTGGAAACAGAGATGTAACAGGTTTTAAGTATAGAGGCTTGTTCCTCTCTGGGGGCTGGAGGACAAAAGGGATGATCTGTGACAGAATGGAAGGTAGGAGAGATTAAATTAAACCTTAAACATTCACTCCCTCCATGACCAGCACATGGTGGCAGCTGTGTGCACCATCTACATGACGCAATTCAGCAACTCTCAAAGTCTCCTTCAACAGCACTTTCCAAACCCATGACCTCTACCATCTAAAAAAAACAAGGGAGCAAGTGCATGGGCATCTGTAAGTTCCCCTCCAAGTCACTCACCATCCTGACTTGGAATTATATTGCTGTTCCTTTACTGACGCTGGGTCAAAATCCTGGAACTCCCTCCCTAACAGCACTGTGGAAGTGCCTACACCACATGGGCTGCAGCAGTTCAAGGCGCGGCTCATCACAACCTTCTCAAGGGCAATTAGGGATGAGCAATAAATACTGGCCTAGCCAGTGATGCACACATTCCACAAACGAATAAAACAAATTACAAAACGGATGCAGGTGCAAGGCAAAAGGTAGGTGGTAATGGGCAAGGTGAAGAAACAAAAGATGGGTCTACAGGAACAGCAGAATCATTATCATTAGCTGCCACCCCAAAAAATGGGGTCAGAGATTATAATCTTAAACTGTTGAACTCAATGTTGAGCCCAGAAGGCCACAATATATCAAAAGGTGAAGTGTTATTCCTAGAGTTTACACTGATCTTTGTTGTGTAAGAGGCTGAGGACAAAGAAATCAGAGTGGGACAGAGAAACTAAATTTCAATGTGATAGCTCTGATTTCAGCCAAATTCCTATCAAGACCTGTTTCCAGTGGAAAAACTAGCTCCACAGCTGGCACAGCAGCTCTGCAAACCCACTTGTATGATCATAGAATCACAAAATAATATAGCACAGATGAAGCCCATTCAGCCCTTCAAATCTGTGTCAGCTCTTGAAAGAGCTATCCAATTAGTCCTACTCCCCCATTCTTTCCCCATAGCCATGTAAATAATTCCACTTCCAGTATTTAAATAATTTATTTTTGAAAATTACTATTGAATCTGCTTCCATTGCCTTTTCAGGAAGGGCAGATCAAGGGAGGACATTCCAGATCAAACAACTCAATGTAAAACATTTATTCTTCCTTCAAGTCATCTCTGGTTCTTTTTCCAATCACCTTAAAGCAGTGTTGTCTGGTTGTCGATCCGCCTGTCACTGGAAACAGTTTCTCTTTTACTTCATCAAAATGCAGTGTTTTATAAAGGTTTAGCATAACTGCCTTGTTTTTATACTCTAAACATCTGTTAGATGTTTTAGATATAGATTACAAGAACGTACCGATTAAAAGGGCAAAGCAACCGATCATTAATTCTGAACAAATATTTAAGCCTTTCACACAGTTGCAGACCGAAGGTGGATCAACTGATATTCATTGCCCATCTCTAGTTTCCAAGAAGGGCGGCGGTGAGCCACCCTCTTGAACCAGTGTAGCAGTTTGACAAAGCTGTGGTTTGCTAGGTTACCATATATACCATATAATATTCGAACGTGTATAAAAGTCGACCCTCAGTTTTTGGCCAAAAAATCCTTTATTTTTCATATACCTCAATCCATTATTCATTAAAGTAGTGTTTGCGAATGCTGACTTAGTGCAATTCCTGCACCAAGGCTTAAGTAAAGGGCTGGGAGCTGTCACCGTGAAATTTTCCAATGTTGCAGCCCTTCCCTTTCCTTCTCTTCCCCTGACCTCTGAGCAGCATTGAAAAGCAGGCCCAGCCAATGCTGCTATTTCCTCTCCCGGGCTTTGGGGAGGTTGGGGGAGGCTCCTTGAGGTGGAAGCACAGCCTGATGAAATCTTATCAGGGAGTGGGTTCGAGTTTGAAGCCTCTATGGGATTCTGGTGGGAGCACCATGTTGACGGGTTATTATGTTTGCCTAACATCTGTGAGGGCAGTAAAAGTGGACCAATCTGGAACCAAGTGCCATGCTACTTGAAAGACTGGGAGCTCCGTGTCCATTTCAAAGCTCATGGGACTGGAAAAAAGAATCCTCATGGGTGACGGGTTAGCTAACTGGTACACTAAGGATCACTAAGGCACCATGTGAGAAAGCAAAAATAAATTCCAGTTTAGGACAGTTCATTGACATATACCCAAATGATAAGAGTGTTGATCAGGTGTTTCCGTATGGGTCAGCGATGGCTCCCTCCCATTAACTTTTAGTTGAAAGTAAGTCCCTCAAAAACATTACCCGTGTAAAAGTCAAATCCTTTACTTTTTGCCTAAAAGATGGGTCTCAAAAATTCAACTTTAACACAAGATTATACGGTACTTCAGAGGGAAGTTAAGAGTAGACCACATTGGTGTAGAACTGGAGTAACATAAAAGCACAGACTGCGTAAGGGCAGCAAGGATATTAATGAACCATCAATACAAAAGCAAAATACTGCAGAGGCTGGAAACCAGAAATAAAATTGGAAAATGCTGGAAAGATTCAGCAGGTCTGGCAGCATCTGTAGAGAGAGAAATTCAGGTCAACAACCCCGACTCCGCAGATGCTGCCTGACCTACTGAGTATTTCCAGCATTTTCCGTTTTTATTACATTAGTGAACCAGTTGGGATTTCATAACAATCTAACAGCTTCAAGGTTACTTTTACCGAGACCAGCTTTTTATTGGTAATTTAAAGAAAACTACTAAACTCAAGAAACTACTTGGTAATTTAAAGAAAACTACTTAAACAGCAAGAACAGGATTTGAACTCATGCTTCCTGGATCATTAGTTCTGCAGTTTAATCACAGCCTGAAGAACAAGTCCAAACTGGAAGTTTGAACAAAATCTGGTAGCAGCTCCAAAGACATTTACTGACAGAGTTTTGCTGGCTTGCTTGTGACAGTTTTAGTTGCATGAACTCTTACTGTACTCACTTTGAACGAGTACGCCTCCTGTTGGTGTGTCTGCGCCGGGATGGGCTCGGAGATCCGGAGGAAGAGCTGGAACTGGAGCTGCGGGAACTGCTGGAACTTCCAGAGCGACTGGAGGCAGAGGATGAGCTCGATCCACTGCTGGAGGCAGAGGTGGAACTGGATCCCGAACTGGAGCTAGAACTAAAGATATGACAAAGACAATTACCAAAAGACAGAGAAGCATCAATGCATACAGCAGACATGCCCAGGATCCAGGCTGATCAATGCCCTTCATATCTCAACACAAGAACAGAATCACATTTTATTCAGTCATGGTCAACTGTATGACTTTGGTAGATGCACACTCAACCTTCAGATCTCAGCCATGTGCCCTGCTCTCTAATCAATGTTCCAGTTTATAGTTTAAAAGCGAGACTCACAGGTTGATATCAGTCTGCTGCGTACTAGATGACAAAGTATATCACTGAAGTAAACAGAACCTGATTTTGTTGCCGATCAGAGCCTTTCTGGATAAACGTATGGTATGGATGAAGACCACGTAGACCAGCAGCTCACTGGTTTATTAGACTGTGTTCCGAGTTAGCTGATCTCAGCCTGGGTCACTGGACAGTCAGCTGGAGCAGAAGCCATGGCTCATTTTGCCCCCTGACACCAAGAGTAATGTCCCAAATGTTCCCTAGGCTGTGTCCTGCAATAGGTTATGGCCTTCCTACATTGCATGGGATTTAGAATCATTTTATTTCTGCTGAACCTTTCATCTTACCAATGTGAAAAACAGGAATTTGTACTTAAATCACAACTCTCAAATATCCAAAGCTCTTTGCATATAATGAATTTACTAGAGCGCAGTCATTGCTGTTTGGTAGGTAAATATCACTCTGTACAAAGTGAGGGGCCACATACAACAAAATAAAAAAGCATTGGATCTGTTCTTTGCACTGGTTGAGACAGAAATGCTGGCCAGGTCTTCGGAGAACTCCCTGCTTTGCTTGTGATAGCACAATAGGCCACTAGAACAGGCCGACTTGGTTTTACATTTTATCCAAAGGACAACACTTCCAACAATGCAGCACTCCATCACTACAGGACTGGAGCATCTTAGATTATGCACTCAAGTCTCTGATCCTGGGGTGGAATCACAGTTCAGTGACTGACAGGGAACCAGCCCTCTGTAACATCAATTAGCATGAAAGGCATTTTAAAAACATCATACTCATTGTGTTCTGCAAGGAACCATTTAACCATCAAATGATTTTTTTAAAAAAAATTTGGTGCATATACACACTGCTGCTCCACACAGGCTACATCCCACATTTGGGCCCTGCCCTAGGAAAAAATATTCAACTCTCACATCGACCCCAGCTCTACATGATGGTAATTGGTCCCTAGCCTGTCAACTCTCCCTGTACCTAGTGCTGCTGCTCCCAGTTGAGGCACTCCTCCTCTTGCGGGTCTTATCACGACCTCGTTCTTTCTCACTTGATTCCTTAATGCTGGATTTCTCCTTGTTCCTGTCTTTGGATTTCTCTTGAGTGTGTTCTTTACGCTTGGTTGGTGATGGAGCCCTGTTAGAAAAAGAGAAAATATCAGGAATTGCCGAGTAAAAGAAAGCAAGGAGCTGGCAACAATTACGGTCCCAAGCAATTTGGGTGTGTGTGGTAAAGACCATCTCATAACCCTACATGGAATGGGGCAAAGCGCCTTATCCAGATCTGAAATTAGACCAGACTAACAACATGCAACAGCTCTTTCAGAATCAAAGAGAAATTAACACTGTAGACAAGTCTCTTGTCTTTCAGGTCCTGACTGACTATGTATTTCCATTATTTTCTATTTTTGCAGCACAAAGGGACAAGAGAAAGCCATTTGGACTCTCAACCCTATTCCACCATTTAATTAGATTGTATCTCAACTCTACCCGCTATATTAATAATTAGGAAGCAAGAATAACAGATCTCCGAAGCCTGACAGAACAGCAGACAGAGAAGTAACAAATGGCTCATGAACCCCAACACTCAACACTTGCCCAAATCAAGAACTCTGAGAGTGCCTCATAGGTACCAGCAATCCAAAATGTACATAAACAGACCTAACCAATCCACACAACAAAGTACGCAGGTGCTACCGAACACTGGTTTCAGGGTACTGTTTGTGCAGAACACATTTCTGCAGTGTCACAGCTGTTATGGCACAGCCGATGGTAAACACCAAGCTGCTCAAATCCCAAAGGAAAACTTGAAACAACTACCACAACTGTTTTGCAATTTGTATATATTTCAAGAGGCGTGCTTTCTATTCAGTAGTAATAAGGCCACCAAGTCTTACAGGTTTCTTACCAAACTAAATTAAATCTTTATTAATCAAAGAAATGATTTTAAGTACATACATGGATCTACAAATTACTATGATAACTACTAAATCCCCTACTTAATCTAACTCCCAGTTACATTTATGTTAAGGCACCAGTAAGGCGCATAGATTTTAAAAGAGCCAGGCAAAATGACTCACGATACCCTAAAACAGTAGAATTCAAAATGAGTTTTCTTAACTTCAGTTCTTTGTAGACAGCAGCTTGAGGCTTAGATGCTGGAGGCTTTTCACACTTGTTTTAGATCTTAGAATGCCTACCCTTCCATCCAGCCTTCTCTTCTTTGTACATATTTTCCCCTTTGGATGCGAGTTCCCATTGTTTCACTATGTCTTTGGACTTTTACCTCTTTAATAATAAAGTCTATCATAGTACTTATTTTACCAGTAATTTTTGGAGAAAATAAACACATTGTTTCTTAATTTCTCCTGGCTAGGTGAAACATTTCACTCCCTCTTTTGAATTCAAGCTAGTCTGGTTTATTTAAAAATGCAAATGTTATATTTAAACCCTACATTCTAAACTTCCCCCGCGTTTACCCATTTAACATTTCAAACCTAACTTATCTTCTGATACATCAAAGCCTTCAGACCAGCTGCCTTTAATTCACAACCACTACCATCTGGAAGGACAAGGGCAGCAGATAGATGAACATCACTACCTGGAAGTTCCCCTCCACCATCCTGACTTGGAAATGTATCACCATTCCTTCACTGTCGCTGGGTCAAAATCCTGGAACTCCCTTCCTAACAGCACTACACCACATGGACTGCAGTGGTTTAATAAGGCAGCTCACAACCACCTTCTCAAGGGCAATTAGGGATGGGCAATAAATGCTGGCCCAGCCAGCAAAGCCCACATCCCATGAATGAATAAAAAAAAATTAAGACACACACACACACCCTGCCCCCGCTATTACTGTACAATAAATTACAATAACAATGAAAACTATTATGTCTTCCTAACAGTCTCAATTCCAATACACTCTGAAGATTCACCATAGCCCAAGCATTGGCTAAAGACACGTTTCAGAACTGCTCTCAAGAGTGACACAGGCCACAAGATTGAATTTGATTAATAATGGGCTCTAAAATTAAAAACAAGATTTGCTGGAAAAACTCAACAGGTCTGGCAACATCTGTGGAGAGAGAAACAGAGTTAACATTTCCAGTCCAATATGACTTTTCTTCAGAGCTTTGAGTTCATATTGGACTCAAAACGTTAACTCAGTTTCTCTCTCCACAGAGTGGAACTTGTAGGTGGTGGTATTCCCATGCATCTGCTGCCCTTGTTCTTCTAGATGGTTGTGGTCGTGGGTTTGGAAGGTGCTGTCTAAGGAGGCTTGGTTGGTTCCTGCAGTGCATCTTGTAGAAGGTACACTCTGCTGCTACTGTCCGCTGGTGGTGGAGGGAGTGGATGCTTGTGGATGGGGTGTCAATCAAGCTGCAACAACCACAACCATCTTCCTTTATGTTAGGCATGATTCCAACTGGAAGAGAGTCGTCCGTCCGTCCATCCGCTCCCCCCCCCAAACACCGATTCCCACTGACTTGTTTTGCTAGGGCCCGTTAATGCCACACTCAGTCAAATGCTGCTTTGATGTCAAGGGCAGCCACTCTCACCTCACTAGTCCATGTGGTGAAGGTACACCCACAGCAAGTTAGGGAGGGAGTTCCAGGATTTTAACCCAGTCATTGAAGGAACAGTAATATAGTTCCAAGTCAGGATGATGTATGACATGGTGGGGAACTTGCAGGTGGTGGCATTCCCAAGAGTCTGCTGACCTTGTCCCTGTAGTAGAGGTCACGGGTTTGGAATACACTGTCAAAGAAGTCTTGGCGATGTTAAAATGCATCTTGTAGATCAGAATGCAGGTCACCAGGAAATTACCAGACAGTAACAATAGTAGCAGCAAAGGTAGTTTGATCCAAGCAGATCATCTGAGGTACAATTATATGTTAGGGAACTATCATCCCAAGTGGGGAACGCCACATTTGCAATGAACTTTGCAACAACTCACATTTATATCGAACTTATAATGTAGTAAAACATCCCAAGGTTTTTCACAGGAACATTATCAAATAAAATTTGACACCAAGCCACATACAGAGACATTAAGATGAATAAGTAAATTTTGTCAAAGAGATGGGTTTTCAGAAATGTCTTAAGGAGTTAAACTGGAGAATATTAGGTTGGAAATTCCAGGGCTTAGAACCCAAGCAGCTAAATGCATGTTCGCCAATGATGGAGGCAAAGGAATTGGGGGAAATGCAAAAGAATCGGGAGATATGCAAAAGGCCAGAGTTGGAGGAACACAGACCTCAGAGGGTTGACTGGCTGAAGGAGATTGCAGAGATAGCAAGGGGTTCGAACACAAGGACGAGAACTTTAAACCTAAAGTAACAATGAACTTGGAGTCAATGTCGGTCAGCAAGGACAAGGTGATGAGATCTTGCTGTGCACAAACTGGCCACCACATAACGTCACTGGACTTTCTATTAATTGGTGAATAGCTTTGAAAAATCAGATAGGGTGTGATGTAAACACAAGTCTTTCTTCTCCATGTTAACTGCAACAACAAATCAGACAAAGGGTTCAGCAATATCACATGTCCCAGTATCAGGGTTGGTGTTACACAGCAGGGAAGGACTAGACTCAGCATCAGTTCTGTCAGAGAACTAACCAATTAAAAATGACACAAGTGCTTCTGCTGACTTTTGCGGCCAAGTTGGGAGAGTAAAAGAAAGACACCCAGAGTTTCCATTTCTGATCACCAAAGCCCTGTCTACCCTCTTTGGTGGACAAAAAAAGATCCCAAGCACTATTTTGAAGAGGAGCAAAGAGTTCTCCTTGGTGTCCTGGTCAATACTTATCCCTCAATCAACATCATTAAAGCAGAATATCAGCTCATTACTCTTTGCTGCTTGTGGAAGCTTGCCATGTGTAAATTGGCTACCAAGTTTCCTACATTACAGCAGTAACTACACATCAAAAGTGCTTCATTGGCTGTATTTGGGACATCCTAAGATCATGGAAGGTGCTTTCAAAAGCTCATTTCAACACTAATAACCAGCCACTGTCAATGGCTCCTGCTGGGAAGTGAATGAGTGGACACTAGCCCAGGGCAGGCTTAGGTGATCAAATCACCCACTGCCAATCATAGAATTGTAGAACAATTACAGCACAGAAAGCCATTCAGATCACTGTGTCCATGCTGGGTCACTGCAACAGCAACTCATCTAGTCCCACTCACCCACAGCCTTGCAAGGTTTTCTCAAGATGATTATCCAATTCTCTTTTGTTGAATCTGCCACCAATGAACTCTCAGGCACTCAGATCCTGACCTCATTACAGCCTTGGCCCAAACAGACAAAAAGCTGAAGGCAAGATGTGAGATGAGAGTGGCTAGCCTTGACATCAAGGGCACATTTGACTGAGTGTGGCAAGAAGGAGCCCTGGCAAAACTGAAGTCAACGGGAATCAGGGGGAAACTTTTCCATTGGCTGGAGTCATACCAAGCACAAAGGAAGATGGTTGTAGTTGTCGGAGGTGAATCATCTCAGTCACAGCACATTGATGCAGGAGTTCCTCAGGGTAGTGTCCTAGGCCCAAGCATTTTCAGCTGTTTCACCAATGACCTTTCCTCCATCATAAGATCAGAAGTGGGCATATTCGCTGATGATTGCACAATGTTTAGTAACATTTGCAACCCCTCAGATACTGAAGTAGTCCATGTCCATATTCAGGCTTGGACTGACAAGTGGCAAGTAACATTTGTGCCACACAAGTGCCAGGCAATGACCATCTCCAACAAGAGAGAATAAAACCATCTCCCCTTAACATTCAATGGCATTAACATTGCTGAAACCCCATATCAACATCCTAGGGGTTACCACTGACCAGAAACTGAACTGGGCCACCCATACTGTTGCTACAAAGGCTAAGAATTCTGCAGCAAGTACCTCACCTCCTGACTCCACAAAACCTGCCCACCATCTACATGGCGCAAGTCAGGAATGTGATGGAATACTCTCCACTTGCCTGGATGAGTGCAGCTCCAACAACACTCATGAAGCTGAACACCAACCAGGACAAAGCAGTCCACTTGACTTTCACCCCATTCAACATTCACTCCTTCCACTACTACACACAGTGTCAGCAGTTTGTACCATCTACAAGATGCACTGCAACAACTCACCAAGGCTCCTTTGACAGCACCTCCCAAAACCACAGCCTCTACCATCTAGAAGGATAAGGGCAGCATATGCATGGGAACACACCATCTTCAAGCTCCCCCACCATGCCACACACCACCTTGACTTGAAACTATAATAGCTGTTCTTTCATTGTTACTGGATCAAAATCCTGGAACTCCCTTCCCAGCAGCACTGTGGGTGTTCACACAACACATGGACTGCAGCAGTTCAAAGCTTGTGGCTCACAACCACATTCTCAAGGGCAATTAGGGATGGGCAATAAATGCTGGTCTAACCAACGAAGCCCACATCGCATGAACCAAAAAAAATTCCAGATCTTAACCACTCATTGTATAAAAATGTTTTTAATGTTGCCTTTGGTTCTTTTACTAATCATCTTAAATTGTTGTCCTCTGATTCTCAACCCTTTCACCAATGGGAAGTTTTTCTACTCTGTCTATATTCCCCTCTCTTTGCACCCCTACCACCCCAACCCACCACTAATTTTGAACACCTCCATCAAATCTCTTCTCAACCTCCTCTAAGAACAGCCCCAGCTTCTCCAATTTATCCACGTAACTGAAGTCCCTCATCCTTGGAACCATTGTTGGAAATCTTTTCTGCATTCTTTCTAATGCCTTCACATCTTTCCTAAAGTATGGTGCTCAGAATTGGACATAATACTCCAGTTGAGACTGAACCAGTTTATCAAACCTTCCTCACATTTGAACTCTATGCCTCTATTTATAAAGCCTGAATCCCATAGGCCTTTTTAACCACTTGGTCAACATGCCCTGCCACATTCAATGACTTATGCACATATGCCCACAGGTCTCTCTGTTCCTGAACTCCCTTTAGAATTGTACCCTTTATATTGCCTCTCATCATTATCAAAATGTATCACTTCACACTTTCCTGCATTACCTCCTCTCTTCCAATTTTGAGCCCATTCCCTGTCTCAACTGCCTCCCTTTCACCATGACTGCAACAGCATCTTCCTTGGTAAAGACCGATGCAAAGTACTTATTAAGTACCTCAGCCATGCCCCTGCCTCCGTGTGTAAATGTCTCTTTTTGGTCCCCAAGTGGTCAAACCCCTGTTTACTATCCTTTCAATGTTTAGATGCCTATTGAAGACTTATGCATTCTCTTCTCTTTGCCTTTCCTTCTTCATTTCCCCTCTGAGCTTTCTAGTCAGCCTGATTCTCACATGTATTATCAACCTGACATTTGTCATTTGCCCCATTTTTCTGCTTCATCTTCATGCCTTTATTATCTCTAGACTTGACTATTCCATCACACTCCTGGTTGGTCTCACACATTTCACCCTCCATAAACTTGAGGTCACCCAAAACTATGCTGCAGGTGTCTTAACTCACAGCAAGTCCTATTCCCCTCACTCCTGTTTCATTTACTGACACTGGCTCACAGTCAAACAACATTTTAATTTCAAAATTCTCATTGTTTTCAAATCCCTCCATGGTCTCACCCCTTCCTACCTCTGTAATCTCCTCCAGCCCGCAACTAGCCAAGATACCTGCATTCCTCTAATTCTGATTTCTTGTGCAACCCAATTTTAATTGCTTCACCCTTAGTGGCCACGCCTTCAGTCACCTATATCCTAAACTCTGGAATAACTGCCTTACACCTCTTCCCCACCCCCCCCCCCCCCCCAGCTAACTCACTTTCCTCCTTTAAGACACTCTAAAACTCACCTCTTTGATTAAGTTTTTCGACCAAGCTATGGCTCAATATCATATTTTGTTTCAGAACGTTCCTGTGAAGCACCTTGGGGGTGTTTCATTAAATTAAAGGTGTTATATAAACACAAGTTGTTGTCTTTCATCTTACTCTCTCTATCATTCATCATCCAGGGTACTCTGGCTTTGTCCTACCTTTCTTCTTCATGGGAATATACCTCAATTGTAGCAGAATCATCACGTCTTTAAAGGTAGCCCACTATATAATTACAGTATTGACTGGCAATCTTTGATTCCAATTTACCCAGGACAGATCCATTCTCGTCTCACTGAAATTAGCCCTCTCCCACTGTGTATTTCTTTATTTTGGATTGGTCCTTGTCCTTTTCCATAGTTAATCTAAACCTTTTGATACTATATTCACTGCCCCCTAAATGATCCCCTACTGACAAGATCTACCTCATTCCCCAGAACCAAATCTACTCACTGCATTAAGGGTACAGGTGAAGGGTGGCTATTTTGGGGTAGGTGCTCAAAGTGTGTGGAAACGGCCCCAGCAACCAGTTAACAGGAGAGGGAAGAGAGGAAACAGCTCAAGCCCCGGCAAATGGACCAGTTATCAGGGAACCCTGGGGTCAGCTACGTGTGTCAACCACAGGTCCAGGCACCAGAGCCCCGGACACAACGTATTTTCCCGGCCTCTCCCCCATCAAGTCAACAAGATTCGTTCGCTAGGCCTCAGGCTCCGTTCTACACCGAGATTCTATTTCTGTACAAAGCAGCATTCATCCGTCTAAAGTCGTCACAGTGCAGTGAACGCGGGCCACCCCAAGTGCGGCGAGCCGACTCCCACTGCAGTCAGGCGACCCCCTGGCCCCGATGGACACGGATTCCCATCCACTCACATTCCGCTTTCTCCGTTCCCACTCAGCGCTCCAAGGGCCGCAAACCGTCCCGCTCATTCCGCGTCACCCATCGTACGTTGCGTCATGACGCACAGCGCCTGCTATACCGCCGGCCAGCGGCAGAGGGGGTAGGAGCGCCGCCTACAGAACAGGTAGGGATAGTGAGGGGTCAGGAGAGTGCAGTGCATAGCAAGGCATTGGATCAGAAGTGCCCAGAACACAGGGGGAGAACTGGTGGAGCAGGATCGAAGGACCGAATGACCCACTCTTGCTCCTATTTTTCTAATTCCCCTGAACTTCTTCCAATAACACTATGGAATATTTTCCATTCACGCCATAATCTCGGTTTAACTTCTCATCTGAAAACGACACCTCCAACAGTGAAGCACTCCTTCAGTACTGCACAAAGTGTCAGCCTACATTACAAAAACAGAATTACCTGGAAAAACTCAGCAGGTCTGGCAGTATCGGCGGAGAAGAAAAGAGTTGACGTTTCGAGTCCTCATGACCCTTCGACAGAACTTGAGTTCGAGTCCAGGAAAGAGCTGAAATATAAGCTGGTTTAAGGTGTGTGTGTGGGGGGCGGAGAGATAGAGAGACAGAGAGGTGGAGGGGGTTGGTGTGGTTGTAGCGACAAACAAGCAGTGATAGAAGCAGATCATCAAAAGATGTCAACAACAATAGTACAATAGAACACATAGGTGTTAAAGTTAAAGTTGGTGATATTATCTAAACGAATGTGCTAATTAAGAATGGATGGTAGGGCACTCAAGGTATAGCTCTAGTGGGTTTTTTTTTTATTTTATATCATGGAAATAGGTGGGAAAAGGAAAATCTTTATAATTTATTGGGAAAAAAAAAGGGGGGAAACAGAAAGGGGGTGGGGATGGGGGAGGGGACTCACGACCTAAAGTTGTTGAATTCAATATTCAGTCCGGAAGGCTGTAAAGTCCCTAGTCGGAAGATGAGGTGTTGTTCCTCCAGTTTGCGTTGGGCTTCACTGGAACAATGCAGCAAGCCAAGGACAGACATGTGGGCAAGAGAGCAGGGTGGAGTGTTAAAATGGCAAGCAACAGGGAGGTTTGGGTCATTCTTGCGGACAGACCGCAGGTGTTCTGCAAAGCGGTCGCCCAGTTTACGTTTGGTCTCTCCAATGTAGAGGAGACCACATTGGGAGCAACGAATGCAGTAGACTAAGTTGGGGGAAATGCAAGTGAAATGCTGCTTCACTTGAAAGGAGTGTTTGGGTCCTTGGACGGTGAGGAGAGAGGAAGTGAAGGGGCAGGTGTTGCATCTTTTGCGTGGGCAAGGGGTTGTGCCATAGGAGGGGGTTGAGGAGTAGGGGGTGATGGAGGAGTGGACCAGGGTGTCCCGGAGGGAGCGATCCCTACGGAATGCCGATAAGGGGGGTGAAGGGAAGATGTGTTTGGTAGTGGCATCATGCTGGAGTTGGCGGAAATGGCGGAGGATGATCCTTTGAATGCGGAGGCTGGTGGGGTGATAAGTGAGGACAAGGGGGACCCTATCATGTTTCTGGGAGGGAGGAGAAGGAGTGAGGGCGGATGCGCGGGAGATGGGCCGGACACGGTTGAGGGCCCTGTCAACGACCGTGGGTGGAAAACCTCGGTTAAGGAAGAAGGAGGACATGTCAGAGGAACTGTTTTTGAATGTAGCATCATCGGAACAGATGCGACGGAGGCGAAGGAACTGAGAGAATGGGATGGAGTCCTTACAGGAAGTGGGGTGTGAGGAGCTGTAGTCGAGATAGCTGTGGGTGTCGGTGGGTTTGTAATGGATATTGGTGGACAGTCTATCACCAGAAATGTCAGCCTACATTATGTGCTCGAGACACTGGAGTGAGGTTTGAACCCCTGAACCTTCCTAGGGAATTTAAGGAAACAGTGTTATATTAATTACGGTATTGGCTGCTATAGTAATGTGTTAGATTAAAGGCTTATTGTTGTAGGGTGGCCTGGTTATACTATTAATGATAGAGTTGATCTACAGACGTGTCTTGAGTGGAAACATTAAGTTTATTTACAATATAATTGTGCTACACGTGCTTTCAACTCCAACTCTATCTCTTATACTGACTGTCCACACTACTCCCCTATTGGTTACTACAGATCATGTGATCTTCCTTAACAAGTATTATTCTTAAAAGTACATTGCACACTAAATAAAACCATAACTACTATACTTATTATTGTAAAATACATGAGTAAGCCTGAGGATTGGAAGACTTTTAGAAACCATCAAAGGGTGACCAAAACATTGATGAAAAGAGAAAAAATAGAATATAAAAGTAAACTAGCCAGGAACACAAAACAGTTTGTAAGAGTTTTTACCAGAACATAAAGAGAATATCTGAAGTAAACATTGGTCCCTTAGAGGTGGAGACAGGATAAATTATCATAGGAATGATTAAATTGCAGAGATTGGACAAATATTTTGTGTCTGACTTCACAGCAGCAGACACAAATTACATATCAGAAATAGAGATTAACCAAGGGCTGACAGAAGTGAAGAACTTAAAGTAATTAATGTTACTATTAGAGAAATCTAAAGGATTAAAAACTGACAAATCCCCAGGGACTTGATGGCCAATATCCTAGATAGCTGCAGAGATAGTGGATGTACCAGTTAAGATTTTCAAAAATCCTTGAGATTGAAGAACGGTCCCAGTGGATTGAAAGTTAGCCATCTAACATCACTATTCAAGCAAGGAAGGAGAGAGAAAACAATGAACTACAGGCCAGTTAGCCTGACATCAATTGCTGGGAAAATGCTGGAATCTATTATTAAGGAAGTCTTAACAATGTACTTAGATATTCAGAGTATGATTAGATAAAGTCAACATGATTTTATAGAAAAGAAATAACTTGAAAAATTTATTGGAGTTTTTGAGGATGTAATTAGTAGGGTAGATAAAGGGAAGCATTTATGTAGTAGACTTGGATTTCCAAACTGCATTTGAAAAGTTGCACTACAAAATGTTAATACACAAGCTAAGGGTTCACGGAGTTGGGGATAACATATTAGCTGGATAGAGGCTGGGTTAACGGATAGAAAGCTAAAATAGGGATAAGCACAGCTGATAGTGGAATGCCACACAAGGATCAGAGTTAGGGCCTCATCTATTTACAAACTATATAAATAATGTAGACAAAGTGACCCAGAGCAATATATCCAAGTTTGTTGATGATACAAAGCTAGATGGGAATGTAAGCTATGAGGAGCATACAAAGAGGCTGTAAAGAGATATAGACAGGTTAAGTGAGTAGGCAACAAGATGGCAGATGGAGTATAATGTGGGGATGTGTGAGGTTACTTTGCTAATAATTGGAAAAACAGAATATGGCTTTAAAGGCATGAAATGTTTAAATGTTGATGTTCACAGAGACTTGGGTGTACTTCTATAAGAAACACAGAGTGTTAGCATACAAGTAGAACTAGCAATTAGGAAGGAAATAGTATATTGGCCTTCAATAAGAACAGAAAATGCTGGAAATACTCTGGCAGCGACTGTGAAGAGAGAGAAACAGGGTCAACGTTTCAGGTTGTGATCTTTCAAAAAACCTGAAACATTAAATCTGTTTCTCTCTCCACAGATGTTGCCAGAGTATTTCCAGTATTTTCTGTTTCTATTTCAGATTTCCAGCATCCTCAGTATTTTGCTTTTGGAATATGTTGCTCTTTATTGCAAGGGGATTGGAGTATAAGAATAAGGAAGTCTTGCTACAATTGTACAGGATTGTGGTGAGAGCTGGAATATTTGTACAGTTTGGATCTCTATAGTTAAGGAAGGATAAACATGCCTTGGAGGCGGTACAGCGAAGGTTCACTAGATTGGTTCCTGGGATGAGACGGTTGTCTTACGATGAGTAAATTGAGCCTATACTCCCTGGAGTTTAGAAGAATGAGAGGTGATCTCATTGAAACATACAGGATTCTAAAGGGCTTTACAGGGTAGACACAGAGAATGTTACCCCTTGTTAGGAAATCGAGAACATCGGGAAAAGCACCAGGATAAGATGATCATTTTTAACTGAGATGAGGTTCACTGAGAGGGTTATGAATCTTTGGAATTATCTATCCCAGAGGGTAGTGGATGCTCTATTACTGAATATATTCAGGGCTGGAATAGATGGATCTTTTGTTTCTCAGAGAATCCATGGATATGGGGAACAGGTGGGAAAGTGGAATGAAGTCAAAAATCAGCCATGATCTTATGAAACAGAGGAGCAGGCTTGTGGCACCATATGACTAATGAAAGAAATCAAGGATTATATTAGATCCAAGGAAGAGGCATATAAAGTTGCCAAAAAAAGGTAAGCCTGAGAATTGGGAGCATTTTAGAATTCTGAAGAGAAGGACCAAGAATAAGATTAAGAAAGAGAAAATAGAATATGAGAGTAAACTAGCGAAAAACATAAAAACGGACTGTAAAAGCTTCTATAGGTGTGTAAAAAGGAAAAGATAAGCAAAAACAAATGGAGGTCCATTACAAGCAGAGTCAGAAGAATTTATAGTGGGGAATAAGGAAATGGCAGAGAAATTAAATAAATACTTTGTGTCTGTTTTCATGGAGGAAAATACGAAAAACACCCCAGAAATAAGAGAATCAAGGGACTAGTGTAAATGAGGAACTGCAAGATATTAATATTGGTAAAAAAAATGTACTAGAGAAATTAAAGGACTTAAAATAGATAAATCCCCCGGACCTGATGATCTAAATCCCAGAGTTTTGAAAGAAGTGGCTGTAAAGATAATAGATGCATTGGTGGTCATCTTTCAAAATTCTATAGACTTTGGAATGGTTCCTGCAGATTGGAAGATGGCAAATGTAACCCCACAATTTAAGAAAGGACGGAGAGAGAAAATGAGGGACTACAGACCTGTTAGTCTGACATCAGTAGTAGGGAAAATGCTAGGTCTACAATAAAGGATGTGATAACAGGACATTTAAAGAATAACAGTAGGATTGGGCAGAGTCAATGTGGATTTATAAAAGGGAAATCACGTTTAACAAACCTATTGGAATTTTTTGAGGCTGTAACAAGCAGAATAAATAAAGGGGAACCAGTGGATGTGGTTTATTTAGTTTTTCAGAAAGTTTTTGATAAGGTCCTACACAAAGATTTGGTAAAAAAAAATTAGAGCACATGGAATTGGGGGAATATACTGGAATGGATTGAGAATTGTTTAATGGGTAGAAAACAGAGAGTAGGAATAAATGGGTCATTTTCAGGTTGGCAGGCTGTGACTAGTGGGGTACCGCTAGGATCAGTACTTGGGCCCCAGCTGTTCACAACCTATATCAATGAATTGGATGTGGGGATTAAAGGTAATATTTCCAAATTTGCAGATGACACAAAACTGGGTGGAAGTGTGAGTTGTGAGGAGGATGCAAAGACACTTCAAGGGGATTTGGGGAGGCTAAGTGAGTGGGCAAAAATTTGGCAGATGGAATGCAATGTGGGGAAATGTGAGGTTATCCACTTTGGTAGGAAGAACAGAAAGGCAGAGTATTTCTTAAATGGCGAGAAGCTGGTAAATGTTGAACTTTAAAGGTACTTGGGTGTCCCTGTTCATGAGTCACTGAAAGCTAACATGCAGGTACAGCAAGCGATTAAGAAGGCAAATGGTATGATGGCCTTTATTGCAAGAGGATTTAAGTATAGATGTAAAGATGTCTTACTGCAATTATATAGAGCCTTGGTGAGATTGCACCTGGTGTATTGTGTGCTGTTTTGGTCTCCTTACCTAAGGAATGATATACTTGCCATAGTTGGAGTGCCACAAAGGCTCACTAAATTAATTCCTGGGCTGGAGGGATTGTCCTATCAGGAAAGATTAAATACACTGGGCCTTTATTCTCTGGAGTTTAGGAAAATGAGTGGTGATCTCATTCAAACATACAAAATTCTTACAGGGCTCGACAGGGTAGATGCAGGAAGGATGTTTCCCTTGGCTGGGTTGTCTAGAACCAGGGGACACAGTCTCAGAATAAGGGGCAAGGTCATTTAGGACTGAGATGAGGAGGAATTTCTTCACTCAGACGGTGGTGAATCTTTGGAATTCTCTGCCCCAGAAGGCTGTGGAGGCTCAATAGTTGAGTATGTTCAAGACTGAGATCGATAGAATTCTACACATTAAAAACATCAAGGGATACGGGGATAGTGCAGGAAAATGGTGTTGAAGTAGAAGATCAGCCATGATCTCATTGAATGGTGGAGTGTGCTCGAAGGGCTGAGTGGCCTGCCCCTGCTCCTATTTCTTACATCCTTCTGCAGTGATGGGAAACCTAGGCTAATGAGTGGGCCACAAGTGGCCCTCCTTCATCTCAATGGGCTGCAAGATTGAAATCAGGCATGTGCACCAACCATGAACTGCAAAAGTAACATAAAAAAGCGTAACCACCCCACCCACTGGTGTTGTAACGGGGATAGGGTAATTTTGCTAACTGCACTTGCGTAACTAGAATATCAGGGTGTGTTGATTGAACCATAACAGCACTTTGGTTGGACACAGGGGGAGCACATGGCTCTCACAGTCAATGTTATGTACAATCAGCATGCACCTCACTTCATGTGCCCTTGTTTTATGTGTGCATCCCTTTAGTAATACCAGTAGGAAAAAAGCTACGTGGGTGGAAACCAGCGGAATCTGGCAATCCTGCACGTGGGCAACTATCAACAAAATGTCTTGCACTCGGAATGCTGATGGGCCACAGGTTGCCCACCACTGTTCATTTGACTCAAGAGCAGAAGTGCTGCCCACTGAGCCAAAGCAAAGCCCTACAATTAGCAACCAACTCATTCAGTGCACTCCATGAGACAGTGTTCACAAATGAAAATCATAAGCGTCTGTGATGATATTCTCCTCCCCTTTAGCTCCCACCCTCACTATTATTCCGGGATTCTTTGCATTGCTTAAGGATTTTATAAGGTTTTACTAAGTCAAAGGAGTTGAATGTGGCCTCATCCTAAGGTGACAAATTCCTCATCCACAGTATGCAATTATTTTCAATCATTTCCATTTAGGCAACAGACCTAAGAACAGGAAGAGGCCTTCAGCATCACACAACCCATCATTAGCCTGTTCCACCTTTCAATTATGGTTATTTTTCAATCATTCAATGGCTGATCTCTATCCTAACTCCATCCACCTGCCTTGGCTCCATATCTCTTTATACCTTTGACTAATAAAAATTAATCAATCAACCTCAGATTTAAAATGATGAATTGAGCCAAATAAGGGTCTATTGGTGCAGTAGTAGCGTGCCTACCTCTGGGTTCAAGTCCGACACCAGGATTGTTGGACACGGAAGGAGTGTTCCTGACACGGTTCAACGGGTAGATAATCAGCCCGGGAATCTTCCCACCAATATTCCCAAAGGGAAATAAAAACATGTGTGAAGATATGCTTAAAAAACAATTGAGCTGGCATCCACTGCTTTTGGTGGGGCCATGTTCCACCCAGCTACCACTTTTTGTGTGAGGAAGTGTTTCCTAACCTCTCTCCTCAATGGCCTGGTTCTGGTTTTAAGTTTATGTCTCCTTAGGTTCCCTACCGATTAAAAAAAAATTCTATCTACCGTATCATTACTTTCAAATTTAGAAAAATCCCCATTAAATTGCCCCTTAATCTTCTATATTCAAGAGAATACAAGCCTGGTTTGTGGTAATCGCACCTCATAATTTGTGCTGTACTTCTTGCAAGGTCAATATATCCTAAGGTACATTGTGCAAGAACTGCATGAAGTACCTTAGATGTGGTCTAACCAGGGCTTTGTATGGCTGTCACAGCATATCATCCCCTTCAAATTCTAATTCTAGTCCTTTAGCTATAAAGGCTAATTAACATTCTAATAGCCTTTTTGATTTTTTTTTGTACCTGACTATACATTTTAGTGGTCTGTGTACATGGATGCCTAAATCTCTTTGGACCTCCTAGCTTTACATCATTTAAAAAATACTTGGATCCATCCTTTTTGATCCAAAATGGATGACTCTTACTTAGCTGTGTTGAAATCCATCTTCTATAATTTTGCCTCCTCACTTAATCTATCAATGTCTTTGAAATTTTATGCTCTCAGTTACACTATTTACTATGCCACTGATTTTTATGTCATCAGCACTAAGACTTGGGGAGTTGTTTAGAACCTGGGGCTGGTGTTAGCATTAAGGGTGAAGAGAATACCATTGGGGTTGGTTGCAGAAGCAGAAAGATAGCTGCTGAAAAAGCTTTTGGAGAAGTTATGCTCTGTTGAAAAACCTGTCACTATGTTTCAGATTAAAAATCTATTAACTGTGATTAAAGGATGAGTGTTTAAAATTATTCATAATCTTTATATAAATACATTCAATTAATGCAAATGATTTTGGCCAGCATTTGGGAGGAGTTATCTTGCATTTATACAGCATCTTTGATGTAGAAAAATGTCTCAAGGAGCTCACAGAAGCGCAAAGACAAAAGGATATGAGGCAAATAAATCAGATTTAGGAGCTGAGCAAAAACTCCATCAAAAGGTGGGTGTTAGAGGGAGGTGGAGAGGTTTGGGGAGGGAAATCCAGAGTGTGGGCTGCATGATTCAAAGCTTGGTCACCAATAATTGCCAAATTAGAGAGGGAATACACAAGAAACCAAAGAGTTTGGATTGGGAGAATAGGTTGTAGGGCTGATACAGCTGGTGGTTACTTTTACACTCTTTTAATTGAAACACATAAGGAGATCTCGAGTTGCCCCAGTGCTATCAGCCAAATGATATAACAAAAGTGTCTGTTTTAAGTGGAACACAGCTAATAAACCCAATCATAAAAAGAAATGAAAAATAAATTAAATGTGTTTAGTTTTCTAAATTGGTATGTATGCCCAGTTTGAGCTAATTCCCTCACATTAACAGGCTCAGTGACTCCAATCTCCATCAGGCCCAATGCTGACTGTGGGGATATTATTGCCCTGGCATCCCATGTTGACTGACACACACCTCACTGCCAGGTAGTGATCAGTACTGCTCTCTTTCACTTGTCATTTTCTCTCCTCAATTTATCAAACTCTGCAAACACAATTACAATAATCTTACTATGATGATAAAACTGGACTAGTACGAAGGTCCAAAATACAGCACTGACAGCAGGAGAGAATCTGAGTTAATGTTGTCAGTCGAAAATGCTTACTCTTCAGTCATAAAATAAAAACAGAAAATGCTGGAAAAATTCAGCAGCTCTGACAGCATCTGTGGAGAGAGAAACAGTTAACATTTCAAGGTGAATATGACTGAAGAGTATAAAAGAAAAATACTGCGGAAGCTGAAATCTGAAATTCAAACAGAAAATACAAACTCTGTTTCTCTCTCCACAGATGCTGCCAGACCTGCTGAGTATTTCCAACACTTTTTGTTTTATTTCAGATTTCAGCATCCGCCGAATTTTGCTTTCACCCAAAAGACGCAGACGCTCAGCGTTGTTGCACCCATATGGCACTGATTTTGAAAGGTCGTACGGACTCAAAACGTTAACTTTGTTTCTTTCTCCAAAGATGCTGTCAGACCTGCTGAGTTTTCTCAACATTTTCTGTTTTTATTATGGCGCTGATTCTGTACTTCCGGTCTCCTGTACCAAGATGGCGCTGGTGTCAAATTCCTTGTATCCTATACTAATATAGCGCTGCTGCTGCTGTTCTTGCCGTCTCCAGTACCATGATGGCGTTGGTGCTACACTTCCGGCATCAAGATGACGTTTACCACACTTCCAGTTTCCTATACGAAACAAAAACAGAATTACCTGAAAAAACTCAGCAGGTCTGGCAGCATCGGCGGAGAAGAAAAGAGTTGACGTTTCGAGTCCTCATGACCCTTCGACAGAACTAGACGAAGCCGGCGCTGGTGCTGCATTTCTGGTCGCCTATACCAAGATGGCGCAGGATAACCACATGCTCAGTTCTAGCCAATGATGTCAACCATGAAAGAAGTAATGAGATTCCAGCCGGCAGATTCGGTACAAATCCGGCCCCTTCCCCAGAATTAAATGAAACAGACGAAATCATGCCTCCGGTTCCAGCTTCAGACGTGGGCTCGAGACCCACGGCTGTGGGTAAATTTACTGCTCGGGTGCACTGAGGTCGTATATGGTGAATCTTTGCGAAGTTTTAGGTAAATCTGTTTCAACAGGGGGCGGGGCGGAGAGTTAGAGGCCTGGGGTACATGGCAGGTTTGTCTCTGTCTCATGTTTTTATACGGTGCGCAGTTGTAATCCAAGTTGTTTGTCTTCTCCAGGCTTTGGTGCTCACTCGCCTCAGATATTTCACTGGATTTTGTGATCCAGGAGACTATGAGATTCATCGGCTGAGAGTGTGGTTGGCAAAGATAGGATTTATTGCCCATTCAAAATTGCCCTTGAGAAGGCAGTGAGCTGTCTTCTTGAATATATTTGAGTTGCCTACAAAGCTATTTCAGAGGTCAGTTAAGAGTCATGTACACCAAACTGTGTAAAAAAAAAATCAGTTCCTCTAAGATATTAGTGAACCAGATGGATTGGTACAACAATCCGGTAGCTTCGTTGTCACTGTTACTGTGGCTAGCTCTTTCTTCCAGATTTATTTAGTTAACTGAATTTAAATTCCCTAGCTGTCATGGGAATTAGTCCAGGCCTAGTTACTAGTCTAGTAACATAACCACTATGCTACTGCACCCCTACTTTTAGAGATTTATCTATTTGTGGAGGCTTTAAATTTTGTTGTTTACTAAATAAAAACTTCAGAGTTCATGGAATTAGGGGTGATATTCAAGGAGTTTGAGGCTCGTTTTGCCTAAATTTGTAACTATTTTTCTGTGTGTGTATCTGATTTTCCCAGGATCTTCTCAGCCATGGAGCCTGAAAATCTTGAAGTCCGTTGCCTTGTCAAACAAGCAATCATTACCCTGTCTTCCTCCAGGGACAGTGCAGAAATCACACGTAGCTTACGGTCTATGAAGCAGTACCTGGGAGAACCTGAATCTCCTGCACCCTCGCCAAAGAGCGAAGAATTTGTAAACACACACTACTCTCATTTCCTACGGGTCCTGACCAGTAATCTCAGTGCTGATTGGCTGCTGTTGCTGCCCATTGACCAGGAAAAAGAATTATTTGATTACTTCTTTCTGAATGGCCCGCCCCATCAAGCATACCTGGTGCTGCTGGACACCATCACTGCTACCAGGTAACCTCACCAACATCATGCGCATTCTGTTGTGAATGATTCATTCTGTGCAGTATTGTCACTGGCGATGGTGGCTATGTGAAATTATCTTAACAGTGAACAAAAACACATAACACCACACTTAAAGATTCAGTCTTCCCAAATATTGGTAGTGTCTGCACAGCATTTTTAGGAACTGTTAGTAAATACAGACATACTCTCAGGGACTTCAGGAACACATACGTTCTTAAACATATACATAATAAGAACACATTCCTGGATCCCCTGTAAATATTTACACCTCCTATGGCCTGTTTGCCAATGTGGGTGCACTCCCAGGGGCTATCTGCTAATGTGGGTGCACTCTGGAAATTTTTGCTAGGTGGGGGTAGGTGCCAGGCTGCCCTTTATTGGGTGGGCTGTGTGGTGTGGGATGGGGACTGGGATCAGACCAATGTTTTGATTCTGCCGTGATGTGATCTTGTGTCGCAGCCCAAGCTTACGACAGGAGCGATGTGTGCAGATCCTGGAGCAGTTCCTGCGAGAGGGTCGGATGGCCCTGTTGATCTGGGAAGTTTGTCTCAAACACTCCTCGCCACACACAGCTAGTCTGCGAGAGACATTGCTGAACAAAATCTCTGCGTTGCCAGATCACATGGCAAACAAACTGGAGAAGAACAACAGAGCGATATTCTACCCCAAGGACTACTACCCACTGTTGGGACAGGATATGCTCTCTGTGTTGGAGAGAACTTGTGAACGACTAAAAGGTGAGGAAAGTCAAAATGTGATTTAATGGAACATAAACCATCCTTAGCAACTAGAAGAAGCCATTTTAAAGCTTGATTGACAGCCCATTCACTGCCTTAAACATTCACTCCTGAGTGCACAGTGTGTACTATCTACAAGATGCATTGTAGCAACTTGCCAAGGTTTCATTCAAGTGCAGCTTCCAAACCCTGACCCCCACCACCTGGAAGGACAAGGGGAGGAAATGCATGGGAGCACCACCACCTGCAAGTTCCCCTCCAAGTCACACACCATCCTGACTTGATAGTTTGAAATGCTGTCACTAATTGATTCATTTTTGATCCTTGAAACCCTACAAACCATTAATCTGTCTCTCTGGTGATGTTGGTTGAGAGAGGAATGTTGTCCCAGGGCACAGAGAGAACTCCTCTGCTCTTCTTTGAATAGTATCGTTGGATACTGCATCAATCTGAGAAGGCAGATGGGGCCTCTGTTTAATGTCTCATCCAAAAGGTGGCATCTCTGACAGTGCAGTGCTCCCTCAGTATTGACCTTCTGACAGTACATTGCTCCCCCAGTACTGCACTGAGAGTGTTAGTCTGGATTTGTGCTCCAGTCTCTAGAAAGGGACTTTTGACTCAGAGGTAAGAATGTTACCCACTGAGCCACTCCTGAGCTTCTTAAAAGTGTATCAGGTAGGAGAGGATTTCAAATTGCACCCATTTACATTCAGCACACAGTAATAAATTCCGACCTCCAAGCCTTCCCAAGTGTGGTGGGAGAGAATGTTTTGAGCTGTGGTTTTAAGGGGATTTACTAAGGGCACTAGGATTGGAAACAGTTTGGCAGAATATCAAAGCACATTGAGTTTAGCCTTCTTTGGGCTTTGTATAGTGAAGGGGTAAATAATTGAGTGCTGTGCCTTGACTGTCCTGCATTCTGTCACAGGTGGGATGGACTGCTCTCTCTCTTTCGTGTCTCAGCTTTTGGGGAAGGTCTGCGTACAAGGACACACTGGTAAGCCTGAGTGTCACACTGGTTGGTGGACAGGGCTCGACCTCTCAGCGTAACCTCTCGAAATATAACCCCTGGGTGAGCCAAGGTTCATATGGCGGAGCAGGCTCAAAGGGCCGAATGGCCTACTCCTCCTATGTTCCTGTGTCTGGTTGCTTGTAACCCCTGGTGAAAAGTGTGTGATTACCCATTCGATGGTCCTAGCTGCAATGCCTTTCACATAGTGGCTTGATGCCGTTTATAAAAAAGCACAGTACTGGAAGGTTAAAATATACCCTTGACACTCTAGCCCAGAAAGGGTCACAGCTTTCGAGAGAGTAGCAGAGGCTAGAGGTGATAATGCAAACCAACTAAGGAAGTTGGTTTCAGTAAGAGAATCAAGGATTGTAGGGAAAAGGCAGGAAAATGGAGTTGAGGATTATCAAATCAGCCATGATTTCATTGAATGGCAGAGCAGACTTAATGTGCTGAATGGCCTACTTCTGCTCCTATGTCTTATAGTTGCACCTGACAATATTCTCAGCACAGGATGTGAGTGAGAGCTTTCACACAACAACTGATATAGAAGCTCTGGGAGGTGAACATCAGCACAGTACCTGTTTTAACCACTCTCCATTATCACATGGATTAAGGCATTTGGGCCTTTGATTCTCAGAAAGAATCAGCTTTGAGGAGGTTTGATTGAGGTCTTTGAAAAAAATGAAAGAATTAGATTTAGTTCATGTTGGTGTTTGAGTTAGACAGGTTGGAGAGGGCCAGGCTGAGTGATAAATTACCAAAAATCAGAACATGGGCTGAAATTAGGTGATAATTAGACCTTGGAACAAAGAATGATTAGAACAGGGTTGCAACATTACACATGAATTTTTTTAAAAAGACATATGAAATGAAACAACCGAGCGACAAAAAACAATGAGTAATAAATAAGGATGAATATTAGAGTGTAATAGGGTGAGAGTGTGTGTGTCCGGCTCACTCCCAGTTTTAATGTGCCCACTCACTCATTCCCACCCACTGTGAGAGTGGATGAGAGCACATGTTGGTGTGTGTGGATGAGCGTAAATGAGAATCCTAATGCTGGAAATGAGCCAGATGTATGGACATGCTCTGTCTCCTCGCCCACTCTCTCTCCCTCTTCCCCCTCACACCTGCACCCTCTTCCTCCTCACACCCGCGCCTTGTTCTCCCCCCTCCACCTCCCATCCCCGGGGCCCTCGTCCCCATCTCCCCCAGGGCCCTCGTCCCTCTGTGCTCTCTCTTTTGCTCCCACCCCTTTGTGCTGCCCGCCCCCCATGGCATTCCCCCTCTCTGCCCCCCACCTTAGCGCACTTCCTGTCTGCTCCCTCTATGAAGAATCTTCCATTCAAACTTGCCTCTTTGGCTGGGATTTTGAAAAGTGGCCCAGGGTGGCATAGAGGGGCTTACGGGGTGGACGCAGCCCGCAGGCCATACGTTGTACAAGCCTCGCTAAGAGAGCGATTTTTCTGAGTTGTATAAAATGACAGAATGATTCTATCAGGTAGACAGAGAGAAGCTATTTCCTCTGGTTGGGGAGTCCAGAATAGGGAGGCTTAATCTTAAAAGTCATCCAAGTGTAATGGAAATCTGGACTTCTCTCCCTTAAAGATATATCGCTATATAGAAACATAGAAAATAGGAACAGGGGTAGGTCATTCGGTTCTTTGAGTCTGTTCTGCCATTCAATGTGATCGTGGCTGACCCTCCATCTCAATGTCATTCTCCCGCGCTCTCCCCATACCCCTTGATGCCTTTAGAGTCCAGAAATTTATCCGTTTCCTTCTTAAATGTATGATGGATATGAACGTTTGAAGTATTTAGAAAGGGGAGGTGCAGAAGCCCCTAGTGCTGTCTGTATTAAATGTCTGTGAATACAAAACTCTACCTCAAAATATCACAGACCACTTGGCCCATCCAGCTTGTCCTGTATTGTCATTATCCAGTTCTGATTGGCTGTGTTCCCTCAGATGCAGTTCTGCAAATGTTGGTGCCGAGGCTCACTGTTCTTACCCAATCGGATTGCATTTGGCAGCGAATCTGTTGGCGATTAGTGGAGAATGTGCCAGAACGTTGGATGGAGAATGTGGTTTCTGGTCTGGTTCGATTGGCAGCTGGGTGAGCATGGACTTCACAGAACATTGAAAATGCGAGACCCCGCGCGCAGATGGCAGCTGGACCGGCTTCCCCAGTCTGAACACACACAGGTGGCCAGCAGTTTGCTTAGAACCAGCTGTCAGCCATGGCTCAGTGACAGCAGTCCCGTCATTGAATCAGAAGATTATGGTTTCAAGCCCCAATCCAGACAATTAAAAACAGAATTGATCCTGAAACTCTCACTACAGTACAGAGGGACTGCTACACTTGTCAGCGGGCCAGTACTGAGGGAGCTCCCCACTGTTGAGGGGTAATACTGAGGGAGCGCTGGACTGTCAGCGGGTAAATACTGAGAGAGTGCTGGACTGTACTGAGGGTGCACCGACTGTCAACGGCCCCGGACTGACGGAGTGCCGGACTGTCGGAGGGGTAGTACTCAGGGTGTGCCACGCTGTCGGAGAAGCAAGACTGAGGGTGTACCTCACTGTCAGAGGAGCAATACTGAGGAAGCCCCGCATTGTCGGAAATGCTGATTTTAGGATGAGATGCTGAACCAAAGTCCCATCTTCTTTCTTATTTGGGTGTAAAAGATCCCATGGCATTAGCCGCTGATCACTGCTTAAAGTGGTTGCACACTGGTAACTTGTTTTTTAAACTTTGCCTTTTTTCTGACAGGCCTGAGGTGTTGTCGAGGTTGCTAGGCAGCATCGTGCTGAAGAACAAGAAGGCCGAGTTTGTCTTAACACACAAATTCCTGCTCTTGCAATATCAGCATAAGGTGTGTGCAGACACTGGGGAGCGAGGGAGGATCAGAACCAGGTGTGTGGGAGGAGGGGGCCTGGTCTGGGTAAGAGATCAGCCAGGAAAGGGGGATTTAAACTTCATACACCCACACAATGACGAATTGCATTAGGATGTTGAGGGAAGTGGTGTGGTGTTGGGGGGCAGTGTTGAAGGCGTTGGGAATGGTGGGGGTGCGGAAGTGAAGGCATGGCAGACCAGGGGTGGTTGAGGGGGTTGTTGGGGTGAGATGTTCCCTACTGCTATCTCAGAGCCTGTCTGATATTGTCTCTCTGTTTGGTGCAGAACTCTGTGCTACAAAGTTTGCTGGGATATCTGGCTGGTGAGAAATCTCGGGGCTGCTTATTGATCGAGGTAAGTGGGTGCAAAGGGGCATCACAGCATCTCTGGGTGGTGGGTTCACAGTGTCTCAGGAACGTGCAGACTCTCAGGGAGGAGGTTTGGCAATGCTGTCTCTCAGTTGGGGGGCATAGGTTGGGTGTTGTGGTGTTTAGCCCAGAGTGGGGATGCATGGGGGGGGCGGTTGGTGTTCATGGCAGCAGGTCAGGAGTCTGGAGTATGTTTGAACATTCTGGAGCTGGGAGAGTGAATCCTGATGTTGCAATGAAGCACTGAAACTACACAACAGGCTCCCGGAGCCGACCTTGGGCATTCTGCCTGCTCCCTCCTGACAGGTTGGGGTGAAGGGTGACAGCGGGGATCTGCTTAAGGGACCACTCTGAGCTGCAACGGATTCTGAGTTTGTGTGTCTTTGCCAGGTGCTGAAGAAGTTGCTAGAGACCTGGGGTAACAGCAGTGCTCTGAGACACACCCCCATAGAACAGCAGCTCTACATCAGCAAAGCCATTGTCATCAGCCTAGCACAACTCACCAACTCTCAGGTACAGGAGCACAAAGCAGGTTAGTGTGTCTGTATACAGAAAACAGGTAATTGTGTTTGTGTTGCTGAAGCAGGACTGACTTGGGGCTCCAAGTGTGTGATGAGAGTGGGAGATTGAGATGGTCAGTGACACCATTGGCTCATCAGACTGTTAAGTGAGGGCCATTGTGTTATTGAATGGCTTGAGGGGCCGAGTGGCCTACTCCTGCTCCTAATTCACATGTTCGTATGTTTTAGGGTTGTGTTTGGATTGTGGGAGTTGAGTGATGTTGGTGCTGTGAGGGGTTGACACGACGGAGGGGGCTAACATGATGGAGCGAGGTTGATACATGTAGTAATGAGTGTCTCCGTCTCCATGTTCTCTGACGCCCTGTGTTTGCAGAGCTGCTCTCTGGGATGATGACTGGGATGGAGTGTCACCTGGACAGTAACCTAACCCGTGTTCGCCAGCTAGGGATGGTTGTTGCGGAATGCCTTAGTGCAAGGTTGAACTCTGGGGATCACAGGCTCAAGTTCCAGGTGGGTCTGACAGAGCTGAGGATGTGGAGCACAGGCTCAGTGTGTAGAGATGTTGTTGTTAAAAACCCCCATTTGAATAGCCTGCCCTCATAATGTCCCTACCATGCAAATCTGAAACCAGCCTATCCCACATTTTACCCATTTGCCTCACCTAACACATCAGAGACCCAACACCTCCCACAGTGCAGCAATGAATTGCCTGCCTGGATTTTGAGCACTAGTCCTGGAATGGGACTCGAAACCACAACCTTCTGACTCAGCAGCTGACACACAAACCGCATACAGCCAGTGGAACCTTTCACTACATCACAGAGACTGGGAATGAGAAAAGTGAGCTCTGTACACTGGAAATTGATCCTGGTTTGTTACAAGGTTGTTTAGCTCTAACCTAATCACAGGAGAGAGTGTACAGGTCATTAGGTGCATGTGTGTGCTACTGACACTGATCTTATTGCTCAACCTCAAAGTCACTCACTCAGCTCTAGCATGAATTTTGATTTGATTCTCTGATCCCTGTCTCTACAGTGGTACAATGATTGATGTGTTAGTTTTATTCTGTGGTCCTTCAGTACGTGGAAGACGATGAGTCAAGGGAACTCCAGTCACTGTCCACCCCAAGGCCGCTGTCAAGCTGGGAGGCCCCTCCACAGCAGCATAGGTATGTGAACAACTGAAGTTAGAAATAGAGTCACCCTGTAAAATATGAACACAAATACTGGAAATATACAGCATCTCAGTGCATCTCCAAAGAAAACCTTCAGCTGTGTAACCTTTCAGCAGAGTGCTGATAAACCTGTCTGTCTATCAAGATAAAAACAAAAAACTGCGGATGCTGGAAATCCAAAACAAAAACAGAATTACCTGGAAAAACTCAGCAGGTCTGGCAGCATCGGCGGAGAAGAAAAGAGTTGACGTTTCGAGTCCTCATGACCCTTCAACAGAACTTTGAGTTCTGATGCTGCCAGACCTTCAGAACTTTGATGCTGCCAGACCTGCTGAGTTTTTCCAGGTAATTCTGTTTTTGTTCTGTCTGTCAAGAGGCTGTTTTGAGTTGCTATTGTCTCTGAAGTGTAGTGTTTGTGTAATTAATAGCCATTCAACACCCTGAGTATAAAATGTTGAATGAGAGGAAGGGAAACAGACATAAACTTGTCCCACAACTCAATTACTCTGAGTGGAAAACTCATACTGAATTTAGTTTGGCATTGCCAATATTTCAGAATCATAGAATTGTTACGGCACAGAAGGAGGCCATTCGGTTCATTGTATCTATACCTGCTCTCCAAATGAGCATCATGACTTAGTGCCATTCTCCTGCTTTTTCCCTGTACCCTTGCACATTGTTTCTATTCAAATAATCGTCTATTGCCGCCTTGAATGCCTCGATTGAACCTGCCACCACCACACTTCCAAGCAGTGCATTCCGGATTCAAACCACTCGCTGTGTGAAAAAGTTTTTTTCTCACATCACATTTGCTTTTTTTGCAAATCACCCAAAATCTGTGCCTTCTCATTCTCGATCCCATGATGAGCAGGAACAGTTTCTCCCTATCTACTCTATCCAGCCCCCTCATGATTTTGAACACTACTTTCACATCTCCTGTTAGCCTTCTCTCCAAGGAGAACAGTCCCAACCTCTCCAATCTATCTTCATAACTTAAATTTCTCATCTCTGGAACCATTCTTGCACTCACTGCAATGTGATCACATCCTTCCTATAGTGTGGCACCCAGAACTGTACACAATATTCCAGCTGAGGCCTAACTAGTGTCTTATATAAGCTCAGCATAAACTCCCTGCTCTTGTACTCTATGCCCCTATTAATAAAGCACAAGATACTGTATGCTTTATTAACTGCTTTCTCCACCTGTCCTGCCCCCTTCAATGATATATGCACATGTACACCCAATTCTCTCTGCTCCTGCACACCCTTTAGAATTGTACCCCTTTTTTTATATTGCCTCTCCATGTTCTACCTACCAAAATGAATCACCTCACATTTCTCCACATTGAACTTCATCTGCCATGTACCTGCCCACTCCACCAATTTCTCTATGTCCTTTTGAAGTTCTGTACCGTCCTCCTCAGAGCTTGCAATGCTTCCAAGTTTTATATCATCCGCAAACTTTGAAATTGTCGCCTGTACACCAAGATCTAGATCATTAGTATATATCAGGAAAAGCAAGGGTCCCAGTACCGACCCCTGGGGAACTCCACTACAAACTTTCCTCCAGCCTGAAAAATATCCATTGACCATTACCCTCTGTTTCCTATTACTCAGCCAATTTTGTATCCACGTTGCTACTGTACCTTTTATTTCATGAGCTATAACTTTTATCACAAGTCTGTTGTGTGGCACTGTATCGAATGCCTTTTGAAAGTCCATGTGCACCACGTCAACAGCATTACCCTCATCAACCCTCTGTTACCTCTTCAAAAATCTCCGGAAAGTTAGCTAAACACGATTTCCTCTTTATAAGTCCATGCTGGGTCTTCCTAATCAACCCACATTTTTCCATGTGACTACTAATTTTATCCCAAATAATTTTCTCCAGAAGCTTCCCCATCACTGAAGTTAAATTAATTGCTGGGCTTATCCTTACAACGTTTTTTGAACAAGGACTTAATGTTTGCAATTCTCCAGTCCTCTTATACCTCCCCTGAGTCTAGGGAAGACTGAAAGATTATGGTGAGAATTCACCTGGTTCCCTCCACAATCCTGAAGCCAAATTCCTCCGCCTCCACCTGATCCTCCTTATAAGTAAGAAACTTAATTCAGTGACTACAGTTGAGGGTACCAGGACTTTAATGAGTTTTCATCCATTTATAGAGATGGAGGTTCACAGATAGAGAGCAGACAGAATGCGGCAGAGGGCAGACAGAAAATGGCAGAGAGCAGACAACCAGTGCAAAGAGTGCCGGACACAGAGTCAGAGTCTGAACTCGACAGGTTGGTAAAACCAGTTTTCACCTCTCCTTTTTCAGCCATTAGAATAAAAAATAGGTACACATACAAGATGGGGTCAATTCTTGTACAGTGGTTGCACTCTGGCCTCCTGTGGCAAAAGGTTGTGTGCTCAGGCTCTTTCCCAGGATGAGTGCAGTGTTGTAGAGGTTCCGTACTATGCTTCGAGTGAATGGGTCTCTCTCTCACTCCTCATCGCTCACTCCCTCATGCTCTCTATCCCTATCTCTCTTTCATACTCCACGTTGCTCGCTCCCCCATGCTCTCTATCTAACTCTCTCGTTCCCCTGTGGTCTCTATCTCTCTCTCTCTTGCTTCCCATCACTCACTCCCTCCATGCTCTCTATCTCTCTCTCTTACCCCCCATCACTTCACAGAAGCACAGTGCAGAAGAGGCCCTCCAGCCCATTGAGTCTGCACCAACATCTGCTCACCTGTGCACTTGCTCACCTGTGCACTTCTCTCCACCTCATGCTCTTTGTCTCACTTGCTCCCCATCTCGCTCAATCTTATGCATGCTTGCACCCCCTTGCACTCTCACTTAATTGCTCCCCATCCTCTCCAGCACCTCACTCCAATTGCTCACTCCTATCTTTTTATTCACAGTGATGATGAACTGATTCCATATGACCTGTCGATTGACACTGAGCTACAGAGGAGTCGAGCCCCAGTCTACATCAATGACTGTGTGGAAGGTAATCTGGTGCCTGGTCCATGTATGTTGTGGCATGGTGTGGGCACTGAGTGACCAGTCTAGGGGAGTGCTGACTGACCAATCAGTGTCAGAGTGGGGGCACTAAGTGACCAGTCAATGTAGAGGGGGGCACTGTGTAACTGATTAGTGTGTGGGGGGTCATTGAGTGACTGGTCACTGTGGGGGTGGGGCACTGAGTGACTGGTCAATGTGGGGGCGTGACATTGAGTGATTGGTCGGCTTGGTGCTGAGGTGGGGGGATGCACTGAGTGACCAGTCAGTGTGTAAGGGGGGCACTGACTGACCGGTCAATATGTGAGGTGGGGGGGTGGCACTGAGCGACCAGTCGGTGAAGGGAATGGATGGGGGCACTGAATGACCGGTCAGACAAGGCTGGGCTCCTCCTTATATTCATGAGAACAGGTACTTCATATCATTGTTTTAGTGATTGGATGGATTTTGCAGAGAGCAGCACATCCTTCTTCTTCACCTCTGACTCACTTACTTTGCCTACACACTGATCTCTGATTGTTTTACAGTCCTGATGACATCTGCAGACCCAGAGCGAATTGAAATCACTTTGAAGGTTGTGGAAAACTTGGTTAGAAAAAATCCAACTGCAAGTAGAGAGGTGAGGGGGAGGGGCTGAGGAGGTTGGGTTGGGGGAGGGACAGGGAGAATGAGGGAGACGAGTGATGACAAGGATTTGCTATTAGCACTGTCTGTGAAGGATTCTGATCGTGACATGTGGGAATTGTACCTTCCACTGATGGGCAGCTTGGTTCAGAAGAATGTGGGTTCAGGCTTCAGTCCAGAGACTTGAATACAAAACCAGGCTGACAGTGGGAGCACTGCACTTTTCCAGGGTCAGTACTGTAGGAATGACACACTGTCAGTGGGGCAGTTTGAGGATGTGCCACACTGTTCCAGGATCAGTACTGAGGGAGCACTATACTGTTGGACGTGCAATACTGAGGGAGTGCAGCGCTATCGGAGGGTCAGTATTGAGGGAGCACTGTCGGAGGGTCAATACTGAGGGAGCACTGTACTGACAGAGGGTCAGTTCTGAGGGAGTACAGCACTGAGGGAACACTGTGCTGTTGGAGGGTCAGTACTGAAGGAGTGTTGTACTGACGGTGTTGGAGGGTGCATTAAGCAGTGGCCCTTTTTGCCTATTCTGATGGCTGATGTGGGTGTTACCTGGCACTGTATGGAGAGCCAGGTGATCTAGTGTCCCAGTCAACATTCTTCACTTGTCTTTTTATACAGTCATGGAATTTTCTGTGCATGATCACCTGGATTAATTTATGGGGACTCAGTTTGTGTGGGTCACATTTGAGTGGTGTGCTGAAGCTATTTGTTATTCTGTTCCACAGGTCAGTGTGCAGTTTGCAAAGATTCTTCTCCACCTTGAGGACAAATTTAACATCACTGGGTTCGTGGGGCTGCGACAGCGAGGGCTGGTAGCAATCACTGTCACTGACATCATTCCTGTAAGTACAGAGAAAGCTGCTGAAGAAGCAGAACAACCCATTCATTCTGGGGGCTGGTAAAGCTCTGATCAATTAATCAATGTATAATATCATCAATCACCCACTGTTCTCACTCCCTACAGGAGCTACTCGGGCTAAAACATGGTCCACTGTCCTGTCGTCCTCCACGATCCCGCCCCGCTCCGCGATCCCGCCCTGCTCCACGAACCCACCCCGCTCCATGATCCCGCCCCTTCTACAGTCCTGTCCAACCCACCATCCCTTCCAGCACACTGTCGCGTCCAATATCCCATCCCATCACCTCCAATGTCCAGTCGCCCCCACAGTCCTGTCCCCTCCGTCTTTTTGTCCCGCCCACCCCCCGACCCTCCGCCTGGCTCCTTCTCCCCCAACCGGACCCTCCGCCTGGCTCCTTCCCCCTCCCCCTTGACTCCCCGCCTGGTTCCTCCCCTGCCCTCTCAACCCTCCGCCTGGCTCCATCCCCAACTCATTACCTGGCCCCTGCCCCCACCACGACCCTCCGGCTGGCTCCCACTCTGTGCGTGCACACCCCCTCTCAGGCTCAGGACTCAAACACTCCCTCTGGGCCTCAGTCCTCCTTCTCCTTCCCAGCTCCATCCCTCCTGCTCCCCCTCATTCTGGATTCAGCATGTTCCCTATCTCCATCCCTCCTGCTCACTCCCAGCCTGACACCAGCAGTGACTGGGTGTTTGTTCAGAGTTGGATCGCCACCCCCCACCTCCCCACTCCCAGCATGGAGTGAGAGCTTCACCCTCTTTGTCTGTATTGCAGGTCACTCAATATCTCACCTCGGAGTTCTATGCTGTGAATTATAGCCTGTCTCAACGTCTGGACATCCTAGATGTGAGTGTTTAACTTCCTCCTTCACCAGTTGCTGTTTTAAAGTAAAAACAGAAAATGTTGAAAAAACTCAACAGGTCTGACAGCATCTGTGGAGAGAACGACAGAGTTAACGTTTCAAGTCTGTATGACTCTTCTTCAGAACTAAAGCGAAGTAGAAATGTGATGGATTTTATACTGTTTAAGAGTCGGTGGAGCAGGTGAAGCAAGGTAGAAGGTCAGGGATAGGTGACAGTTAAGAAGAGATTGACAAAGATGTCATGGACGCAAGACAAAGGGAATGTTATTGGTAGCGGTGAAGAGTAAAGAAGGTGCGAGTAATTGATAGTAGCATAAAGGTAAGGTAGCAGAGGATGTTAATAGCAGAACAAGGGTCAGAACTCTGTGAAAGCAAAACAAAAATAATAGATGGCCCTGTGGGGGGGTGGGGGGGTGGGTTGGGGAAAAAGGATTAAAAATGAACAAATTAATAAAGAATAAAATAAAATTTTAAAAATAGCTACATAAAAATAAATAAATAAAAATTGGATTTATAAAGGGGTCAAGATGGAGGAGAGCGCTCATGGTCTGAAGTTATTGAACTTAAAGTTAATGCTAATTAAGCTGTAAAGTGCCTAATCGTAAGATGAGGTGCTGTTCCTCCAGTTTGCGTTGAGCTTCACTGGAACATTGCACCAGGCCAAGGACAGACATGTGGGCATGAGAGCAGGGTGGTGTGTTAAAATGGCAAGCAACAGGTCTGGGTCATGCTAGCAGTGAGCAAAGGTGTTCCACAAAGCGGTCACCCAGTCTGTGTTTAGTCTCCCCAAGTTAGAGGAGACTGCATTGGGAGCAGCAAATACAATAGACCAAATGGAAGGAGGTGCAAGTGAAGCGCGACTTCACCTGAAAGGAGAGTTTGAGGCCTTGGGCGGTAAGGAGGGAGGAGGTAAAGGGGCAGCTGTTGCACCTTCTGTGATTGCATGAGAAAGTGCGGTGGGAAGGGGGTGAGGAGTTGGGGTTGATGGAGGAGTGGACCAGGATTTCATGGAGGGAATGGCCCCTATGGAATACTGACAGGGTGAGTGAGAGGAAGGTGTGTCTGGTGGTGGCATCATGTTGCAGTTGGCCGAAATGGCAGAGGATGATCCTTTGAATGCGAAGGCTGGTGAGGCATAAAGTCAGGACAAGGGGGACTCTATCATGGTTCTGGGAGGGAGGGGAAGGCGTGAGGGCAGGAGTGGGGGAGATGGGTCAGACATGTTTGAGGCCCTGTCAATCAGTGCGGGGGAAATCTCGGTTAAGGAAAAAGGAAGACATGTCAAAAGCGCCGTTTTGGAAGGTGCCATTATTGGAACAAATGCAACGGAGGCAGAGGAACTGAGAGAATGGGATGGAGCACTTACAGGAAGCGGATTGAGGAGCTGTAGTCGAGGTAGCTGTGGGAGTTGGTGGGCTTGTAATGAATATTGGTGGACAGTCTATCACAATGAATGGAGACAGAGAGGTCAGGGAAGGGAAGTGTTGGAAATGGTCCATGTGAAGGTGAGAGAGAGGTGGAAATTGGAAGCAAAATCAATAAATTTTTCCACGTCCAGAGGAGAATATGAAGTGGCACCGATACATTCGTTGAAGTAGCAAAAGAAGAGTTGTGGGATGGAGCCTGAGTAAACATTCATAAGAAATAAGAGCAGGAGTAGGTCATTTGGCCCCCCAAGCCTGCTCCGCTATTCAATAAGATAATGGCTGAACTGCCCCAGGCTTCAACTCCTCTTTCATGCCAGCTCCTCATAACTCTCAACTCCCCTCTATTTCAAAAATCTGTCTACTTCCTCTTTAAATACTCTCAATGATCTAGCCTCCACAACTCTCTGGAGTGGAGAATTCCAGACATTCACTACCCTCTGAGTGAAGAAATTCCTTCACATCTCAGTTTTAAATGAGTGCCCCTTTATTCTGTAGCTATGTCCCCTAGTTTGAGATTCCCCCACTAGTGGAAACATCTTCTCAACACCTACCTTGTCAAGCCCCCTCAGAACCTTGTACGTTTCAATAAGATCACCTCTCATTCTTCTAAATTCTAATGAATAAAGGCCTAACCTGTTTAGCCGTTCTTGATAAGTCAACCCTTTCATCCCAGGAATCAGCCTAGCGAATCTCTTTTGAACTGCCTCCAATGCCAGTATATCCTTTCTTAAATACGAACACCAAAACTGTGCACAGTACTCCAGGTGCAACCTCACAGTTACAGTTGTAACAAGACTTCCCTATTTTTAAACTCCAACCCCTTAGCAATACAGGCTAAAATTCCATTTGCCTTCTTAATTACTTGCTACACCTGCATGCTAATTTTGTGTTTCATGCACAAGAACACCTAGATCTCCCTGTGCTTATTTCTTTGGAATCTCTCTCCATTTAAACAATAGTCTGCCTTTTGATTCTTCCTACCAAAGTGCATGACCTCATACTTTCCTACATTAAACTCAATCAGCCAAGCTTTTTCCCACTCACTCAAACTGTCTGTATCCCCTTGCAGATTCCTTATGTCCTCATCACAACATGCCCTCCCACCTATTTTTGTATCGTCAGCAAATTTGGATGCATTACACTCTGCCCCCCCTCCTCCAAATCATTAATATAGATAGTAAATTATTGAGGCCCAAGAACTGATCCTTATGGCACTCCATGAGTTACGTCTTTCCAACCTGAAAAAGACCCATTAATGTCAATTCTTTGTCTTCTGTGTGTTAACCAATCCCCAATCTATGCTAATACATTATCCCAATACCATGAGCTCTTATCTGGTGCAATAACCTTTTATGTGGCACCTTATCGAACGCCTTTTGGAAATCCAAATACGCTACATCTACCGGTTCCACTTTATCAACTCTGCTTGTTATATCCTCAAAGAAATCTAGCAAATTTGTCAAACATGATTTCCCTTTCACAAAACCATGTTAACTCTGATTGCATTAAGCTTTTCTAAATGTCCTGCTATTTCTTCCTTAATAATGGACTCTAGCATTTTCCCAACAACACATGTTAGGCTGACTGGCCTATAATTTCCTGCTTTTTGTCTCCCTCCCTTCTTGAACAGGGGCGTCACATTAGCAGTTTTCCAATCCACTGGGACCCTCCCAGAATCCAATGAGTTCTGAAATATTTCAACCAATGCTTCCACTTTCTCTGCAGCCACGTCCTTTAAAACTCTTGGATCCAGGCCATCAGGCCCTGGTGACTTGGCTGCCTTTAGTCTCATTAGTTTGTCTGATACTTTGTTCCTCGTGATAGAGACCATTATAAGATCTTTCCTCCCATTAGCTCCTTGCTTATCTGGTATCTTTGGAATGTTTAAAGTGTCCTCCACCGTGAAGACTGATGCAAAATACTGGTTTAAACTATGTCCCATTTCCCTGTTATCAATTCTCCAGTTGCATCCTCCAAGAGTCCTATGCTCACTTTAGCTACTCTCTTTTTATATACCCATAGAAGCTTTTGCTGTTTGTTTTTATATTTCTTGCCAATTTACTTGCATTATCAATTTTCTCCCTCTTTATTAGCTTTTTAGTCACCCACTGCTGGTTCCTAAAAAAAAAATTCCTGATCCTCTGGACTTTCCCTAGTTTTCACCATTTTGTATGCCTTCGTTTTTGATTGGATACTCTCCTTGACTGCCTTTGTTAATCACAAGTGGTTCATCCTTCTCATTGAGTCCTTCTTTTTGACCGGATAAATTTTTGCTAAGTGTTATGAAATATCTCTTAAATGTCTGCCACTGCTCATCCGCTGACCTTCCCCTTAGTCTATTTATCCAGCCCGCTTTGGACAACTCTCTCTTCATACCTCTGTAATTGCCCTTATTTAAGTTGGGGACACTGGTTTGAGACCCGAGTTGCTCGCCCTCAAACTGAATTTGAAATTCTACCATGTTGTGATTGCTACCCTCTAGAGGATCCTTAACTACGAGATCTCTTATTAATCCTGCCTCATTACACATTACTAGATCTAAAATAGTCTGCTCCTGGGTAGGTTCTGCAAAGTATTGCTCTAAGAAACAATCCCTGATGTACTCTACAAATTTGTCTTCCATGTTACACCTGCCAATCTGATTTGTCCAGTCAATATGCAGATTAAAATCACCCATGACAATTGTAGCACCCTTCTTACACACCTCCATTATTTTCTGATTTATACTTTGTCCTACAGTGAGGCAACTCTTCGGTGGCCACCGTAACTTCTTCCCCTTGCTATTCCTTATTTCTACCCAAACTGATTCCACATCACAATCTATGGCACCTATATCACTACTCGCCACCACACTGATACCTTCCTTTATTAACAAAGCTACCCCACATTTTCTTTATTGCCTATTTTTCCGTAACGTCGAATGCCCTTGAGTATTGAGTTCCCAGTCTTGGTCTCCCTGCAACCACGTCTCTGTAATAGCTATCAAGTCATATCCATATATTTCTATTTGCGCATCTATCTTGTTACAAATACTGTGTGCATTCAGATAAAGAGCGTTAAGCTTCTACTTTTTACCACTAATCCTCATTCTGGTTTAAATTTCTGCTGCACTGTTCTGCTTATATTTTCTGTCCCTTCCTGTCACACTTTGATTATCATTCGCCTCTTCACTACCCCGCACCTCTGCTCTCTCGTTTCTTTAAATTTTTTGAACTTCCCTTCAATTGAACCCTACCCCCCAATAATTAGTTTAAAGTCGTATCCAGAACCCTAATTATACGATTCATCAGCTCACTAGTCCCAGCATGGTTCAAATGAAGCCCATCCCAACGGATCAACTCTCCTTCCCCAGTACTGGTGCCAGTGCCCCCTGAATTAGAACCCATTTCTCCCACACCAGTCTTTGAGCCACGTATTTACCTCTCTAATCTTATTTACCCTATGCCAATTTCCATGTGGCTATGGTAGTAATCCAGAGATTATAAGCTTTGTGGTTCTGCTTTTTAATTTAGCCCCGGGGTGCTCAAAGTCCCTCGGCGGAATCTCTTTCCTAGTCCTACCTATGTTGTTGGCACCTACGTGGACCACGACAACTGGATCCTTCCCCTCCCACTCCAAGTTCCTCTCCAGCCAGAAGCGATGTCCTGAACCTTGGCACCAGGTAGGCAACACAGCCTTCAGGGCTTTCTGTCTTTGCTGCAGAGAACAGTATCTACTCCCCAAACCATGCTATCCCCTATTACTACTACATTTCTCTTTTCTTCCCCCACTTGAATGACACTCTGTACCACGCTGCTGTGGTCAGTTTGCTCATCCTCCCTGCAGTCTGTGCCCTCGTCCACATCTGGAGCAAGAACCTCATACCTATTGGACAAGGGCACTGGCTGATGCTTCTCCAAAGCTAAATTCTGGATCTCCATACCTGCCTCACTTGCAGCCACATCATCCTGTCCCTGACCACGGACCAAATTGATGTAGTTAATCTAAGAAGTGTGACTGCCTCCTGAAACAGTGTCCCAGTAACACTCTCCCTCCCTGATGTGTCGCAGTGTCCACAGCTCAGATTCCAGCTCATCAACTGAGCCAAAGTTCCTTGCTGCAGATGTGGTCACTGTGGATCACACTGGCGTCCACCAGCTCCCACATACTACAGCTGCAGCACATCACCTGCCCAGTCATCTCTATTCTATTTAATTAATTAATTTGGATGTTAAATATTTGAAAATTGAATTTCTTATCTCTACAGCTGTAATAATGTCTCCTGACTTAAACCACTTGGCCAATCAAAAGAGACAGGAAGAGATACCCACCAATCACCTAACTGTTTTCCTGTGTTGTCACACTTCAGCCCTGACAGGTAGAAACAGGTTCAAGAGGCTCTCTGCCGCCGTTTTTTATCACCCACCGCCGGTGCCCTTCTCACGCAAGTCCGCTCTCCATGTGTTCCCGACTCTCCTCTCACTGTTTTAAACTGTAAAAATCCCAACTCTCCTCTCGCTGTTTTAAACTGTAAAAATCCCGACTCTCCTCTCGCTGTTTTACACAAATTCCCGGCTCTCCTCTCGCTGTTTTACACACATTCCCGGCTCTCCTCTCACTGTTTAAACTGTGGACTGTAGGACTGGAACATACCCTAAAAAAAGACAGGCATTATTGAGACCCATGCAGATACCCAATGCCACACCTTTTATTTGGAGGAAGTGAGACAAGTTAAAGGAGAAATTGTTCGGTGAGAGACCAAGTTCAGCCAGGCAGAGGAGAGCGGTGGTGGATGGGGATTGTTCAGGCCTCTGTTCAAGGAAGAAGCAAAGAGCCCTCAGACCATCCTGGTGGGGAATGGAGGCATAGAGGGATTGGACATCCATGGTGAAGAGGAGGCGTTCAGGGCCAGGAAACTGGAAATTGCTGATATGACGTAAGGCATCAGAGGAATCACAAATGTAGATGTTAAGAGACTGGACAAGGGGAGAGAGAATGGAGTCAAGATAGAAAGAAATGAGTTCCATGGGGTTAGAACAGGCTAACACAATAGATCTACTGGGACAGTCCTGTTTGTGGATATTGGGAAGGAGGTAGAAGTGGACTATGTGGGGTTGGGAGACTGAGGTTGAAAGCTGTGGAGGGAAGATCTCCAGAGGAAAGATCCCTGTCTCCATTTCTGATGATAGACTGTCATCCAATATTCATTATAAGCCCACCGACTCCCACAGCTACCTCGACTACAGCTCCTCACACCCTACTTCCTGTAAGGACTCCATCCCGTTCTCTCAGTTCTTGCACTTCTCTTGCATCTGTTCCAATTATGCCACCTTCCAAAACAGTCCTTCTGACAGGTCTTCCTTTTCCCTTAACCAAGGCTCCTCCCCTCTGGCAGGGCCCTCAACCATATCCAACCCATCTCCTGCACCCCTGCCATCACCCTTTTCCCTCCCTTCCACAATCATGATAGGGTTCCCTTTGTCCTCACTTTTCACCCCACCAGCCTCCACATTCAAAGGATTATCCTCTGCCAACTCCAGCATGATGCCACCACCAAACACATCTTCCACTCACCCACCCTTTGTCAGCATTCTGTAGAGACCATTCCCTCTGACACCCTGGTCCACTCCTCTATCAACCCCAATTCCTCATCCCCTTCCCATGACATCTTTCCATGCAATCGCAGAAGTTGCAACACCTGCCCCTTTACCTCCTCCCTCCTCACCGTCCAAGGCCCCAAACATTCATTTCAGGAGAAGCAGCGCTTCACATGCACCTCCTTCAATTTGGTCTACTGCATTCGCTGTTCCCAATACAGTCTCCTCTACATTGGGGAGACTAAATGCAGACAGGGTGACTGCTTTGTCGGATACCTTCGCTCAGTCCACAAGCATGTCCCAGGCCTCTGTCGCTTACCATTTCAACACATCATCCTGCTTTCATGCACACATGTCTGTCCTTGGTCTGCTGTAATGTTCCAGTGAAGCCCAACACAAACTGGAGGAACAGCACCTCATCTTCCAATTAGGCACCTTACAGTCTACTGGACTTAACATTGAGTTCAAAAACTTCAGACCATGAACTCTCTCCTCCATCTTGACCCTTTTTTTTTATCCAATTTTATTTATTTATCTTAAGTTTTTTTAAATTTTATTTAATCTTTAATTTATTTGTTCATTTTTTAATCATTTTTCCCCGAACCACCCCCTCCCCCCACACAGGGCCATCTGTCACTTGTTTCTATGTTTGGCTTTCACAGCATGCTGACCGTGTTCTGCTATTAACACCTTCTGCTATCTTATCTTTATGCCGCTATCAGCACCTTCTTTACTCTTCACCACTACCATTAACACTCCCATGGTCTTCTGTCCATGACATTTTTGTCAATCTCTTCTTAGCTGTCACTTATCCCTGATCTTCTATCTTGCTCCACCTGCTCCATCATCTCTTAAATAGCATAAAATCCATCTCTATTTTTCTTTAGCTCTGAAGAAGAATCATACGGACTCGAAACTTTAACCCTGTTTCTTTCTCCACGGATTCTGCCAGACCTGTTGAGCCTTTCTAGCATTTTCTGTTTTTACTTCAGGTTTCTAGCATCGACAGTATTTTGTTTTTATCGTACTGTTTTAAAGTAATTTCCTACATTGTTGGCAACTTCCTCCTAGTTCCACCAACTTTTGAAAATTGCTTTGTGTTTCCCCAGGTCCTGGCATTGGCTGCCCAGGAATTATCCCAGCCTGACAGCAGCCAGAAAACAGCCAATGAGAGCCCCTTCATTGAGCTCCTGAGGAAAGGAGCTTCTGATCTGCATGACCCCAGTCAACAGTGGAAGAAGATCATCAAGGAAAGGATAGAAAACAAGACCCGTCGCTTTGCCAAAGTAAGAACATAGCCAAGATGGGGGGGTTTGGACTTGGCTGAGTGGAGCAGGTCGGGACTGGGCATTGGGGGAGTCAGGACGGGAGGTCGGTGAGCAGCAGTGTCCTGGTGACAATCTGGCTGGGTGCATTTAGCTGCGGGCCTGTCGGGAGAGGTTGATAGACCTGCAGTTTGGGATGTGACAAGCCTGGAGTAGGGCTTCTGAAATCAGAGAGAGTAAAGGGCTCACAGAACTAGGTCAGAGTCAGGCATTGGTTGGTTTAAGGCAAACAGGAGGTTGTTTACAGCCTGTCTCTCTGTCAGTTCTCCCATCGCGCCCATCTGTCTCTCTCTCTCCCCTCTTCATGCATACATAAACTGCATTCGTGTCATGCTTTGTTTCTCACTCTATCTCTTACACATTTCATGTTTCTGTCTTACTTTCGCTCTTGTATAGCTGTCTCAATCTGCATCTCTCTCTCTGTCCCTCCCCCTCTCTCTAATGGTCAGTCTGTCTCTCTCGGTGCCCATCCCTCTCTCTCTTTCTTTCTCCATTTATCTCACCTTGCTCTCGCTCCCTTTCTGGCTCTGTCACCCTCACCCTCGCTCCTGTCGTCTCTATCTCTCTCTCCCTGTTACCATCTCATTTTCTGCCTTTCTCTCTCACTCCCTGCTCTCTGTCTTCTACCTCTCTTCTGTTCTGAGGGCATTGTGAAGAGATCCTGCTCTTGGTGTGTTTACAGATTATCTGATTGTTCCTCTTTGTCAGGGAACATCAAGACCAGAACCCAAGGCTGTTCCCAACAGGCTGAGCTCAGTAGCTGGACATTTCTTCTTCCCCCTAATCAAGAATTATGACAGGTACTATCTTTTCAGTAACATATCCATCTGTGAGTCTTGTCATGACCATGTAAAAGGAGTTTCCTCAAAGTGGTCCATGAGCTAAGAATTTGTGTGTGTGTACGTATGTAAGCCCCTTTTAATTTATGAGTAGTTCAATTTAAAAATAAACCAGCAGACAAGCTTTAGTCTTAAACACAATGAAGGTTAGTTTATTACAAAACTCATGCTGAAAGTTACTTAAGTAAAAGTGCTAAAGTTATTAACTAAAATACAGATACAAAAATTAAAATGCAGATAAAAGAAAAAGATACTTAAAGATGAGATTTCAATTCAATCTCTGAGTTGCAGGCTCGTTGCTTGAATTAATTCTTTCCAAAGTGAAGGGGTTGAAATTTTAAGTTCGGCTTAGCACTGCGATGGCTTCTGCAGTTGACGAGTCAGCGTTTGCCTTTTTCAGGTGGACTCAACAGATCAAGCAGGTTTTTGGAGACAGAGGTTTCTTGTTCCTCAGTAGTTTTGCGGTTATGGCATTTGCAGATTTGCCTGGGACTCTCACTAGAACAACAGTTGATTTTTTAAAATAAAAATATCTGGAAAAACTCAGCAGGTCTGGCAGCATCTGCGGAGAGGAACACAGTTAACGTTTTGAGTCCATATGACTCTTCAACAGAACTAAGTAAAAATAGAAGAGAGGTGAAATATAAGCTGGTTTAAGGGGGTGGGGTGGGGCAAATAGAGCTAGATAGAGGGCCAGTGATAGGTGTAGATAGCCAAAAGATGTCGCAGACAAAAGGACAAAGAGGCGTTGAAGGTGGTGATATTATCTAAGGAGTGTGATAAATAAGGGTAGAAAGCAGGACAAGCAAGGTACAGATAGCCCTAGTGGGGGTGGGGATGGGGTGAAGGAATCGAAATAGGCTAAAAGGCAGAGATAAAACAATGGATGGAAATACATTTAAAAATAATGGAAATAGGTGGGAAAAGAAAAATCTATATAAATTATTGGAAAAAAAGGGGGGGATCGGAAAGGGGGTGGGGATGGAGGAGAGAGTTCATGATCTAAAATTGTTGAACTCAATATTCAGTCTGGAAGGCTGTAAAGTGCCTAGTCGGAAGATGAGGTGCTGTTCCTCCAGTTTGTGTTGAGCTTCACTGGAGCAATGCAGCAGGCCAAGGACAGACATGTGGTCATGAGAGCAGGGTGGAGTGTTGAAATGGCAAGCGACAGGGAAGTCTGGGTCACGTTTGCAGACAGACCGAAAGTATCCTGCAAAGCGGCCATCCAGTCTGCGTTTGGTCCGTTCAGTGTAGAGGGAAGTGCAAGTGAAATGCTACTTCACTTGAAAGGAGTATTTGGGCCCTTGGACAGTGAGGAGAGGGGAAGTAAAGGGGCAGGTTTTCACTTGCACTTCCCTCAATTTAGTCTACTGCATTCGTTGCTCCCAATGTGGTTTCCTGTACACTGAACAGACCAGACGCAGACTGGGTGACCGCTTTGCAGAACACCTTTGGTCTGTCCGCAAGCATGACCCAGACCTCCCTGTCGCTTGCCATTTCAACACTCCACCCTGCTCTCATGCCCACATATCTGTCCTTAGCCTGCTGCATTGTTCCAGTGAAGCTCAACGCAAACTGGAGGAACAGCACCTCATCTTCCGACTAGGCACTTTACAGCTTTCCGTACTGATTATTGAGTTATTTTAGATCATGAACTCTCTCCTCCATCCTCACCCCATTTCCGATCCGCCCCATTTTTTTCCAATAATTTATATAGATTTTTCTTTTCCCACTTATTTCCATTATTTTTAAATGTTTTTCCATCCATTGTTTTATCTCTACCTTTCAGCCTATTTTGATTCCTTCACCCCCACCCACACTAGGGCTATCTGTACCTTGCTTGTCCTGCTTTCTGCCCTTAATTATCACATTCCTTAGATAATATCACCACCTTCAACGCCTCTTTGTCCTTTTGTCTATGACATCTTTTGGCTATCTCCACCTCTGGCCCTCTATCCAGCTCTACAACAAAAACAGAATTACCTGGAAAAACTCAGCAGGTCTGGCAGCATCGGCGGAGAAGAAAAGAGTTGACGTTTCGAGTCCTCATGACCCTTCGACAGAACTTGAGTTCGAGTCCAAGAAAGAGTTGAAATATAAGCTGGTTTAAGGTGTGTGTGTGGGGGGCGGAGAGAGAGAGAGAGAGAGAAGTGGAGTGGGGGTGTGGTTGTAGGGACAAACAAGCAGTGATAGAAGCAGATCATCAAAAGATGTCAACAACAATAGAACAAAAGAACACATAGGTGTTAAAGTTAAAAGTTGGTGATATTATCTAAACGAATGTGCTAATTAAGAATGGATGGCAGGGCACTCAAGGTATAGCTCTAGTGGGGATGGGGAGAGCATAAAAGATTTAAAAAAATTTTTTAAAAAATAATGGAAATAGGTGGGAAAAGGAAAATCTACATAATTTATTGGGGAAAAAAAAGGAAGGGGGAAACAGAAAGGGGGTGGGGATGGGGGAGGGAGCTCACGACCTAAAGTTGTTGAATTCAATACTCAGTCCGGAAGGCTGTAAAGTGCCTAGTTGGAAGATGAGGTGTTGTTCCTCCAGTTTGCGTTGGGCTTCACTGGAACAATGCAGCAAGCCAAGGACAGACATCCCCCTTCCTTTTTTTTTCCCAATAAATTACATAGATTTTCCTTTTCCCACCTATTTCCATTATTTTTTTAAAAAATTTTTAAAATCTTTTATGCTCTCCCCACCCCCACTAGAGCTATACCTTGAGTGCCCTGCCATCCATTCTTAATTAGCACATTCGTTTAGATAATATCACCAACTTTAACTTTTAACACCTATGTGTTCTTTTGTTCTATTGTTGTTGACAACTTTTGATGATCTGCTTCTATCACTGCTTGTTTGTCCCTACAACCACACCCCCACTCCACTTCTCTCTCTCTCTCTCTCTCTCTCTCCGCCCCCCACACACACACCTTAAACCAGCTTATATTTCAACTCTTTCTTGGACTCGAAATCAAGTTCTGTCGAAGGGTCATGAGGACTCGAAACGTCAACTCTTTTCTTCTCCGCCGATGCTGCCAGACCTGCTGAGTTTTTCCAGGTAATTCTGTTTTTGTTTTTGTTTTGGATTTCCAGCATCTGCAGTTTTTTTGTTTTTATCTCTATCCAGCTCTACTTGAACCACCACCCCCTCCCCCCACCCTAAAGCAGCTTATATTTCACCTCTCTTCTATTTTTACTTAGTTCTGTTGAAGAGTCATACAGACTCGAAACTTTAACTGTGTTCCTCTCTGCAGATGCTGCCAGACCTGCTGAGTTTTTCCAGGTATTTTCATTTTTATTTTTGTTCTGGAATTCCAGCATCTGCAGTTTTTTGCTTTTATCTTAGTTGATTTCTTAATAACTTCCTCTTTGACTCCTAGTAGCAGAAAGAAAACCCCCATGATGTTGTCTCTCGGAGTTATTCCTGGGGGTTCTGCACACAAAATGGCTGTTATGTTATAAAATTTAAAATGGCTGTTATGTTAACTTTCAAGGAGTCATTATTCCACCAGACAAAGAAGTTAATTATGTTGAGGTCCTTTGAAGTCCCTTCCTGTCCCTTGTTCCCTCAGAAGTAAAAAGGCATTTCACACCTTTTAGAAAATTCAATGGACATCCTAGAGGAGTCTTTGCATATTTAAGGACTCTTCGTAGCCAGCTCTAGAAACATGAACCTGACAAGGTTTGATCTAACATAGAAAGGTGCCATGTTTTCTGTCCATTCTTCCCTTTTGAAAAAGTCTTTCAAACTCAATGTAAAGGTTTGGAAACAGAAATGTACCTTCAAAACAGTTGTCCTTAAAATCTGTAATATCATAATTACATGTTCGTGACAACCTTCATAAGAATTTATGTTCATGGTTTCCTTTTTTTAATTGATCATCTCACTGATCACAATCCTCAAACTCATCAGTCACATCACGGAGAAATAACAGTTCTCCTCCCCATTCAGGTCGTTCCATCTCCCACAAGGACAACAACAAGTTGAATTCCTCAAGTGTGTGAAATATACGTCATCTTAGGGTAATTAATGCCAAACTAGCAAAGCAGAGATTGAGAGGAAAGACCGGAAAGAAGTTGGGGAGGAGGGATAGAGACCCAGACAGTGAGACTGAGCAGAGTGCTCTGTGCACTCCTGATCAATCAGCACAACAGCCCCAGCCACACCCCAACACCCCACCCTGCCATTGGACTTAGGCCCAGGTCCATGTGAACTCAAAGATGGCACAGACCTAGTACAAGCTGAGGTTACTGCCCTGCAATGAAGACCTGCAGTTTTGAGCCTGCCCCCATGTTTGTGACCCTGGAAGCCTCTGGCTTTCAGCTCAGATTCTCAGGTCTTGCTGTGGTCCCCAGACCACACTGACCACTGTTTTACCCCGCTAAACCACACTGGCCACTGCTTCCCATACTGACCATTGCTATACCCCACTAGACCACACTGACCATTGCTATACCCCCATAGCCACACTGACCACTGCTTTACATCCCTTCAGATCACAGTGAACATTATTTTACACCCCTCTAGAGTACACTTACCACTGCTTTATTCCCCCACAGGCCACAGACACCGTTTGACTTCCTGGCTGAACAGCCTCTGATGATGGGACGTCTAATTCACACACTGGCAATTCTGATGTACTTTTCTGTGAATATCCCGGTGAGTGATGGGTCTGGGAATAATGGTGGTGAGCAACGCGAGACAAGCTGTTACAGTACTGCAGGGTTGAGTGTGGGGCACAATTCTGGACTGTTTCAGGTGTAGGATTCATGTGACAGTGACCAGCCATTTAAACATAAGCACCGGTGCTTGGTGTAAGACTTTCTATAATGTGAGTATTTGAGGGGTAGGTGGAGCATTAGCTGTGTAACCGGTGAGTTTATCCTCCCCTAGATCGCCATCCACATGGGGAAAGCTCTGCTGGACTTCATCTGGGCTGTTCGGTATCACAGAGACACGTGAGTAACAGTTCAAATGCCTATGACCTTGGTTTTAACCCTTCCTCTCCTGTAATTGTGTTTTTACAGTCGGTGCTGTGTTGCTGCTGCAGCCTCTCTTCGATTGCCCTCTCTGATTTTCTTCACTTGCCTTCTCTTGAGTCCCTAGCTGCTCTCCTACACCCAACGTTACTGTTCATGTATGAGCAATGACTAGGAGTGTGAGCAACATATAGATCGATGGGAAGCATTGCAGTCCCACTGCTGCTCTGGGTGAACTCTTCTCCAGTGATCATTCGAACATTGTCAGATCAGGACAGTCATTTGGCTGATATTACTCACTGGTGGAACCTTGTGATTTTGGGATCAATGGTGCATTATGCTATGGAGATCCAGAGACCAGTGGAGTGAGGGGATGGGATGGGACAGGACAGGATGGGAGGGAGGTTTGTGTCCATTGATGGTATCTGGTGTCTGGCTCACATCTCCAGGAGCCTCTCCAGCTCCAGTCTGTATATCGCCACTGCTGCAGGCTCTTTGAGCATTCTTGAGTAGGATAGGGGATTTCAGTTTTTGGTGTGTGGGCTAGGTTAGTTGGGTCATTGTAGCATTGCCCTGATGGTTTGTGCTGTGAGCTCTCTGTTTAGTTGCCTTTACTGGGGAGGGTATATAACCCACTCTCAGGTCTCTTATTGCTCTCTCAGGTATGTGCGGCAGGGCACACTGTTCGCTGTCTCCTCGGTGCTACTGAGTGTTCCCAGCCACCTCCTCCTGACTGAAGTTCCGGATGAACTCCTGGAACTGAGATTCTGGCTTGCAGGTGAGTCCTCATCAGAGTTCCGAATACTTCATCACCTGGGTAACGCAGCAAACTAGACATGGACCTTTCTGCTCAGGGACATGGGCTCAGCTCCAGCCCACACCTGTTGGATGTGCATGGGCTGGGTTTTCTCAGCTAATGTCCTAAAGCTTTCATATTTTCCCTTTTGCATCACACAGTACTCGAGCCATTGGTCCTTTAAACTATCCACATTCTGGAGCTGATCAGCTGTGGCTCAAAGGATAGCACTCTCACTTCTGAGTCGGAAGATCATGGGTTCAAGTCTCACTCCAGAGACTTGAGCACAAAATCTATTTCACTACAGTACTGAGGAAGGGGCAGTACTGAGGGAGTGCTGCACTGTCGGTGGGACAGTGCTGAGAGCACGCCACACTGTTGGAGGTGCTGTCGTTTGAATGAAACTTCAAGTTGATACCCTGTCCCCTAGTAGACTTGGTGTGTAACTGCACTAGGCAGGTGTTGCTCTGGGGATTGGGATCCAGAGGAAGAATTCAGACATATCTTTCTGTAGGTACACGGGCTGATTGCATGGAAGAAGGCCCTAGCTCCCCTTCATCAAATGATTTGAAGGGGTCCAACTGACGAGAAGTATAGAAGGCCCAACAAGCTAAGTGCTGCCTTACAGGCCCCCAATGAAATGGGCTTTGGGCCTAGTTGCTGCACTAGTAGCTGGGATTCCGCCTTCCTGCCTGACCCCTAGTTCTGGCTACAGGCCTTTGCTGAAATCCCAGCCTACGTGTGAGGTGTGGGCATTACCTTGAGTGCTCCAGTTCCCAAAGTGTACAACTTCCAGTGCAGCAGTCTTACCCTAAGATGTTACTCTCTTGCCAGATGTTGCTGAGAATGATCCAGATGAAGTATGCCGTGGGTCAGCCTTGCAGAGTTTGCTCTTACTGGAAAACTTCAAGAAGAAACTTGGTGACATTAAAGAATAATTGGACATCTCACCCAGACTCATCCATTAACATACCTGGAAACTGCAAAGGACACTTCTTGTAATCACCATGAACTGGAGTGTGAGTCACCGCCTGATTCTGGCCTTAGACAGAAGGCTTCACCAGCAATTGCACGGACTGCAAGATTCAGGAGCTAGGGGACAGGAGGGGGAGATACCAATAAACTGAACGTCCTTTGAGGCTGACATGGGTGAGAAGTCTGAACCCATAATGTTTTATCCCCCATGTTTGGTAGTAGTTACAGAACTGTTAGCTCAAGGGGCTCAGTGAAGTGTTAAACTATCAATGGAATAGTGGATAATGGTCTCGCAGTTCCACATCTAATACGTCTGTGCACATTTGCAGACTTGTTATTTTTCTGACCTGGAGGTGCAGTCATCGAGTCTCTCTGGGAACCTATGTACATCCTATCTTTGTCTCTGATGAAGGTGCCGATTCTCACTAGGGTTTATCTCTTTTTTTCTCTCTCTCTCTCTCTCTCCCTGTGGGGTGTGGCCACATGGTGTTTCAGGTTGCTCAACATTGAAGTGCGTCGTTGCTGATCCTGATGACCACATGTGCAATTTAAGCAGGAATTGAGCAACAAGGAGTGGGAATTATGCCTAAATTCTCCCTAAATTGGAGAGACCAAAGTAAATCATACCACAAATAATGCAACAGAGTGAACTTGTGACTTCCTAGCTTGTGTCAATAAACACCACACAACATGGTATATTTAACCCACTGCAGCAGTGACCATCTGTGTAAGTTAACAAATGCTGTTAGGGTGAGAAAGAAAGAGCCAGATGGGTTAGTGATTCATTTGAGGCCTTTTCCTTCTGCTGTTCAGTGATTTGTTCAGTTTTATCCATGTGACTATCTTCATGGCCAAAGTGAGTTTATCAAGTTGTGTCAGCTGAGTTGTACGGTCTAGAAGTCTCAGCTTTCCTTCCCTTCCTGTGCTGAACTAGTGACTACCTCCTTGGGGAAAGGGGCACAGTTGGCCTCAGTGCCAGAGCTGGGAGAATTGGCCAGAAGAACTCCCATATTTTCCCAGCACCAAAACCTCTTGCAGCAGATTAAGTGTGAGCAGCATTGAGGACCAATCTGCTTTCAGATTCAGGGAAATATTTCTTGTGCTGATCAACACAACCTGGGGTTTCTTGTATTTTCAGAATAAATATTTTTTTCTCACTCACCAGCTGGAGTTTTGTTGTACAGCTTTAATTTTTTTGCCATGTTAGGTAGGGGTAATGAGGAGTGGCAGATTACTCATTCTGTCTGTGTGTCTCTCTCTCTCTCTCACCCTCCAGTAAAGCTGTGTAACTGCCTCTTTCATTGTTGGGTTTGTTCTTCTGCAGCTTTTAATTTTACCTCCTCAACCTCCCATCTCTACTGAAGCTGCAGATTACCTGCTTGGCTACCCTGTACCTGCCCAATCACGTGTAAATTTAGACAGCAAGTGGCCCTGTGCTATTTGGCTGTGGAGGATCTCAGGGTTGAGCCCAGACCTGCATTGTACTTAACAAAAACAGAATTACCTGGAAAAACTCAGCAGGTCTGGCAGCATCGGCGGAGAAAAGAGTTGACGTTTCAAGTCCTCATGACCCTTAAACAGTTCTGTTGAAGGGTCATGAGGACTGGAAACGTCAACTCTTTTCTTCTCCGCCGATGCTGCCAGACCTGCTGAGTTTTTCCAGGTAATTCTGTTTTTGTTTGAATTTCCTGCATCCGCAGTTTTTTTTGTTTTTATCTCTGCATTGTACTTAACCTGGTGGCACTGAGACCAGTCCCCTCACCCACCCTGACTGGCATCAGCACAGCCCAGGCACAGTCCTGGGCTGGCACTCACTGGTTAGCACGCTTGCCAGCTGTGTTCTGTCTGACCTGTGTTGCTCCTTGTGTTTTTGGATGAGTAAAACTTATCGCACCGGCTGGATACCGTTCTTCTGCTGGTTTCTCTTTCTCCTCGTCATTTCAAATAATGAGCAGAGTGTTCTCGAAACAAAAGTATTTATTTTCATCTTTACAGAAGTAACAGTGCTTGTCAGTTGTAAGGAATTATAAAGTCAATAATCTCCTTTCCCCTTCCAGTTAATTCTCAAAGTAAGGTGACAGTATTCAAATTAGTAGGAAATAGGAGCCCAGCTGCTTGGATCCAGTGTCACCAGTTAAAGGAGCCATTTGATACAGGAGCTATTATCTTACAGACAGGAGTTGTTTGATACAGGACCTATTACCTTACAGGTAGAACTCTCCAGGCTGATAGAGCCTTCAATTGTCACTTGCCCAGCAACTGAAGCTGTTTGTGTTTTACTCTATTGCTAAAGCTGTGGAGGCTGCAAATACCAATCAGTACAAAATATGGAGGGAAATCAGGACTTTTTTAAATTTTGTGCTTATAGGGTCATAGGAACCCTTTCCATATAGACAACCCTGTGCCAACCTCAAACAGTCAAAGGGCAGGTACAGCATGGTTAGATATAGGCAGCCTAGTTGTCCCATCAAACACTCCCTGGACACGTACAGCATGGGGTTAGGTACAGAGTACAGCTCCCTCTACCCTTCTCAAATAATGTGCCACTATGAATTGTGCTATTGGCCAGTAGGAGGTAGGGGTAACCTGATTTCACAAACAAACCCATATAGGCAGCAAACTTGATAGCTTTTAGCCCAGGAGTCTAGGCTGTCTGAATCCTGGATACAAAGGTAACGGCCAGTATCTAACCCACAGTGACATTCAGTCTCTCAATAATGATGTTTAAAGGACTCGAGTTGTAATAGGGCCTGAAGATACAAACTGTGGCTCAAAAATGATAACTGTTATAATGAACACCCTCAAATGTACTGCACCTGTCGGGGAGGGACGGCGATACAGGATTGTCCTATTCATCTACATGTCACCCGACACAAAGGAGTGATCTCAGGAAAGCAGCAGGTTTTAGTTTTTCAGAATGCTGGATCCGATAGAAACAAATGCTGTTCCTTTATTTTATAACGAGATAGTGTGTTCCATTAGACTCCTGACTTGTGTCTTGACGGTGGTGTAGAGGCTTTGGGGAGTCAAAATAACCAGCCTCTGACCTGTTTTAGTAGCCCCTGCCTTGTCAGACAGTATAAAGGAGAAAGTGAGTTTTGCATAGAATTCAACACACATATAACCTAACTCCTCAAAAAGGAAGGTTTTAACACATGAATACACCTATATTAAAATTTTACAGTACTTCAATAGAACTGATCATTCCTATAACTAAAATCTCCAGTTACTTTACATTTAAAGTTTCAAATTTGTTAATTTTAACATCAGACAAATACATAGAAAAATATACGCATCAAAAATATAGTTTACCAGAGTCTCCTGTCCCAGTGCATACACCAGTCCGGAGTGCAGAGACAGGAATCACTTAATCGCAGAGGTGTCCAAGGAGTCTTGCACCCTGAAGTTTGTGGAGTCACATGTGAACTTTGTAAATAATTGGGAACAGGGGTTCAGAGTTCTTAAGTTGCTGATATGAACAGATCTTGCTGTTTTGGCCTTGGATTCGTCCACTGACTCAATGGAGTTAACATTAGCCCTTTCAAAAATCCAAGCCCTTGAAATTCAAACTCACCCAAGGAAACCCCAGGAAATTTTGCGTCAGTAGCTCAAATACACCATGGGTTTGAGGGACACTGATTGGACACCCCCTCTCTGTAAGGCGGGTTGAAATTGTGTATTTACTAACACTGGTAAATATAGGACAGGAATTTTTGCTGGTTTCTACCTTAAAAGCCCTCGAAGTGGAGATTCATCAGCAAGCTGGAAAGAGGCATCAGAGGTCCAGAATTATCACAGTAGTAAGAACAAAAAAACTGCGGATGCTGGAAATCCAAAACAAAAACAGAATTACCTGGAAAAACTCAGCAGGTCTGGCAGCATCGGCGGAGCATTCTTCTTCGCCGATGCTGCCAGACCTGCTGAGTTTTTCCAGGTAATTCTGTTTTTGTTTTTTATTATCACAGTAGTACTGCTTCTCATTTCTGTGAGAATTCACAACTAAGAATTTGTGGCTATCAGACCAGTCATAGACTGGAAAGTGACAAGAGATGTGACCCTTACCCTGCTGATTAAATGGGTGCTGTACACGGGCCAGTTGCTGTACAGGTTGATCCTAGATATGTCACAGTAAAGGTGAGGCCATTAAGCGGTCATAACACAGAAGCCGTGATGGGAGTTATTACATGTGTTGCAGCAGCCAACACTGGTCTGGGTTGTATCACTGGAGTAAGAGGTTAAGGAGGGGGAGGAGGATGTTCAAAATTTGTGAAATCCTCAGCAGAGAATCGGGGGTCAACAAAGCTAAGGGAATTTTATTTTTTTCTCCACCACCCACTGTAAAACCCCCCCACCCCCCTCCCCAATGCCAGCGGCACTCCTGCTAACAAGTAACCCCAGTCAGTTGTCAGCATTTCTGGTAGCAGTATGCCCCAGTGGGGTTTTTCCCTGGTGTTTAACAGTCTTCAGTTAAAAAAATATGATCTGTGTTCAAACTTCAGAATTCGGTTATAGATTTTAAAATCCACCTAATTGTAAATCAGAAGGTGGACGGGCACTATGTGCCTGGGCTTTGGGTATTAAAGAGATTGGTACCATCCAGAAGAATTGGATCAATAAAAGTGGAGGAGGACTCAGGAAAGCCAATTGCAGTTTAATCTGCCTAAGTCTAGGATAATGCTCAAAGATTTGGGAAACTCAGTCCTTGATGAATGAGCAAAGTTTTTAGAATTAGGATAGTAACTGATATACCTTCAGCTTCCTCCCTTCAGGCATAAGATCATAAGAAATAGGAGCAAGATTCAGCCCAGAATCTACAGAATTTTGGCCATTCGGCCCATTGAGCCTGCTCCTTCATTCAATAAGATTATGGCTGATCTGATGGTGATCTTAACTCCACTTTCCTGCCTGCCCCCCATAACCCTTGACTCCCTTATACATCACAAATCTGTCCAACTCAGCCTTGAATATATTCAATGAACCAGTCTCCACTGCTTTCTCTGGAAGAGAATATCAAAGACCAAGGACACACACAGAAAAAAAAAAAAGTGCTTTAAATGGGAGACCCCTTATTTTCAAATTGTGCCCCCTATTTCCAGATTCTCCTCTCAGTGCCTACCCTGTCAATCCCCCTCAGAATTTTATGTTTCAATAAGATCATCACTTATTCTTCTAAACTCCAATGAATACAGGCCCAACCTGTTCAACTTGTCCTCATAAGACAGTCCCTTCATTCCAGAAATCAGCCCAATGAACCTTCTCTGCTTGCCATGCAAGTATATCCCTCCTTAAGTAAAGAGACAAAAACTGTACACAGTACTCTGGGTATGGTCTCGCCAATGCTCCGTACAATTGTAGCAAGGTTTCCCTATTTTTATACTCATCCTCCTTGAAATAAAGGCGTCACAGGCACTTAGGAAACTCATTGTCCTAACTTTGCATAGATCATTCACAAGGCCACATCTTAAATAATTTGTGACACACAACCTGCAAAAGTACTTTGGTATGCTGCAGAAGGTTCAGACAAGAGTAATCTGGACAACAAAGGGACTATGGAATTCAATTGGTTGCCACCAGAGAAAATAAGATGGGGGTGCAGATGGTCATGTTTCAGGTCTGTAAGATGCCAGGACAAATGAGTAACAGGGATGTATGCAGGTTATTTAGCCAGGACAATGGGCCCAGAACTGTAGGCCTGGAGGATAAAAGTAATCAGCATCAAGTAAGTTCTGAATTAGAAAAAAATTCCTTGTAGCAAAAGCAGTTAAAGAACTGAGTGAATCTCTTTAGGACAAGAGTGATGGCTCAGTGCATTTTTGACAATCAAACACTATGATTTCCAACCTGCACGGGTGACTGGTGAATAGCTTCTGTCCTGGGCAATACAAAGTTAAATTGTAAGATTGGATATTCTGAAGTTTTGCTGGAAAGGATAAATGGGCAATAAGGAGCCCATGCCATGGATCACCCTGTACATGGGCCAGGGAAGACTGAGCTAAAGGCCCTTCCTCCCCATTGTCCTTTCTGTCTGGAAGACAATGTTCAAAGCTGTTATTCAACACACAGCCTAAGAGACCAAACAAGTGAAGTGTGTCCTCTTCGTACAATACAGCGGACATCAAACCTGGAAATGCTACACAGTGTCCTGTGATATTGCACTGAAATGAGATGAGTGACAGGCTGGTGTTCGTTCAACCAGCACCCAAGCTAATGGGAGCAGCCAACGTTGCACCTGGTCCTGAGGCAGCTGTAGCTCGCTGGTTCAGTGGCTTGTGACAAATGTGTCACAGTCCAAGGGCTTCCTATCTGGAAATGTGTGAGCTGCTTTGAGACTGGCTGGAGGAGGTGGTGCCAGCACTGAGTTGCGAGAATCCACTCTGGCAGGACTCCAAGCTAGTCATGGACCCCCTGTAAAGAGAAAGGGCAACCATTAAATTGTGCTCCTATCACCTCTTCTGCAGGTACCCCCCCAGGAACACACCCAAGTCATGGGTGCAGGAGGATGCCATTCGGTCTCCCAGGCTTGTTCCACCATTTATTGAGATCGTGGCCGATAACCATCTGCCTTGGTTCCATATCTTTTTATCATCATGAGTCTTGCTGCACCAGTCTAGACCTTAGCAGGCTATTTGAGCATAGAAGGCATTACAGTCTTAACATTTATGTACATGCACTTCCAGCAGGAGTGGGTCCCTGGGGGATAAGCAGGAACAGCAATCTCAGCTTATCAATCAGGATATGCAGCCATTGTGATCTCCTGCTCAGGCAGTGGCTTGGGGACCATGTCAATATAAGGTGACATGGCAACAGACATCAGTGGGAACACACACCCCACCTCCAGCCAAGAAGTTAAATCTGGCCCTCATTTTACTGAGGAACCGCCCACTCAGCAGATTTTACAAGCTCAAGGACCCTGATTCCACCCTGCTGCTGCTTCTCTCTGTTCCCTATCAGGACATCTTGATTGAAACAGGGCAGTTATGAGGGCTTGGGGTCTGGATGGGGCAAAGTTCATGTGTCAGCTGAAGGCAAAGGATAGACACCCACCTGAAATCTTCCGATGCCAGCACCTCAGTGTAGAACATGATTTTGCATTTGTGGGAGGACACCTGTAAAGAAGCTAGAACATCATCGACGCGAGGGAGGTTTGAGGAGCATGACCAGGGACTATGCATCTTCCACTGCAAGATGTAGAATCCAGGCCAGCGAGTCACATGTGAACCCTGAAGGTAGAAAGCATTTGATCCTGAGATCCCTAAACTGGCAGGATTGCCAAAACCACCAGACAACAAACAGAGATTATAATCACAATGAAAAAACATTTTGATCTAAAAGACATCCTTCTTCCTGCCTCTGCGTGCTAGCTGTGGCTTGGTGAATATCACTCTCACCTCAGAGTCAGGAGGTTGTGGGTTCAAGGCCTGCTTCACAAGCTTTCAGGCTTACATTCCCAGTGCAGTCCATCTGTCTGTAATTAGCTGTAATCTGCCAGGTACCATAGGCATCTTTTTTAAAGAGAGACAAGTGATTGAGGGGCACCACTCTACAACAAGCATGGCTAACCAAGAATCTCTCCTCTCACCCATTCTTACTGTGCACCATGGGTATGTTGGAAAGATTAGCAGGTGATTATCAACCAGTTTGGCCACATCATGAATGGTCCTTGCACAGCCAGCAAGTCCTGGAATGGGACCCTAACCCAGGGATTCTGCTTCAGAGGCAGGAGTGCTACCCATTGGGCCACAAGACCTCCAAATGGCATACTGAGAGAGAATCTATAAAGGTTTTGATGAGGCAAGAGAAGGGCTGGGGGCAAGAAAAGGGCAGAGGGGGAGATAAAGAACAGCTACACAGTCTAGTATTCTGTCCCTCTCCTGTAAGACACTCCTTAAAACCCACATCTCTGATTCAGCTTTGGGCCTCCGCTCTTAACATTTTTTTTTTAGCTTAGTGTCCTTTTTTTCCCTTTTTTTCGACTACACCTTGGGAATTTTTTTTCTATTTTAAATGTATTACATAAATATGAGGTGCGCTGTTGTTGAAAAGTAGTGTTTGGACTGAAAGGAAACTGAACTCCTTGGATTGAACCAGTCACTGAAACTAAATAGTTTAAATATTCATGTGAAAATGATCAGTGGGCATTCATCCGATACTTAAAGAAATTAGAAAAGTAATTGAAGTCATGGATGGAATTTTTCAGTTCATTAAATCCTGGGATACTGTATGAGGAGAATGGAAAATAGTTTTAAGTTCCAATTATAGAACAGTTACAATCCTTAACTATTTTTAACCTGTAGCTTGTAATTTTTTTATTATTCATTCACGGGGTGTGTGGGCTTCGCTGGCTGGGCCAGCATTTATTGCCCAATCCTAGTTGCCCAAATCATAAATGAATTCATCAAACTTTGGGCTCATCAAGCTGACAGATATTAATGACAGAGAATGGAATGTTTTCTGTAAAGGTCACAGTGTTAGCATCACACACTCTCAGGACAGTTACAGCACAGGTTACACATACAATAAAGATCCTTCTACACTGTCCCATCAAGCACTCCCAGGGCAGGTACAGCATGGGTTAGATACAGAGTAAAACCATCTCTACAATGTCCCATCAAACACTCCCAGGTACAGCATAGAATGTTAGAATTCAGGAGGTTTTTTTTGGTCTTTTTTGTTAAATGTTATTTACTAGAGTGCAAAAGGACTGATGTGCAGCCCTGTAAATGGACCTGGATACTTTCTCCTTCCCGACAGATGAGTGGTGTTTCCACTGGGCTGTAGTCCACACCCAGCACCCAGCTCTTCTCTATCAGCTGCACATTATTCCCACTGGGGAGGGGAACCAGTGGGCTGGTTGAATCCTTGCGACTGATCTGAGGTGCCCGCTTGGAATGAAAGATGTTAAACACCACATCACCCTTCAGAATGTCAAAGTCCCAGGTGATGACGGACGAAGCCTCCAGGACTTCAATTGCCTTCTGTGAAACAAAGCAAACTAGATTGAAGCAAAAATAAAAGCAAAAAACTGCGGATGCTGGCAATCCAAAACAAAAACAAAAATACCTGGAAATACTCAGCAGGTCAGACAGCATCTGCAGAGAGGAACACAGTAAACATTTCAAGTCTGTATGGCTCTTCAACAGAACTAAGGAAAAATAGAAAAGAGGTGAAATATAAGCTGTTTTAAGGGGAGGTGGGACAGGTAGAGCTGGATAGAGGGCCGGTGATGGGTGGAGATAACCAAAAGATGTCATAGACAGAAGGACAAAGAGGTGTTGAAGGTGGTGATATTATCTAAAGGAATGTGATAATAAAGGTACAGATAGCCCTAGTGGGGGTGGGGTGGGGGGAAGGGATCAAAATAGGCTAAAAGGCAGAGATAAAACAATGGATGGAAATACATTTAAAAATAATGGAAATAGGTGGGAAAAGAAAAATCTATATAAATTAGGAAAAAAAGGGGGGGGATCGGAAAGGGGGCAGGGATGAAGGAGAGAGTTCATGATCTAAAATTGTTGAACTCAATATTCAGTCTGGAAGGCTGTAAAGTGCCTAGTCGGAAGATGAGGTGCTGTTCCTCCAGTTTGCGTTGAGCTTCACTGGAACAATGTGGCAGGCCAAGGATGGACATGTGGGCATGAGAGCAGGGTGGAGTGTTTAAATGGCAAGCGACAGGGAGGTCTGGGTCATGCTTGTGGACAGACCGAAGGTGTTCCGCAAAGCGGTCACCCAGTCTGCGTTTGGTCTCTCCAATGTAGAGGAAACCGCGTTGGGAGCAGCAAATGCAGTAGATTAAATTGAGGGAAGTGCAAGTAAAATGCTGCTTCACTTGAAAGGAATGTTTGGGCCCTTGGACGGTGAGTAGAGGGGAAGTAAGGGATTAAAAGCCAGGCTTGAGGGAGAAAGCATAGCTGGAATAAAGAAACAGACTCATGTGAACAGTGCCAGACCATAAAGGTGAAAACTTTGACATAAACTGTGCAAGTATAGAGTTCCTAATCATTCTGCAGTGTAAATATCATGCACTGTGTAACTGAAATTACTGTTTATTTAGCAAAGTACGAATAATTCACTGTGTAACTGTGCAGAGTAACTGTTTATTTAACTGGATAAGTTTTCGATGTAACTGCACAGTTACTGTTTAATCAACGGAAGTAATTGCAAGACACAATCACAAGCTGTGCACTGTTCTTGGTGATTCAGTACCTCATGCGGGGCTCCTTTGAAGATAGTGGCTGACTGATAAATGGTTTCTGTCCAGAGTTTGATTTGATCTGCATTTTCTAGCATTTCCTCTGTTTGGTACAAGGACTTGGGAACCATTCCTCCTTCTGGGATATTACACTGTAAATGGAAGCATAAGGATAGCCATGACTGACAAAATATCTCAATCAAGCACACTCTTCTCACAGTCTATGTACATTCTACTTGCCTATTTACTTTCTTATCACAGCTCATGTACACCCTCCCATATCATGGATCCTAACCAGCTGTTCCAAACAGAACAACATGAAATTATTTGAAAGGTGGCAACTGTTGAGAGGTTTCCACAGTTACCATGTCACTGTCACTGACAGCATTTTGTAACATTGTCCCTTACACAGCCTGAATGGCAACACCTGCACCTCCTCTGCATCCACCTCCACTCTCACCTTCCTCGTTATCCCCCCCACCCCAGCACCACTTTCACACTGCATGACTGACCCTCCACACCAGCACCTCTTACCAGGCAGTCTCCACCCAGGAAATCAGGAACAATCTCTTTGTCGATGTAATCGACAAGCCCTCCTGTGCCCTGGTAGTTATTGCCACTGTAGATGAGGAATTTCTGACGTGTATTTTCGTTGATGAATGGATTGACCTGAAGAACACAAAGAATCAAGAGGTGCATGTCAAGCTGTCTGTCCAGTACTAGGGTATCTACCCAAACGTACAGAGTTCAGGATTGTCCAGGCAGCTCTGCCTTTATTTATTCTTGGGAGGTGGAGGTCACTGGCAAGTCCAGCATTTATTGTCCATCCCCTAGTCATCCTGAGCTTGATACAATTGAGCGATTTGCTCAGACACTTTGGAGGGCAATTAAGAGTCAACCACACTGGTATGAGACTAGTGTCACATATAGGCCCAAATCAGGTAAGGACAGCAGATTTCTTTTTCCAATGGACATTGTGAACCAGTTGGGTTTTTACAACAATCCAAAAGCTTCATGGCTGCTTTCAGTGGGACCAGCTTTTTATTGGTAGATTTGTAAAATTGAATACATCATCAACAAACAGGTATAGCAGGATATGATCTCAGGTTCTCTGGATTACTAGTCTGGTAAAATAGAACCACTTTGATACCGTTACCATGTGTCAGATGCTGTAACAATGAGATGTATTTAAATCAGTCTGAAAGCAGCTCGAACTGTACAGACAGAAAGTTTCAGGATTGATTCCTGGCCTTGTAGGATTAGCTGATCTCAGATGATACTCCTGGTCTGCAGAGGGAAAAATTAGGCAAGAGTCCTGCTGCTGCCCAATGATGGGTGCTGGTGATTGTATGTGTTTGGATATTGATGAGGACACGCTTCTCTGCGATACTTCCTCTGTTCAGTTGTCACCATCTGGGCACTAATGAATGGACGCTTGTTGGATGTACAGGGGGTCACACAGAGCAAAACTGGGGAATAGGCAGGAGCAGCATCAGTTTTTGACTCACCAGTGTCCAGAGGACAGGGAACACTCGAGGTGCCCTGAGAATCAGCAGCCGGCCTAATGTCTCTGGGTAGTTTGCTTCCACGACTTCAATGATCCTCAACAGCGCTTTCACTCCTGGCCGCCACAGGTGCCTCATGTTCAGCCCTTCCAGGTCAACCAGGCAGGTCCACGATCTGCCCATTCAATTGTCAAGAAAACAAGAAATTATAATAATTTCCATCTGTTAATAACTCTGTCATGTTTCTTGTGTACTGGAAGACAGGCTGTTGGGGGTTTGTAAATATGGTAATTGGAGTAAGAACTAGAGTGACTGCAAGAGTCTAAAACCAATAGTAAGAAGTGGTTTTGATATGTTAATCAATCAAGAGGAACTTCAATCAGAGTTTTACATAAAGCAATAATAGGAGTAGTTTTGAATTGAGTTGTTTTAGTTTGAAAGGGGATAAATGCAGGTTGTAAAAGGTGTAAGTAGGGTAAAGATAGGGTAAGTTTGTTTCTTATAAACCTAAGAGCTAGTGTAACGAAACAAGTTTAATCAATTCTGAGAAGAAAGCATTTCTGAAGAGACTAGTTAAGACAATAGAGAGATCAAAGGAACACATTTAAGGAAATACTGAAGCCTAGGTGGGGGTAACTGCTTAGAGCTCTCAGAAGACAGCAGGACAGCCAGGCAAAGCTCCCAGAAGACGGTGTGAACAAGCCTAGACCTGAAGACCCAGTTTCTGTCAGCCTCAGAGGACACCCCAAGAAAAATAGGCACTGTGTGGTAAAAATTACAGGAATTCTATAGATTTTGAAATTGATAAGGATAATTGCTAAACAGAAAATGGGATAGTTAGCTCTGAGGGTAGTTAAGTTAAGATCTTGTGGAACTGTTTTAAAATAATGTTTAGTGTGTGAAGCCATTCTTGTGTTTAAGTGTAGTTGTGGGTTTTTTCCCTATTTTCTTTTAATAAACGTTTATTATAAAATCATCACAAGTAGTCAAGGACATCATTTCCTGATTTCAGAACTTTTCCTCATACTTTATAAATTGCAAAAACTGTCTTGGCAGTTGTTTCAAGTTTCCCTCTGGGATTTGGGCAGCTCAGTATTTACCATCAGCCGTTCCATAACACAATCATAAACTAGAGTTACTCACCGACCCATTGTAAGAAAGCAACAGCATATCAACAATTGGGAAGCTGACAAGTCAAGGGTTCATCCATTCCAGCTGCTGTTGTGTGCAGATCTTTATGGCTCTGCTTTTTTGTCCAAGCTCCTGCCTCTGCCCACTGTTCCAGCCCCTCACAATTCTTGCCCACCGTCCCAGCACCTCCTGCCCCTGCCATACTGTCCCAACCTATCACCCCTGTACCTTTTCTGTCCCATTCCCTCCCCCTGTATCCCCACTGTCCCAGCCTATACCATCCTTGCCTCTGCTGTATTAACCCCATCCCAGCTTGGAGAAACCTTCCATTGTCTCCTCAGCCTTGGTAAATTATCACCACAATCATTCACAACCGAGCTGCATCAACTCTCCTATATTTCCATCCACTGAGCACTCACCTCCTGATCTCTTGTGTAACTGAATCAAATATTCATATCAAAACCAGATAATTATACGCAGGACATTCTCTGAAGAAGGAAAGTAAGGGAAAAGTAGTGAGTGAGTAAGTGAGAGTGAGAATACTTGTGAAACTTTATCTCAGCAAGAGGCAGCACCTTCGGGAACAATGTGGCGGCGGCCGGGGGTGGGGGGATTGGTACAGAGAAGAAGGAGGCATTGCGAGTGTACAATACTTCACTAACGTGATTGGGCGGCCAAAGACTTTGGTGTTCTCTTCACACCTCTTCTGCCCATCCTCATTGATTGACAGAACCTGGAAAGAAAGGAAGAGCTTTGAGTGATGCCAACTGCACAGGGTGAGTGCTGAGGTTTCAGGGCACAGCCTAACCCCAGGCATTGCCCACCTGTGAGAAAGCCTGTGGTCCATAGTTGCAGATTTGTGAGTCTGACCCATTTGCACCAATCTGTCTAATGGCACCAACACGTCCATCTTACAAGCACATGTTGCATTGGCCACAGGTATTGGAGAAGATGGAGCCACACCTAACCATCGTTAAAACAATGGTCAGAAAGAGAGCTTTAATCACCCTCCTCTTCACCAATTAACAACAACAACTAAATGTATTTATATAGCATCTTCAATATAGTAAAACAGCCCAAAAGAACATCACTGGTGCAATTTTCAATCAAAATTTGACTTCAAGCTACATAAGGGCATCTTAGGACTGCTGGCAGAGGTAGGTTATAAGGAACATCTTAAAAGGAGGAAAGAGGTGGTGGGTGGGAGAGGTTTAAGGAGGGAATTCCGGAGCTTAGGACTTCAGCAGCTGAAGGTACAGCCACCAAAGGTAGAACAATTAAAATCAGGGAATGCTCAAGAGGTCAGCAGAGGAGGATTGTGGAGCTGGAAGACTTTACAGAGATAGGAAGGGGTGAGGCTGTGGAGGGATTTAAAAACAAGGATGGGACTTTTAAAATCAAGATGTCGCTTGACCAGGAGCTAATGTAGGTCAGACAGCAGAGGGGTGATGGGGGATTGGGACTTTGTGGAAGTTAGTACAGGGGCAGCAGAGTTTGAAAAGGGTTTATGGAAGGTGCAAAATGGGACACTGACCAGGAGAGTGTTGGAATAGTTACATTGGACACATTCAGAGATTCTTCTCACTAATTTTGAATTCTGAACAGAAACCCAGAGTGACAGAAAGGAGCTGAACATTTGGTTCAAGAAAAAAATAAAGAAATCTTTGCAGTAAGTCAGGCCTGTTGATGTAGTGGTCGTGTTACCGGACTAATAATCTAGACCATGTAAATTCAAATCCCATCTTAAACGTCGTTCCAGTTTTAAAAAAATCTGTGTCAAGTCAGAGACTTATGTCACCCTTGGGTGGGGGGAGATGCAAGCCAGATTAACTGGAATGATACTGAGATTAATAGGGTTAAATTCTGAGGACAGATTGCACAGACTATGCTTGTATTCCCTCGAGTAAAGAAGATTAAGGGACGACCTAACTGAAGTGTTTAAGATTATCAAAATATTTAATTGAACAAATAGAAGCAGAAAAGTCCAGAATAACCTTAAAATTAGAGCCAGGCCATTCAGGGGTGGTTTCAGGAAGTACTTCTTCACACAAAGGGTAGTGGAAATCTGGAACTCCCTCCCTTAAAAAAAAGCTGTTGAATGCTAGGGGTTAATTTGAAAATTTCAAAACCGAGATTGATATTTTTTTGTTAGGCAAAGGCATTAAAGCTAAATGGAGTTAAGATAAAGAGCGTTAACAATCTAATTGAATGGCAGAACAGACTCGAGGGGCTGAGTGGCCTCCTTGGGCTCCTATGAGCACTGAAGAATAAGTATCACTGACTGACTCACGTGTCGTAGAATGGCCTCTTCCCCCACAGCTTTCAGCAGCCCCTTTGTGTCCATCTGTCCCAGGCGCAGGATGTACAATGGCCGGCCATCTTGGTCAAGGAAAAAGAAGGAATTCAAGATTTGCGTTCAAAGCTGCAGACCCACCACAAGTTCCCCAAACTGACTGGTCACTAGTAGCCCTCTATGTTATCCCCAGAGAGTGTGGCAGCTGCCAGGTATCTGCTTGGCACCATCTTATAGAAAGCGAATAGGTTAACGGGGACCAATGATGCCAGTGGTTGTGTGGTCTTCTTTTGCTTGATTGCCTGTGGGGATCAAAGAGGAATTGCCAAGGAATTTTTTTCCTCCATTGGTCAAAAGGTTTCCCTTTTTTTGCCACATGCAGGAGTCTGTATGATTGGCGCTGGGGTGAGGATATACAGATGGAACCATATTGTGATGGGACAGGCTTGATGGATCATGCTGCTCACTCCTGTCCTTATCACGCTTTCATTAAAGAAAGCTGCATCTTTCAATAAAACCCACAGCACCCCCTCACTGGGGGCTGGGGCAAGCTCTGGTGATGAGGGATCCTCAGCAATGCATCAGGAGGCTTATGTGTTATAACAAATCCTGCAGCTTGACAGAAAGGCAGCACAAACCCCATTCACTCCATGGTTAGCAACCAAACAAAACAAATGTTTGTTCAATTGACAGAAAAACCAGAGCCTGTGAGTAAAGGAAGAGCTAACATCCTGAATCCATGATCCTTTAATGGCCAGAACCCTCCTACATCCCATTAGTCACCAGGAAAGTGGCGTCACACCCAGGACCTCTATGTGGGATTTAGGCCTAGGAGCACTCCCATTGATCCAAAGGCTGACTTCCAGTTAAAGTAATTAACCTGAAGGATTACCTCTGTCATGATAATGCCAGCCTCCTGTATAATAGTTGATCAGCACCTGTGGGGGTCTCCACACCTCGAGAATATAGTCCACCTGGTATTGTTTGCGCCAGGTAAGTGACTGACACAAGATCTCTCGCGCCTTGTCAATATTGAAATCCCGAGCCCGCAGAAAACGCAAAATGTGTTCATCCTTGGGAATCTGAAAAATACAACAGTGACAGGTTCTGTTATCATTTCCTTCACAGCATTTACACCAGTGGCTGGGGCTCCCACACCGACTCCATTCACACCAGTACAGAGACACTCTAGCACTCACTCCATTTACACCTGTAATCTCAGATGAAGGCAAACAATGCATTTACACCAGCATTCACTGAACACGTGATCTACATGTACACTAGCACTCAATCTATATACTAGTACTGCCCTTCTATCAATACAGATGAGGGAATCCTGTTGGTCCAGTCAAGTCATCCTTCCAATGAAACCTAGGGTTCTTCACATAGGAAATCTGACCCAGAAGAGCTGTTATTAACAAATTATTGGAGACTGTACTTCAAATGTACTTCACACTTGAGCTCTACCTTCTGCAAAAGGTTGTTTGTTTCAACTCAGTGAATCTGGGCAAGGCTATGGAGTAGACAAGTCTCAATCCTTCCTGATTTGGGTTAGTTCAGAAGCTGCTTGTCCTTCCCTCTGGAATTCCCATCATGTTTAAGGGAACAGATTACTCAAATGCCACAGCAAACACATGCAGATTATTCATATTATCACACGAGTATATGCTCCTTTGACCGTATGTACGTGTTGGAATTTATGGGTGTATGCATCCGTTTTTCAGGGTGTAGGTATGTGTGTAAGGGTTGAGTGTTCTGTGTGTGCTGATTTTCCTGAGTGAATGTGTGTTTTAAAGGCGATGGCATACCATCTTTGGGAAGAAGTTCAAATAAATGGTCTATGTCCTCCTGATGACCAACAAATGAGACAAAAAGATAAATGAGAGTCTGTTGGACATTGAGGACCACATGTAAAGATGTCCATCCAAATCATTAACTTTTATCCAATAAGGCAATAAGACAAACTCATTAAGACAATTAAATTTAAGAAATATGGCTGCCCTGGTTACAAGTTGAAGGCAGCATATCAGAAAGCTGTTGACTGGAGGACACAGCAACAGTTGTATTTGAATCTGTCTTCCTGATATTAAACACTAGCCCTATCAGGCAATGCTAAACTCTGACTCGCGCTGACATGCAGCAATGCACACACAGGAAAATATTACCTTTTCTGGCTTCCAATCACCTGCCTCAGACTATAAAGAGCACAAAAAAAAGATATGACTTGAGGTGCCGCACTTAGTTGAGATACAAGACAGCATTTCACAATGATTTCACAAATGGCATTGCTCAGTCTTAATAAAGTGATCCAGAGTCACAATCCAATGGCGTACTCATAGCAAGTACCTTTTGGCAGTAGGATCTCACTCTCTAGTATGAAGCAGATAAACTTATAGAAAGTTTGCAATGATTCAGGGATCATTTGGTGGAGGGAATGTGTCTATTCCAAATATTCAGGTACCCAATAAGGGTCCCAACCATTTGTCAAAACCCAAAGACTGTTTTAACTCCAGGATGGACATCAAGGTGGTTAAATTTCCCTGGAACTAGAATATCCTAAACTAGGCTCAACAAAGACCTCTCTGTCACCTGCACAATGATACAGAGACTGATACATCTATCCTGTCATTCCTTGATCTTGGTTCTACCTCTAAGGAAGATCAGGGACACACTATTGGAATGTACTTCCCAGTCAACCAAGATTCGGGACCCATTCTGTCTAGCACGAGATATCCAAGTGTTTCCGACTCCATTTGGTCCAGTTAGACATCCAGACCCATCCTACTTGCCTGTACATGTCCAGAGCCAATTTCAACATTACACTATATATCCAAGCTCTGTGTATGAGATACCCTAAACCCATTTTATCTGTGCACTTGATGTGCTAGAAAGTAAAAATAAAATTAAATAGTGTGGTTATGTCCTCATGACATCCAAAAATGCTTCACAGTCAACAAAGTATTTTTGAAATGTTGTCATTGTTCTAGTGTAGGCAATGCAACAGTTGATATGTGCATAGCAAGATCCTACAAAGGCAATGAGATAATTGATCAGATGAATAACGTGCCCATTGGAATCATGCATTAGAAATACAGGAGATCCTGGGCTTATTCTGTCTAAGAAAAAAGAAGGTTCTGGCAAATAGGTAAGATTCTTCCAGGAAGCAATGACTAATGGGAATCTGTTCAGCATCTCCTGCCGTTTGCACTTCTCACAAATTGTATGGGTAGCAGTATGTCTTGTCATAAAACAATAACATTTACTGATGACACCAAGCTATGTGCTCAAGTGCTGAGTACAAGAGTCAATGCATTCAAAGGAAGCTGGACTAATTCAGAGAAAGGATTATGGAATGCAGTGGATATTTAATATAAAATGCTGGGTATAAGCTGATCCACAATACAGCAGGTAAGTGCAACCACACGTAGACAATATTCAGGTCTCTGTTGCCAAAGATGTGAAAGGAAAATAACATGTGGGTGATGATTGATAACTCACTTGAATGCCTAAGGAATAGAATGCAATTCTCAGTGAGGATAATCATCGCTGAGAATAATATTCAGGAAACCTGACTTCTGTCTACACATAATATTTTAACTCATTGTTAAGTTCACCTTTGAAATGCAGCACCCACCTCCCCCAGCTCAAACATCTCAATTCTAAAAGGAATCAGCTTTACTCACTCTTCAACTAATGTCTGACTTGTTTCATTGGATTGACTTGTGTTGAGCACAAATAGTTTCACCTTTGTCCTGTCCATCACGTACCTTGCCCTTGTGTGTTTCTTGGAGCCACTGTCGAAGCTGGATCAGGCAGCTCTCTTGCATGGGGGTCAGTTGCCCCAGGTACCGCTCAATGTAATCAGCATCGAGCTTATCAGCTGAAAAACACATGGATAAACCCAATGTTGACTGTTGTTATTGAAGAACTCAATAGCCAATGCCACTCATTGAGATCTATGCACAATAAAACACTCGTGACTCATCTCTTGGTTCCTTTTAAATGGCAAAAAACAGCCCAAAGTAGAAAGCTGTGGAGACAGCTGAGAGACGAGGCTTGGAGCTAACTGGGCCATTTTGGGCAGTTTACTTCTTTGCCCTAACCACTGGTCATTTCACCTGACTTCTCTCCTACTTTCTGCTCTGTCTGCCGATCCCACTTCAAAGCATTTTGATAAATGGAAGCAAGTTTTTAAACCTTAGGAACGAGCAAGGAGGGGACTAATTGGATAACTCTTTCAAAGAACCACACAGACATGATAGGCCGAATGGCCTCCTTTTGTATTGTCTCAGTCTATGAAGCTGTTTTTTCATTAGGATACATTATGTCTAATTCAGATCAAGCTGAGTTTCTGTTTGACTGGTGTTTTTAAAGAATGTCAACACGCTCAAACACAAGGGCATACTGTCTGTGTACATCACTGCCACCATGATCGATATCTCACCATTAATCTCCCTCCATGAAGGCAGTGGTGAATGACTCAACCTTTGCCATACCATTAATAAGTTTATATACCTTGATTGGAGCACCCACCAACTGACACCTTTTCAAAGCCAGAAAGACCAAGTTTTCCTCACTGTTTTGTGACGCTGGCAATCAGCCTGTGGTTTTCCATAAGCATTAAATTACTTTGATTCTGTCTTATATATAAAAAAATCCTGCCTGGGAAGAGAAAGAGTCACACCTGATGTGTGCAGAAACTTACCATCGGGTGTTGTGGGCAGTGTTTCCTGCCCACACAGGCTAGTCAATGGTTCTTTGGTACTGCTATGTGCTAGGTCTTCCGGTAACTCTACCCTGAGATCTGGCAGTGGTGCGAGTGCTGGTTGACTGGACTCTGGCACCATTTCTGTTTTAACAACAGTCACATGAGGAGTCCAGCGAGGAATGTGTCGGATACCCTGTGCAGTCAGCTCATTCAGATAGTGCTCAATAACTTCTTTACCCTGAAACATAGCAGAATTGGTTACAAATGTAGTGCCTTACAATTCATAAAGACTTAGACCAACAGCACTGAAGCACTTTGGGCAATAGCCACTCAGCACCCAGTTAAGAGAAAGTATTTTTCAACCAGTTGCTCACTAATTTACTAACAGCTAATTTGTCATATTCTCAGTGGATAGCACTCTGAGTCAGAAGGTCAAGAGTTCAAATCCGACTCCAGGAATTAAGTCCCTAATCTAGGCTGATGCTCCACTGCAGTACTGTTGGAGCTGCTGTGTTTCAGGTGAGACATTAAACAAAGATCCCAAAAGCCCTCTCAGATGGAAGTAAAGACCCACAGTTACAGCTTCAAAGTAGAACAGGGTCTCCCCAGCATTCTGGATGACATTTATCCCTCAAGCAACACCACTAAAACAGATTTACCAATCATCCATTCATTTGTTGCTTGTGGGATTTTGTTGTGCCCAATCTGGCTGCCAGGTTTGCCTGGGCTATAACAATTTTTATTGATATTGTGCCTTGTTGTGCAGGCATAAGGAAAAAATACATGTTGACACTTCAGCAAAGTAATTAATTGTCTGTAAGATGTATTGGAAAGCTCTGATGATGTGTTAAGATGTGAAATAATGCAAGCTCTTCATTAATATTAAAATTACCCAACAGGAAGCTTATTAAAATTATTACAATTTCACACTCCTTAGGCTTTTACTGGCTGAACTCACCACCCAGTGAAACCCTGAACCATAGAGGGTAAGGCAGGTTAAATTCTCAGTTTGATCCCAGAGGTAGTGGTTGAGGCTTTTAAAACTGGATTCAGCCTCTGTGGGGTGAGGACTGTAGAATATCAACCAGGATTCCAGCTCCTGATCACACTGCAAAAAAGTATCTGAGTTCTGGAGGTCAAGGAAGAGCAGGGTTGGTTCAGCTGTGATGTCCCTGTAGCTAAATAACTTGCTCTCTAGGCTCACACATGAGAACGTAATGCTAGAAAGTTGTTGCCTTATGTAAAATGTATTCTTAGGTTACTGTGATTGCAAATCACCGGGCTAAAACCTGGCCAGTTAAATCTTGGCTGACAGTCTGTGGGTAGAATATAATCTGGTGATTTAACGGTGTGCCTGCAGTCCGCTCCTCAAAGCGATCAGGAAGCATTGACCATATTGAGTGCCTCAAAGAGAACCATGCTGTCAGTGGACAAAAAAAGCAGAGCACTGGACACTAAACTGAGAGAACATCAACCCCATCTAACAAAGGACTGTTAGATGCAGCACAGAAAGGAGATTTCCATCAGAAGAATCTGGGCTGAATTTGAACCTAAATCCCAGGAATGGATGACCAGAATCTAATTCACTGCACTGTCCGTCCATAATCCTGTTAGCTCTCACCTCTCCCACTGCAACCAATGAAGACAGAGGAGTGAACAGGAAAGTCTCTTACCCTCTTGATGTTGGCAGTGTATTGTCTCATTGCAATCTTTTCCACCGTGTTTTCAAACCCAAAGAAAGACTTGATGTCCAGCGATGCAGACTGTTCAAAGCAAGTCCATTCCTCATTGTCAGGATGAACCTGGATGAGGGAAATCGACAAGACACATTTAAAAACAACATCCACACAAATTCTCCACTCAGCACTATTTCCAACTGCCTATCGACACAAGCACTGCAGGCTCCAATAATGTAGCAAATGCATGGAAATGGGAAATGTAGAAAGTGTCCAAACAGCATGCAGATAGACCTGAGACATGGTGCAGATAGAACACAGACAGCAACCAAACAAAGAGGAAACAGAAGGTAGAAAATCAACACAGAATGTACGAGTAGTGTACATAATCCAACAATCTATGTAGCACCTTTAATGTAATAAAACATCCTAAGGTGCTTCACAGGAGCAGTATAAAACAAAGTTTGACACAGCCACAAAAGGAGCTATTAGGGCAGGTGTTTAAAGAGAGGAGCATCTTATGGGAGGTGACAGTGGTGGAGATGCGCAGAGATTTAGGTTTAAAATTGGATTTTAAAATACAGAGCAATAAAGCACAAGTCTTAAGTGCCAGGCTCTGCAACTCACACTGTAACTGCAGATCTCATTGACGAAGACCCTGTTGGAAAATGTCTCATTGTGAGCCTCGATCAGTAGCGTGCGCTCCTTCCAGTTCATGGTGTTCTTCTGGATGAAGCAGATATATTCCACCCCTGCGATCTGCAATGGGCGTAGAGGATGTGTCAAAGTCAGACAGGCAGATGACAAGGGGAGCATGGTCAAAGCTATATCAGCCTGTTCCATCACTGGGAACTGAAACAATTGGCAGAAATGCTCTGAACAAATCCAATTATTTTCAAACAGAGCACAATGCTATGCTAGTCCAATACTGAGAATGCAGCCCAGCATGTGTTAGATTCTCCCAGTCCAGCCCTGCCCAGCTTAGGTCATAGAATAACACAGCATAGGAGGCCATTCAGCCCATCGTACCTGTGTCAGTTCTTTGAAAAAACTAGACAATTAGTCCTATTCTGTCGCAAATTTGTTTTTAAGTGGAAGATTTGATTCCCTTTTGAAAGTTTCTATTGAATCTGCTTCCCTTTCAGACAGTGTATTCAGATCATAACAACTCACTGCATAAAAATAAAGGTCTGATACCCGCAATCTAGTACAGGTCTAATATTCCCAGTCCTAGTCCAATACACTCAAACCAGCAGAAGTCTGATGTTCCCAGGCTTGGCCCAGGTCTGATACTCCCATCTCCGCCCAGCAGAGGTCTGATTACACCCAGGCCAAGTCAGGCAGGCATAGTTCTGATGCTAAAACAGAATTACCTGGAAAAACTCAGCAGGTCTGGCAGCATCGGCGGAGAAGAAAAGAGTTGACGTTTCGAGTCCTCATGACCCTTCGACAGAACTTGAGTGAGTCCAAGAAAGGGGTGAAATATAAGCTGGTTTAAGGTGTTGGGGGGGGGGGGGGGGGGGGGGGGGGGGGGGGGGGGGGGTTTGGGTGGGGGGGGTGGAGAGAGAGAGAGAAGTGGAGGGGGTTGGTGTGGTTGTAGGGACAAACAAGCAGTAATAGAAGCAGATCATCAAAAGATGTCACTGATGATCTGCTTCTATTACTGCTTGTTTGTCCCTACAACCACACCAACCCCCTCCACTTCTCTCTCTCTCCCCCCACCCAAACCTCCCCCCAACACCTTAAACCAGCTTATATTTCACCCCTTTCTTGGACTCACTCAAGTTCTGTCGAAGGGTCATGAGGACTCGAAACGTCAACTCTTTTCTTCCCCGCCGATGCTGCCAGACCTGCTGAGTTTTTCCAGGTAATTCTGTTTTTGTTTTGGATTTCCAGCATCCGCAGTTTTTTTGTTGTTTATAGTTCTGATGCTCCTGGTCAGGGTGAGATGTAAAGGGCTTTTCTATAAGATCAGGATTTAATTACTACACAAATGACCCATAATGCACTCTCACCTTCTTCAGCAGCCGTGGTGCATCCACATTCAGCTTGCAGCACCTCTCCACAATGTGCAGCGATTCATCTTCACTCTTGTACTCACTGAGTTTCTCACTACCCAGAAAAACCGGGATCAACGGGCACGTTGGGAATCTCTTCTCATAAGCCTGGAATAAAAAGACAATTTCTTCAGAGAGGGAAGAAATAAACAAAACTTAACCCTCAGATTTCCTTAACATTGATAATCAAATCAACACCCAAGACTCTCAATAGCTGGTGGAAAAACCAAATGCCACAGTTCCACCCTTTCACAGTCCTCTACATCACTTCAACTGCTTGGGTGCTTTTGCCAATTCCTCCCCCAAAGGCCATGCCTGCTTCTGGAGTGCAGCTGAACAACAAGCAGCGACCCTCACTGAGCTGACCATTCTTCTTGTGTGAGGCTTTGTGCCAGCACTGACATTTTTCTGATATTTTCAAGAGATTGGGATAATAATTTTCCCAATTGGAATTCCCCTTTAATATGTTAACTAAGGGCTATTGTGGATGAGCAATAGAGGGATGTCAGTTAGTGCACAATGCCCTCTGGTAAACTGTGCCCACCTGCTGGTCTTCTCAATGTTTATAGGCAAAGATGCACTTAATTGGAAATAGCCTTGTGGGACTAGCTACAGATTAACACAGCTGCGTCATCCATTGTGAGGCCATCTGCAGCTAATATGCACAAAAGGGATCCACTGTCAGTGGCAGTAATGGTCAGTATCCTAACTCACAACAAGTCCCTTCAGCTATCACCTCTGCACTCACTGAACTGGATTGGCTCCCAGTTAAGCAATACTTTGATTTAAAAATTCTCATCTTTATTTTTAAATCTATCCATGTCCTCATCCCTATCTATCTCTGTAATCTCCTCCAGTCTCACAACCCTCAGGTATCCACACTCCTCTTGCACATCTCTGATTTTAATTGCTTCACCAATGCCAGTCGTGCTTTCAGCTGCCTGGGGCTTAAACTCTGAAAATCCCTCCCTAAACCTCTCTGCCCCTCTACCTCACTTTACTCCTTTAAGGATGTTCCTTAAATCCTACCTTTTTAATCAAGCTTTTGCTCATCTGTCCTAACATCTCCTTATGTGACTCGGTGTGCAACTTTGTTTGATAATGCTCCTGTGAAGCGCATTTTACTATTTTAAAGGAGCTATATAAATACAAGTTGTTGTTACACCCCATGCCCTTTTCTAGACAGGTTTCAACACTGTCCTACAGGGAGGGTGCTCTGCAAAAGCAAGCAGGGCCACCTTCCTGACTACCCCACATACTGCAGCATTTACCAGCCATCAAACGGAGAAGGTTATCATACTGAATAATAGAAAATGGCAAAGAAACTAAATAAATACTTTAATGTCTGTCTTCACAGTGGAGGATACAAAAAACCTCCTGGAAATCTAGAGAACCAAGGGATTAGCAAGATTGAGGACCTGAAATAAATTAGTATTAGTTAAAAACATAGTACTGGAAAAATTAATGGAACTGAAAGTTAATAAATCCCTTGGACCTGATGATCTACATCCAAGAGTGTTGAAAGGGGTAGCTGTAGAGATAGTGGATGATTGGTGGTCATCTTCCAAAATTCTATAGATTCTGGAATGGTTCCTGCAGATTGGAAGATTAGGGTTAGGGTTAGTGGGATTAATGTAACCCACTATTTAAGAAAGGAAGGAGGGAGAGAACAGGGAACTACAGACCTGTTGGCCTGACATCAGGAGTAGGGAAAATGCTAGCCTATTATAAAGGATGTGGTAATTGGACATTTGGAAAATAATGGTAGGTTTGGGCAGAGCCAAAATGGATTTATGGAAGAGAAATCATATTTGACAAACCTGTTAGAGTTTTTTGAGGAGGTAACTAGCAAAATAGGTAAGGGAGAACCAGTGGATGTGGTGTATTTGGATCTTCAAAGGCTTTCAATAAGGTTCCACACAAGAGGTTAGTAAGCAATATTAGAGCACAAGGGATTGGGGGTAATATACTGGTATGGATTGAGGATTGATTAATGGACAAAAAAGAGAGTAGGAATAAACAGGTCATTCTCAGGTTGGCAGGCTGTGATTATCGGGGTGCAGCAAGGATCAGTGCTTGGGCCCCAGCTATTCGCAATCTACATCAATGATTTGGGTGTGGGGACCAAATGCAGTATTTCCAAGTTTGCTGATGACACAAATTTAGTGGGAGTGAGAGTTGTGAGGCTACAAGGGGATTTAGACAGGCTAAGTGAATGGAAAAGAAAATGGCCGATGGAATATAATATGGATAAATGTTAAGTTATCCACTTTTGTAGGAAAAATAGAAAAGCAGAGTATTTCTTGCATGGTGAGAGATTGGAAAGTGTTGATGTCCAAAGGGACCTGGGCGGTCTTGTTCACAAGTCACTGAAAACTAATACACAGGTGCAGCAAGCAATTAGAAAGGCAAATGGTATGTTGGTCTTTATTGCAAGAGGATTTGAATACAGGAGTAAAGAAGTATTGCTGTAATTGTATCAAGCTTTGGTGAGACCACACTTGGAATGTTGTGTGCAGATTTGGCCTCCTTACCTAAGGAAGGGTAGACTTGGTCTAGAGGAAGTACAATGAAGGTTCACCAGACTCATTCCTGAGATGGCGGGATTGTCCTATCAGGAGAGATTGAGGAGGCTGGGCTTGCATTCTCTAGAGTTTAGAAGAATGAGAAGTGACCTCACTGAGCCATAAAAAATTCTTAAAAGGCTCGAAAGGGTAGATGCAGGCTGCTTCCCCTGGCTGGGGGGTCTAGAAACAGGGGACATGTCTCAGAATAAGAGGTAGGCCATTTAGGACCAAGATGTGGAGGAATTTCTTCGCTTATAGAATCTTTGGATTCTGGAGACTCAGTATGTTCAAGACAGACTGATAGATTTTTAGTTATTAAAGTTATCAAAGGACATGGGGATAGTGCGTTAAAATGTTGAGATAGAAGAGCAGCCATCTAAGTCATTAATATATATTGTAAATAATCAGGGGTTAGTCCCATGGTACCTGATCATTAATGTGCTGAACCCAAAATTCACCCCTTTCCCCAATTTCGGGTAATCAACTACTTAATGTTAGCCATGTTGTGACCTAAATTGCATTTACCATTCAGTCATTGCTGGCTAGTGGGGGCCATGGTTGAATAGCAGAGCAGGCTTGAGGGGCCGAATGGCCCACTCCTGCTTCTAGTTCCTATGTTCCTATGCTCCACCCATTGGCCACAGACCATGTTTCCTTCTTTCACATCTATTGAGCCAGCTCACTCAGTGCTGTCAAGGACTATTGTTACCCCAAGATCTTTGCAAAGGCAAAAGTAGCAACATTTGTCAGTACTACCAACATTTTTACCCCCGTTAGCTGCCATTTACCTTTAAGTGGCCACGTCATGTTTAACTAAATCTTTCTGTAAGCAGTATTTAGCTTTCCCAAGGCCCCCACTAGCCAGCAATGACTGAATGGTAAATGCAATTTAGGTCACAGCATGGCCCACATTATGTAGTTGACTACCAGAAATTGGGGAAAGGGGTGGTTTTTGGGTTCAGCACATTAATGGTCAGGTACCATGGGACAAACCCCTGATTATTTACAATATATGTTAATGACTTAGGTGAGGGAAGTGAATGTATTATTGCCAAGTTTGCGGATGACACAAAAATAGGTGGGAAGGCAAGTGGTGAGGATGGCACAAGGAGTCTACAGAGGGATATGGACAGGTTAAGTGAGTGGGCAAAAACTTGGCAGATGGAATATAATGTGGGAAAATGTGAGGTTATGTACTTGGGCAGGAAGAATAGAGGAGCTGAATATTATTTAAATGGAGAAAGACTATAGAAAGTGGAAGCACAGAGGAATTTGGGAGTCCTTGTGAATGAATCTCAAAAAGCTAACATACAAGTTCAACAGGTAATAGGTAAGGTAAATGGAATGTTGGCCTTTATTTCAAAGGGAATGGAGTATAAAAATAGGGAGGTCTTGCTAAAACTATACAAGGCACTAGTTGGGCCACACCTAGAATACTGTGAACAGTTTTGGTCCCCTTATCCAAGGAAAGATATACTAGCATTGGAGGCAGCCAGAGAAGGTTGACTAGGTATCAATCCCGAGGGTGGGGGGATTTTCTTATGAGGAGAGTTTGAGTAGGTTGGGCCTGTACTCATTGGAATTTAGAAGAATGAGAGGTGACCTTATTGAAACATATAAGATTCTTAGGGGGCTTGACAGGGTAGATGCTGAGAGGTTGTTTCCCCTTGTGGGAGAGTATAAGACCAGAGGGCATACTCTCAGAGTAAGGGGGCACCCATTTAAAACAGAGATGAGGAGGAATTTCTTCTCTCAGAAGGTAGTGAATCTGTGGAATTCTTTACTGCAGAGGGCTGTAAAGGCTGGACCATTAAGTATATTCAGGGCTGAAATAGACAGATTTTTAACAGTAAGGAAATTGAGGATTATGGGGAAAAGGCAGGAAAATGGAGCTGAGGATTATCAGATCAGCCATGATCTCATTGAATGGCAGAACAGACTCAATGGGCCGAATGGCTTCTGCTCCTACATCTTATGGTCTTATCAGATAATTGCTGCCAGTCTCTGTGTCTGACAGAATGTAAATCTAATTCTGTGAGAAAATGACGGTATCTTTATTTATATAAAAACAAAAAAACTGCGGATGCTGGAAATCCAAAACAAAAACAGAATTACCTGGAAAAACTCAGCAGGTCTGGCAGCATCGGCGGAGAAGAAAAGAGTTGACGTTTCGAGTCCTCATGACCCTTCGACAGAACTTGAGTTCGAGTCCAAGAAAGAGTTGAAATATAAGCTGGTTTAAGGTGTGTGTGTGGGGGGTGGAGAGAGAGGTATCTTTATTTGACTGGGTGACATAGTTTCCTCACTGGACAATTATTTTGGAATGCTGACAATATCTTTCATTTTAAAAACAGTGCTTTTTAAATAAACCAAACACTCTTTTTATTAGAAACTGTCAATGAGTAGGCATTGTCACACACACACATACACATGCATACGCAAACACACACTTCAGGAGGTCCCAAAGTGCATGGGTCAGGCTTGTGTCACATGTCAATTCACATTGTCAGGATAATCTATGAGGTATGTTGGCATGAAGCCTATTCATTGACAGCTTCTAAAAAAGGAATGTTTGATTTATTTAACTAGCGCTGTGAGAGACAGAAACATACAAACACATATTGTGGGCATAAGAGAGGGGAAACACGACAGACAGACACAGCCAGCCCTGATTATTACTGAGTGAGAGAAAACAAATGAAAGGCCATGATGGATGGCTATATGTATATGTGAAAGAGACAGAGAAACACAGCCCATTGTTTAATAATTGTCCCTTCTGTATCAGCGCTAACATCAGCTTGCAGCCCCTCAGCAAGCCTGTGGACAAATGCAGTTCACCAGGGCTCAGAAAATGTTACTGTTCAAGTGAGGGAACAGAGATGAAGAAGAACCTTTTGAGTTTCGCCTAACCAGTTTGAAGAGCATGGAGGGAGTTGGTAGATTCCTGCTGTGATGCTCTTGTCTCCTCTCCTCTCTTACACAAGATGATCTCAGACAATAGGAGCCCTGTGTGAAGTGCAGCAGGCACATCTGTTCAGTAGGATGGACAGAAGGAGCATGTGACCACACACAATAGGTTACTGTGTGACTTTTGTATACTCGGAGACACAGAGTAGCACTGCTGGCTCTGATTGTCCATTTGAAATCGTTTATTTGAAGAGGTTTCACTCTTGAAGGAGCTGACTCTCTCTGGCATAATTCAATGGATATCCAGAATGTTCCTGTACCTTGCAAAAGAGGGCATTTCTTCACATGTCACTTATTCACTTAGGATTGGGAGAGCGTTCGCCCCTGGGGATATCACAGCCGAAACTGGATTCATCCTCAACCAATTTCCGTTCACTTTCCAGCAGGACTGACTGACAGTGTGGTTCAGTACCACACCTGGCAGTGCATTCACACATTAGAGGCACCAGGGTGAGTCCAGTTACTGGTGGACACTCAGACCCGATAGGAAATTGCAGCCATTCTGAATGTTCACATGCTCCACATCACAGGACTGGTTTTGGTTTAAGTTTAAGGCTCCTGAGTTCTGACGTCGAGAGTTCAGAACAAGATCAGAATGTACTGTATAAAAGGTCATCGATATTTACTGAAGATTGTTAACCTCCACACCCTTTTTCCCTCATTCTTAAAATATTTCATTTACAAGTGATGTTGACCCCAATATTAAAGTGCCAAAGGGAGGGATGTGAGGGAGCGGAGATTAATATCAGTAGAGAGACAGTCAATTACAGAGGGCACCGAGGATTTTGGGGGGGTGGTGGTGTGTGTGGAGGTGAGGTTACTAAGTGACAGTGTGAGGGAGTTGGATTAACATCAGCAGAAATACACAGTCAGTAGCACAGGGGATTGGGAGAGATGGGAATAGGAAGAGCAGAAGGAAAAAACTGCCTTGCCTTTAACATGTTGGCTAACATTTTCACCCAAAGAAGAAGAAAAGAAAGATTTGCATTTACATAGCACCTTTCACAACCTCAGGATGTCCCAAAGCACTTCACAGTCAATTAAATACTTTTGAAGTGTAGTGGCTGTTCTAATGCAGGAAATGACACAGCCAATTTGTGCATAACAAAATCCCACAAACAGCAATGTGATAATGACTAGGTAATTTGTTTTTATGACGTTGATTGAGGGATAAAAAATGGCCCCAAGGTACCAGGGATACCTGTCCTGCTCTTCTTTCAAATAATGTCATGGGATCTTTTACAACCATCTAAGGGCAGACAGGGCCTCAGTTTAATATCTCATCTGAAAGACTGTACCTCTGACAGTGTAACTCTCCCTCACTTAAGCACTGGAATGTCAGGTCAATTTTTTGTGCTTAAGTCTCTTGAACCCACAACTCTGACACATAAGCAAGAATGTTACCCGCTGAGCTATAGCTGACACATCAAAAGCTAAGTATGTTGTGGAATAAGTTAACAGGGAAGGACACTAGACCCAACCACCTTCAGCTACTTCATCAATGACCTTCTCTCCAACATAAGGTTACAAGTAGGGATATTTGCTGATGATTTGGACAATATTCAGCACCATTCATGACTCCTCAGATATTGAAGCAGCCCATGTTCCATATGCAGCAAGAATTGGACAACATTCAGCTTGGGTTGTTAAGTAACAAGTAACATTTGCGCCACAGAAATAGCAATGACCATCTCCAACAAGAGAGAATCTAACCACTGGCTCTTGACATTCAATGGCATTACCAGCACTGAAACCCCCACCATCAACATCCTGGGGGTTATCATTGACCAGAAGCAGAACAGGACCAGCCATATAAAGACTGTGGCTACAAGAATAGGTCAAGAGGCTGGGAATTCTGCAGTGAGTAGCTCACATCCTGACTCTTCAAAGCCTGTCCACCAACTAAGACACAAGTCAGGAGTGTGATGGAATACTCTCTACTTGCCTGGATGTGTGCAGCTTCAACACATTCAAGGAACTTGACACCATCCAGGACAAAACAGCCTCTTTGATCCGCTTCCCATCCACCACCTTAAACGTCCACTTCCTCCACCACTGATGCAGGCTGGCAGCAGTGTGTACCATCTACAAGATGCACTGTAGAAACTCACTGAGGCTCCTTCAACAGCACCTTCCAAACCCACGACCTCTGCCACCTAGAAGGACAAGGGCAGCAGACACATGGGAACACTGCCACCTGCAAGTTCCCCTCCAAGCCACATACCATCCTAACTTGGAATTATATCACTGTTCCTTCACTGTCGCTGGATCAAAATTCTGGAATGCCCTCCCTAACAGCACTGTGGGGTGTAGCTACACTACATGGATTGCAGCAGTTCAAGGTGGCTCACAACCACCTTCTCAAGGACAATTATGGATCCTTTTCAAGAGCAATTAGCATTGGGCAACAAATGTTTGTCTAGCCAGCGACACCCATATTCCATGAAAGAATACGTTAGAAAAAACACTGAAAGTGATGATTCAGAGACATTTAGATGCAATTCTGTAGCGAGAAAGGTTTGAAAGATATGATGGGAAGGTGAGCTTGATCAATTAAAATTCTTGTTGGATTCAAAGGCCTTTATCTATCTTCTCAACTTCACCTGGTTAAAAAGACCTGTAAATTCCTGAGTAGAGGAAGTGTTTTGGTGTGCTGATTCTGGAGTGATGTCAGAGCATCTAGTGTAATTAAACATCATTAACTTACCGCCATCACCATCTCAAAAGAGTACTTGTAGACCCGTACTGGAGACTGGTATTTCTGCACCATCTTCTCTCTGCAATTTCAAACAAACCCATAATTATATAAATATGGAATGAGTAAAATCCATCATTACTAGCATTGACTAATATTCCTACACGTCATATGGCTGATTTCAAGTCAGCTGTTTCCTTTTCTTCCTGAGCCTAAACCAACTGAAGCCAACTACAGCGGCCACAGAGAATCACACAGAACCCTGGACAGGCCACATCTCGAGCACTGCAATCAGCTGTGGACACCAAGATAAGGGACTATTCAAGCCACTGAGGTGATGCAGAGAGACAGGGCTGATCACAACCACAGAGCACACACAAAAAAGCCCAGCTTCAGAACCAAACATTTACATAAATGGGCTTAAGCCTTCTCCTGAACTGTGCTGCCAGGCACCCCGAGTGAGGAACATTGGTCTTGGGCACTGAGAGTAGGAAATGCTTTGTAGATTTTCATTCAACTAGTTACTTGACAGCAGATAACTGCAATCTTCTCACATCCTATATTTAATGTAAACTTTGTGGAATATAGAAAATTTTGTAGAGGCAGCTAGGATGAATTCAAAATGAAAGAACTGGTCAAAGGCTCTGCTGCTGAACTCTGAAACTCATACTATAGGTCAACCACAATACTTTGTCTTCAGTTAAATTATTTGCTGTTTTCTTCTTACTTTGAATCGCTAAGGGCAGGGCCCTCGCATGACAGCAAGCCCCAGTCCCAGAATCATCGAGCGAGTTCTGTGGAGGGCTCAGCCTACATTCCTTACAAAGTCAGCGGGCAGCTACATGTAAGAGATCCTTTTGTTTCATTCCTTGGATTTGGCTCACTTAGCTCTAGTTGCGCAAAGACCTCACCTGAGCGGATATGAAAGCTTTACCAAGTCCCCAGGTCGCGGTTATCAGTCTTTCAGAAGGCTTGGAGAATTTGTAGCAGCGTTCCAGTTCAGACGGAAGGTCATCAAGTTGAAAGTTTAACTCCGCTCCTGTCGCCACAGATGCTACCTGGCCCGCTGACTGTTTCCAGCATTTTCTGTTTACATATTACCATTTCTGCTGCCTTCAGTTGGACTTCCAATGTACTAAATCATCCCAGTTTCACAACACTCCTATTGCAAAGGCCCCCAAAGTCCTAAATAATTTCCACATTCCCCCGTCCTCCAAATTACGCTCCTCAAAGACCTCCGATCAATCTGCAAGGATTTGAAAGGAATGCGTTGATAAAAGCCGCGATCGAAGCAGACAAAATTTACTCAACTGTCGGCTCAATTCAGGAACCTGCCACATATCCGGGGTAAATAACACAAGGCGAGTTTTTATACGAATTGAGTGATTTGGCTCCTCCCTCAACCAAGCTGCCGGGAACCAACATTGGTAGTGAGTGCAAAGCTGGGCTATGAAGTCTCTGTGTGAAGCTGAATTCCTTGTGCAGTGACAGAATGCAAGAAGCGCAGCGCCAAGCCAGATTTAAAGATAGATGCTTCATTACCACAATCCGAGTTCTCCCAAAGTTCACATCTAACATTGCCGCTGGTTTGTGAACTGGCAGCAAAATGGTCGCAACACTGTGGGCACCGCAGGTTTCCCAAGCATTGCTGTCGCTAAATTGCACCACGAAAGTCAGGAGTTGTTCGCTGGCCCTGAATTCGCCTCACATGGTTTACCTGCCCCATTAACACCAGGAAAACACACGGTGCAAAAACGGGCGTGCTTTGCAATCAAGCCTAAAAAAAATCGAGGCAGGTTTACGGCACACACTGGGGGAGCAATCGACCGAAGAACAACGTGATAATGACTGCTGCTCAGATTCATTGTTAATTCTAATTGTAGACTGCGGCTTTCACAATACTGCAAACATCAGCTCCAGAACATAATGGTACTTTGCTTGCCCAGGGCACGGCTGATATTCTTTGTTAGGGAATTGTTTTAAAGGATGCGTTGCTGTTTAGATTAAGTAGCGATTAGCAATCATTACACCGACAAAACTTCACAAACCCACCCCATCCCATCACCATGGAAACGTGACTTCATCGATCTCCAAACATGTTTGCCGAACAGTTTCTTTTTGTCTTTGATTATTGAAAGTGTCACAGGCTCCCGGGGGAAGACCAGCTCCTCTTCACCATCTGTTTCTTGTGCACATCCCACCCTTCGTGTTTCATTCAACACGAAGACAGTTAATAAACTTGCACAAAGCAAACTAGATTCCGTTTTCTGTGGATATCTACAGCAGTTATTTCCACTTCATTTTCTACTGATTTGTCTTCTAATGATAGTGTTGCTTCCAGGAGGAGCTGCTCACCCTCCGGCACCTTGCCTGGGTTTACATTCCTGTTTTGTGAGCCTCAATGCTGAGTGGGTCAGTTCAGCTACAAAGCCAGTTCCATTCTCTCCTCAGCCAACACCCACACAGCTCAGCGCATTCCTTGGATAGCGATCAGCAGCAGGGCGCCCTAACTGATTCATCCCTAAATATACGGCAACTGGGGTCAAAGAAACCACCACGATGACTAAAATGAGTTAATTCTGCATAAACCAGGGAATCAATCTGGGTCCTCTCTCATCCACAAAGCCCACTCAGTGGATGACCTAGAGGAACCGTCAGAGAGCTGCAGAGATTCTCCACGACATTGGTTCAAAATCTCAAATACACTCGGAGACCCTCCAATGGGAATGGGAAGGGCCAGATACAGCAACATGGCTTTCTGATCCAAAAATCCAACAAGCTTTATCATTCTTACAGTACTGTAACTTTATGCATTTAAATGTCAGGAACATACAAATCTCAGTCCATGAAAGCTGTGAACTGGCAATTTAATATCTCCACTCTCCCACCCAGCTGCGGGCCTACACGGTGCCCAGATGGTCACCAAAGATTGTTGCAGTGCTAATCACACGCTCCCAGTTCCAGTACTCACCTGGTTAATCTCACTCTCCTGCTTCCAATGTTTGCAGGCTTAATCTCGGTTCCAAGAGCTCTCAGTTGACAGCTCTGTCTCAGCCTGAACACACCGAAGCTGAGCCTGCAGCCGCTGTGCTTGCCCTGCACCGCGGGGAACCATAAGTGGATGCGAGTCCTCTGTACACATTCTCTACCCGTTGTCTGATGAAGCTGTGACAATGACCTAATCCGCCTTTACCTCAAGAAGTTTCTTCTGTGCAACCATTAACAAGCAGGGCGCCTGGGTGACCTGCTCCTGCAGTCCCCAGCGATGCCATGCCATACAAGTCAGCGTGTGTTGGTTTTCCTCTCTCCGCAGGGTTCTAATCAGGATTGATTACTGGCTCATTTCCATTTCAGTCATTACATCACTGGGATCCGCAATTAGGAGCCTCTCAGTTTCAAAGCGAGCTCTGGTGATATTCTATACACTGATCAAAGCAAAACTGTTAACACTTAGAAAGCCTAACAGCAACCTAACTGAGCCCTGGGTTCTACTCTTTTCAGATGGAGCCCTGGTTCCCCACTGTCCAGTTACAGAATAGACAATTAACCAGCGTTTAAATCAAGGTGCATGTTTTTAAACGAGAAACCAAAACTCTGTTTTAAAATTGAAGCCTTACCCCATCATTTCACAATTTGGGAGGGGTTAGTTACTAAAGTTTGGAAGAGGAGGAATGATTGACACAGGGTGAGCATCTCACACTACTGCCTGTTGGATATACCTACAAAAAAGGGTTTGCAAGGAATTCAGAGACAATACTATTCTCAGAAGCCTTTGCTCTAGTTTTAGCTGGAAGCAGAGAAGCCGTAAATTTGCCCTTAATGAACACCGGACGTTTGAATTACAGTTTCCAATGAGACGTGACCGGAATTCGCTCCATGAAACACTCTTCAGAAGAAGAGTAAGGGATTCTGCCCGGTTCCTGGCCAATATTTATCCCTTAATTAACATCACAAAAACAGATTCATGTTCATTAAAACATTGTTGATTGTGGGATCTTGCTGTGCACACATTGACTGCTGTATTACAACAATGACTACACTTCAAAAAGTTCTTCATTGGAGATAAATCGCTTTGGGGAGTAGTGGTACTGAAAGGCACTATAGAAACGCAAGTCTTTCTTTTTTGAAGGTCAAAGGTAAGCACGCAAAACCTCAGAATATAAAACCAGCCTCATAGCGCCACGTTTCAGCCCTCATCTAATTACTTTCCACAGATAAAATTTCCACGGTCCCTGCATCAGGTGTTCCATAGAGTACTCGGGTTACCTCTATGTGCAATCTTAACCTTCAATCCACTCCTAACCTGCTGTGTATATAGCATTGAATTAACATTCCCATAACTACCTTACATGGGAAACAAAAAATAAAAAAATAAAAAATACCTGGAAAAACTCAGCAGGTCTGGCAGCATCGCGGAGAAGAGCACAGTTGACGTTTCGTGTCCTCATGACCCTTCAACAGAACTAAGTACAAATAGGAGAGGGGTGAAATATAAGCTGCTTTAAGGAGGGTGCAGGGAGGGAGAAGTGGGGGTGGGGTGGTTGTTGGGACAAGCAAGCAGTGATAGAAGGAGATAACCAAAAGATGTCACAGACAAAACACATCTTCCCTTCACCCCTACTGGCGGCATTCTGTAGGGATCATTCCCTCTGTGAAACCCTGGTCCACTCCTTCATCACCCCCTACTCCTCAACCCCCTCCTATGGCACCTCCCCATGCGAACACAAGATATGCAACACTTGCCCCTTCACTTCCTCTCTCCTCACCGTCCAAGGGCCCAAACACTCCTTTCAAGTGAAGCAGCATTTCACTTGCACTTCCTTCAACTTAGTCTACTGCATTCGTTGCTCCTAATGCGGTTTCCTCTACATTGGAGAGACCAAATGCAGACTGGGTGACCGCTTTGCAGAACACCTTTGGTCTGTCCACAAGCATCACCCAGACCTCCCTGTCACTTGCCATTTTAACACTCCACCCTGCTCTCTTGCCCACATGTCTGTCCTTGGCTTGCTGCATTGCTCCAGTGAAGCTCAACCCAAACTGGAGGAACAGCACCTCATCTTCCAACTAGGCACTTTACTGCCTTCCGGACTGAATATTGAGTTCAACAATTTTAGATCTTGAACTCCCTCCTCCATCCCCACCCCCTTTCCAATTCTTCCCCCTTTTTGTTTTTTTCAATAATTTATATAGATTTTTCTTTTCCCACCTATTTCCATTATTGTTAAATCTATACTTTTTATGCCCTTTTAGTCTTATTTCACCCCACCCCCACTAGAGCTATCTGTACCTTGCTTGCCCTGCTGTCCATTCTTAATTAGCACATTCTTTTAGATAATATCACCACCTTTAATATCTCTTTGTTCTTTTGTCTGTAAAATATTTTGGTTATCTCCTATCACTGCTTGCTTGTCCCAACAACCACCCCACCCCCACTTCTCCCTCCCCGCACCCTCCTTAAAGCAGCTTATATTTCACCCCTCTCCTATTTGTACTTAGTTCTGTTGAAGGGTCATGAGGACTCAAAACGTCAACTGTACTCTTCACCACCGATGCTGCCAGACCTGCTGAGTTTTTCCAGGTATTTTTTTTTTGTTTTGGATTTCCAGCATCCACAGTTTTTTGTTTTTACCTTACATGGGAGCCTGTTGCATGGATGCACTACCCTGGAAAATATCTCTTTTGTTCTTTGCTGTCCCACTCGAGACTGGTTAACTTTAAAAGCTCTGTCTGCTGGTGCTGGGTTTATCATCCGAGCCAAATAATCTGCTTCTATCTAACATCACTTAGCTTGGGGCCCAAGTGTGGAACTCTGCATGGTTGAAAGATAAGTGCTAGAGAGAAGACAGCATTGGATTGGAGAGTTGTGGTTATGATTGGATTTTAAAAGCCTGACATTTCTAAAATAGGAAAAAAAAGGAGGTAAGTAGGATACTGCCGGTTCGAGGTGTTTGTAATGAGGTTTTTAAAAACGGCTTTTTCAATTCACTTCACAGTTTAATATGTCAATAGCTAAGTACATTAAGAATTTGCATTTCTACAGCGCCTTTCATGATTACAGGATGTCCCAGAGTACTTTACAGTCAATGAAAAGCTTTTGAAATGTAGTCACTGTGGTAATTAGGATATAGAGCAGTTAATTTGTACACAGCAAGTTCCCACAAACAGCAATGTGATAATGACCAGATAATCTGCTTTAGTGAAGTTGGTTGAGGACACAGGGGGGAACTCCCTTGCTTCACTTCGAATAATGCCATGGGATCTGTTACAACCATCTGAAAGGGGAGACTGGGTCTCGGTTTATTATCCCATCCAAAAGATGGCACCTCCAACAGTGCAGCACTAGATTGTCTAGATTATGTGCTTAAGTGCTGGTGTGGAGCTTGAACCCATAACCTTCTGACTCAGAGGCATGGGTACAACCAACTGAACAAACAGAAGAAGAAGAAAGAAGAAGAAAGGCAATTATCTCATGCTGGAAGTGGAAATGTATAAACTCTAAGTGGTTGTTCTATGCTGTTCTATAAATCTTGCCTCACCAACAGCAATTGAACTTTGCAGCAGTTAGGTTTTAATTGTCTTAAAAGGGACAGTCCAGCCTCAAGTTGTTCCACCTTAGCAGCCGAATAGTACTTTTTATAAAATATATCAGAATTTTGTCATTATAAGACTGAGCCTCATTTGAATTAATGAGCAATACCATGGGAGATCCTCTAGTATGAGGACGTAGAGTTTGCTAGGGTGGAGTGGTTCTTCTGGTCTCATGCCATTACTTCTGCAGAAGCTCCAGAGAAATGGTTCGGGTGCTACATGTCAGAGACCTTTTTTTTGTTCCCTGGCAAGGCCAGATTTATTGCCTATGTCTAGTTGCTTGAGCGGTGGGACTTCTCCTTGAACCACTGCAGTTTTGGTGAAGATGCTTCCACAATGGTGTTAGGGAGGGAATATGAACATATGAATTAGGAGCAGGAGTAGGCCAGTTGGCCCCTTGAGCCTGTTCTGCCATTCAATAAGATCAATGTTGATCTGAACGTAACCTCAACCCCACATTCCTGCTGACCCCGATAATCTTTCATCCCCTTGTTAATCAAGAATCTACCTAGCTCTGCCTTAAAAATATTCAAAGACTCTGCTCCCACCAGTTTTTGAGGAAGAGTTCCAAAGACTCACAACCCTCTGAGAGAAGAAAATTCTTCTCATCTCTGTCTTAAATGAGCAACCCCTTATTTTTAAACAGTGACCTCTAGTTCTAGATTCTCCCACAAGAAGAAACATCCTCTCCACATCCACTCTGTCAAGACCCCTCAGGATCTTAAAGGTTTCAATTAAGTTGCTTCTTATTCTTCTAAATTCTAGTGGATACAAGCCTTACCTGTCCAGCCTTTCCTCATAAGGCAACCTGCCCATTCCTGGTAATAGTCTACAAAACCTTCTCTGAACTGCTTCTAACACATTTACATCTTTCTTTAAATAAGGAGACCAGTACTGTACACAATATACCAGATGTGGTCTCACCAATGCCCTGTAGAACTGAAGCATAACCTCCCTACTTTTGTCATCAATTCCCCTCACAATAAATGATAACATTCTATTAGCTTTTCTAATTACCTGCTGTACCTGCACACTAACCTTTTGTGAATCCCAGAACTTGGGTCCAATGATATTAAATGAATAGCAATATAGGGCCAGGTCAGGATGGTGTGGGATTTGTACTTTTTTTTATTTGTTCATGGGATATAGACATTTCTGTATTTATTCCTGTGCTTAATTACCCTTGAGAAGGTAGTGGTGAGCTTCCTTCTCGAACAGCTGCAGTTCATGTAGCATACGTACATCCACAGTGCTATTAGGAAGGGAATTCCAGGATTTTGACCCACTGACAAGTGAAGGATTTCTGGAGATAAGTGACATCAAGGGATATGGGGGAAGTGCAGGAAAATGGCATTGAGGTAGATGATAAACCATGATCTAATTGAATGGCGGAGCAGCCTCAATGGTCTGAATGGCCTACTCCTGCTCCTGAGTGTTGTTGGAGTTGTACTCATTTAGGCAAGTGAGAGAATTCTATCACTCCTGACTTGTGCCTTGTAGATAGTCGGGAAACTTTGAGGAGTCAGGAGGTGAGTTAGTTAGAGTTGCTGCAGAATTCCTAGCCTCTGAGCTGCTCTTGTAGTTACAGTATTTAAACTGCTGGTCCAGTTCAGTTTCTGGTCAATGGTACCCCCCAGGATGTTGATGGTGGAGGAATCAGCGATGGTAATGCCATTGGGTGTCAAGGGAAGATGGTTAGATTTTGTCTTCTTAGAGATGGTCATTGCCTGGTACTTGTGTGGCACAAATGTTGTTTGTGGTGTTCCCATGATATTGCTGCTTTCTTGTCCTGCTGGGTGGTAGGTTGTGAGGCTGAACATTGTTCTAGAAGTATCTTTGGTGAGTTGCTATATTGTTTCCTGTTGCTGCTATATACTCCAGTCACAGTGCACCTATGGTTAGGGGGTGGGTACTGATTCCCAGTAGTAGAGACACCAAGTGGAACACTGTAATTAGATTGTAAGGTAGTGCTATTTTCTCAAGTGAATAGTTTAGAAAATATCCGTTAAGTATTTTGACCTTTTTCGTCTCAGTTTCAGCATCTCAAGAGCTTAACTTATTTTCAAACTCTTCTGTTCCAATTCAGAGACTGGATTATTGTTTTATTGCTGTGGTTAACAGCTTTTATAAAACTCATCCCTAGGGCCTTTTTTGCAAGCCTTTCTGCTTAACCTGTTTATGGAAATTCCCTTCTTTGTCCCTCTAAGGACAGGGTTATAGAAGAATAATTAGAGTCTTTTGTAATTTGACCTCCTAGGATTTTGTTCCTTTTAGTAAACAGCTGAAAGACCTGCAGTGCCATCAGTTCACCTGCCTTGTGTTTAGGGTCACCTTTCCATTTCCTCATCTTACCCTGTCCTGGTGGTGTTGGGTCCACTTGGGACACACCTCTACGATTGCAGGCAGCTCTCGTACTTTGTCAAAGTGGCTAATCCTTCATGTTGAGTACCAATGGCTATTCAGCTATACGTACAGTACCACAGTCAAACCTAAACCCTGTTTTCAAACATACACTGGCTTATGTGATCAGGAGCAGGAATTCAACCACTTTTCATCCATTCAATGCTTCACTGTCTCCTAACCAGAAATTGATTATACCTATGTTTTTTGCATCATTGGTTCAGTTACTGGGAATATTTTCCTTGCTGCACCTCTGCTGTGTCCTGACTCACAACAGCTGTTTGCTTCAACATATATCTATCATTGTACAATGTCATTGTTCCTGATGTCAGTCATTTACAGCAATGCACAGCTGTGAAATCCAGTTCTGTAACTGCCTGTGACAAGTGGTGAGGAGGATGGAGGGAAGGAAGCAAAGTGATGGGCTCAGCTGAGCTGCAGCTGATTTGCTGAGCTTCTCTAATGTACTATGCAGGCATGGATTACACATACACTAAATAGCAAGCTACAACAAGTTTTTTGGTGAAGTTTATGATAATTGTATTGTATGCTGCTCAAGGATATTTACTTTTCAAGAATCTTTCAGACAGTCTTTGCTTGGCTAACTCAGCAAAGGCTGCAGAAACAACCTGGGAACTTCTGGGCCAAGGAATACTTGAACATGGAGCTCTATGGGATGGAGGAAGCCAAGGTGAGGACTTCATCTCAAATAAATGCTCCGATTCATCAAAAGAGAGCTCATTGCAATCCACATTTCAGCTAGCTAATCTTAAACAAGATTTGACCCAACAAAATTTAAAATAAAATCCCCCCAGAGGAGCTCATAATTCTATTTTGGTCTATCAGATTACAGCCCCTTGACTCACAGGGAGTCTTTGACAATAGCTATCGTCTTGAAAGGTGGAATGGAAGTTTTAATCCAATCACAGTGTATTGCATTGGTACTTTGTAAGCAAACCATTTGACACATTAAGCTAATTGAAGCAGTGTTGTGGGAGAATCTCGAGGCAATAATGTTAGTTTCATATGAAAATTAACTTTGTCAGAGGGAGAGTGTGTGTAAAGCTGCTTTAAATGCCTTTACGAATGCCTTTACTTTACCACGACCCAATGAGCCACAAATAGAAACATAGTAAGATTTATGGCACAGAAGAAGGCCATTTGGCCCAATGTGTCCATGCCAGCTGAAAAAGGGCTATACAGTCTCAACACACTTTCCACTGTAGCTCTATGCGTTATGGCACCTCAAGTTCATAGCCAAGCATTTACTTAAATGTGAATAGGGTGTTTGCCTCAACCAGCCTTTCAGGCAATGAGTTCCAGAGCCCCAGCATGCTTTGGGTGAAAAAAATACTCATCTCCCCTTTAATCCTTCCACCATTTATTTTAAATCTATGCCCCCTGATTATTGGCCTCCCTGTGAAGGAAAATAGATCCTTCCAATCCACTCTATCTAAACCCATCATAATTTTAAACACCTCAATGAAATCTCCCTTCATCCTCCTTTGTTCCGAAGAAAACAACTCCAGCTTATCCAATCTTTCCTCATATCTAAAATTCTCCATTCCTGGCAACATCCTGGTAAATCTCTCAAATCCTTCCTGTAACACAGTGATCAGAACTGTATGCAGTACTCTAGCTGTGAAAATGGGGAACAAAAGTTTATCAAAGAAATGAAGCACAACTTACATCACTTTAATCACACGTGTCAAGGTGTCAGAAATGACATACATCCCTGAAAATAAATATCCTTCCCCAGGCTAATATTTGACAAGTACTATTTCTATGAAAGGGTGTTACAGAGTGTAACTGACAAGGTCCTCAACCTGGTCCCAGGAACACGAGAAGGACATTCAGTCTCTCGAGTCAATCGGTTAGGTCATAGCTGATCTGGCCCTCACCTCCATTTACTTGTCTTTGATCCATATTCCTCGATACCCTTATCCAACATAAATCTATCAATCTCAGCCTTGAAAATTTCAGTTGACTCTTGACACCCACAGCCTTTTGGGAGAGAATTCCAGATTTCGAATACCCTTTTGGTGGAAAAGTTCTTCCTGATTTCACTCCTGGAATAGCCTGGCTATAATTTTAAAATGATGCCCCTTTGTTCTGGACTCCTGCACCAGAGGAAATAATTTCTCTCCATCCACCCTATCAAATCTTCATAATTTCAAACACATTCACTAGACGGCCCTTCAATTTTCTATAAACTCAAAGGAATACAAGCCAAGCTTATGCAAGTCCTCAAAATGTAATCCCTTAAAACCTGGTATAATTCTGGTGAATCTGCACTGCTCCCCCCCGCCACCCCACCCCGGATAGCCAATACAATTTTCGTGATGCGTGTTGTCCAAATCGGATCGCAGTTCTCCAGATGGCACCCGGCCAAGGCTTTGTGTAACCAGCCCAGGCAGAAGCCAGGGGCCCCGAATGCCAAACCCGGGGGCAAGGGAGCCTCAGAATGAGCTCTCCCCGCAGCCCACAGATCCTGAAACCGGCAAAGCGGGCTCCTCGGACTGAACCATCAGCATCATTAACCTGAAATAGCAGTTGTCAGATGCAGCTGCGGGGACGGCGAGTGGAGGCGAAGGGTGGTGGGAGCTGCAACCTCTCGATGCTGATCGGCTACCGGAGGCTGCATCTTCCCCTCCTGTTGGTATTGGAGGAGGTGGAGAGAAATCAAGGCCTATCTCAGAGTAAACTCATATTCACCACCTTCACCCCTGTTTCCCAATGGTGTCCACCTATCACTGAAGTTGGAAATGTTCCCCGTCTAGGCTCAGTCTAAAGCCGGGGCTCCGGTTCCGGCAAAGGCTCTGGCAGTTTTGGGGGCGTGTTCATGTTTTGGCCCTGGGAGTGAGGATGAGGCGGCGGCTAGGCCACGGTTTCCACGGTGATGCATATACACGCCACATCCGGTCACCGGGAACCAGCTGACGTCACACCCACAAGCCGGAAACTGGCCCCGGGACCATAGGTACCCGGATGGAGCGAGGTCGGAGGCTTTTCGCTGATTTTCTCCTTCTCCCGCCCATTGAGCGTCAGCTTCAGCTCCCCACCTTCTGTGTCCCAGTGCGGGTCTGGCATTTGTGTCCAATTGTCACTTTCCGTTCCCATTAGCTATGGTCGACCTGAGCCGCAACTGTCGGCAGTGAAAATCCCTGGAAATGTCCTCCAGCAAAGGCGAGGAGAGCGCGGGGTTACCCAGTGAAGTGGAGGACGTGGAAATGGACGGAGAAACCGTTAGGTTTGTGCGGGAGGCCGGAGTAGCCCGAGTGGGATTGAATTAAACTGGAATCCTGATGATGGAACTTTCCCCGGGTGTTGTTGCGCCTCCTCCGACAATCCATGACCCCTCCGTCCTTGCAAATTATTAACTGTCTTCTGGGTTCGGCACCCCACCCCACCGATCTCTCTCCCCCCCCCCCCCCCCCACCCCACCGATCTCTCTCTCCCCCCCCCCCCCCGATCTCTCCCCCCCACCCCACCGATCTCTCTCTCCCCCCCCTCCCCCGATCTCTCCCCCCCACCCCACCGATCTCTCTCTCCCCCCCCCTCCCCCCCACCCCACCGATCTCTCTCTCCCCCCCCCCCTCCCCCGATCTCTCCCCCCCACCCCACCGATCTCTCTCTCCCCCCCCCCTCCCCCCCACCCCACCGATCTCTCTCTCCCCCCCCCCTCCCCCGATCTCTCCCCCCCACCCCACCGATCTCTCTCTCCCCCCCCCCCACCGATCGATCTCTCCCCCCCCCCGATCTCTCCCCCCCACCCACCGATCTCTCTCTCCCCCACCTCCCCCGATCTCCCCCCCCCCCCACCGATCGATCTCTCCCCCCCCCCGATCTCTCCCCCCCACCCCACCGATCTCTCTCCCCCCCCTCCCCCGATCTCTCCCCCCCACCCCACCGATCTCTCTCTCCCCCACCTCCCCCGATCTCTCCCCCCCACCCCACCGATCTCTCTCTCCCCCCCTCCCCCGATCTCTCCCCCCCACCGATCTCTCTCTCCCCCCCCCCCCCGATCTCTCCCCCCCACCCCACCGATCTCTCTCTCCCCCCCCTCCCCCGATCTCTCCCCCCCACCCCCACCGATCTCTCTCTCTCCCCCCCCGATCTCTCCCCCCCCACCCCACCGATCTCTCTCTCCCCCCCTCCCCCGATCTCTCCCCCCCACCCCACCGATCTCTCTCTCCCCCCCTCCCCCGATCTCTCCCCCCCACCCCACCGATCTCTCTCTCCCCCCCTCCCCCGATCTCTCCCCCCCCACCCCACCGATCTCTCTCTCCCCCCCTCCCCCGATCTCTCCCCCCCACCGATCTCTTTCTCCCCCCCCCGATCTTTCCCCCCACCGATCTCTCCCCCCCGATCTCTCCCTTCCCCCCCGATCTCTCCCTTCCCCCCCGATCTCTCTCCCCCCCGATCTCTCTCCCCCCCCGACCTCTCTCCCTCCCCGACCTCTCTTCTTTCCCCACCCCCAATCTCTCTTCTTACCCCCGATCTCTCTTCTTCCCCCCGATCTCTCTTCTCCCCCCCGATCTCTCTTCTTTCTCCCCGTGACGATCTCTCTTCTTTCCCCCTGCCACGATCTCTCTTCTTTCCCCCGATCTCTCTTCTTTCCCCTGATCTCTTCTTTCCCCCCGATCTCTCTTCCTCTCCCCCCCGACCTCTCTTCCTCTCCCCCCCGACCTCTCTTCCTCTCCCCCCCGATCTCTCTTCCTCTCCCCCCCGATCTCTCTTCCTCTCCCCCTCGATCTCTCTTCCCCCCCGATCTCTATTCCTCTCCCACCCCCCGGATTTCTCTTCCTGTACCGTCCGATCTCTCTTCTTTCCCCCGATCTCTCTTCCTCTCCCCCCCGACCACTCTTCTTCCCCCACTGATCTCTCTTCTTCCACCCCGATCACTCTTCTCCCCCACCGATCACGCTTCTCCCTCTCCCCGATCTCTCTTCTCCATCCCCCCGATCTCTCTTCTTCCCCCCCGATCTCTCTTCTTCCCACCCGATCTCTCTTCTTCCCCCCCGATCTCTCTTCTTCCCCCCCGATCTCTCTTCTTCCCCTCCCGATCTCTCTTCTTCCCCCCCGATCTCTCTTCTTCCCCCCCGATCTCTCTTCTTCCCCCCCGATCTCTCTTCTTCCCCCCCGATCTCTCTTCTTCCCCCCCGATCTCTCTTCTTCCCCCCCGATCTCTCTTCTTTCCCCCCCCGATCTCTTTTCTTCCCCCGATCTCTCTTCTTTCACCCCGATCTCTCTTCTTTCACACCCCGATTACTCTTCTTTCCCCCCGATTTCTCTTCTTTCCCCCCGATTTCTCTTCTTTCCCCCCGATCTGTCTTCTTCCCCCCCCCCCCACCGATCTCTCTTCTTTCCCCCCCGATCTCTCTTCTTTCCCCCCCGATCTCTCTTCTTTCCCCCCGATCTCTCTTCTTTCACCCCCGATCTCTCTTCTTTCCCCCCCGATCTCTCTTCTTCCCCCCGATCTCTCTTCTTCCCCCCGATCTCTCTTCTTCCCCCCGATCTCTCTTCTTTCCCCCCCGATTTCTGTTCTCCCCCCCGATCTCTCTTCTCCCCCCGATCTCTCTTCTTTCTCCCCACGATGATCTCTCTTCTTTCCCCTTGCCACGATCTCTCTTCTTTCCCCCCGATCACTCTTCTTTCCCCTGATCTCTTCTTTCCCCCCGCCACGATCTCTCTTCTTTCCCCCTGCCACGATCTCTCTTCTTTCCCCCCGCCACGATCTCTCTTCTTTCCCCCCGCCACGATCTGTCTTCTTTCCCCCCGCCACGATCTCTCTTCTTTCCCCCTGCCACGATCTCTCTTCTTTCCCCCGCCACGATCTCTCTTCTTTCCCCCGATCTCTCTTCTTCCCCCCGATCTCTCTTCCTCCCCCCGATCTCTCTTCCCCCCCGATCTCTCTTCTTCCCCCCCCGATCTCTCTTCTTCCCCCCCGATCTCTCTTCTTCCCCCCCGATCTCTCTTCTTCCCCCCGATCTCTCTTCTCCCCCCCCCGATCTCTCTTCTCCCCCCCGATCTCTCTTCTCCCCCCCGATCTCTCTTCTTTCCCCCCGATCTCTCTTCCTCCCCCCCCCCCCGACCACTCTCCTTCCCCCACCAATCTCTCTTCTTCCCCCCGATCACTGTTCTCCCCCACCGATCACTCTTCTCCCCCCCTCCCCGATCTCTCTTCTCCCCCCACCGATCTCTCTTCTCCCCCCCGATCTCTCTTCTTCCCCCCCGATCTCTCTTCTTCCCCCCGATCTGTCATCTTTCCCCCCCGATCTCTCTTCTTCCCCCCCCCGATCTCTCTTCTTCCCCCCCCCCCCGATCTCTCTTCCTCTCCACCCCCCCGGATCTCTCTTCCTGTACCCCCCGATCTCTCTTCTTTCCTCCCGATCTCTCTTCTTTCCCCCCGATCTCTCTTCTTTCCCCCCGATCTCTCTTCTTTCCCCCCGATCTCTCTTCTTTCCCCCGATCTCTCTTCTTTCCCCCCCGATCTCTCTTCTTTCCCCCCGATCTCTCTTCTTTCCCCCCGATCTCTCTCCCCCCCCCCCCGATCTCTCTCCCCCCCCCCCCGATCTCTCTTCCCCCCCCCCGATCTCTCTTCTTTCCCCCTGATCTCTCTTCCTCTCCCCCCCGATCTCTCTTCTTCCCCCCCCCGATCTCTATTCCTCTCCCCCCCCGGATCTCTCTTCCTGTACCCCCCGATCTCTCTTCTTTCCCCCCGATCTCTCTTCTTTCCCCCCGATCTCTCTTCTTTCCCCCCGATCTCTCTTCCTCTCCCCCCCCCGATCTCTCTTCTTCCCCCCCGATCTCTCTTCTTCCCCCCCGATCTCTCTTCTTCCCCCCCGATCTCTCTTCTTCCCCCCGATCTCTCTTCTTCCCCCCGATCTCTCTTCTTCCCCCCCGATCTCTCTTCTTTCCCCCCCCCGATCTCTTTTCTTCCCCGATCTCTTTTCTTCCCCGATCTCTCTTCTTTCACCCCGATTTCTCTTCTTTCCCCCCGATTTCTCTTCTTTCCCCCCGATTTCTCTTCTTTCCCCCCGATCTGTCTTCTTCCCCCCCCCCACCGATCTCTCTTCTTTCCCCCCCGATCTCTCTTCTTTCCCCCCCGATCTCTCTTCTTTCCCCCCGATCTCTCTTCTTTCACCCCCGATCTCTCTTCTTTCCCCCCCGATCTCTCTTCTTCCCCCCGATCTCTCTTCTTCCCTCCGATCTCTCTTCTTTCCCCCCCGATTTCTGTTCTCCCCCCCGATCTCTCTTCTCCCCCCCCGATCTCTCTTCTCCCCCCGATCTCTCTTCTTTCTCCCCACGATGATCTCTCTTCTTTCCCCTTGCCACGATCTCTCTTCTTTCCCCCCGATCACTCTTCTTTCCCCTGATCTCTTCTTTCCTCCCGCCACGATCTCTCTTCTTTCCCCCTGCCACGATCTCTCTTCTTTCCCCCCCGCCACGATCTCTCTTCTTTCCCCCCGCCACGATCTGTCTTCTTTCCCCCCGCCACGATCTCTCTTCTTTCCCCCTGCCACGATCTCTCTTCTTTCCCCCGCCACGATCTCTCTTCTTTCCCCCGATCTCTCTTCTTCCCCCCGATCTCTCTTCCTCCCCCCGATCTCTCTTCTTCCCCCCCCGATCTCTCTTCTTCCCCCCCCGATCTCTCTTCTCCCCCCCCGATCTCTCTTCTCCCCCCCGATCTCTCTTCTCCCCCCCGATCTCTCTTCTCCCCCCCGATCTCTCTTCTTTCCCCCCGATCTCTCTTCCTCCCCCCCCCCCGACCACTCTCCTTCCCCCACCAATCTCTCTTCTTCCCCCCGATCACTGTTCACCCCCACCGATCACTCTTCTCCCCCCCTCCCCGATCTCTCTTCTCCCCCCCCCGATCTCTCTTCTCCCCCCCCGATCTCTCTTCTTCCCCCCCGATCTCTCTTCTTCCCCCCGATCTCTCTTCTTCCCCCCCCCGATCTCTCTTCTTCCCCCCCCCGATCTCTCTTCTTCCACCCCCCCGATCTCTCTTCCTCTCCACCCCCCCGGATCTCTCTTCCTGTACCCCCCGATCTCTCTTCTTTCCTCCCGATCTCTCTTCTTTCCCCCCGATCTCTCTTCTTTCCCCCCGATCTCTCTTCTTTCCCCCCGATCTCTCTTCTTTCCCCCGATCTCTCTTCTTTCCCCCCGATCTCTCTTCTTTCCCCCCGATCTCTCTTCTTTCCCCCCGATCTCTCTCCCCCCCCCCGATCTCTCTCCCCCCCCCCGATCTCTCTTCCCCCCCCCGATCTCTCTTCTTTCCCCCTGATCTCTCTTCCTCTCCCCCCCGATCTCTCTTCTTCCCCCCCCCGATCTCTATTCCTCTCCCCCCCCGGATCTCTCTTCCTGTACCCCCCGATCTCTCTTCTTTCCCCCCGATCTCTCTTCTTTCCCCCCGATCTCTCTTCTTTCCCCCCGATCTCTCTTCCTCTCCCCCCCCCGATCTCTCTTCTTCCCCCCCGATCTCTCTTCTTCCCCCCCGATCTCTCTTCTTCCCCCCGATCTCTCTTCTTCCCCCGATCTCTCTTCTTCCCCCCCGATCTCTCTTCTTTCCCCCCCCCGATCTTTTTCTTCCCCGATCTCTTTTCTTCCCCGATCTCTCTTCTTTCACCCCGATTTCTCTTCTTTCCCCCCGATTTCTCTTCTTTCCCCCCGATTTCTCTTCTTTCCCCCGACTCTCTTCCTCCCCCCTCCAATCTCTCTTGTTCCCGCCCCGCCCCTGATCTCCCTTCTTTCCCCCCGATCTCTCTTCTTTCCCCCCGATCTCTCTTCTTTCCCCCCGATCTCTCTTTTTCCCCCCCCGATCTCTCTTTTTTTCCCCCCGATCTCTCTTCTTTCCCCCCGATCTCTCTTCTTTCCCCCCCGATCTCTCTTCTTTCCCCCCCGATCTCTCTTCTTTCCCCCATTGATCTCTCTTCTTCCCCCCCCCCCAATCTCTCTTCTTCCCCCCCCCAATCTCTCTTCTTCCCCCACCCGATCTCTCTTCTTTCCCCCCCGATCTCACTTCTTTCCCCCCCGATCTCACTTCTTTCCCCCCCGATCTCGCTTCTTCCCCCCCCAATCTCTTTTCTTCCCCCCGATCTCTCTTCTTTCCCCCCCGATCTCTCTTCTTCCCCCCCCCATCTCTCTTCTTCCCCTCCGGTTCTCTCTTCCTCTCTCCCCCCCCACCAAATCTCTCTTCTTCCCCCATTGATCTCTCTTCTTCCCCCCCACCGATCTCTCTTCTTCCCCCACCCGATCTCTCTTCTTCCCCCACCCGATCTCTCTTCTTTCCCCCCCGATATCTCTTCTTCTCCCCCCCCGATCTCTCCTCTTCCCACTCCCATGATCTCTCTTCTTCCCCCCCGATTTCTCTTCCCCCCACCAATCTCTCTTCTTCCCCCCCCGATTTCTCTTCTTCCCCTCCGGTTCTCTCTTCTTCTCTCCCCCCCCCCACCAAATCTCTCTTCTTCCCCCATTGATCTCTCTTCTTCCCCCCCCCCGATCTCTCTTCTTCCCCCACCCGATCTCTCTTCTTTCCCCCCCCGATCTCTCTTCTTCCCCCCCGATCTCTCTTCTTCCCCCCCCGATCTCTCTTCTTTCCCCCCCGATCTCTCTTCTTTCCCCCCCCGATCTCTCTTCTTCCCCCCCGATCTCTCTTCTTCCCCCCCCGATCTCTCTTCTTCCCCCCCCGATCTCTCTTCTTCCCCCCCGATCTCTCTTCTTTCCCCCCCAATCTCTCTTCTCTCTTCTTCCCCCCCGATCTCTCTTCTTTCCCCCCCCGATCTCTCTTCTTTCCCTCCCGATCTCTCTTCTTTCCCTCCCGATCTCTCTTCTTTCCCTCCCGATCTCTCTTCTTTCCCCCCCGATCTCACTTCTTTCCCCCCCCGATCTCTCTTCTTTCCCCTCCCTGTGATCTCTCTTCTTTCCCCTGAACTCTCTTCCTCCCCCCTCCAATCTCTCTTGTTCCCGCCCGCCCTGATCTCCCTTCTTTCCCCCCGATCTCTCTTCTTTCCCCCCCGATCTCTCTTCTTTCCCCCCCGATCTCTCTTCTTTCCCCCCCGATCTCTCTTCTTTCCCCCCCGATCTCTCTTCTTTCCCCCCCGATCTCTCTTCTTTCCCCCCCGATCTCTCTTCTTTCCCCCCCGATCTCTCTTCCTTCCCCCCCGATCTCTCTTCTTTCCCCCCCGATCTCTCTTCTTTCCCCCATTGATCTCTCTTCTTCACCCCCCCCAATCTCTCTTCTTCCCCCCCCAATCTCTCTTCTTCCCCCACCCGATCTCTCTTCTTTCCCCCCCGATCTCACTTCTTTCCCCCCCGATCTCACTTCTTTCCCCCCCGATCTCGCTTCTTCCCCCCCCATCTCTCTTCTTCCCCTCCGGTTCTCTCTTCCTCTCTTCCCCCCCACCAAATCTCTCTTCTTCCCCCATTGATCTCTCTTCTTCCCCCCCACCGATCTCTCTTCTTCCCCCACCCGATCTCTCTTCTTTCCCCCCGATCTCTCTTCTTTCCCCCCCGATATCTCTTCTTCTCCCCCCCCGATCTCTCCTCTTCCCACTCCCATGATCTCTCTTCTTCCCCCCCGATTTCTCTTCCCCCCACCAATCTCTCTTCTTCCCCCCCCGATTTCTCTCCTTCCCTTCCGGTTCTCTCTTCCTCTCTCGCCCCACACCAAATCTCTCTTCTTCCCCCATTGATCTCTCTTCTTCCCCCCCCCCCGATCTCTCTTCTTCCCCCACCCGATCTCTCTTCTTTCCCCCCCGATCTCTCTTCTTCACCTCCGGTTCTCTCTTCCTCTCTCCCCCCCCTCCAATCTCTCTTGCTCCCCCCCGCCATGATCTCTCTTCTTTCCCCCCCCGATCTCTCTTCTTTCCCCCCCCGATCTCTCTTCTTTCCCCCCCGATCTCTCTTCTTTCCCCCCCCGATCTCTCTTCTTCCCCCCCCCGATCTCTCTTCTTTCCCCCCCGATCTCTCTTCTTTCCCCCCCGATCTCTCTTCTTCTCCCCCCGATCTCTCTTCTTCCCCCCCCGATCTCTCTTCTTCCCCCCCGATCTCTCTTCTTTCCCCCCAATCTCTCTTCTCTCTTCTTCCCCCCCGATCTCTCTTCTTTCCCTCCCGATCTCTCTTCTTTCCCCCCCGATCTCTCTTCTTTCCCCCCCGATCTCTCTTCTTTCCCCCCCGATCTCTCTTCTTCCCCCCGATCTCTCTTCTTTCCCCCCCGATCTCTCTTCTTTCCCCCCCGATCTCTCTTCTTCTCCCCCCGATCTCTCTTCTTCCCCCCCCGATCTCTCTTCTTCCCCCCCCGATCTCTCTTCTTCCCCCCCCGATCTCTCTTCTTCCCCCCCCAATCTCTCTTCTCTCTTCTTTCCCCCCACCGATCTCTCTTTTTTCCCCCCCGATCTCACTTCTTTCCCCCCCGATCTCTCTTCTTTCCCCCCCGATCTCTCTTCTTCCCCCCAATCTCTCTTCCCACCGATCTCTTTTCTTCCCCCCGATCTCTTTTCTTCCCCCCGATCTCTTTTCTTCCCCCCGATCTCTTTTCTTCCCCCCGATCTCTTTTCTTCCCCCCCCATCTCTTTTCTTCCCCCCCGATTTCTCTTCTTTTCCCCCCGCCACGATCTCTTCTTTCCCCCCGCTACGATCTCTTCTTTCCCCCCGCCACGATCTCTCTTCTTTCCCCCCGCCACGATCTCTCTTCTTTCCCCCTGCCACGATCTCTCTTCTTTCCCCCCGCCAAAATCTCTCTTCTTTCCCCCCGCCACGATCTCTCTTCTTTCCCCCCGCCACGATCTCTCTTCTTCCCCCGCCACGATCTCTCTTCTTCCCCCGCCACGATCTCTCTTCTTCCCCCGCGATCTCTCTCTTCCCCCCCAATCTCTCTTCCTGCCCCCGATCTCTCTTCTTTACCCCCGATCTCTCTTCTTCCCCCCCGATCTCTCTTCTTCCCCCCCGATCTCTCTTCTTCCCCCCCCCCGATCTCTCTTCTTCCCCCCCCGACCTCTCTTCTTTCCCCCCCGACCTCTCTTCTTTCCCCCCCCGACCTCTCTTCTTTCCCCCCACCGATCTCTCTTCTTTCCCCCCCCCCGATCTCTCTTCTTTCCCCCCCGCCCTCTCTTCTTTCCCCCCCGATCTCTCTTTTTTCCCCCCGATCTCTCTTCTTCCCCCCCGATCTCTCTTCTTTCCCCCCCGATCTCTCTTCTTTCCCCCCCCGATCTCTCTTCTTTCCCCCCCCGATCTCTCTTCTTTCCCCCCCCGATCTCTCTTCTTTCCCCCCCCGATCTCTCTTCTTTCCCCCCCCGATCTCTCTTCTTTCCCCCTCCGATCTCTCTTCTTTCCCCCCGATCTCTCTTCTTTCCCCCCCCCCGATCTCTCTTCTTTCCCCCCCCCGATCTCTCTTCTCTCCCCCCCCCCGATCTCTCTTCTCCCCCCCCCCGATCCCTCATTCCCCCCACCCCCCCCCCCCCCCCCCCGATCTCTCTTCTCCCCCCCGGATCTCTCTTCTCCCCCCCGATCCCTCTTTTCCCCCCTCGATCTCTCTTCTACCCCCCCCCCCACCGATATCTCTTTCTCCCCCGATCTCTTTTCTCCACCCACCCCCAACCGATCTCTGTCTCTTCTTTCTCCCCCCACTCCCCTTCACGGGCTCTCCCCTCTATTCCCCTCCCCCGGCTCCTCTTTCTCCCCCCAACCCCGGCGCCACTTTCCAACTTCCCCCATACCTTTCTCTCTCCCCAACCATCATACCTCTCTTTCTCTTCCCCCCCCCCCGCCCCCCACCGCTGCTCTTCCTTCCACACACCCCCCAGCCCCTATGCCCCTCCATCATCTTTGCCCACCCCAAAGTTCTTGAATGTGTTGACCCACATCTGTTCCCATCTTTTCCGGAATGCCCTGCTTGAATCGCTCCAATCTGATTTCTGCCCCTGCCATGGTACTGAATCAGTTCTTATCTAAATGATGTTCTATGTGACTGTGACAAAGATTAACTCCTCACCTCGTCCTTCCTGATCTCTCTGCTGCTTTTGACGTTGTTGCACAGTTTTTCACCATCACTGCTGTGCTCACTGACCTACATTGCGTCCTGTTCAAGCAGTATTTTGACGTTAAAATTCTCATCCTTGTTTTGAATTGTAATCTTCTCCAGTCCCATGACCCACTGATATATCTGTACTCCCCTAATTCTGGACTTTTGAGCATCCCTGATTTTAATTGCTCTATGCTTGGTGGTCACATCTTCAGTTGCCTAGACTCTAAGCTCTGGAATGCCCTCCTTACTCCTCTCTGCCTCTCTACCTCACTTTCCTCTTTTAATACATTCCTTAAAACCCACCCACTCTCTTTGACCAAGTTTTTGGTCATCTGCCCTATTATCTCCTGCTCTGGCTTGATGCCATTTTTTTTATAATGCTCAGATGAAGCACCTTGGGATGTTTAACTACATTAAAGATGTTGATGGTTACTCTGTCTCCTCACATTGGCGCCAATGGGAGGAATATCTCGCCCAGTTTTGTGAGAGCAGCATTCTTGAATACTGCACATTCATGGCACCAAGAAGCTGATCGTAACAACAGGAGGACGCTATTCAGCCCCTCGACCAGCCTGCCTTTCAGTGTATGATCTTGGGCAATTAAGCTGGTTTTCTTAGTCAAAGAGGGCACAACGATGACTGGTTTGGGAAATGACTCAGTGATGCTTTACCAGGGCCACATTCAAGGCCCCTTGCTGTAGAGAGAGCTTACTGCACTGGTGCTGATCCCTGCCCTGGGAATGCTTGTTTACTCTGATACAGATAGTGGCAATGAATTCCATTTACCACCTTTTCAGTAGCATAAAAACAGCCTTCTGGTTCTCTCTCTGTGTGCTGGCTCTTGTTTTCAAACTCAGTCTGACACCTCTCATCCTCTGTCTACTCATTGCTAGCTCTAATTTTTCTCTTTCCTCCCTGCTGCAACAGTTCCACGGACCTCTCGGAGATCTTGAAGGAAGGAACAAAAGAGTCTCATGATCGAGCAGAGAACACTCAGTTTGTGAAGAAGTTCCTGAAAGGCAAGATTCGGCGAGAACTGTTTGAGGTAGGGCTAATCATGGTCTGTGCTATCTGTGTGTTCTAGCAGTCAGGTTATGAGGGCTTCCCTGCAGACTGGATGGGTAGCAATGCATGTGGATACAGAAGGGACAACTGTGGGGCATAATAGATTTGATGCCGCCAGGAACTGTTGTGGGGAGGGAGTGGGAGGATTGACCCATTGACCTGTGCAGGATTTGGGCACTTCATTGTATAGTTACATGAATATCGAATGTTCTGGAAGGGCTCAGCTCAGCACATCACTGTTTAAATGGATCTGTTCATTGTTAAAGTGCCATTATGTGAATGGGGCCTGCCACAGGGTGGGTGAGTTTCACAAGGTGGAAGAGTTCCCCAAGTTCCATCACTGCCGGTCACCCAGCACTCAAGCCTGCTGCTGGCCACTCGTATGCCGTCACTAGGGACCTGTCATTTAAATCCACTTGGAATGGGGATGAGTTGACATTGGTCCATGGGCTGTGTAAAATTTTCATCTTACTGTCCCCATAGAATTGGCTCTTTAGAAATTCCTATTCCATTGAGTTGTCATTTACTTAAATATTGGAACCTTTTCCTGGTTTCTTTGACCTTGTTGGCCGAGTAACTAATAGCATCAGGCAGTGCTGCACACAGTTACATCTGAGGAGGCACCAGGCTTTATCTATGGCCTCTGAGCGAATATGTCCTTTGTGTTTAGATTCAATGTGACAACCAAGGCTCAAAAGCTATCGTTCTCACCTCTGAGTAGAAAGGATGTGCATTCATATCCCATGCTAAAACTTCACAGAAATCCAGGCTGACACTCCAGTGAAGTGCTGTGGGGGCACTGAATTGTCGGGGGGCCGGTGCCAAGGGAGCGCTGCGTTGTCGGAGGGCCGGTGCCGAGGGAGCGCTGTGCTGTCGGATTTCCGGTGCCGAGGGAGCGCTGCGCGTCGGATTTGCCATCTTTCAGATGAGACGTTAGTCTGCCCTCTCAGGTGGCTAATATTTATCTCCGAACCAGTGCCAGAAAAACGGGTTATCTGGTCATTACCATATTGCTATTTGTTGGATCTTGCTATACACAATTGGCTGCCTCGTTTCTGACATTGAAATAGTGACTACACTTGAAAAGTACCTTGTCCATAAAACACTCTGATGTCCTGAAACCATGTAAAGCACTAAAGAAATGCAATTTTTTACAATAACTCCCTGTTTTAAGTCATTCTGCTTTAATGTCCCAGATATAATTGTATGTGCACTTTATCGGGATTTTTGTTTCACACAGGCATCGGTGGCCCAATCCGGCACCATTTCTCCTGTTGCCACCTCCCACCTGCCCGCCACCTCCCTCCCACTCGCTGCCAGGTTTTGGGAGAGAGAACGGGAGAGGTATGAGGCAACAGGGAGGGTCAGAGAGCAGGAATTAAGTAGAAAGAGTCAGCACATTTGTTTTATATTTTTAAATTACTTTTATTAATTTACAAATATAGGAATGTGCAATATTTCAACTTTTAGGGTAAAAATTTTCCATGTTGTTTTTCTGACGAGATTGGTCCTACAGAACCTAACTACAGCTCTTACATTTGCTGTAATGGGAAAATCAGATTTGCTAGACGTTGTTTCATTTAAAGTTGCACTTTTCAGGAATGAAATTACAATGTTAAGTGAAGAATTACTGTGTTTCTTAAGATACTGTGAATGTGGTGGCTGAGATACTCATCAGAAGAGAGTTGTTATTGTGCAGCTGAAATTGCAAATATGTTTTGAATTTGTTGCACTTGGAAAGGGACCACCTTTGGGGCTGGTGAGCAGGGCAGGTTTGGGTCTTAGTACCCTGAGCTAGAAATCGGTCAAGGTGCCTGCTGCTTTTTTTGTTGGCCGGTGACCCCCATTGGAAAGACCAAGAATAAGGACAGAGTCAAGTTTGGCTTCCATGTCCCATTTTTCCCTCTCTTATATTACTTGCCAATACTAGTCTTGCACATGAATGGCCGCTTGGGTTGAGGTACTGGGGGATATCAGGCAACCCGGGGAGAAGAATAGTAGATCTGCAGTACTAACTGGGATTTGGTGCCATGAGCTGTTCGATCATTTCTGCTACCTTATGTTACAGTTGAGCACTGTCGCCCTCTACTTCACCTACTCCGCCCTGGAGGAGGAGATGGATAAAAATGCACAACACCCTGGCTTTGCTCCTCTTTACTTCCCGCTCGAACTGCACCGCAAGGATGCTATAGCCAAGGACCTGGAGTACTTCTATGGAACAGATTGGCAGGACAAGATCAAGTGTTCAGAGGCCACAGCAAGATATGTAGAGCGGATCCATCACGTTGGGGAATATGAACCCGAGCTGCTGGCAGCACATGCCTACACCCGCTACATGGGCGATCTGTCAGGGGGTCAGGTGCTGAAGAAAGTGGCGCAGAGAGCCTTGTGCTTGCCCAGCACTGGAGAAGGCGTGCAATTCTATATCTTCGACAACATTTCCAACCCTGCTCGCTTCAAGCAGCTGTACCGATCACGGTTGAACACTCTGGAGACCAGCAGGGAGATCAGGGAGAGGATTGTGGAGGAGGCTAACCGAGCCTTTTGCTTCAACATGGAGGTGAATGTTTCTGAGGGGTGTTTATAAGGAGGAGTGTGATTCCGGCTCCCAAATTTAACGTGGCCTTGTTCTCCCTCAGCTGACGGGTTGTGTCATATGATGCAGCCAGTCAGGGAGCAGTAACATCCAGGATACTTCACTTAGTGAGGCTCTGATGAACCAGGCACTGCCATGTAATAACATGCAGAAAAACAGGAGCAGAAAATGGCAGAAGCATTTTGGGATGCAACCTTTCATTGGATTACTCTCTGCTGCTTAAGTTTATTTTGCCACAAAATATTGCCCATTTTCTCCGCATATAGTTTTCTGCCATAATTATGATTTCTAGTGTTTTTTTTCTCTTTACCCCTATTGCAGGAATTGAAACAGCAGGAGCCCATTGCCCCCTATTCTCACTGACATACATGGGCCCCTGGTTAAGCAACACATGGTTTTTAAATTTTTTCCTTGTTTTCAAATTTCTCACGGCCTTGGCCCTCTCTATCTCTGTAACCTCCAGCAGCCCATAACCCTCAGATATCTGCACCACTCTAATTTTGGCCTCTTGAGCATCCCCGATTTTAATAGCTTCATCATTGGTGGCTGTGCCTTCAGTTGCCTTGGCCCAAAGCTCGAGGGTTCCCTCATTAATTCTGTCCACCTCTCTTTCTTTACTTCTTTAGGACACTGCTTATAACCAAGCTCTTTGATCAAACCTTTGGACACCTGTTCTAATGTATGCGGCTTGGTGCCGGTTTTTGTTTGATAATGCTCCTGTGAAGTGCCCTGGAGCATTTTACTACATTAAAGCTGCTATATAAATATGCTGCTGAATGAACAGAATGTGGCTCCCCCCATCTGTCTATGAACAAATTTCCAGTATGTCCTCTCAGACAACTGAACATTATTTCGAACAGTGAGGAAGCTCTCTCTCTGCCTTGCTGAGAACTATATTGATGTTTACTGGTACTACTCGTGACTGAAAGAACGGGCAGCCACAGTTGTTATATTGAATGAACCCACAATGCTTCTCTGCAGTTAAAATAAGCTGTCGGTTCCCAGCTTTGTTTCTAAAGGCCCCACCTTTCCAACTGCACATTCTGTATTGAAAGATTCTGCCATCTAATAACTAACCCACTTTAATCTTTGCTCTAATCACAAATTCCACAGGTTTTTGAGGAATTAGATAAGTTTGGAAAAACCCTGGGGGAAGTGGTGCAGGCACCTGGAGTCCGGCTCCATGATGGGAAAGGAGATGCCCGGAAGTGCCCATTCTATTCTGAAAAAGGTACATATGCTTGGCACGTGAGCACCATTCTGTGGGAAATGTAATTGGGGAGAATGGAGGTGATCCCGGAATGTGACTGGGGAATGATGGAGAGAATCCCAGACTCTGGTGGAGCAGAATGGTTCAGGGAACCCACAAATTAGCACAGCAATTAGGTGCAAAGTAGATGCTGCTGTGGATTATCACAGCACCTGAACACTGATGAACCTTTGTCACTCTCCAGCCTCTGGGAATGATTGGGCAGCTGGAGTCTAGCCTCCAATGGAAATGGGTCCCTCTGAGTTGGTCCAATTTATACCAAGGGGTTGACTTGCTAACATCTGAACAAGCAACTGTCTGAGAACCCAAGCTGGTAGCAAACTGCTGGCACCAGTGGGTGACAGCCTGCTGATGTTGGTGTGGACTTTTCCTGGTCTGTGTTTCTATGGTATGATGTACTTGGTGTATTTTACTGATGCCCAAGTACTATATACTGCAGGTCAACGTAATTAACCATGGCACATGACATTCTGCCTCTTGATTAATCCTTTGGCTGTTTTTCTCTTTCTCCAGGCAATGATGAAATGGGGTGCCCGCTACACTCTGTGGTGGCTGTGGTGCAGAGCTGTGCTTTCCAGCTGGTGCTAGCTGTTCTTCTGGCACTCACTGCTGGCTGGTATCTGCTGTGATGTTTACTGCCATAGACAGGGACTGTTCAACAAAGTGATGCAAACATCTGCCCATCGCAGCACCCCCACCCCGCACCTCCCCTCCCTACTCAAAGAAGTATTTGATCTATGAGAATGGACACTGGACACCTACTTCAACTCTTGTCTCTTTGCAGTTTTTGGCCTTGGACACAGGCCCGTTAACTCTCAGCTCAATATTCTGCTGACTTTGTGTTTATTGTTCAGGTATGCACCACTCTATAACTAATGCCATTGAGTAAGGTGTAAATATAGGTGGTTGGGAATACGGAATCCCACCTGTGACTGCCTCCCTGAATTGTACAGTGTGTCCTCACTGTCACTGCTGTAGCTGCTTTTGTACAAACTGATTTTCCAATTTATTTTGAAGGAGCACAACTAGTTACTGTAATTGATCATAAATACTCAAGACACGTCCGAACATGTATCTAACCACAGTGACCTCACTTTGAGAGGATAAACTCCATGTCTCTAGTTCAATACTCACCTCCCTATGGATCTAGGCCTTGCTGAAAACCCTGATTTATTTTCAAGGCGTTGCCTGGTTGGGATGCAATTAAATGTAACATTGCGTGAAATTACATTTTCTTTAATCAGTGATTGGACCTGAATACTTTCAGTAAGTTTGCTCTTTATCCAATGTATTTATGCTCTTGATTATTAAATGTTCTAACAAGTCTCTGGTGAAATGTCCTTATTTACACTGACTACACTTTCTGTTTCTGTGCTGATTTCTATGCAAAGTACAGTCCAATTTGTCTATGCTGGTGTTTATGTTCCACCCTTCATCTCACCCTAACTTCTTTTTAAATACATCTATGCTTTGGTATCGCTGAAAGACTTTTTGTTGAAGCTTTTCATCTTGCCCTCATCAGGACAATTTGTAAAAACACAAACAAGAGAACGCCATTCAGCCTGTTGAGCCCACTCTGCCATTCAATATGACCATAGCTGATTGAACACTTCAATACCTTTTATCCACACTATCCCCATAACCCTTTACATTATTCAGATATTGAAAATACTAATGTCAGGGGGAACATTTATACTGTATGAGAAGAATGCTGATTGATTAGCAAGTGGACTGTGGTGACGGTGGTGTCATGGAGAATGCACCAGTGGATAGTTTAAATTTCAAACAATGCTTGGCAGTTAACAATGTCAAGTGGTGCATTCTCCATGGCAACACCTCTACTAGAGTCCTCTTGCTAACCAATTAGCACATTCTCCTCATACTATAAATTGTTATTTTCCCCTTATTTGTTTACTCTACCTTCTACAATCCTGGTAATGGCAAGATGTGATAGTGGAGTTGCTAACTAATCTTAACACTCAGTTAATCAATGAGCTGTCAGAACCATAGGTCCAAAGTCAACATTTGAATGTTATACTTTCTACCATCTCTCTTGGGAGCTTGTTCCCTAGACTGATCATGGTGTGTTCAAACACTTTCTTTAATGCATCATGCTATCAAACCCTTTCAGGGTGTTTCATAAGATCACCTTTCAGCCATAGGGCAGAGGAGACTGGGCACCAAGTGTGACCCTATGCTGCATCCCAGGGCAACAGCCATTCCTATGTTGGTAGAACTCCCAATGGATGCTGGTGGACTCTAAGCTCACATTCTGCAGGGTAATTACTGAAACCTACCTAATTCACAGCTTTGCATTATTAAAAGATTAGTGAATAACTATAGACAATTGGACCTAACCTTTACCTATGTGTGTTGGACTATTCTGGGGACAGTAACACTTAAAGAATGATGGATCTGGAGTTAAGTGGTTATCCAAATTCCCCAACTAAGATCCACTAGTGCCTGTATCTGCAAGGAAGACAGAGAAACACTCCAAGCAGCTAAAGGAACGTGTAACCAATTGAAGACCTAGGAAATTCCTTCCAACTTCATAAACAAGTAAACGCCAGGAACCATTTGAGTTACTTCAAGATTTATGACAGGATTTAAATGGAAGAGACATTCCAATCCTCAGAACAATTATTTTATGTTGTCCAAAACATTGATTACATAGTGCAACAGCTGCAATTAAATACTGTATCTGTCACTATATTTACATGGCCATTGACATCACTGTACAGAAGTAATCAAAACTACAAAATAAAATTTAAGGGCTTTCTTATTGAAAAATGAGAGTCTCTAGGTTCTTGCTGTTCAGTTTCAAGGGAAAGAAATTCCTTCAGCAGCCCCCTGCCACTCTGCCACAGTGATGGCACAAAATGTGCATCCTTCACAGCGGTGCACCAGCCCACAATCCGGTCACCCAGGCTGGGCTCAGTTTCCACTCGAACGCTTTCCTGAAATCAGAATACAACTAGTGAAACTTTTAAAGCAGGTTTACCAAAGTTGAGACTTGTGCAAGAGCAGATAGATTGAAAGTGAGCATTCGTCCCAGATTCGTATATGACCATTGTGCTTACAGAGACCATTAAACACCCCACAAAACCAGAAATGCTGTGAAATGTCTGAATCTTTAGTGAGCACCCACCACTGTACCAATGCAATAATGAGTCTCACAAACTTAAGCCTTGTGGCCTCAAGAAATCAATGGCAACTGATACATAATGACATGGTTTGCACTGTTGACTGATGTACTGAGAATCAGACTGCCTGTACCCATTTCATGCGGGACTCCCAGAAAGAAGTCCACTTTATATCTATGTTCGGGGCTGTACTCTGCTTAACACCAGTTAGTTAACATTTGGAAACTGCCACAGGAGTAAGCAGGGTAGCCATTCTCACACTGATATTAAAGTGCTGTGACTACAATGTACACCTGCCGCGCAAGGCAACGCAACAGCTTTATGTTGGCCAGATGGACAAACTATGTGCTGTTCAGGTGATAATAATGGGAAAACAAAAAGGAGGTTTCCTACCTCTTGACATGTTAACTAAACATTCGCTTTAATTTAGTAAAGAATCCCTCCTTGTCTTCCCCTGGATTTTGCTCAGGCAGATCTGACTCTTTTCCTCCTGGCTCAGTGGTCGCCTGGGCTTTAGTGCCTGTAGATACAAACAGTGAAAGCCCAGGGTCAGAATGAGGAAATGACCACGCCAGCACATGTAATTCAACACAAGCCATTCACGCTCGTTTCAGAGTTTAACAGCAATAGTCCATCAGTAAATAAGGTCAAATCAGAGATAGCAAAAGGTTATAATTAAAAGCGCTTTATCTGAAAGCACAAAGCATTTCTTGCAAGAATTAATGGCATAAAAAGAGATAAATGGGTTTGATCTAATAGCCATTACAGAGGTGTGGTTGCATGGTGATCAAGGTTGTGAACTAAATAGTCTAAGATATCCAATATTTTGAAAAGACAGAAAATGGAAAAGCAGGGCAATAAAAGATGACATATGGATAGCAGTGAGGAAGAATCTTGGCTCAGATGAGCAGGTAGTAGAATCAGTGTGGGTGGAAATAAGAAATAACAAGGGTCAGAAAATGCTGATGGGATTGGTTTTTAGGCTCCCTGCTACTGCTGGACAGTATTTATCAAGAAAGAGCTGATTATACAAAGACTAGGAGACACAGGTTTACAGTTTTGTGCAAGAGATGCAGGGGCAAGGCGAGGAATTTTTTTTACGTAGCGAGCGATAATGACCTGGAACATTCTGCTTATGAGGATGGTAGAAGCAGGGAGAGTCAATGATTTCAAAAGGAAATTGGATGGCACTTGAAGGAAATAAACTTGCAGGGCTACGAGGATAGAACTGGGGAATAGGACTAACTGGATTGTTCGAAAGAGAACCTGCACAGACTAAATGGGCTGAATGGTGGCCTTCTGCATCACAAATAAGTCTAGGAGAGTCTAGGATAACAGAGCACTTAGAAAATTATATGATTAGGCAGAGTCAATGTGATTTTATGAATACGAAATTGTGTTCATAAACTTTTTTGAGGATGTAACTAGCAGACTAGAAAAAAGGGAACCAGTGGATGTAGTATATTTGGATATTCAAAAATACATTTGATAAGATGCCATATGAAAGGTAGATAAACACCAGATAAAGGTTCATGAGGTTTGGGGTAACATATTAACATGGATAGAGGATTGGTCAAACAGACCAGAAAACAGAGTAGGAATAAATGGGTAATTTTCAAGTTGGCAGTCTGTTGCTAGTGAGGTGGTATAAGGATTATTGTTAGGGCCTCAGCTATTTACAATCTATATTAATGACTTAGATGAAGGACCAAGTGTAACGTATCAAAGTCTGGTTATGATACAAAGCTGGGTGGGTAAAGTAACCTGTGAAAAGGACACAGAATCTGCCAGGAGGTATAGATTAAATGAGTGATCAAATAAGTAGCATATAATGTGGGAAATGTGAGGTTATTCACTTTGGGAGGAAAATGGGAAACAGGAAAAAAAACTTAAATAGTGAGAAATTGTTCAATGTTGGTGTTCGGAGGGATTTGGGTGTCCCTGTATACAAAGCAGAGTACAGGTAAAGTAATTATGAAGGCAAATGGCATGTTGACCTTTAATGAAAGGGGTTTGGAGTACAAGAGTAAGGAAATCTTGCTGCAACTGAACAGGACTGAGGCCACACCAAGAGTACAGTGTACAGTTTTGGTCTCCTTACCTAAAGAAGGGTATATTTGCCTTAGAAGGGTACAACAAAGGTTCACTAGACTGATTTCTGGAACTAGGGGATTGTCCTATGAGGAGAGGCTGAGTAGAATGGGCCCTTATTCTATGGTATTTAGAAAGTCGAGAGGTAATATCACTAAAATATAAGGTTTTTGAGAGGGTAGGTGCTGAGAGGTTGTTTCCCCTGGCTGAAGAGTATAGAACTAGGAGGCATAGTCTCAGAATAAGAGATAAGGAGAACATTCTTCACTTCAAATGGTTATGAATCTTTGGAATTCTCTACCACACAGCTGTGGATGCTCAGTATTTAATATATTCAAGACTGAGATTGATAGATTCTTGAAATTTAAGGGAATCAGGTTGGAAAGGGGCTGAGGTTGAAGATCAGCCATGATCTTACTGAATGGCAAAGTGGACTCGAGGCATCGTATGGCTACTCCTGCTCCTATTTCTAATGCAGTTTGGGAGGGTACATAGGCAAGTGGATAAAGCAATGCATTCTGATGCATTTACAATACTGCTCTGCTCATTTCTGTTAAATCCATCAGATCTAATATCTTGGGTGTATAGTTTGCTGATTTCTCTTCCCTACAATCATAGTTTTAACCACCTGAAGACGAGGAGGAGCAAAGATACAGATCATTCATGATCTAATTAAACTGCAGAATAGGCTCCAAGGCTGAATGGCTTCCTTTTTCTCTATGTTCTAACAGATATCAGCCAAGATTCCTCCAGTGAGGGGTAGTTAGAGTAATCGTAGCTTCTCATACTCTCTCCTCTTTAGGGGAGCACTGCATTTTCCTCTGGCACTGTCCCAAGAGCCAAGCACAGCTTCCATTACACAGAAAGGCCTAGAGAAGTCACTGTGAAATCCACATCATGGCTTCAAAATTACCCATCCAACGGACTGTAAGATTAAACAAATTCTAATCTGAAGGCTAGCTCATAAGGAAACCAATTAAAGGACAAATCTGAACTGAGTGAGCAGTAAAAGCCAGGAGAGAGAAACAAAATGGACTGTCACTAAGATGTTTCTGAAGTTCACCCATATGATTCTTCCAGGGTTAACAGTATTCTTGATCACTGATCCCATGTTATGTTTGCCATGTGCAAATTGGCTACTGCAATTCCTGCATTACAACAGTGACTACATTTCAAAAAATATTTTGTTGTTTGTACAACATTTTGGGACATCCAGAGTTCATGAAAGATGCAGTAAAAATGCAAGGCTTTCTTTCATATAGTGCAACAAAACCATGATAACCTTCATAGAACATCTATCCCACTAACCCAGCAAGGGATCACAGCAGTCCTTGCTGCCACCTGCTCTCAGTTCCTCCTGATTCCACTAAGGCTCTATCCCACTCCCTAGTGGGTGACAGTCACAACTCTCTTGATCCTGATGCACTTGGTCAACTGTGTATTCATGGCATTTAATCAGTAAAAACACACCGGCATGCCTGTTGATGAAACTCATTAACCTGCTTCTCACCTGTAGCTGTATTGACGACTCCATTCACTGTGCCTTCCACATCGCTCTCTTCCTCTGCATAAGCCACCATCAGGGAATTCTGTCTGGCTGACAACCTCCTGCCAAAGCAGAGAATCAGGAGTAATGATTGGTGTTCACAGCTGAGAAGGAACAGATCTTTCCCAAGGGAAATTGCTCCAAAAGAACCTTCACTTTACAACCTCTCTAATCACAAGCAACCTGCTGGAGCAAATGGAATCAACTACAACAATAATTCAGGCAAGAAACACAAGCTGCTCTACAGCACAAAGAGGCCAATCACCCCCTGAATGTGGTCATTGTCATTCAAGTGTGCCCAGCTGCCAGACTGCATCTAAGGAACCAAAAAAAAGGGCAAAGATCCCATCCAGATAGGTCCTGGATATCACCCCATGACCATTCTCTACACTGGAAATAAAGAGCAGGTCCCTGTGCCTTAAAATCAAAGCTTTCGAATCCAACATTTACAAAACAGAAAGGAGTGCAAAAATGAAGCAATCTTAGCAATAACTATAAAAAGTGGGCTTGGGGGTGGTACAGCCTACTGCCAATAATTCAGTCATTTCTTGCGCTAGAAATTTTAAATTAACAAGTTGATTTAAGTAACATGAATAACATAGCAAAGTGCTTAAAACTTCAAAAGGGTCAGATTTTGAATTAAGCAATTAGTAGAGACACGGAGTAATTTTCCCCATGACACTTGGGAGGTGATTCCATTTGCTCCAGCAGATTGCTTGTGATTAGAATTTGGGAAGTTAAGTCCCTTTTGGAGCCATTTCCCTTGGGAAAGGACAGATCACCCACTCATTCTTGAGCCCATCATTCAATGGGATGGTAACCAGGTACATTCTGTGATAGCAAGTGATCTGTTCCACTCTGTCAAATTACCCACTGTATAGTTATGAAGGTCAAGTTACTCTCCTCCTAGGTAGAGTTGAACGAGATAAAGCATCAGTCAGATTGGACTCCTGGTTGACTGTGGTTGCATACTCAGCATGAAGCAGATAGCATTACTCACTTTGGGATCTTCACCTTGATGTGGATGTAATGATCTCCATATCCGTAACTGTTGACTTTTGGGATACCTTTACCAGCAAGCCGAATCCTCTGATCAACCTGAATTCCAGCCGGAACCTGCGGACAAAGGGAGCAGAAATGGCTAAAGGTAGCAGAGGATGTATGTTATAAGTTGTCACTATTGAGATCAGAAACTCCCATTGCGAAAGTAAAGCATGCGCTCAAATCGTCACAATCCGACTAGATGATGGGAAACAAGATTCATTGGTCACCAAAAGAAATAACAAATCTGAGGGATAAAAGCTGAAGTCCAGATCCAGTGAATGGTTCCAGTACAGATGCCCGCTTAACTACTGCCCAGCAATAAACATACAGGTGCTGCCCACACCTGGATAGTCCACATCACAACACTGACAAGCAAGCCAACAAGACTGTCCCATTACTGATGGGAAAACCGACCTTACAGCCCCAGCACTGACTGACCAGCACGGTTGGAGTACCCCAGCACCGATTAGTTTGAAAGATATTCACACATTGGGTTGCTAATTCTCCGAATTGGCCTGGAGTCTGCAGGAATTAAAGATTAATCACCAAGGCACTGCTGCAAGCAACATAGGGACTGGATAACCGTTTTCATTCTCCTTGAACATTATTTTCTTAGAGAAATGATAGAAATGGGAAAAGGCTGTTGACCAGGTGGGGCGGTGGGAGGTTATTACTCCACAGAAATAAGTCCATCTGTGAAGAAAGCACAGGTTTCCAAGAAAGCGCAGAAAAAGTTACCAGTGAAAGGCAACAAGAGGAGGAAAAGATCCAGAACTAGCAACAGCTGCCGTTGCTTTGCTGATGGTAGCCCAGTGACACTCACCGTGATATTGATGGTTTCGTGCAGTCCTGGAGCCCGTGCGGTGCCTCCCAGAACTGCCTGGGCTATGGATATATACAGGTCAGAGTGAATGTCAGCTCCCTCCCTTCGAAAAGTCGAGCTCCTTTGGACCTAAACAATTTTAAAAATAAATGTTTTCAAGCAAAACTGAAGCAGCTAGAATCCAAAATGCCTTCCCCAACATCTCCCTCCCACCCAAACTCCACTTAAACTGCAACTACCTCTAATCCTGACCAACTTGTAAGACAACCCGTGCAGCATTGCCGATTACCTTTCAGACCCAATGTGTTTAATGGGACTGGTGGTAACATTTTGCACTCTGCCCTCCCCACCTAAAGAAATGAGATGGGGTCTACACCCCACTTTACACCTCATACTTCTGGATATTTAACCAATGTCATTCTCCAGTTTAGGAAGATTGGCAGGAGCCAGAGATGAAGTAATTATTTTCCACCCCTCAAAACACTGCGCCAGATAAGATCTTCTTGCAATAAGTTTTTTTTTAAAAAAGCTCAACATTAATCAAAGCTACCAAGTCAGTCTAATAGTTACATTTTCTAATTATCCAAGATGGGTAATATTCCTCCTCAATATGCTTGGCTCATGTGCCTTACCCTGAAGGTAATGAAGATCTCCTTGCGTCCCACTGGCATCCGTACAGTCTGTCCGTCCTCCACACCTGTAACACATGCACATACTGCATTAGGTAAAGCACAGGCACAGCCATCACAACCAGCAGCCAAACTGTCTCCAAGCTAAAACCGAGGACAAATGGATTGTGATAAAGCTCCACAGACTGAAAATGCCCAGCTTCAACCCCTGCCCACTGATGGCAAATTAAGGCAGAATCTAGTTCAGCTGTAACGTCTTCACCATGGAACAGACTGAGCAAGACAACAGAATGAGGAACAGGAAGAGGCCATTCAGCCCCTCAGATCTGCTCCACCATTCAATCAGATCATGGCTGATTAAAACTTCAACACCATTTACCCACCTTTGCTCCATGTCCTTTGATATCCTCACCCAGCAAGAAACTTTAGGAAGGCTACTGGTTACAAAATAATCTCACCCAAGTGGCTTCAGGAGCTGAGTGGAGTCAATCAGAAATCGCTGAATGGATGGGAAGGGCCAACACTGGTTTAATAATGGAATGGACAGTTCCAAACTTTCACTACAGCACAGTAGTTGGTAGCCGAGAGCTTGGATATGCAGCACCCCTTGCTTCCAGAGTATAAGAGAGAGCTTTACCAAACTGTCATCATCTCTCCCCCAAAGCAATAACCTGCTTGGTGACCTTACCAGCTGGAACCGGCACCATCACTGTCCTCTTCTGTTTGCTCTGCCCACTACCTCGGCACACAATACAGGGCGTTGTCATCACAGATCCCCGTCCACTACACCGACGACACGTGGAGCGCATTACAAACGGACCGGTGTTCAAGGTTTCCTGCAAGAGAAGTACAGGGCAACATGTTGCTGACTACAGCAGTGCTGCTGGAATGAAAGCCAAAAATCAAGCTAGTTTACCCCCTTGGGGTTATTCAGTAATTGATCTTCAGCCAGTAGCAGTTCTCCATAACGGTGCAGTTATTCAACACCTAAGCTGGAAAACTTGAAAAGTGACCAAATAACTGGGAGGAGGCCAAGGTTCAGAAAAATTAGATTATCTTTGACAGAATTGCCTGAAGTCTCTTTGGAATCAAGAGTCAATAGTATTTGGTATGGGCAGACTGAACATTGGAACAGGAGAAAGCCATTAAGCCCCTCATATTGGCTCCAACATCCCATTAGATATTGGTTGATCTGTACCTTAACTCCATTTACCCGCTTCTACTTCATATCCATTTAAACCCCTACCCAACAAAATCTATCAATCTCAGTCTTGAAAGCTCCTATTGACCCCAGCATCCACAGTCTTTTGGAAGGAGAAAGTTCCAGATTTCCACTGTGTATGTAGATGACATGCATGTTGACTTCCCTCCTAAACCACCTAGCTCTAACATCAAGATTACGTCCATTATTCAAGATTACCCCACCAAAGGAAATCGTTTCACTGTATCTACCGTATTGAGTCCATAACATTTTAAACACCTTGAACAGTTCATTCTTTAATCCACTAAACTCAATGAAATACAAGTCAACCTTGTGCAACCTGTCCTCTTAATGTAACTTTCTGGGTCATTGTAACATTCTGATGGATATCTTAGGTTCACAATTTATCTAGCAGGAAAATCCCTTGATCCCTGTACACTTTTCAGGGGGTGGGTTTAAGAAATATCTTGTGTCCTATACCCATAAAAGCATACATGAGAAGACCCTTTACTCCAAAGACAAATGCCACTGCACTGTTACAATACCCTGTACCCGGATATTGGACTTGTTGCTTTTACATATATTCATACAGAACTGCAAACAAAATCAAATGCCTTTGATGGCTCCTACAGCTGAACCCCAGCAAAAGACAATGCCTTCATGACAGGGAGTGAATAAAAAACAACAAAACTCACAGGATGATACTGTATAGAAGGATGTCCTTCAGCCCACTGTGTCTGTGCCAGATAATTGGTAGATCTATGCAATTAGCCCCATTCCCTCGCTTGTTCCCCAGAGCTCTAAACATTTTTTCCTATAATGCAACTTATCAAAGTAGAATGTTAAGCATTGATCCAGACAAACCTGACACAATCAAGAGCATTTACCAGTTATAGATCCCAGGCCTCAATTAGAAAGTGGCAGCACAGGTACAATGGGCTGAATGGCCTCCGTCTGTGCTGTATCATCCTATGATTCTATGACTGAGCATCCATACTCACCATGCCAGTTCCATTGCAGTAATGGCAGTGCTGGACTTTAGTTCCTGGTTCGTTTCCTTTACCATCGCATCTCTGGCATGTGTCCTCCAGATTCACCGTAATCTCCTTGTTGACTCCCTTTGCAGCCTGTGTGAAGGTCAGCTCCATGATGTACTGTAAGGGAATGGCAGATATTACATACCATTGCATTGTCTATTGAGAAATACAAAGGAACGTCGCTGCATAAAGCCAACGCACAAAGAGACGATTTCTGAGCTTGACTCTTTAATGCATCTAAATCGCTTCCAAGCTCTTGTCTGAAATCAAATTTTTGTCATCGCTAGGAAACAGAAAATGCTTCTTTGTTTTTGGCGTTGGTTTGATGGCTATCCCTTTAAAGCCAATCTAATAGCTGAGTGGTTTAAGAGCTAGAATCTTGAACCAAGCTTAATTTATTACTAACACTCCAGTTTCACATGGCAATCTGAAAAGCTTGAAGGAGGTTCCAAATTGCAAACATGGTTTGTGAGATTTGTTCCATTGTATGTATGACAAGCAAGTTATTTTCAAATGTGATTAAGAGTAACCGCTTTAAGGGATATTTAAGGAACGGGAGGTGTTCAGATCTTGGACCCAGCACTGTATTATAAACTAGTATCAGCTCCTGCAGAGGTAAGTCAGCCTATGCTTGGTAGTGATCTAATAACTTTCAAAATATTTTGAACTACCTAGGGAGTTTTGGTTATTTGTGGCCAACTCTTTCACTGCTGAACTGCCACTTGCCAAAGAGTAACCAAAAAACCAGGGCATTCAGACTATCAGCAGCAGGAGGGCGGAAACACAAGAGACATTGCCTAACCATTCTAACTATTGTGCTGCTACTGGCAGCCTGGTGGGTTAAAAATCTGTTGATCTTGCACAGCAACTTAAAGGCAAATGGTGTGGGGTGCAAATTGAGAATAAAAACTCAAAGTGTTTCTGAGTATTTAAGGTCGAAATGGACAGATGTTTGATTTCTCAGGGAACCAAGGGATAAGGAGAACAGGTGGGAAAGTAGAGTTAAGGCATAAGATCAGCTGTGATCATATTGAATGACGGAGCAGGTTTGAGGGACTATATGATCTACTCCTGCTCCTATTTATCATGTTCATAAGTAAATTGGAGTGAGACTCCATTCTTCAGGGACTCACTCTGCTTCTGACTCTGGATTTAACCTGGAGGTTCCACATGCTCATGTAACCACAAAGCAGTCCTTTTATGGGGAGAAAGTTTCAGCATAAAGATGAATGGTGAAGAAAGTGAGGAATTGATCTTCCTATGAGTGGCAACATCTCTGTTCCCCAGATAATGGAATGATTAGCTCACTCACCTCCTGGTGTTGGTCAAATATAGTGTTAAAATCTCTGAATCCAGACCCGGTAAACTCCCCAAAGATGCGTTTGAAGAGCTCCTCTGGATCCACTGAAGGGCCCGACTGCCAGTATTGCTGGCTCCTCGACCCTCCTGCATCAAACCCTGTGGTCCCATACGTGTCATACTGTTTCCTCTTCATTTCATCACTCAACACCTGCAACTCACAATGAACATTAACCAGAGCCTCAAAACCCATTATCATAACAGTTAATAAGCAAACTCAAGAAGCGAGACCCTAAGGAATCCTGTACTGCTATAGGTGATCAGACACAATGATTGTCTGTTACACACAATTTTCACTCTTCCTACCTAAGCTTTAATATAGCCACTCCACTTTTCTCCTTCAGGCAGGGGGTGGAAACACAGAGACATTGCCTAACCATTCTAACCATCGTGCTGCGATTGGCACAGGAACAGACGACTGGCCCCTTTTCGTACAACCCCCAACAGCTCACAGGCACCCACAGCTCTTGACCCCTCTCTTTTCCCACAGCTCCACAGATTGGAGATGTTGTGATTGTGCTGACATCTGCTTTCCACCCCCGACATGATCAGTCACTCAGCAGCCCAGAAACTCTCCCCTCTGCGCCAGAGAGATAGTTTTATTGGTGCCAATATTGTCAGGGGCTGTCATCAGACGACATTCAATACCTCATAAGCTTCTGCCACCTGGGAAAATTTCTCCTTTGCCTTTGGATCATCCTTGTTTGTGTCTGGGTGGTATTTCTTCGCAAGCTGTACATGCAAGAAGACAAAGTTTGATTAAAAGTTACAAGCAGTTACATTGAGCCCAGTCTCTCCTCGACAGGCTTCACTGAGACAAATTATTCACTGATTTGAATGTGTTTGCAGCAATTTTTGCAATTTAATCCTTTTTCATTTTCTTTTGTTTCAATTCTCCAGGATACATCATACAGCAACTACTGTAGACTTGTTATTTTAAAAAGTTCATTTCTGAAAAGGGATTCAAATTTGACATAGTAGCACCAGGTTTCAATGATGCTCTCCACAGTGCAACAACCAACTAACTCTTTACTCAGATTATAAATAAAAAGTGGCCACTTGGAATTCCTGACTCTATGAAACTATGGAATGGCAAAATTATCTCCTCCACAAAAGGAGGGAAGAGAAACGGGGAAAGGAAAAAGTAAATTAAATTTAACAAACAGATTCCCATCACACAGCTCGATTTGATGGCCGGGATGTGGAAGTTGAAAAGATTATTCTGGCTGATGGTTTCGCGCAACTAAAAAGGTGATACATTTGTCATTCTCACTGACTGATCAAATAAATGACTCTAAGTTGAAGTTAACTTTAAGTCTGGTTTAAATGATATGTTCTTCTCATACCTGGTAATAGGCCTTCTTTATCTCCCTCTGTGTTGAGTTCCGTGGGATCCCCAGCACTTCATAATAATCAGTCTTGGCTAAACTAGATGATGTGTGAAATGCAGCAACACTCAAAGGATATGGTACAGAGCCTTGAGGCAGTTGGGGGAAAAAGAACAATTAGGAAAAGCACCAGAATCTATTGCAGAAAAAGTATAAGAAGCCATTTTACTCCCATGCATCAAGGAGTCTTACTCCACTTTCTGACCGCTGGCAGCAGTTACATCAAGTGGCCAATCCTCTGAAGTGAGTATCAGTGATATTCTTGGGTTCATCACAACCAAGTCCAATCATTCCCTTACCATGCCCCCTCTTTGAACAGGCTCCATGGGTAGTATCTTGCAGTGCTGGCCCAACCTGTGGGGGTGTGGTTGGGGGTGAGCAATGACCGTGCACAGCCTGGGAAGGCGAGGGCACTGACCGTACCCAGCCCCCGAAACTGTGAGGGGGTGCCCTGAGCATGCGCGGCCCGGGGAGAGGAGGTATTGCCCATGCGCGGCTCGGGGAGAGGAGGTATACCCTCCTGACCCCCACCCCCCCCCACCTCCAACACCCCCACCACCCCATACCCCGACCCCCACCACCCCATACCCTGAACCCCAACACCCCATACCCCGACCCCCACCCAAACAGCCCCCCATACCCCCGAACCCCCCAAACCATCCCCCATACTCCCAACCCCCCCAACCACCCCCCATACCCCCCCAACCACCTCCCATACCCCCGAACCCCCCAACCATCTCCCATACCCCCGAACCCCCCAACCATCTCCCATACCCCCCAACCACCTCCCATACCCCCGAACCACCCCCCCAACCCCCGTACCCCCCAACCATCCCCCATACCCCCCCAACCACCCCCCATACTCCCAACCCCCCCAACCACCCCCCATATCCGCCCAACCACCTCCCATACCCCCGTACCCCCCCCCCATACCCGCGACCCCCCACCCACCCGCCTAACCCCCCCAAAACCCTTCCCCCCCACCCCTTTACCGGGCAGTCGTAGCCTCAGGCCCAGACCGAAGCCCAGACCTCGGGCAGACAACAGTCCAGAGGCCTTCCAAAAGGCGGTACATAGGCCTCGGCTGCTGAGTATCCCCACCGTCCCGGCCCAGGCTGCCGGGCTCCAGGTCACCGACACCAGGCGCGAGCAGCACCGAACAGCCGCCATCTTAGCGCCTGCGCAGATCGATCCTCCACACCGTCACTGCCCATGCGCATAGCCGGATCTGTGATCATACGCTACGTCTGCGCAACAAGCCCAGTTACTTAGCAGCCAGAAGTTTGGCTCAAGCTCCTTCAGCCCCTTTTTAGGCTCACGCTCCCAGCTTGCGTTCCAGTACTGAGAGAGTGCTGCAGTATTAGAGGAGCCGCCTTCCAAATGAAACATTAAGGATAGGGGCTAAAAGAAATGCACATTATATTGTGTAATATGGCTCACATGATGTAATACAATGTGCACCTGCAAGTTACTAGATGATTTTGTGCACACTTAATAATCATTGCAATGGAGTGGGTGAGATTAAATTACACTATTTGATATTATTTACTGGTTTGCAGTTTTTGGAATGGCCATGTAGATGCACAAATTTGTAAAACTGTCACATAAATTGAAGGAGGAATATGACATTTTGGGAAAGACTGTGACTGCCTTGTATATTGGCCCGGGCCGAACTGATAGATTCAGAACTTATAGGGACTGCAATTATTAATCAGCAGGAGCTCTTCCTTCGGCCTTGGAGAATCTTCAGTGCTTTCATGGATGGAATGATGAAACAGTAGTTGTTGTTCCAACATTGGAAACTACAAAACAGTAGAGTCAGTGGCCACAGCAGGCAGCTTCCAGGAGAAGTCTCATTGTGAATGAAGTTTTGCTCATCAACATTGTGCCTGCTGCTACAAAGGCTCACTGACAGGTAGGTCTCACTTGTTACTGAGACCACTTTCAAGGCAGATTTTATGGCCTTTATTGGTGGGCAAAGTCATCTGCAAGGGGCAACCAGCAGCTGGGGCATGGCAGAGACCTTTCCACTGTATCACTCTTGCCTCAGTCAAAAGATTCACATCCCACTCCAGAAACCTGAGCTCAATCCAGCCTGGCACTAAGTGAGTGTTATACAATCAGAGGTACCTTCCAGAATGCTGGGAGTTAAATTCTGCCTGACTACACATTTTACCATATTAAAGGTGATATATAAATGCAAATAATCATTGACACAGCCTGAACAGACCTTCACAGGCAAGACTAAAAACTGCAATGTGAATATGGTGTTATGTGGTGTCTGTGGTCCCAGGCCCCACTAATTCACTCCCAGACTCCATTCATCCATTCAGAGGCTCCACTCATTTATAGGTTCTTCCTAGTCACAGAATTGCTGCAGTGCAGGAGGAGGCCATTCAGCCCATCGTGTCTGCAAATTCTCCAAATGAGCATTTCTCCAATCTATCTTCATAACAAGTTTCTCATCCCTGGGACCATATTTGTAAATCTCTTCTGCACTTTCTCCAATGAATTCACATCCTTCCTAAAGTGTGGCTCCCAGAACTGTACACAATACTCCAGCTAAGGTCTAAAATGTTTCTGATACAAGTTCAGCATAATCTCTTTGCTCTTGTACTCTGTGCCCCTGTTAATAAAGCCTAGGATATTGTATGCTTTATTAACTGTTCTCTCCACCTGTCCTGCCACCTTTAATGATTTATGCACATATTCTGAATAATTGTTTCGAGAAACTTCCTCACCACTGAAGGCAAACTGACTGGTTTGGAGGTGATGGTGTAGTGGTATTGTCACTGGACTAGTGATCCAGGGTAATGCTCTGAGGGACCGTGGTTTGAATCCCACTACGGCAGATGTTGGAATTTGAATTCAATAAAAATCTGGAATTAAAAGTCTAATGTGACCATGAAACCATAATTGATTGTTGTAAAAGCCCATTAGGTTCACTAATGTCCTTTAGGGAAGGAAATCTGCCATCCTGATCATGTATAGCCTACAAGTGACTCCAGACCCACAACAAAAATGTGGTTGACTGTTAAATGCCCCTGAACAAGGGCAACTAGGGATGGGCAATAAATGCTGGCTCAGCCAGCAAAGCCCACAGTCCATGAATGAATAAAAAAAATTGCTGGGATTATCCTTACAATCTTTTTTGAACATGTTTGCAATTCTCCAGTCCTCTGGCGCCTCCCTTGAATCTAGGGAGGAGTAAAAGATTATGACCCCCAGTGCCCCTGCGAGTTCCCACTCACTTCCTTCAATATTCTTGGATGCATCTCATCCAGTTTCGGTGCCTTGTCAACGTTAATTACCAACAGTTCATCCAATACCTCCCCCTTATCAATTTTGAGCCCTTCTAGTGACAGAGTTTCCTCTTGTCACCACGGCCTGGGTAGCATCTGCTTGGCAAAGACAGATGAAAAGTATTCATTTAACACCTCAGTCATGCCCCCTACCTCCATGTTTAAATCCACTTTTTGGTCCCTAATCCACCCTACTCCTCCTTTTACCACTCTTACTATTTATGTGCCTATAGAAGACTTTGGGATTCCCCCTTATATTGACTGCCAGTCTTTTCTCAATCCCTCACCTCTTCTCTTATTTACTGCTTTGCCTCTCCTCTGAACCTTCTGTATTCAGCTTGGTTCTCAATTGTATTTTCTACATGACCCGTCATAAGCACACCTTTTCTTCTTCATAATTTCTATCTCCTTTTTTCATCCAGGGAGCTCTGGATTTGTTTGTCCTACCTTTCCCTTTTGAGGGAATATACCTTGACTGTGCCCAAACCATTTCTTCTTGAAAGGTAGCCCATTGTTCAGCCACACTTTTTCCCATCAGCCTTTGGTTCCAGTCTATCCAGCCCAGCTCTGTTCTTGCCCCATTGAAGTCTGCTCTCCCTCAGTTAATTATTCTTACTCTGGATTGCCTTTTGTCCTTTTCTACAGCACCCTAAACCTTATGATACAATGATCACTGTCTCCTAAACGTTCTCCCACTGACACTATTTATTTGGCCCACCTTATTTCCAAGAACCAAGTCTAGCAGTATCTTCTTTCTTGCTGGACTGGACATGTGCTGCTGCAGAAAATTCTTCTGAACCCTCTAGGCACTCTTGTCCCTCTCTGCTCTTTACACTACCACTATCCCAGTCTGTATTCAGGTAATTAAAGTCCCCCATTATGACTACTCTATAATGTTTACACCTCTTTAATTTCCCTGCAAATTTGTTCCTCTACATCCTTCCCTCTAGTTGGTGGCCTATAGAATATGCCAAGCAACATAGACACACTCTTTGTTTCTTAACTCTAGCCAAATTGATTCTGTCCTTGAACACTCAGAGGCATCCTCTTTCTCCAGCACTGCAATGCTCTCCTTAACCAATACCGCCACCTCTCCTCCTTTTCTTCCTTTCCTATTTTTCCTGGAAACCTTATACCCAGGAATATTTAACAACCACTCCTGCCCTTCCTTGAGCCAGGTCTCTGTTATTGCCACAAAATCTAATTCCACATGGCAATCTGCATCTGTAACTCCCCAATCTTATTTACTATATTTCATGCTTTCATACATGCAGTATTCTCCCTTACTCCTATTAACTTACTATTCTATGTTAGTGCTATCTGTCTCTTCTGGTATTTTGTGCACCTTGGTATTACTCTAATATTCTCTCCTGGTTCCCACACCCCTGCTGAATTAGTTTAAAGCCTCTCCCAACAGCACTAGCAAAACACCCCACAAGGAACTCAATCTCAGCTCTGTTCAGGTGCAACCCACCCAGCTTATATAGGTATCATCTCCCCCAGAGCCTATCCCAGTGTCCCAGGAATCTAAAGCCCTCCCTCCTGCACCATCTTTTCAGCCACACTTTCATCTGCCTTAACCTCCTATTTCTGTACTCACTGGGAGTAATCCAGAGATTACTAACTACTTTTGGCATCCTGCTTGCTAATTTTCTACCTAGCTCTCTAAATTCTGTATGTAGAACCACATCCCCAAGTCATTGGCACCAACATGGACCACGACATTTGGCTATTCACCCTCCCCTAGAAGAATGTCCTGCAGCCGTTCAGTGACATCCTTAACCCTAGCGCCAGGGAGGCAACATACCATTCTGGAGTCATGCCTATGGCCTCAGAAACACCTGTCGATTCCCCTAACAAATCCCCTATCACTATTGTTCTTCCTTTCTTCTTCCTCCCCACCTGTACAGCTGAGCCACTCGTGATGCCACAAACTTGGCTCTGACTGCACTCCCTTGAGGAACCAACACTCCTTGCTAGTGTGCAAAACAAGAAACCAATTAGTGAGCAGGACTTCAGGGGATTCTTGCACTACTTACCTGTTCTCTTGGACTACCTGGCAGTAATCCCTTTCTTTTCTACCTCCATGCTCCTACCTTGCAGTGTGACTGCTTTTCTGAACATGCTATTCACATAGCTCAGTCTCCCAGATGTGCCACAGTGATTCCAGCCACCACTCGAGCTCTGAAACCCAGAGTTCAAGTTTCTGCAACTTGTAGTACTTCTTGCGTATGCAGTCATCTGGATCACCAGGAGCGTCCATGACTTCCCACATATTACAGGACACACATTCCATAATACTGAGATGTCCTGCCATATCTTAACTTTACTTGCCTTACTTTATTTTATTTTGGTTTACTTACATTATGCTACTGGCCCTGACTTCCCCTTGTTCCTAGTGTTTCATACTCAAACCCAAGTAGCTACTTCTTTAAAACTAATATGCTTTTCTAATTTACAGCTAGTTAAAGACACTCCCTAACAGCAGTTTCTTACCATCCAATGAACTTATGGTTTTCCCATGATGTCACTATTCAATTTTTTTTCCAAACTCAATTCCAAAGGTGAAGTTTACACCCAGGTCTGTTTCTGCTCAGCTGCTCCTGACTTAGAATAGTTCAGTTGCATAACACACCTATTTTCCCAGCACTCCCATGTAAGCCTAATTCACTACTCACTTAGTTTCCTCACACACTCTTCACTGACTATGCAGTTTGAAAAGCCTATCTCTTTTATAGACCCTCTGATGAGTCACAAGCTAGTTTAGCATCCTGCTACAGTAATTAACACCACTTGAACCAATTGCTTTCAGATGATTGACAGATAACTGCCACTCCAGGCAATTCTCTACTTAACAAGCTGGCCTAATTTATTTATGTCAGATCTTGATTCTTAATCTATAATTAAACCTGAAAAGGGCTTATCTGAATTTACCAAGTGAGCCTAACTCACTCGGTCTCTGTGTCACTCTGGTATAGTTGCCTGGCTGCTCGCGCACCCCTTACTGTCATTCCCAGGTCCTGCCCAATCTTACATTCTCCCATTCCTAGTCCCCTCTTATTCACCCTCATGCTCCTCCCATTTACCCCCAGCCCCCAACAATTTTCCTAGGGGCTCTAAAGTAACTGCTCCTTTTGGCTTCATTGCCTGTAGTAGGTTGAGCTATGCTGTACCTACCTCTCTAGCTGGGCCTATGCCTCTTGGAGTTTAGAGAATGAGAGCTGGTCTTATTGAAACATACAAGATCCTGAGGGGAATTGATGGGATAGATACTGGGAGGATGTTTCCTCTTGTGGTGGAGTCTAGAACTAAGGGACACAGTTAAGGATAAGACAGTATCGTTAATCTGTTGAATTCTCTTCCCCATAAAACTGTGGAGGCTGGGTCATTGAATTTATTCAAGGCTGAGTTAGTTAAATTTTTGACAGGCCAAGGAATCAAGGGTTATGGGGGTAAAAGCAAAAAACTGCAGATGCTGGAAATCCAAAACAAAATAAAAAATACCTGGAAAAACTCAGCAGGGCTGGCAGCATCTGTGGAGAGGAGCACAGTTAATGTTTCGAGTCCGTATGATTCTTCAACAGAACTAAGTAAAAACGGAAAAGAGGTGACATATAAGCTGGTTCAAGGGGGGTGGGACAGCTAGAGCTGGATAGAGGGCCAGTGATAGGTGGAGATTGCCAAAAGATGTCATAGACAAAAGGACAAAGAGGTGTTGAAGGTGGTGTTATTATCTAAGGAATGTGCTAATAAGTGACTTTAAGGGTAGAACGCAGGACAAGCAAGGTACAGATAGCCCTAGTGGGGATAGGGTGGGGGGAAGGGATCGAAATAGGCTAAAAGGTAGAGATAAAACAATGGATGGAAATACATTTAAAAATAATGGAAATAGATGGGAAAAGAAAAATCTATATAAATTATTGGGGGAAAAAGGGGGGGGGAAATCGGAAAGGGGGTGGGGATGGAGGAGAGAGTTCCACAGAGGAGAGAGCAACACCTGTCCCTTTACTTCCCTCTCCTCACCATCCAAGGGCCCAAACACTCCTTTCAAGTGAAGCACCATTTCACTTGCACTTCCCTCAATTTAGTCTACTGCATCCACTGCTCCCAAAGCGGTTTCCTCTACATTGGAGAGACCAAACGCAGACTGGGTGACCGCTTTGTGGAACACCTTTGGTCTGTCCGCAAGCATGACCCAGACCTCCATGTCACTTGCCATTTTAACACTCCACCCTGCTCTCATGCCCACATGTCCATCCTTGACCTGCTGCATTGTTCCAGTGAAGCGCAACGCAAACTGGAGGAACAGCACCTCATCTTCCGACTAGGCACTTTACAGCCTTCCGGACTGAATACTGAGTTCAACAATTTTAGATCATGAACTCTCTCCTCCATCTCCACCCCCTTTCCAATCCCCCCTTTTTTCCCCCAATAATTTATATAGATTTTTCTTTTCCCACCTATTTCCATTATTTTTAAATATTTCCATCCATTGTTTTATCTCTACCTTTTAACCTATTTCCATCCCTTCACCCCACCCCACCCCCACTAGGGCTATCTGTACCTTGCTTGTCCTGCTTTCTACCCTTAATGTCACTTATTAGCACATTGCTTAGATAACATCACCACCTTCAACACCTCTTTGTCCTTTTGTCTATGACATCTTTTGGCTATCTCCACCTATCACTGGCCCTCTATCCAGCTCTACCTGTCCCACACCGCCCCCTTAAACCAGCTTATATTTCACCTCTTTTCTACTTTTCCTTAGTTCTGCTGAACAGTCATACGGACTCGAAACGTTAACTGTGTTCCTCTTCACAAGGGTTATGGGGGTGACAAACATGAAAATAGAGTTGAGACTACAACCAGATAGGCCATGATCTTACTGAATAGTAGAGCAGGCTCGAAGGGCCGAAGGCATCACACCTGCTCCTACGTCTAAATTTCTGATATTGCAGCATCCAGCAGTGGGCGGGGCTTCTGATTGATGGGCGGACGGGTGCACTCGGTCCGGGGCTGGGGGGGAGTGTAAGGCGTTGCCCGGATTCCCCCTCTTGAGTCCGCGGTAATGGTGCGGGCCGTAGGCTGTTCCAGTCGCTCCTGTTCCTCTCGGCAGGTGGAGCAATCGCTGGTCGAGTGGTTTTTAGAGCGGGAGCAATGAACCGTTTCCGAGCCTCGAAATATAGGAATACGGCACCGCGGCTCCCGGCTCGGGCGGTGAGTACCGGGGGGAAAGGGTAGTAATACCTTCGGGGGAACAGCGGGAAAGAGGGAGGGGACCGGGGGCTGGTCCGGCACCAGAGTAGAGTCCGGAACTCGCCCTTAAATCCCGGGTTCGGGCTCCGCCGTTAACCCCCTTCCCCGGGGTTTGTACCCTTAAGGGTACAGGACCCTCCGGGGACACTCTCCCTGGGGCCAGGCCTTGTTCCCCCTGAGGCCCAGTTGCTGCGGAAGCCATCGCTTCCTATGAGGAAGTTGCAGTGAGCGGGTCCGAGTGTGGGGAGTGAGGTGGGTGAGTCTAGATTTACCCCTTCCTCCCGGGGCTTCGGCTCCAATGCCTTAGTTTAAATCCTGTTCTAGGTTGTCACTGAAGCTTCAGTAGAGGGAAATCTAGTCTCCTCACACTTGCGTATCTATAGCGCCTTTTTCATCCTCAGAACGTCCCAAAGCGCTTAAAAACCAATGCACTTTTGAAATGTAGTCATTGTTATATAAGAAGCAAGCCAGCCAATTCGTGCAGGGCAAGATCGAACAGCAATGTGATAATGACCAGATCATCTGTTTCTATGATTTTTATTAAGGAATAAATATTGGCTGGGACACCAGGGAGAACACCTCTGGTTGCTTGTGAAAATGTGTTGTAGGATCTTTTGACGTCCATCTGAGAGGTCAGACAGGGCTCCAGGTTTAATGTCTCAGCCAAAAGACTGCATCTCGGACAGTGGAGCAGTCCATCAGTGCTGCCCCTCTGGCATGTGGGATTAATTTTGGATTGCAGTAGTAGGCACCCTGTGTAGCTCAAGGCTTCACGCAGTATTTTGTTCACTGGTTGAAATGCAGTGATGACTGTGATGTAGGCAAATAGAGCAGTCATTCTGTGCTCTGAGGTGGTGGTTGAGGGTATAATGTTGGAATGCTGAGTATTCTTTGGTCTATTTGTTAAAATTCCCAAATGATTGGTGCTATAAATGGATACTAATGAGGTTTCAATGTGTGTAATCTCACCATCTCTCACGGCAATACTGGGGGACTATAGATGTAACAATCCTGTAAGCTCAGCACTGCCCTGGAGGAGACAGAAGGGGTGTTGCTGCCCAAGGAGATAAAGTTCTGTAGGCTACAGGATCAGAGGCAAAATAAACTCTACCTTTTCAACTCTCCCCATCTTAACATTCAAGGAGTCAGAAAGTGGGCCTGGGAGAAATAAACCAAGTATTATTGTTCACTTAAAAGTTGTGGCACAACACCGTAATTTGTTGGTGTGAGTGCTTTGAAACATGAGATGGTAACATTATAAATTAAATGTGGAGAGCAAATTGAAGGGCAAAGCCTCTGAAGAGAAGAGCTCGTACTGAGTGCAGAAAACAGTTTTTGTGATGTGATCTGTTAACAGGTGACTCAACATAGATTTCGACATTGTATTAGAACTGGTTGAATAACATGTTTGGAAGTATAAAGGTTGACCTCTCTCTTTATAACCTTCCTATTAGGACTTTTCATTTACATTAGTAAAGAGTTACCTCTTTAGCTGTCATTATTTATGCAGAGAATATATTGGTTTTTGATTCTGTTCTTTTGCATTAATTGTGTGACTTGTTGATAAAATACATCAGAGTCGTTATATGTATGTGGGTGTCTTGCTATTTTGCACAGATGTAGCAGGAGGGCTTTATCCTTTAATCCCTCCAGGCACAAGCTCAAGGGATCTGCTGCATTCATAGGGTGCGTTCAAATCTTACAGTAGCTCTACGCATGAGAAATTCTTTATTCATATTGAAATTGTGGGGGAAAAAGGATGATAGGTAACTGTAAGTAAATAATCTTTTTCTTTCTTACAATTTGGATTGCTTAACAAGCAGGCAATCTTTGAATCTAATTGTTCTAAGTAGTAACTGTTACAAACTCTGGGTTTTATAAGATTGTTATCTCCTATAATTCGAGGTAAAATGGAGTAGTTTGTAGAGGGGCATCTGACCTCACACTAAAACTGCATGGAGACACGCCCATGTGACCTGTTTGCCTTGGTAACAGGGGCCCAGGTCAAAACTTACTGAAAGTAAGGTACAAGTTTTAAACACCTTGACACAGGAGGAGGCAGCTGGCTTTGCTGCATAAAGATTCTCAGACTGAGTCAGTCAGACAGTGAGATTTGGGGAAGAAGACCCACATCAGGTGCTGCTATGCCAGGCAGAAGAAAAGGACTTGGGTTCATTGCTGGTGAGGTCGGATTCCTGGTTCGAAGAAATAAGACGTATGGGGAGTTAAAGACCAAGGAATCGCCAGAGGGGACCTTGCTACTTGCAATCTCATTGACTGTTAAATGCCCTCTGAAATAGCCTAGCATGCCACTCAGTTGTACCAAACTATCACAGAAAAGTCAAAAAGGAATCATATTGGATGGACCACCCGGCATCAACTAAGCGACCAGAAAAAGGCACACCCAGCCCTGTTGACCCTGCAAAGCCCTCCATCTAACATCTGGGGGTTTGCGCCAAAATTGGAAGAGCTGCTCCATAGACTCGTCAAGCAACAGCCTGATATAATTATGCTCCCAGACACCATCATCACCATCCCTGTCCTGTCCTGTTCCATTGGCACATAGAAACATAGTACTTGGGAGCAGGAGTAGGCCCTTCATCCCTTCCTACCTGCTCCTCTGCCTTTCAAATAAGATCATGGCTGATCTGGTTATGGTCTCTACTCCACTTTGCCATTTCCCCCTCCCCACCCCTCACTCATGACCCATGACTACCTTGTCTATCAAAAATCTCTGTACTTCTGCCTTGAATAAATTCAATGACCTAGCCTGCACTGCCTTCTGGGGAAGAGAATTCCACGTACCAACGACCCTCAGAAAAAATTTCCCCTCATCTCCAAGTTAAACAGGAGACCTCTTATTCTTAAACCGTGTTCCCTGAAAAGAAAGTTGGTACGTAGTTGGGAGGGAGTTGCCCTTGGAGTCCTCTATTGACTCTGGACCCCATGAAATCTCATGGCATCAAATCAAACATGGGCAAGGAATCCTGTTGATTACACCTACCAACAAGAGGGAAAAACCGACTTGAACACGTCTGCACCAATCTACCTATTGCAGATGCATCTGTCCATGACAGCACTGATAGGCATGACCACCACACAGTCCATGTGGAGATGAAGTCCTGTCTGCACATTTGAAAATACCCTCCATCGTGTTGTGTTGCAACACCACTGTGCTAAATGGTATATGTTTCAAACTTCAGTCCTGGGCATCCGTGTGGTGTTGTGGGTCCTCAGCAGCAGCAGAATTGTATTTGATCACGATCTGTAACCTCATACCCCACACTCTACCATTACCATCAAGCTGCGGGATCAACCCTGGTTCAATGAAGAGTGCAGGAGAGTATGCCAGGAGCAGTACCATGCATACCTAAAAAAATGAGGTACGAACCTGATAAAGCAACAACGCAGAACTTCTTGCATGCCAAACAGCGGAAGCAGCAAGCGATACAGAGCTAAGCAATCCCACAACCAACAGGTCATTTCGAAGCTCTGAAGTCCTGCTACATCTATTCATGAATGGTGGTCAACTATTAAACAACTACCTGAAGGAGAAGGTTCCACAAATATCCCCATCCTCAATCATGGAGAGCCCAGCGCATCGGTGCAAAAGACAAGGCTGAGTATTTGCATCAAGGAACCCTAGCAAAACTGGATTCAGTGGGAATCGGGGGGGGTGGTGGGTGGGGGGGATTCTCCTGGTTAGTCATACCTGGTACAAAAGGTGGCTGCGGTTGTTGCAGGTCAATCGTCTCAGGACATTACTGCAGGAGTTCCTCCGCATGGTGTCGTAGGCTAACCATCTTCAGCTGCATCATCAATGACCTCCCCTCTGTCATAAGATCAGAAATGGGGATGTCTGCTGATGATTGCACAGTGTTCTGTACTATTCACATGCCTCAGGTACTGAAGCAGTCAGAGTCCATGTGCAGCAAGACCTGGATGACATTCGGGCTTAGATTGATAAGTGGCAAATTACATTCCCACCACACAAGTGCCAGTTGATGACCATCTCCCCATGACATTCAATGGCATTGCCAACGCTGAATCCCCCACTATCAACATCCTGGGGTGTTACCATTGACCAGAAACTGAAGTGGACCACATAAATACCGTGGCTACAAGATCAGGTCAGAGGCTGGGAATTTTGTGGGACCAGCTCGCCTCCTGACTCCCCAAAGCCTGTCTGCCAGTTACAAGGCACAAGGCAGGAATGTGATGGAATACTTTCCACTTGCTGGATGAGTGCAGCTCAAACAACACTCAAGAAGCTGGACACCACCCATGACAAAGCAGCTCGCTTGATTGGCATCCCATCCACCACCTTCAACATTCACTCCCTTCACCACTGACGCATAGTGGCAGCAGTGTGTACAGTCTACAAGATGCACCACTGAAACTCACCAAGGCTCCTTTGGCTCCTTCCAAATCCATGACTTCTACCACGAAGAAGGGTAAGGACAGCAGATGTATGGGACACCACCTGCAATTTCCCATTGAAGCCACACACTATCCTGACTTGGAACTATCATCGTTCCTTCAGTCACTGGGTCAAAATCCTAGAACTTCCTTCCTAACAGCACTGTGGGTGTACCCACACCACATGGATTGTAGTGGTTCAAGAAATCAGTTCACTACCAGCTTATCAAGGGCAATTAGGGATGGGCAACAAATGCTGTCCTAGCTAGTGACACCCATATCCTGTGAAAGAATAAATATATTTTCAAGTCCATTCGATTTATTCTTGGAAAATTGAGAGAAGGGACCTTGTTTAAAAGGACACTAGAAGATTCACCCTGGTTGAGCAGTGAGAAGAGATCTTGTTAAAGCCAGGAGGAGCTTGGGACCTTGGCTACATTTCTTCTGAAAGGGTAATGTACACATGTGGCTTAGGGTTAATGGTTGTGTTAAGCTAATAGGAATACCTTTTTTGTAGTTTAGTGTATTATTTGAATACTAATTAATGTTTAATCGATGTTGATATTTGTTGCAGTCAAAGTCTTAAAATGTGAAATCTTGTTGTGTTGGTCACTGAGAAATTCATACTAAGTCTTTTAGAAACACAATCGGCTTTACGGGCATTGTAACAAATGTTGACATCAACACTCAAGCTTGGCTGACTCTCGATCAGCGCACAGGTGGATCAGTTTCAGTTGGCCATTCCTCTGTCTGCTGAGGCTCCGTAGATGATGCACTTACCTAAGTCAGAATGATATGGGTTAAAACCCCATCCCAGAGGCTTGAGCTAGTTATCCTTTAGTGCAGTGTTAAGGGTGTGCTGCACTCTTTCAGGTGAGGCAATACCTTGAGACCTTGTCCTGCCCCCTTGGGTGGCACTGTTGGAAGAAGAGCAGAGGCGTGTTCTCTCCAGGCTATTAGCCAATTTTTATTCATCAAGCAATATTACAAAAGCTGATTATCTGGTCATTATGCTGTTGCTGTTGGAGCTTCTACACATAAATTGACTGCCTCATTTTCTTCACAAACAATGACTTCTTTAAACATATTGTGATGAACAGAAAATGGTTCATCTTTAAGGACCTATGAACATTGGAAAAATGTTTTTTAAAAGACACTGTTCCTTAAAGGGCTAATGCAAGAACTCTACTTTTCTTGGAAGGGACATCCATTTGCAAGAAAGGGTAATTAAGCAATTGTAAAGACGATGGAAATCTCCTTGACCCTGGTGGACTATGCAAAAAGGGTCACATGGTAGTTTATGGCTCGGGCGGCAGAGGGAAAAAAATCCATGCCTGGACGTCTTTAATAGTTGGTTTTGCTTTTGAGAAGAAGGATCAACTGTTTGAGAAGAAGGCAGCAGCCTTTTTGCAGACCAGAGCCAGTCCACGACTAGAAGTTAATATAAGCTGCTCCTAAAATGCTCTATGTGCTGAGATTGAGAACCTGCGAGTATTCCTCTAATCTGCTTTAAAAGCAGTCATTGTTTCACGGATCAGCGCTGAGAGACCAAACATATAACCCGGATGCCATTTCAAGGACTCCACATCTATCCTTTTTCTTTCTGAACCATTGTCTTTTCTTTTTATTTTGTTTTTTTTTTTGGTGCGCAGGTTAGGGTATCTCAAAAGAGTAATTAGTATACTTTCATATTCCATATTGAATGGAAATAAACTTTGCCTTTTTATTTGAAAAGACTGGTTTTATAATCTAATTTTGTTGTTTATTGAAAACTTATTTAAAGTGTTTTATTTTGGGTAACGATGGTAAACAATTGGCCATTTTGGTGAGTGAATCAAACTCTTAAACTAATGGTGCAACCTGTGGAATAGTGGGGCTAGCCAAATTGCACGTTCCTCCCATCCTGGTCATAACAATGCTTCATTGGCAGTAGGGGGCTTTGGCCTTGAAAGACACTGTGCAAATGCAAGTCTTTCTTTCAATATCTGCGTCTTTTACAATACATCTCGGGCTTTTTTTGAAGTGCGACAAATCAGATTGCATGCGTTAAATTAGGACAGTTGAAAGGGATGTTGTTGTTTATAAGATTTATATTTTCTGAATTTGGCTGAGGCTTCTGTATAATAGGAAAAATCCTTGTAGCAGTTTTCTTCTGGAGCTAATGTGTCAACTGGAGTTTGGGAGTGTAAGTGCAGGGCCTGTGGAGATGTTTGGGCTGCTAAGGCAAGTGGGTGTTTCCTGTTTCTTGATTTCCAAGCTATCTTGTTCAGGGGAACAAACAAGCAAATAAAAAGCTGAGGGGAGATATACTGATGCTTGGGTGATATGGGGACAGAGAGAGAGAGAGACCGAGATGGGAGAGATGACACGGCAAGAGAGACGATTTGTAAAATTAGGTGCATAGTGTCCTGGTCACAAGGTCAGGTTGGGAAACATTGCTGTTTTTGAGAAGAATAATTAGGAACAGTTAGATTTCAGGCACAACCATGTAAATCTTTCTTTCTGCCTCCACAGGAATGGATCAGTGACATTAGAGCAGGCTCTGCTGTCTCCTATGGGAATCATATAAAATCAAGCTGTACCTTCATCGCCTTCAATGCAAACAGCCCGGGTAAGAGCAACAAATGGGCTTCAGTGGCTTGTGTGTGAAACTGTCCCAATGGCCCATGGGGAAAAGGCATTATCTGCCGATGCATGCAGCTACTCGGAGCAGGAGGTCCCAGGGTGGATTCTCAGCCTGGACTGAGTTAGCTTGTCTCAGCTGGGGCTGAAATTCGCTGCACTGTACTATCTCGCACTTCCTGCTCATAATCTGCGGTCTTAAAGTTAGAGCCAGGCTGTGAAATCAGGAAGTTCTTTTTCGGAGTGGAAATCTGGAACTTGCTCTCACAAAGACTGGTTGCCGGGGATAATCGAAAAGCAAAGGCATTGTTGAGGGTATTGAGAAATGGAGCAAAGGTGGGTAATTGAAGTTGAGGTACAGATGAACCTTGGTCTAACTGCATGGTGGGACAGGCCTCGAGGGACTGAATAGTTAGGGTCTGAATAGCTGCTGCCTGTTCCTGCGTGAGCTTCTGTTTCATGAAATATCATATCAATTCACAGAATCACACAGTGCAGAAGAGGCCCTTCGGCCCATCGAGTCTGCACTGACACGTGAGAAACACCTGACCTACCTACCTAATCCCATTTTACCAGCACTTGGCTCATAGTCTTGAATGTTATGATGTGCCAAGTGCTCATGCAGGTACTTTTTAAAGGATGTGATGCAACCCGCCTCTACCACCCTCCCAGGCAGTGCATTCCAGACATTCAGCACCCTCTGGGTAAAAAAGTTTTTCCTCACACCCCCTCTAAACCCCTGCCCCTCACCTTGAACTTATGTCCCCTTGTGACTGACCCTTCAACTAAGGGGAACAGCTGCTCCCCATCCATCCTGTCCATGCTCCTCATAATCTTGTACACCTTGATCAGGTCGCCCCTCAGTCTTCTCTGCTCCAACGAAAACAACTCAAGTCTATCCAACCTCTCTTCATAACTTAAATGTTTCATCCCAGGCAACATCCTGGTGAATCTCCTCTGCACCCCTTCAGTGCAGTCATATCCTTCCTAAAATGTGGCGACCAGAACTGCACACAGTACTCCAGCTGTGGCTTCACCAAGGTTCTATACAACTCCAACGTTATCTCCCTACTTTTGTATTCTGTGCCTCGATTTGATAAAGGCAAGTGTCCCATATGCCTTTTTCACTGCCTCACTAACATGCCCCTCTGCCTTCAGAGATCTATGGACACACACGACAAGGTCCCTTTGTTCCTCAGAACTTCCTAGTGTCATGCCGTTCATTGAATACTTCCTTGTCAAATTACTCTTTCCAAAGTGTATCACCTCACACTTCAAGGTTAAATTTTATCTGCCTGTTTGACCATCTCGTCTATATCTTCCTGTAGCCCAAGGCTACTGTTAACCACCCAGAAACTTACTAATCCTACCCCCCCATAGTCATCTATGTCATTTATATAAATGATGAATAATAGGGGACCCAGCACAGATCCCTGTGGTATGCCACTGGACGCTGGCTTCCAGTCACTAAAGCATCCTTCTGTCATCACTCTCTGTCTCTTACAACTAAGCCAATTTTGAATCCACCTTATTAAATTACCCTGTATCCCATGTGCATCTGCCTTCTTTATAAATCTCCCACAAGTGGGACCTTCTCAAAGACTTTGCTGAAATCCATATAAACTACATCAACTGCACTACCCTCATCTATACACCTGGTCACCTCCTCAAAAAATTCAATCAGATTTGTTAGGCATGACCTCCCTCTCACAAAGCCTTGCTGATCAAACCTTGCCGCTCCAAGTGGAGATAGATTCTCTCCTTCAGAATTTTCTCCAATAGTTTCCCTACGACTGAAGTGAGACTCATTGACCTGTAGTTCCCTGGCTTATCTCTACAACCTTTCTTAAATAGCGGAACCACATTAGCTGTTCTCCAGTCCTCTGGCACCTCCCCCACGGCCAGAGAAGAATTAAAAATTCGGGTCAGAGCCCCTGTGATCTCCCTTGCCTCCCTCAGCAGCCTGGGACATAAATCATCTGGACCTAGAGATTTGTCAACTTCTTTAAGCCTGCCAACATCTCCAATACCTTGTCACTCCCTATATCAATTTGCTTAAGAACCCTGTAGCCTTTCTCCCCGAGTTCGATACCTTCATCCTCATTCTCTTGGGTGAAGACAGATGTGAAGTATTTGTTCAACACTCTAACGATGTCCTCTGGCTCCACCCATAGATTGCCCTCTTGGTCTCTAATGGGCCCTACTCTTTCCCTGGTTATCCTCTTCCCATTGATATACTTATCGAATATTTTGGGATTTTCCCTTTTACCAGCCAGAGCTCTCTTGTATCCCCTCTTTGCTCTCCTAATTGCTTTCTTAAGCTCCACCCTGCACTTTCTGTACTCCAATAATGCCTCTGCTGATTTGCTTCCCTTGTACCTGCTAAAAGCCTCTCTTTTCCTTCTCATCATATCCTGAATATCTCTGGTCATCCATGGTTCACTGGGCTTGTTACTCCTTCCTTTCACCCTAGTGGGAACATGACAACTCAAAGTGTCAACATTCCCATGTGAAAAATGGCACCTGATTACAGTGGGTACCTGTGGAACTGTCACCCCAAGAAATTAGATTAATTTGTTACAATAATGCCAAGTTTATGTATTAAACTTTTATCACTAATTCTTCTCAGGTCCATGTGATGACATGCTGAGAGTCAGAATTATGCACTGCCTTTTTTGACAGGCTGTATTCTAAAGTCACTCCATTGTTTCATGCAGGAGGAGGGAGTCTGGGAATTCTGCCACTGGAAACTGGAAACCAGGTTAAACGGCATGTGTCAGAGCTTCTGTGTCATGCAGGTAAGTGCAGGGACTTGGCTCAGGTCCCTGCTGTGGGATCCTGTACTGTCAGCACAGTTGTTCATTCGTATGCAGTGAGGGAGCAGGAACATGCTGCAGTGAATAACCATGTGTGCTTTGTGGGAACTGCCCCTCAGCTGCCTGTGTGTATTTGTCACATTTTACTGATGGGCTATTGCATTTCCAGTCATTTTCACATCATTCCTAGTCAATTGGAGATCAGCCCGAAAGTGGGTGGCATCTGTTTAGATTGCTGAATTTGGCTCTATGATGCACAGGAAACTTGTATCTTGCAGTGTCAACACACTGCGTAGCATTTTTTTTTTGTTTTACCCCACCCTCTCTGTCGCTCAGGACACACTGGTGGTAGTTAGTCCTTCTTTGTATCCTGACTGAATGGTGTTGATAACATCATCCTGATAATTGCAGGATAGACAATAAAATGGAGCTAAAAACAAAAAACTGTGGATGCTGGAAATCCAAAACAAAAACAGAATTACCTGGAAAAACTCAGCAGGTCTGGCAGCATCGGCGGAGAAGAAAAGAGTTGACGTTTCGACTTCTGTTGAAGGGTCATGAGGACTCAACGTCAACTCTTTTCTTCTTCACCGATGCTGCCAGATAAAATGGAACTGTTAATTATTTCATACTCACCAATCTCTGTCAATTAACTACAACTGACCTAGACATGGAATGAAGAAAGCTGCTAATGGTGGGATGTGGAGTCTGCATTGACTGATTTTGATATCGTGTGCAATCTTCTGATCTTTGGATCACATCATTGCGATATTTAAGAAAACTGAGGGGGAAACCAGGACTTTATAGCCCAGTTAGCCTAATATCTATTGGCAATTTATTAGAGTTGATAATTAAGGATAAGAGTGACTGGACGTCCAGAAAATTTTCGGCTGTTCAGAGGCCACCAGCATAGATTTGTAAAAGGTAGGTCATGCCTGACAAACCTGATTGAATTTTTTTGAAATGGTGGCTAAAGCATAGACAGGAGGACATTGTTCTGTTGAAGGGTCATGAGGACTCGAAACGTCAACTTTGTTCTTCTCTGCCGATGCTGCCAGACCTGCTGAGTTTTTCCAGGTAATTCTGTTTTTGTTATGGACAGGACATTGTCTGTTTATGGATATTTATTTATTTATATGGACTTTCAGAAGGCATTTGGTAGAGTTCCTCAAATTGTTAGCTAAAGTTGAACCTCATGGAATTGAAGATAAATTATTGACTTGTTTAGGAAATTGGCTGAGTAGCAAGTGGCAGAGAGAATAGGAATAATGGACAGGTGCTCTCTTGGCAGGATGTAACTAGTGGTATACCGCAAGGATCTGTGTTTGGGATAGAAAGTCATATATCCAAATTTTCTGATGAGACAAAGATAGACAGCATTGTAAGCAATGTAGATGGAAGCGTAACATTACAGAGATTAAGTGAATGGGCAAAACTCTGGTAAGTGGATTTCAATGTGAAATATGAGGTCATCCAGTTTGGACCTAAAGTGGATAGAATAGGTCACTTTTTCTAAATGGTGAAAAACTGGAAACAGTGGAGGTCTAAAGAGACTTAGGGGTTCATAGACAGGCACAGAACTAATTAAAAAGGCTAATGGAATGCTAACCTTTATATCTAGAGGACTAGAATATAAGGGGTAGAAGTGATGCTTCAGCTATACATGGCCCTGGTTAGATCACAGCTGGAGTACTGTGAACAGTTCTGGGCAACGCACTTTATTGGCCTTAAGAGTGCTGTGCAGACTTACTAAAGTGATACCTGAACCCTAACATTTAAATTATGCAAGAGAATTAAGACTACACAAACCGGGGATGCATTCCATGGAATTTAGAAAGTTAAGGGGTGATTTGATGGAAGTTTTCAAGATATGCACTAAGTGAATTGCTGCTTCAGGGAACCAGCAAAGACATGACAGGCTGAATGGCCTCCTGTGTTGCAACAATTCTATGATTCTATTATATATTAAAGGGAACAGCTAGGTTCTCTCTACTTACCCTATTTTCATCGGCTGGAGAATCAAAGACTAGGGGACATAGTCTAAAAATTAGAGCCAGGCCTTTCAGGAATAAAGAGGAAATCCTTCTGCATGCAAAGGCTTGTTGAAGTTTGGAACACCTGTCTGCAAATCGCAGTTGATGCTGGATCAATTGTGAATTATCTCCTCCACCTGAGGGTGGGTGGAGGTAATGTTTTTGACCCTCTTAGTCTATTTGTCTGTAAACAATATATCTTAAAACTAATGGATGGATTTCAAAAGTTGGTGCAAGGATGGGGAAGCCCAAGGAAGAACTGAATAGTTTTTGGTGAATGTGCAGAAGTGGATCCTGGAATTTTTTAAACTATCAGTTAACATTGGAAGATGGAGCAAATTGGCTTTTTAAAGAATGTCGTGGTTTTATTTAGAATGTTGTTGATTGTCTCAACTACTGTGGTGGAATTTGTCACAATTGTCAAAATGTGAGCAGAGTTTTCGGAGCAAGTTGTTGGGTGTGAATTGGCTTGAAGCCACCTCAGCAATATGGAAACTTTAAAAGATTTCTTTCTTCAGCTTTGTAGTTAGAGCATCAATCAGGCAAGGAAAAGCCTCAAAAAAGAGCTGTGTAATTGTAATAACCTTGAGCTAATGCAACGTGGCAGAGATATGTGCATTGAGTGCCACATTTACTTGTTTCAAATCTGAGATTTTTGTTAATCAAAAGTATTAAAGATATCAGAAAAAGACAGGCATATGAAGTAAGGTTGCAGATCAGCCATGATTTCATTAAATGGCGGAACAGGCTCAAGGGGTAAATGGCCCCTGTTCCTGTGTTCCTAGATACAGAGTGCCAGCATTGACCATCACATAAGAACAGATAAGAGCAGGAGTAAGCTATACAGCCCTTGAGCCTGCTCTGGCACTCAATAAAATCATGTTTGATCTTGACTTCGGCTCCACTTCCCCAATTAATCCCCATATCCGTTGATTTCCTTTGTGTCCCAAAAAAATTATTGCTCTCGGTCTTGATTGGGAGGAGGCAATGCCATTGTGGTATTGTCGCTGGACTAGTAATCCAGAGACCCAGGGTAATGCTCTGGGGACCCGGGTTTGAGCCCCACCACGGCACATGTTGGAATTTGAACTCAATAAAAATTTGTAATTAAAAGTCTAATGATGACCATGGAATCATTTTCGATTGTTGTGCCCATCTGGTTCACTAATGTCCTTTAGGGAAGGAAATCTGTTGTTCTTACCTGGTCTGGCCTACACGTGACTCCAGATCCACAGCAATGTAGTTGACTCTTAACTGCCCTCTGAAGCGACCTAGCGAGCACTCAATTGAAACAAACAGCTACAAAGTCACAGAAAAGGAGTGAAACCAGACAGACCACTTGGCATTGACCTAGACACTGGAAACGACAATGGCAATCTCAGCCCTGTCGACCCTGCAAAGTCTCTTTAGTAACATCTGGGGGCTAGTGCCAAAATTGGGAGAGCTGTCTCACAGGCTAGTCAAGCAGCAGCCTGACATAGTCATCTTTACAGAATCATATCTTACAGATAGTGTCCCAGACACCACCCTCAGCATCCCTGGGTATGTGCTGTCTCACTGGCAGGACAGGCCAAGCAGAGGTGGCAGCACAGTGGTATACAGTTGGGAGGGAGTTGCTCTGGGTGTCCTCAACATCAACTCTGGACCCCTTGAAGTCTAATATCATCAGGTTAAACATGGGCAAGGAAACCTCCTGCTGGTTACCACGTACTGTCCTCCCTCAGCTGATGAATCAGTGCTCCTCCATGTTGAACACTTGCAGGTGGCAAGGGTGCAGAATGTACTCTGGGTGGGGGACTTGAATGTCCATCACCAAGAGTGGCTCGGTAGCACCACTACTAACCGAGCTGGCCGAGTCCTAAATGACATAGCTGCTAGACTGGGTCTGTGGCAGATGGTGAGGGAAAAACACACTTGACATAATTCTCACCAACCTGTCTGCCGCAGGTGCATTTGTCCATGACAGTATCGGTAGGAGTGACCACCGCAACACAGTCAATTTGGAGCCGAAGTCCTGCATTCACATTGAGGATACCCTCCATCGTGTTTGGCATTACCACTGTGCTAGATGGGATAAATTTTGAGCAGATGTAGCAAGTCAAGACTGGGCATCCATGAGGCGCTGTGGGCCATCAGCAGCAGCAGCAGTATTGTACTCGAACACAATCTGTAACCTCATGGCCCGGCATATCCCCCACTCTACTATTACCATCAAACTGGGGGATCAACCCTGGTTCAGTGAAGAATGCAGGAGGGCATACCAGGAGCAGCACCAGGCATACCTAAAAATGAGCTGTCAATCTGGTGAAGCCATAATACAGGACTATTTGCATGCCAAAAGCATAAGCAGCAAGTGATAGACAGGCTAAGTGATCCCGCAGTCAATGGATCAGATCTAAACTCTGCAGCCCTGCCACATCCAGTCATGACTAGTTATGGACAATTAAACAACTCACTGGAAGAGGAGATTGCAAATATCCCCGCCCTCAATGATGGAAGAACCTAGCACATCAGTGCAAAAGATAAGGCTGAAGTATTTGCTACAATCTTCAGCCAGAAGTGCCGAGTGGATGATACATTTCTGCCTCCACCAGAGGTCCCCAGCATCATAGATGCCAGTCTTCAGCCAATTCGATTCAGTCCACGTGATATCATTGTTGATAGTGGGGGATTTAGTGATGGTTGAACATCAAGAGGCGAAGGTTGAATTCTCTCTTGTTGGAGATGGTCATTGCCTGACACTTGCATGGCGCAAATGTTACTTGCCAGCCCAAGCATGGATATTGTCCATGTCTTGCTGCATTTGGACATGGACTGCTTTAGTATCTGAGGAGTGGAAAATGGTGCAGAACATTGTGCAATCATCAGCAAACATCCCTACTTCTGACTTTATGATGGAAGGAAGATCATTGATGAAGCAGCTGAAGATGGTTGGGCTGAGAACGCTACCCTGAGGACCAGGGTTTGAATCCCACCATGGCATATAGTGGAATTTGAATTCAATAAAAATCTGGAATTAAAAGTCTGATGGTGACCATGAAACCATTGCTGATTGCCATAAAAACCCACCTGGTTCACTAATGTCCGTTAGGGAAGGAAATCTGCTGTCATTACCTGGTTTGGCCTATATGTGACTCCAGACCCACAGCAATGTGGTTGACTTTTAACTGCCCTCTAAACAAGGGCAATTAGGGATGGGTAATAAATGCTGGCCTAGCCAGCAACGCCATAAGCATCCCATGGACGAATAATTAAAAAAAAATTCACTCCCTCCACCACCGGCGCAAAGTGGCAACAGTGTGTATCAACTACAAGATGCACTGCAGGAATTCAGCAAGGCTCCTTTGACAGCACTTTCCAACCCACGACCACTACCATCTAGAAGGACAAGGGCAGCAGTTAGATGGGGAACACAACTACCTGGAAGTTCCCTCCAAGTCACTCACCATCCTGACTTGGAAATATATATTGCCGTTCCTTCACTGTCGCTGGGCCAAAATCCTGGAACTCCCTTCCTAACAGCACTGTGGGTGTACCTACACCACATGGACTGCAGCAGTTCAAGAAGGCAGCTCACCACCACCTTCTCAAGGGCAACTAGGGATGGGCAATTAATGCTGGCCCAGCCAGCGAAGCTCACAACCCGTTAATGAATAAATAAAACATTTTTAAAAATACAAAGACTTGAGAATCCACAGCTCTCTAGGATAAAGAATTCCAACGGCTCACAACCCATTGAATGAAGAAATTTCTCCTCTCAGCCTTAAGTGGCTGTCCCCTTATCCTAAAACTATGTTCAAGTTCTAGAGTCTCCAGCCAAGGAAAACAACCTCTCTTTGATTGATTGTGTTGGTGAAGTGTGGACTGTTGGCTCTGATTTTTTTAAAAAATTCATTCACAGGATGCAAGCATTGCTGGCAATGTCAGCATTTAATCCCCATTTCTAATTATCCTGATGAAGGTGGTGGTGAGCCATTTTTTTGAATACAACTAAGTAGCTTGCTTAGGCCATTTCAATGTTGCTGTGTCTGGAATCACATGTTAGCCAGACCGGATAAGGACTTGAGAATTCCTGCCCTGAAGGACATGAATGAACCAGAGAGGTTTTTGCAACAATCTGGCAGTTTCATGGTCACCATTTCTGAGACTAGCTTTTTATTCTAGATTTATTTAAACTAACTGAATATAAATTCTCAAGCTACTGTGGTGGGATTTGAACTCCTGTTTCTGGACCATTAGTCCAGGCTTCTAGATTACTAGTCAGTAACATAACTATGAGGTTCCTGTACCCTACATGGTCAGATATAGAGTGTCAATGCTGTTTCCTTTTTCTTTGCAGATCTGGTGACTGATTTTGATTTCTCCCCATTTGATGATGGATTGCTGGCAACGTGTTCAGCTGATGCAACAGTAAGATGCCATTCTTGGTGGGATATGCCTCATGGGAGGGGAGGAAATTCCATCAGGAGGAAATGGGCTGCTCTGTGTAGCAATAATGAGGGGTTCTGACTTGGGGTGGTGGCTGGGGGGTGGTGGGAAGTGCAGGGTGCTGTACATCACCTTTTGGTTTGCTATGTCCTGGGAGCTAGTCCTTGTGTTTAAGGCTGAATGTTTCTGATGGTCAGGTGAAGCTGTGGCGATTACCAGATGCTGTTGAGCAAGTATCATCTGCACGGAATGTCACTCTCGGACCAGAAGCAGTGAGAGTGGAATGCGTGTTATTTCATCCTTCCGCAGATGGAGTGTTAGCAAGTGGAGCTGGGAAGACAGCCAAAATATGGGACCTGACTCAACAGAAAGCCATGGCAGGTGAGATTTGAAAAAGTTCTGGTGGTGTGCAGCTGCTGCTGCAGTATAGAAAGAACTGTCATTTATATCGTGTCTTACTCCACCTCTGGATGTGGCAAAGCTCTTTACAGTGTTGTGATCCTTGTGGAGATCAACAAACCAAAAAAAACCACAAATTTACTGATTTACCTCAATGAGAAAATCAATGGACAAGATTTTACTTTTACATAAGCTTTACTTTAACAGTCAAATCAAAATCAGCATAAATTAAACATGAATTTACAGGCAAATTGCAGTCAATATAAACTATAAATTATACATTATCTTTGCTGTATCTGCTATTTAAAGATCTCAGATTTACTGGGAAGTCCACTGAGTGCATATGGCATTAATTTGAATCACACAGTTCTTCAAAGCTTTAAACTTCCTCAGGCAGATTTCGCCACCAATCCTCAATCTGACAGCTGCTCCCAACCAACCTGATTTTCACAGGTATGGTTTTTGCTAATATGGCACACTTCTGCAGAACCTCCTCAGCTCTGCTCATGACAGTCTTGATGATGTGAATCCACCAGAATCACCTTTTCCCCAAACCTACAGTAACAGTCTTGTGCACTGTATGGCCAGTGCTGGTTAATCAGTTCCTTTAAAACAACTGAAGCAGCAGCAGTAACCTTGTTTTTCCTTTATCTCTGTTCCCAGATCCAGCCTGTGTTCACCTTTTCTCAACTGTGCCACAACCTCTCCTCCAGCACACCTGGTTACCTTTCTCGTCTCACCCCAGGATCAAGTGGCGTGGGATTTTGTGCACCCACGCCTCCACCTGGCATTTTCATTTCTTAGGTTTTTTAATTCTGCTGCTGGGATTGGCAGAACCGCTCTCCATCCCCCTAGGACTGGTGCTCATCTTTCTTTGGGGCTGTGGCTGGCACTCCATCAGTTGATGTTGGTCACCGAACCCCATCAAATCGCAGAGTCCATCATGACAGCCAGTTAAGCACTTTGAAGAGTGATCACTGTTGTAATGTAGGAAATGCAGCAAGCTAGCACAAAAATTTGGTTTCAGTAAAAGTGACCATGAAGCTGTTTCATTGTTGTAAAACCCAATTGGCTCCCAAATGCCCTTTAGGGAAGGAAACCTGCCATCCTTGCTTGGTCTGGGCCTATATATTGACTCCAGTTCCACACCAACATGGTTGACTCTCAGCTGCTCTCGTAAGATGTTCTGTTTGTGTCAAACTGGTACCGGTGGTTCAATGCAGTGTAAATCTGTCTATATTGTCTTTACTACCAGCTCTTGAAGATCATGGGGACCAAATCCAGAGCTTGACTTGGAAGAAAGATGGCTGCCTCCTAGGCTCATCGAGTAAGGTAATTGTCACTGATCAGAGAGAGAGACAGACAGACAGAGTAGGTCCAACGTTGTCCTATGGGTCTAAGGTAAATACCACATAGCTCTCTGATACCTGTATCTCTTGCTAAAAGTTTCTAAAGTTGCTTTGAGTTCTGCCAGATGTTTTGAGCCATGAGTTGGTTGCTTTCATGGTTACTTTGCCACTTCACTCAGTAATCAAGTGTCCTTGATGCTGGAGAACAGATCGTGTTCCGGTGCAGACATCAGGCACACCCAAGGATTAGATGAGGAGCAAAGCTCCCTCTGCATCATTCCATCAAACACACCTGATTGCAGTCAGATAAGTAAAGCTTCCTTCAATCTAAAGAATATTATTTGTTCTAGGTGCCTACACTCTTCTGCTGAGGCCATGGATGTTCTAAATGTTTTGTGGGAACATAACTGGTCCCAGTCTTCCTAATTGCTGTATTTGCATGATAACTTTGTGATTCATGTATGAGTACACTCAGTTCTCCTATACTGCAACATTCTGCAGCCTCCCTTCATTTAAATAATATTCTGCCATTCTATTCTTCCCACCAAAGTGGATAACTTCACATTTTCCCACATTATACTCTATTAGCCAAATTTTTGCCCATTCACTTAACCTACCTATATCCCTTAGCTGACTGTGTCCTCCTCACATGTTTGCCTACCTATCTTTTTTTCATCAGATTTAGCTATAGTACAGTTGATCTCTTCATTCAAGTCATTAATACAGATTGTACATAGTACTATTTACAGATTGCCAATATGAAAATGACCCATTGATCCTGACTCCTTTTTCTGTTAGTTAGCCAATCCTCTATCCATGCTAGTATATGACCCCAACACAATCAGCTCCTGTCCTGTGCATGGACCTTTTATGTGGCACCTTATTCATTCTTTTGAAAATCCAAAAATGCCACATCTACTCATTCCCCTTTCTTGACTCTGCTTGTTACATCCCCAAAGAACTTTAACAAATTTGTCAAACACAATTTCTCTTTCACAAAAATTATGTTGACTCTGCCTTGATGGTATTATGATTTTCTAAATATCCTGCTACGTACGACTTCCTTAATAATGGATTCCAGACGTTTCCCAAGGACGTAGGCCAGTTAGCCTGGTAACCAGTTTCCTGTTTTCTGTCTTCCTCCTTTCTTGAATAGGAGTGTTATATTTGCGGTTTTCCAATCTCCTCAGACTGTTCTAGAATCTAGGGAATTTTGGAACATTACAACCAATGCATCCACTATGTCTGCAGTAACGTTTTAATACCTTAGGATGCAAACCATAAGGTCCAGGGAACTTCTCAGCCTTTAGTCCCATTAATATTCCTAGTACTTGTTCTCTAGTGTTCCTGCCTTTTGCCCCCTTTTCTACTATTATCCATGCACTCCTCACTTGCTGGTGAGGGTGGAATAAAGAGGGAGATGGGTTTAAGAAGATGTTTTGCAGTAGAGAAATGAAGCCAGAGGCTATCTGTCACCCTCCAAATAAAGGATGATTGGTGTATTTGCAGCATTTTCTTTTCTGTCTTTGTCTGTAAAACTTGAATGGATTTGTAGTATGATTGGTTCTGAAAAATTAAGACTTTTTTACATTCAGTTATTTAAAAGAATTAACATTTTACAGGGTAAGCTGCTCCCATTCAACAATAGAAGGCACTGTGAACTGCTCCACAGTTTTGAGTCTGGTCATACCTAATGCTGAACAGTGGGTGGCGTGTGTCTCCCATCTCTGGGAAAAACACAGTTTCCTGCCTCTCTCTCTCACTCTCTCACACACACACACTCACACACATGTTACCTCTGGGCACTGTAATACATGATGACCTGAGCAAATTGTGTGCCTGTGTTTCTTGTTGCTATAGATGTTAATTTTTAAAACCATGCATCGCGTTTTAAATGTAGACAAACCTGTCTTCCTTTATTGTAACTATTTTCTCTTGTTTATTAGGATAAGAAGCTACGAATTTTTGACCCCAGAGCTATGTGCTCAGCTGTGCAGGTAATCTTCACTTCCTATGCCCTGGCTCTTCAGGTGGTCTTGTGTTCATGTGAGATGTTATGGGACATTAGTTAGACTGGACTGAAGATTGGTGGACGTTGCACAACCTTGTAACACTAGCATCCTTGAACAGTGTGTGGTAGATATTACCACTTGGAGCCATGGAGTGACGGCATAAACTATCCAGCTAGGGGGAGACTACAGGCTAGATGGTTCAGACTGGATGTGAATGAACAGGGGATTCTTGGGCAGTTAATGTTGCTCACTGCGCATGTGCAGCTATCGTTGGGGCAGAGGTTTGTACAGTAGTTCAAGGTTTAGCTTCAGTTCCCCCTTCAGGTACAGTCAATGTTTCTCTTGGATTTCTCTGATGCTCTTTACTACTTCCATATCACCAGTAACCCCATCTCCCCCACCCTCTCAACAAGCAAGCTCACTGGGTGCTAATCTCACCAACCTTCATTCCTTCCATCTTACCATACTTATCATTATCCCCTTGGATTTTGGCAGTGGATCATTGTCCCACTCCACAGTTCCTCCAGGATCCCCCCTCGCTGCATGGACAAGACCTTGACCATTCAAGGCCTTAATATAAATGATCGTTTTGACTGAAGCTTGGCCAATGGGTGGTGACAGCTTAGTGAAGCTGCCCCTCCTGGCCTTGCCTTCTATCACCTGGTCCAACCAAATTCCCTCTAATAATGTGACATTTATCACAGTCACACCTTGGTCCCTCTCCCTGCTTTCTGGACCTTCACCTTTGAACACCTCACCTTGTTCCACCTGTCTCACTTCTCTGTTAAATCCTTGATCCCTGTTCCCCGTTCCAAATTTCTCATTGCACCAATCCCTCCCTTCCTCCCACAGCTCTACACTGAGTAACTCTTTACCCTCAATGATTTCCATCTCCATTTTAGCTTCCTTTGCCCTTCCCCACATCAAATTCATCCTTTCAGTCTCCCTACATACAAACTCTCCCACCCATTTTCAGGACCAACCCCGTGACCAACCTATTCCCATGGTCTCAATCACTGCCCAGGCAAATCTCCAATTGCTACCTTAAAATGAAGTCCTGTTTTCACACTGAGGACACTTGCAATGTGTAGCCACTGCTGTATGGAATAGATTTGGAGTAGGTCTCTGAGCTCAAAACTTGACATCCATGGAGGTGCTGTGTGCCATGATCACCAGAACTGTATTCAATCACAATCAACCTTGTGGCCTGGCTTATCCTCTACTCTACCATTACCCATCAAGCCACAGAATCAACCCTAGCTGAATGAGAAGTGCAGGAGAACATGCCAGGAGCAGCACTAGGCATATCTAAAAATGAGGTGCCAACTAGGTGAAACTGCAATACATGCATGCCAAGCAGTGGAAGAAGCATGCAATAGATAGCTAAGTGATCCCATAATCAATGGATTAGATTAAAGCTCTTCAGTCCTGCCACATCCAGTCGTAAATGGTGGTGGACAGTTAAACAGCTAATCAGAGGAGGAGGCCCCAAAAGCATAAGAACATAGGACTTGGGAGCAGGAGTAGGCCTTTTGCCTCATCGAGCCTGCTCTGCCATTTGATAAGATCATGACTAATTTGGTTGTGGTCTCAACTCTAATTTCCTGCCTGCCCTCCAAACTTTCTGTTTCTATTCCTTTTATATTATATATGGCTTTTTTGATTTTAACTTCCCCCATTTACTGGGTTGAGATTTGAAGTAACAATATTAGGGATTCTAGTCCAGCATCTTAACCACTAAATCGCTGCCTCAAGTGAAACATCCCCATCCTCAATGATGGGAAAGCCCAGCACGTTAGTGCAAAAGACCAGGCTGAAGCATTTGTAATCATCTTCATCCAGAAATGCTGAGTGGATGATCCAGCTCTGTCTCCTTCTGAGGTGTCTACCAACTTAAGCTGGTCGTCACGCCATGTGATATCAAGAAACGGCTGAACTCATTGGTATGGACCCTGACAACATCCTGGCTGCAGTACAGAAGACTTGTGCTTCAGAACTTGACAAGCCCCCTCGCCATGTGTGCCAATACAGCTACAACATGCATCCACCTGACAATGTGGAAAATTGTCCAGGTATGTCCTGTCCACAAAAAGCAGGAAAAATGCCCTCTTGCCAGTTACTGCCCCATCAGAATTCTCAATCAACAGCAAAGTGATGGAAGGTATCATCGACAGTGCTATCAAGTGGCACCTAATCACCAATAACCTCCTTGTGCTCAGTTTGTGTCTTCCAAGCACTACATACTCTTGGTCCAAATACATGCTGACAGCCTTCCATCTTGTGAAACGATGATTTGGGCTGTGGTGGTCAGCCCTGTGTTAAACATTGCCTGATGTGGCTCAGGAGCCTATTGCATGGCAGTCTCTGCTGTATTTGCTGCTGAGGAAAACTGGGCTGTGGTGGTGCAGGATTCGCTCGCCTCTGTTTTTACCTGGGCCCTCTTCTTGGCCGCTGAGCTTTCTGTTTCTGTTTGCCTCTGCCAATGTCCTTCCAAATAGTTAGCCTCCAGAGGTCAAGGCCATTGGCAACTGTCACCCAGTACTTAGTGCCATTGTCCACCATCTTCATATTTTGCTTGCAGATGTCCTTGTAGCTGAGGTATGGGTGTCCAGCAGGTTGTGACCCGATGGACAGTTCACTCTACAGAAGGACTTAGGTATACGCCGTCATCCATCCAATGAATGTGGCCAAGGCAATGTACATGTCATTGGCTTAGCAATGAGTGTATGCTGATGGAATTAGCATGGCTCAGGACCTCTGAGTTGGTGACTTGTCTGCCCAGAGAGCAAAGGTGGAAACGGTTCAGACTTTTCTCCTACCTAGCATATGTTGCCCAGGTCTGGCTATTGTAGAGAATTGCACTGAGGATGCAGGCTTGGTAGACTTGCAGTTTGGTGTTCTCAATCAGATTACAATTGTTTCACACTGTTACTCAGCTTGGAAATAACAGCTGCAGCTTATACAATGCATATATTGATTTCAGCATTGCGACAGATTGCTAGTGATTGTGGAGCCTAGATATGTGAAGCTATCAACAACCTCCAGCATCACAGCTCCAGCATCAAAGTGCTCCTACGTTGCTCTGTTGACCTTGCCCACCGTGTTGTCCGGGAAAGAGGAGATCACACGAAGCAGCTTCAGAGGGCAGTCAATTTTCTTCAGCTTAAATAGATTGCCTCTGCTCATGTTGTAGAATGCCTTGGTGAGATCGATGAAGGCAGTATTTAGTGGTCTCCTTCGCTTGGCATTTCTCTTGCAGCTGCTGGACTGAGAAGGTCATGTCAATTGTGGATCTTTCAATTCTGAAATGGCAATAGGATTTGGGATAGTTGAATTCAGCCAAGATCTGCAGTCTTACAAGGGCAACAAGGTCATCACTTTCCCACGATGCTCAGCAGGGAAATGTCTCGATAGTTGTTGCAATCATTGTGGTTGTCCTGGTTTTTGTATGGGGTTATGGTCTTACATCACACATATCATGGGACACTGCCCCCTCCTTTCAGCAGAGGCAGAAATTCATTGCTGCAGGAGTGCTGGTTTCCTGTGCTTGATGAGCTCAGGTGGTATTGCATCAACACTTGGGAGCTTTGCATATGAGAGGTGAGTCAATAGCTTTGCTAAGCTCCCCCATTGCAGATTTGGTATCCAGCTCTTCCAAGGTAGGCAGGCTTTCTCTGGTGTCTAGCTTCCTCACTAATATTGTCCTCCCTAGAGTACAATTCGAGGTGGTGTTCCACCCATCCCTCCAACTGTTTATTGCAGTCGGTGATGACCTCCCCTGTCTTTGTTTTCAATGGAGCTGTTTTCTTTGCTGATGGACCTGCTGCCTTCTTGATCCCATTATGCCTGCCTCTAGTATTCTCTGTTCTGAGTTGAAGGACACCTAGATATTCTGGCAACATTGTAACCAGTAGTCATTGGCAGACCATCTAGCAGTTTGGACTTTATTTCAAGTGGCTTTTAGTGCACACACAGTCTTCTTGCTTGGATCTCTGTTGTGATTAATGAGAACTGAACACTTGGCTTCAATGATCGGTTCCATCACAGCGATGTTAGCCATGAACCAGTAAGTGTTATTCTGCTCTTGCTTCTCATATGTTGAAAGTGCGCTTTTACGAATGGTGCCTTGAAGTATGTTCCATTTAATTTCTGCATTGTGTGGGAATGCCCGAGGGCACCTGTTCAATCAAGTTGAGGAACTGTTGGTTCTTATCTGGTTAGCTGGTATGGTTGTCGCTCATACGAGGACAACATTGATGCTTTAAAAGAGAAAGCTTCAAGGGTTGCATCCTAGCTCTGGTGCACACGAGAGAATGATCTGTATCACAGTCAGCGCCGTAATATCTGCCTGTGTTGAGAATGCTGTTGAGGGGGTTGCATCAGATGATGATCAGGTCTATCTGATGTCAATGTCCTGAACTTGGATGTCTCCAGGACACCTTGTGGCATGGTGTCTTCCTAAGCCATGATATCCAAGGCAGGAGGGCCATGCCTAATGGTCTGCCCCCATTCTTGGTGTTGAAATCCCCCAGTAGGTAAAGATATTCTGACTTGGGGATTCTGCTGATAGCAGTATCAATCTCCTTGTAGAACTGGTCTTTTGCCTCTGTACTGGAGCATAGATACTGATGAAGTTATTTGGACTTGTTTGAGTTCAGAGGCATGGAGAGAACACTTTCTAAACCATATGTGGGGAGTTCAGTCATTGAGAGAAGCATGTTCCTTACAGCAAAGCTTACAACCTGCCCACGCTTTTCATCTGAATTCTCCCTCTGCCAGATGAATGTGTAATGTTTTTGTTTCAGTGATCCATTCTCAGTGAAGCTTCCCTACAGGAGGGAAGGCATGTCAATGTTCAGCCTGTCAAGCTCCATGTTGATCGCAGCATGTTATCGACCAGCTGCAAGTTGTTTGTCAATCCTGTGCAAATGGTCCTGACGTTCCAGCTTGCTAATCAAAGATTTGGCATCTTTTGGTTAGCTTGGTGCGATGGATTCAGTCCACTTTTTAGGCAGAGACTCTAAGGTCCAAGCACCCATTGAAGCAGATGGAACATTGTGGGTCAGCACCTTTTATTAGTTAGGGATTGTCTGATGAGATGGGTGTGGCAAACTAATGGGACGTGATGGTCCGTCCCACCATTGGAAATAGCCTGAAGCTGTTTACACCAATCAAGTTGGGTTTGTCACTCATAAGTGCCATCTCCTGTATTGTGTTGATGTTTCAGTTTCGTCGCAGAGTGCTCTTTCCAGGGCACAAGCCTGGGCAAAATTTATGGAGACCCTGGGCTGCCCAAACATCAGGGTACCCCATGACCTCTGCACATGAGTCCAAAGTAATATAAAGCACCATGTTTGGCACTGCTTTAGTTGCAGGAGTTACCAGAAAGATGACGTATTTAGACGTCAGTTCACCTTTAGGCTCTGCTCCTGATTCTTTGTCAGGATTTACTCCCTTGGCCTTCAACTCTCTCATTATCTACAGGGCCATGGAGCTATTAGCCCATGGCTGGGGACTTGGTTCATGAGTGCCAGGGCACATCTACAATCTGGTGGCCTTGCACACTACATGTCTGGGTCCAAACCTTCTCCAGATTCCTCAAGTTTTAGCCTGGGGCCATGAGAGAGACAGTTTCCATCTGTTACCATGAGGAAGGACAGCAGAGGACTGGCCAATGGAGAGGCTGTGTGCAGGCAGGGAGAAACTTGCACATTTGATTCTCCCTTTCGCATTGCTGCTAGCTAGCAGTGTAGGCTGAAAATGAGAAGCAAACCAATGCTCAAAAAACAGGAAATATGCTAACTCTCTTCAAGCACACACACGCTAGACACATCACAGCAAGCGACAAAAAATATGGACAAAAGAGCTGAATTCAAGAGGTGAGGTGAGAGTGACATGAAGGTAGTATATGTCATCAAGGAACCCTAGAAAAATTGAAGTTATTGGAAATTGGGGAAAACTTTCCAAATGTTGAATCACACGTAGCATAAAAGAAGATGGTTGTGGTTGTTGAAGACCAATCATCTCAGCCCCAGGACATCACTGAAGGAGTTCTTTGGCATTGTGTCCTGGGCTCAATGGTATGCATGGTAGCATTCATGCCACCTAAGTGCCAGGCAATGACCATCTCCAACAAAAGAGAACCCCCACACCTCCCCATGGCATTACCACACTTGAATCCTGCACTATCAACATCCTCGGGGTTACTATTGACCAGAAAATTAACTGGGCTGGATATGTAAAAACTGTGGCTACAAGAGCAAGTCAGAGGTTAAGAAATTCTGCACAGCGTAACTCCGCTACTGACTGCCCAAAGCCTGTCTGCCATCTACAAGGCACAAGTCAAGAGTGTGATGGAATGCTGTCCACTTGCAAATGAATGCAGCTCCAAAAACACTCGAGCTCGACACCATCCAAGGACAAAGCAGCCTGCTTGATTAGCACCCCGTCTACCACAAATATTCACACCCTCCACCATCAAAGCACAGTGGCAACAGTGCGTCTGTACGATGTGCTGCATCAGCTCACCAAGGTTCCTTCAACAGCACCTTCCAAACCTGCAACATCTGCCACCTAGGGGAACAAGGGCAGCAGGAGCACGAGAACACCAGTTGCAGTTTCCCCTCCTAGTCATATATCACCCTGACTTGGAAATATATCATTACTCTTTCACTGTGACTGGGTCCAATCCTGGAACTCCCTCCTTAACAGCACTGTAGGTATACCTACACCAGCTGGACTGCAGATGACACACCACTACAGTCTCGAGGGTAATTTGGGATGAGCAATAAATACTGACCTTGCCAGCAAGGTCCACATTCCATAAATGAATAAAGATATCCAATTATCTTGTGTGAATGGACTGAGCACAGAGGGGTCAGAAGAAATGTGAAACTATGGTACATTTCTCCATCATTGTGCCACAATTTTCATGCTTCACATCTTATTGGATGAATTTTTCATTCACTGAGTTGGGAGCTATTAGTGATGCAGTGATCCATTGTTGAGACTGAGCACCCACTGGTATTGCCCAAAACTGGTTAGATATTGAGTAAAGCTCCCTCTACTGTCCCCTCAAACACATTTGGCAGGTACAACTTGGGTTAGATACAGAGGAAAGACACCTCTACACTGTCCCATCAAACATTCCTAGGACAGGTACAGCACGGGCTCGATAGGGAGTAAAGCTCCCTACCCACTGATTTTTGTTAGAGTATCAATGGGTGTGGATTCCCTCTCCTTCTAAATGGGGTGTTGGTGGTTTGATTTGTTTCTATTGCCAGTGGGGAAAGGCTGATTTTGGGCATTGACCCAGAGATAAAAGGGTTGAAGCAGCTATTACACAATCACAAGATGTTGCTCAGCTCTGACTTAGGCCACACAGCACAGTTTTAACACACAAGATCTCTGCATGTCCCAGACCATGAAACGGATTTGATTGCTGTGCCAGGGTTGTTGGTAACTGAGCTGTCAGCAAATCCTGATTCTGCTGTTCCTTGTGTGTCAGTAATGAGTGGGCTTGTGTTTTTCCAGGGGCCCAGTGGTTGCGCTGTAATAATTCCAAAAATGTTTTATGTTTTCCCCAGCCCCCATCCCTTCCATCTCCTCCCCCTCTCCCATGCAGTGGTTTGTGAAGATGTGTTCCTGTGCCAAACACCTGGCTTGTATTATGACTTAGGGCTGAGTTCCATCCACTGAGTGCCAATGACCTCCTCCCTCCTGCCGTTAAAGGCTGAATGCTGCTCACTGCTTCTCGTGAGAACTTCCCACAATCTCAGATCAGAGGCACGAGCCTCTGGAAAGGTCCCAGTCTTCCAGTTCTCATGATAAGGGATCCTCTATTTGATTTAGCTGTTAGTTTTGTGACTTTGGTTGGCTGGGTTTGGGTACAGATCTGTTGGGACATAAGGAACTGAACCATGTCACTGAAATGACGCATCTAAGAACTGGATGTAACCTCCCTCTACCTCTCCTTGTTTCCTTTCCCCCTGAACCCTGCTCCACCTCCTCTGTCCTCTTTCTCTCTCCCCCAACCCCCACCTACTCCACCACAAGCCCTGATCTGATTGAATGGTGGAACTGGTTTGAGAGGCTGAATGTCCTCCAGTTCTGGGTTAGATGCAACATGTGTTTGCATCATGGGATAAAAGGAATGGGTGAGTTTACGGACTGGGGGAGGCAAATGGGGAGGGGGTGTGAATTTGCATTCGGGAATTAGGTGAATCAGGTCAGGTGCTGAGTGAGGGTTGTGGCTGGGGCTGTCATGACCACGTAGCACACATGATAAATCTTTAGGTAAAGCTTTGTTGGTTATTGCAGTGCAGACATTTTACCAAATGTCTGAAAGTTTACATTTGGCAGCAGCCTCTGAGTAAACTAAGTCTATCTGCTCTGGTACTGGGGGAGGTCGAGGCCTCATGGGTTAATACTATGTAAACCTGGGGTTTTCTCATTATAGTGGCTAAGCCCTTGCAAGAGCTCTCTGTACAGCCCTCGATCCTAGGCTGACATTGCACAGAGCTCAGACTCCTTGGCCCGGAAGCGTTGCCATGGAAATGGGCTGAGGATAACAGGCTTGGCTACCCTTGGAATGTGTGGTATTTTGGGCAGTGCTAGATATAAGAGCTCCCTATGTAAACAGTCATGCTGGCTGTCCAGAAGCCCTCCTCCAGGACGTTCCTTGAAATGGAGTTGTTACTTCAGCCCTCAGTGATCAGTCAGTCTGATCAGGCCTTAATTGTAATCTGTGCCATTAGTACATTCCATAGAGATCTGCCACATCTCACTCAGTCAGTCTTCACAATCTCTGAATAACGGCTCCCATGTGTTTTTGTTCGTTTGTGACCTGTCTCACCCTTTAACTGCTTCAGTCATGTTGGGTACCATAGGATTTCACAAGTGCTGGGAAGGGAGTTTGCAGTGAGGCAGAATAAGCGTTTTGAGCTGAAAGGTGGGGGGGGGGCGGTGGAAGAGCAGATTTCCTTTGAGGGCTGCTGATAGGGAATCTCCCTCTTTGCCTCGTGATCTCCTGGACTGGTTTCAATCACCTCACTGGGCCAGAGAGGAAGTTTCCATCATCTTTTTTCCTTTACTGGCCTTGGATTTTCTCCTACTGAGGAGAGGAGACAGACAGACAGCGAGGGAGGGTGGACCAGAGGCCCTTCCCTTCCCTGTTAATGAGATGGGTTGAAGTTGGTGAGAGTTCAGCTACCTAAAGTTGAGCACCAATTTCCGGGTGCTTTGTTGAGAGTCCATGCACATTAGAGGGGCCCAGCCCTATCAAAAGGGCTGTTTTCTGTAGATTTTAATTGTGGATGGTGGCAGATATCAAGTGAAGTGGGAGGACAGCCGGTATTTGTCACGCTTCCACTGAGGCAGGCATTTGTCCAAAGTTTATTTTTTTCCATCTCTGCTGTATTAGTTTAAAATAACTTCTGAATACGCTACAGTCACACTAGAAGCTGTGCAGTTATTAAATCGGTCTATTCAGTCAGTGTTAGCTGGAAAATCTCTAAAGAAAGAGTCCTTAACTTGCTAATATTTTGATTGAGAACAGTGTCCAAATAATCCCGTTATGGAGGCCCTTTCCTTTGAACTGGGTGTCATGCAAATCAAACAAGCTTCTATTTATTTTTACTGTAAGTCAGGGCTTGCATTTATATAGTGACCTCAGTGCTGAAAAACACTCAAAAGTACTTCATGGGAATAAGGAAAAATAGACATTGAACTAAAGAAGCAAAGATCAAGAGAGAGATGGAATTCTATCAGGGGGTGCATCTTAAAGGGGGAGAGGGAGGCAGAGAGGAGCTTGCTGTGTGCAAATTGGATGCTGAGTTTTCTACATTACAGCAGTGACTACGCTTCAAAGAGATCTCATTGGCTGTAAAGCAATTTGGGGCGTCCAGTGGTAATGAAGGGTGCTGTAGGAATACAAATTCTTTCTTTCTGAAGACTGCCCAAACAGTGAAGCACAATGAACATCGGGTTCTCAGAGGCTGGGGAGTTTGCTTGACAGTTTATTTATCTCTCGCATTCCAAGTACATTGTCAGCCAGAGCGAGTGCACTGACCTCTCAATGAGCCACATTCTCACAGCAAAGGATTGGGTTTGGTCGTCCTGGCCAGCCATAGCTCCTATTCTGCTTCCAGTCCTGTGACCATGTCACCCAGTGTACTCGTAATGTTACTGGATCAGTAATGAAAGTCATCTAATATACTGGTTATGTCACTGGATTAGTAATCCAGAGAACAAGAGTTCGAATCTCCACCCAGGCAGTTTGTGAACTTGAATTCCATTTAAAAAATCTCCCAATAAAAAGCTGATCTTATTTAAAAATGACCGTGAAGTTGACAGATTGTTGTAAAAACCCATTTGGTTTATTAATGATATTTAGGGAAGGAAATCTGCTACCTAGTCAGAGCCTATATGGGACGCCAGACCCACACCAAGTGGGTGCCCAGCAAGTGTCTCAGTTCAGAGAGACTAGGGATGGGTAACATATGCTGGCCTTGTCGGTGATGCCACATCCTGAGAATGAATTAAAAAATGAAGCTGTGTGGGACAAGGAAAAGGGCAAAGGATCTTCTCTAGCTGGTTGGACTTGAAAGGGTAACAATTTTATGGGCACTTTTTGCAGCCAGTCTGTGCGGGGGAAGGACCCTGCTCTCCATCCAGCTGGCTGACTGTCCTCTCGAAGACTATTTTCCGGGCACGATCAGATTGTGTCTGTTCCATCACAGTAAACATTTGTACAAGTGCAGATAGCAAAATGGCTGGTTTTCTTTGGCCTAGGATCAGTCAGTGTGGGCTGGGCCTGCTGTTATTATTGGACTATTATTGAAGACAACAGCAGCAGAGATGGTGCAGCAGCCATCAGCTGTATGGCAGACAGGTGGGAGGAGGGAGGGTACTGGGATACTGGTACAGGGCTGGGGCCTGGGATGCTGGGGCAGAACTGGGTTTGTTCCTCTGGCTGTTGAGTTCAGTGTGAGAGTAAAATCTTCTCTCTTTTCCAGAGTGTTCAAGGCCATGACAACATCAAGGATTCCCGGTTGATCTGGCTTAACACATCAGCCACTGTCCTGTCGACTGGGTTTAGCCAGGTAACTATCACTACTCCTGTAATGGGCTCAGTACACAAGTGTCTCTCACATGACAGTGCTATAATTGTAAAGCAGACAGCAGCAGCCTTCGGGGTGTGAGGGGTTTCAATGGTGCAATGAACTGTCTCACTGCAGTCTCAAAACAGAAACATGGCAGGGCCACAGAACTGCCAATCTGACCCAGTACTGGCCAGTATGCTACAAATACGTGTATCCATCTCAGACTGACCAGCCCTAATTATGGTTCTGAATCTCATCCCATCCTCCTGACTGGCTCAATGGGTAACACCCTTACCTCTGAATCAGCAGTACTGAGGGTGCGCTGCACTGTCGGACGGTCAGTGCTGAGGGAGTGCCACACTGTTTGAGGTGCCATCTTTCAGCTGAGCATCTACCTTCTCAGGTGGAAACAAAATATCCCACAAAGAACAACGAGGAGTTCTTTCCAGTGTCCGGCTGAATATTTATTCTTCAACCAACAGGTTATCTGGTCATTATCACAATGCTCTTTGTGGGATGTTGCTGTGTGCAGATTGCCTGCCACGTTTTCTACATTACAACAGTGATTACGCTTCAAAAAGAACAGCACAGGCTGTGAAGTGCTTTGGAATGTTATGAGGTTATGAAAAGTGCTATATAATTGGAAACTAGCTATCAAAAGGTCTAGGCAGCGGGTGGTTGAGTAGGTCTTTCAGCCTGACTGCCTACCTCTCTTCCGCAGCTACCTCCATGCCCGGGTGTCCCTGAGAGGGAGCATGCAGTAACTACAGATGTGTTTGAGGCCTTCCACAACCAGTGGGTGTTGTGGGGCTGGATGGCTGCAGTAATTATCAATCCGGGAATGTCATTTTAATTGCAGTTATTAAGCTTCCTTTAAAGTTTTGGTTTGTTTTTGTTACAGTGGATTAGTAGTGCCCCTTTCAAATCGGTTAATTGTTTAGGGGTTCTTAAAAAGAGGTATAAATGGAAACTCATGTTGCTAATACATAAACCCCCTCTGCCTTACTGATCGAGTCTGCAATACTGTAATGCGCAACTAGCTGATGAGTCATGTGTACTCATCTATATGTTGCTTCCTATTGCCCAGCTCCTGTGTGCAAGTACCATAACCCACACCCAAGTGAACAGTGACCTTGTGCCTGCATTGTGATACTGAGAGATTTCTGGATTGAGCTGCCTGCCTTGAGGGGTTGAGAAATGAGGGGGTGGGAAATGGGGTGGTGGAAACCCTAACCCTCCCCTGGAAACCTGGAAGGATCTTGGACACCATCTGAGTTTATAGTTAGTGTCCCTCTTCCTGCCCATTTGTCTAGGCAGTGCTGTGGTGTGGGTCACTCGGTCTCTTCATCTCCTGCTGGTTATTGACAACCCCTTTCCCATTGTCTCTTTCAGATGCGCGAGCGACAGGCCAGACTGTGGGACACACGCCATTTCTCCAGCCCTGTCAACACTTTCACACTTGATACAGCGCAGGGGTAAGTGCACAAACAAGAATCGGCATCCCACACTTGGGCCAGCCCTTACACCTGATACTGGTTTATGGATGTGACCCATCAGGATGCACTGTGACATCATGAAATTCGCATATCCTGGAGTTACTGACGTGGATGCAAAATATGTCTCTCAGCTCAGAGGTTCGGGGTTCCATCCCCAGGGCCATTCTGAGCTGAGCTGGAAGGGTCCAGTCAGGGTGGCAGTTGAGTGTTCAATAATTGACCTCTGGTGGGTTCAAGATGTGGTCAGTTCATTGCCCTTTTCCTGAGTGGCCACACAAAATGGGAGTGGGATGGAAATGATTTCAAAAAGATATTTTATGTTTACTTGGGTAATGGTCCAGAATTCACAGCAAGTGCGAGATTGGAACGAACGCCATAAATTTGACTGTGAATTAACGCCTCACTTTGCTGAGGAACTGATTAGAATTGGAAGCAGGTGGACCCAAAAGATTTGAGTGAGAGAATATTTGGGAACTTTAGTTAAACGTGAAAGTGATCTTTGTTTTTGAGTAGAGAGAAATCCAGCAGCATTAGGCTCAAACATTAGCCAGATACCAGATCCTTGTTTAAACTACAGGAGTACCCTCTGTCTCGGCTTCCCTTTACACCCAGGTCAATAAAAATTACTTTGTGTAACAAAACATTGAGCTTGCATAGGCACACTGGGCTGAATAGCCTCTGGTGCTGCATTATTCTATACTACAAACTGACCAGTAAATTCCTCACCCACCACCTCCCCACTCCCTGGCTCCAGTTAAGAATTAATTTTGCTGATTGATTTCTGTCAGAGTTTCAAGTCATTGTGTTTGTTTTTTAAATTTATATCAGCTATAAAATGTAAAAAATATTGAATTATCTTAGCTGGTAAAACCACACTGACTACATGAACTGTTATACCTTGATAACGAATATTTAGAATGAAAACATTGATTCTCTTTGGTTTCAGATGTGATAACAACTGTTACAAGGGATAGCAGCTTAGATGCCAAAATTCATTTTTGCTTCCCCTCTCCCCCTCTTTCCCCCTCTCCCCCTCTCCTTTCCCCTGCCTGCCTCCCTCTTACTCTCCCCCTCCCTCCTCACCCCCTTTCCCTACCCCACTCCTCATCCCCCTTCCTTTCACCACCTCCTCCTCCTCCCCCTCCTCCTCTCCTGTCCCCCCCTCCTCTCCTGTCCCCCTCCCCTCCTCTCCTCCCCCTCCTCCTCTCCTCCCCTCCTCTCTTCTCCTTCCTCCCCCTCCTCTCCTCTCCTCCCCTCTCCTCCCTCCTCTCCTCTCCACCCCCTCCTCTCCCCTCCTCTCCCTCCCCCTCCTCTCCCTCCTCTCCTCCCCCTCCCCTCCTCTCCTCTCCTCTCCCTCCTCTCCTCCCCCTCCTCTCCTCTCCTCCCCTCTCCTCCTCTCCTCTCCTCCCCCTGCTCTCCTCTCCTCCCCCTGCTCTCCTCTCCTCCCCCTCCTCTCCTCTCCCCTCTCCTCTCTCTCCTCTCCTCTCTCTCCTCTCCTCCCCCTCCCCTCTCCTCTCCCCCCCTCCCCCCCTCTCCCCTCCTCTCCCCCCTCTCCCCTCCTCTCCTCTCCTCCCTCTCCTCTCCTCTCCTCTCCCCTCCTCTCCTCTCCTCCCTCTCCCCTCCTCCCCCTCCCCCTCCTCTCCCTCCTCTCCTCCCCCTCCCCTCCTCTCCTCCCCCTCCTCTCCTCTCCTCCCCTCTCCCCTCCTCTCCTCCCCCTCCCCCTCCCCTCCTCCACCTCCTCCCCCTCCTCTCCTCTCCTCTCCTCTCCTCCCCCTGCTCTCCTCTCCTCCCCCTGCTCTCCTCTCCTCCCCCTCTCCCCTCCTCCCCTCTCCTCTCCTCCCCTCTCCTCCTCTCTCTCCTCTCCTCTCCCTCCTCTCCTCTCCTCCCCCTGCTCTCCTCTCCTCCCCCTGCTCTCCTCTCCTCCCCCTGCTCTCCTCTCCTCCCCCTGCTCTCCTCTCCTCCCCCTCCTCCACCTCCTCCCCCTGCTCCACCTCCTCCCACTGCTCTCCTCTCCTCCCCCTCCTCCCCCCTCCTCTCCTATCCTCCCCTCCCCTCCTCCCCCTCCTCTCCTCCCCCTCCTCTCCTCTCCTCCCCCTGCTCTCCCTCCTCTCCTCTCTCCCCCCTCCCCCTTCTCCCCTCCTCTCCTCCCCCTCCTCTCCTCTCCTCCCCCTCCTCTCCTCTCCTCCCCCTCCTCTCCTCTCCTCCCCCTCCTCTCCTCTCCTCCCCCTCCTCTCCTCCCCCTCCTCCACCTCCTCCCCCTGCTCCACCTCCTCCCACTGCTCTCCTCTCCTCCCCTCTCCTCCCCTCCTCCCCCTCCTCTCCTCCCCTCCCCCTCCTCCCCTCCCCCTCCTCTCCTCCCCCTCCTCTCCTCCCCCTCCTCTCCTCCCCCACTCCTCTCCTCTCCTCTCCTCTCCCCTCCCCTCCTTTCCTCTCCCCTCCACTCCTCTGCTCCACCTCCTCTCCTCTCCTCTCCTCTCCTCCCCTCTCCTATCCTCCCCCTCCTCTCCTCTCCCCCCTCCTCTCCTCTCCTCCTCTCCTCTCCTCTCCTCCCCCTCCTCCCCCTCTTCCCCTTCTTCTCCTCTCCTCCCCCTCCTCTCCTCTCCTCTCCTCTCCTCCCCCTCCTCCCTCTCCTCTCCTCTCCCTCCTCTCCTCCCCCCTCTCCTCCCCCTCCTCCCCTCCCCCTCTTCTCCTCTCCTCTCCTCCCCTCATCTCCTCTCCTCTCCCTCTCCTCTCCTCTCCCTCCTCTCCTCTTCTCCCCTCCTCTCCTCTCCTCTCCTCTCCCTCCTCTCCTCTCCTCCCCCTCCTCTCATCTCCCTCCTCTCCTCTCCTCCCCCTCCTCTCCTCTCCCTCCTCTCCTCTCCCTCCTCTCCTCTCCCTCCCCTCCTCTCCCTCCTCTCCTCTCCTCTCCTCCCCCTCCTCTCCTCTCCTCCCCCTCCTCCCCTCTCCTCTCCCCTCCCCTCCTTTCCTCTCCCCTCCCCTCCCCTCCTCCACCTCCTCCCCTCTCCTCCTCCCCCTCCTCCCCCCCCCCTCCTCTCCTCCCCTCCCCCTCTCCTCCCCTCGCCCTCCTCCCCTCCCCTCCTCTCCTCCCCTCCCCCTCCTCTCCTCCCCTCCCCCTCCTCCCCCTCCTCTCCTCCCCTTCCTCCCCTCCCCTCCTCTCCTCTCCTCTCCTCTCCTCTCCTCTCCCCTCCTCTCCCCTCCTCTCCCTCCTCTCCTCCCCTCCTCTCCTCTCCTCCCCCTCCTCTCCTCTCCTCCCCCTCCTCTCCTCTCCTCCCCTCAACCTCCTCTCCTCCCCCTCCTCCCCCTCCTCCCCTCTCCTCCTCTCCTCCCCCTCCTCCCCTCTCCTCCCCCTCCTCTCCTCTCCTCTCCTCCCCCTCCTCCCCTCTCTTCCCCATCCCCTCCTCTCCTCCCCTCCTCCCCTCCTCTCCTCCCCCTCCTCCCCTCCTCCTCCGCCTCCTCTCCTCCGCCTCCCCTCCTCCCCTCCTCCCC